>NC_138593.1:9861315-10577108 GCF_964289735.1 Phaethon aethereus | reverse complement strand
TCTTCCTGCAACAGTAACAACACGTGGGTGTGATCCATGTTTTAATTTTTCTTCTTTGACTAGTATCTGCCTGTTCTCCTCTGGATTTACAGACCAAGCCATGGCCATGTTTAAATCCATTGCTTATAGGACAACCGTATCTGGTTATGAAAAGGCATGATGTCTTTGCAGGGGGAGTGGAAAGGGAGAAGCTAGATTCCTCTTCTCCATGCTAGCACTATGTGAGCACACCATGAGGCTGAAGCAAATTCCTGTGGGATAAGTACTGATAAGGAACAGTCTTTTCCACTTCTTTCCTGTGGGTGAGGCTCCCATCTCAAACACTGCACGTGTCTCCAGAACAAGGCAAATCCAGCTTCACTGAGAACTTTCTTCACTGCCCACCTCAAGGTAGGGGTTCTGGCTTTGTCCCTTGTGGCCACCGTCAAAGAGAGGGTTCTGAATGTGACCTGAGGGACTTCTACTTATCGTTGCTGAAACTCTGATTACTCTTACAGTGGAATGAACCTGCACGTTTTTTTTAAAGACAGTGATCAATTAAAAAAAAAAAAAAAAAAGGCCCCCCGTCCCCCCCCCTTTTGCCTACAGAATATCTATCCCCTTCTGCACTACTGCCGTGCTGTTGGTCTCCCTAGGGCACTATTGCCCAATAAAGAAATCTCAGAGATTTATTTTTTACCACATTTCAGCAAAGATACAGGAATTGTATAGCACCAAAAACTGTGAAAAGGGAATCAGAAATAGTTGCATATTCTCTAAGGTACCTAGCTGTAGTTATACACGCTGAGTAGAGTTAATTCTGCACCAGAAGGGGGCAGCGACAATTCTGACAGCCATTATATTAAGTGAGTAATATTTAACTGCTTCCCTCGTTGCAGCCCTGACTAGTGAGCTGTTGGGAAATATACTTACTTTCCAAATTTTGCAGTCAGGTACCCACTACACAGACACCCTGTCATTCCACCTACACAGTACATAGACACGATGAGGGACCACAATAATGTGAGTGTCTCCTGATGCAGCACAGAACCATATCGCTCCAGCCAGGTTTCATTGATAAACTTCTGAATGTACTGGGACAAAAAAAAAATATTTTGATTCCACTAATTACAATAGTTCTTCATTATGTTTACAGCTTAAAATTTAGATTAATAGTCATTACTGAAAGCATGGCTATGGGACTCTTTTGAAAATTAGGATTGATATTTACTCTCATACAGACTGACAGTGTAAGAGAATATTTCAAAAAATAATTATACTCTTTGGTCTGTTAAATCCTGGCCAAAATATTGGGACCTTTTATTGATTCTTGTGCAGTGCAAATGTTCTTGAGTGCAAGTAGAAGGTAGAAAGAGAAAAGGGCTGAACTGAAGGTTGAGACTCAGTCAGCTAGTTTTTAACCTTTTTCTCCATGGCATAATCTTTAAGGAGAGTGCTTCAATATGTTGTTTCTACACATTGTTCATTTTTCATTTTAGAGATGTTAGAGCAGTTTTATAAAAGAAAAAAAAAAATTTGTAAGGAGCCACCAAAACTTCCATTGTCTCTCCATTCAGCTGTAGACCACAGCAGGAAAAGTGTTGCTTTTGCAGTTTTTTCAGCCTTGCTGATATTCTGTGGGAAGTTGTCTTTGGAGTACAGCTCCTAACATTCATGCAAACTCCTTTGACAGTGGACAGTATGAGACTGGAAAGAGCTGGGAATAAACTCACATAGCAACACCTAACAGAGTTTTAGAGCATCTTCAAAGTGTAAGGCCTAGTCCCATGAAGAGCAGTTACAGATGTGATTTTGTGAAGGCTTTGCTTACCAGAGAAGTATAATTGATCACAGACATTTGAAAACCAGATAGGTGGGTTCCACCAATTCCTAGCACCATAATCATTAGCAGTAACTTCCGGTATTGAACCTGCCAAAGATGATGAAACACATCCTAAGTTCCTGATACCAGCATGGCTTTCAGATCATGATATAATTTATGAGATCTTATATCTTCATATTCCTATGATTAAGAAGACTTTAAAATGCAAAAATCCATTTTGAATTTTTCAATAAACAAGCAAAACTGCTGGGAAATTATTAAGATCTGCACATTCCTTTATATTCCTCTCCTGGTTATTAGCAGCCTGAGAAGATGTAGTCTCTAATTCTGTTAGTTCTGCTAGCCATTGAAATTAAAAAAAAATCCTAAAAGCCTTGTTCAGATAGTTTGTGTTTGCTTTTGTACTAGTAAAAAGCTACAGCTTTCTTGAACCTCTTTTTTCCTTCAGCTTTGCCTCTTCAGCAACATTGTTCACTAGTTTCCAGAGATTAATCAAGTCTGTCCTCTTAAAACTTATTTTGTTTACATTTCACTTTTATTATCCCCATAGGAAACTGCATCTTTAGAGCCCTTGCTTGAATGACTTCTATTTAAAATGCTGTGTTTCCATGATGTACACTGGATTTTAGAGCACTCTTCACAAGCACATATCTTTTCAGGCATTTAGTCAGGTCACACTCTAAACAGATGAGGATCCTGAAATACCCTTGAGAGTGCAGGATAGTAGAGTGGGAGGGTTTTTTGTTTTCTGTTTTTCATTGCTGCTATTATCTCTATCTTCCTCAAAATGCTTATTCTTTCCTGGTTTCCCAGGTCCTTTTTTAAATCTCTCACTCTTTTGTATTTCTAATATATTTTCTGGAAATGCCATGTAATCAGTCCTCTTGCTGAATCAGTGTTGTCCCCAGCACGTGCTCTGTTGCTCATTTTTGTTATGAGAAAGATTGTTTCATTCCCTTTGCTGTAATCTTTAAAGATCATGCTGCTATTAGTGACTAGGGCTAGAAGACAAGAAGTTGGATACTCACCAGGTCTGAGAGGAAACCAGCCATTTCCCCTTGAAAACCTGCCTGCTCTGAGAGCCCTTGTCAAGTCTGTCAGACAAGAGCTTTGTTTTCTATGCTTAGATTATAAGAAGTTTGGATCTTAGCACAGAAGTTAAATTCTAACTATGTGGCTTTTACTGAATAGTGTCCTCCTCTGACACTGGCCAGGGACTCTTCTTGCTGGTTTAATTATTGCAAGACCCAGATATGCCAAGCTGATTACAACATCAGTAAATGTTTATCCTTCATGTTTTGGGAATGCTCTCCCTTATTCGCGCTGCTAAACAACCGCATGTTCCTGTTGTGTGTGCCGTCAGATGGTGCTACCATCTTTCCTTCAGGGGAGCAGAGTCCCTCTTCACGTCTCTGATGAGCAGCTTGGGCAGAGCGTGTTTTCCTCCTCTCCATTCTGCTACAGAGAAAAGCCACTTTGTATTGTAGCTGAGCTGTAACACCTCTTTTCTTGCATGCTGTAAGATTTTCAATTTCTTGAAATGGTTTGAACAATTTCCCAGTTGCAGGACATGAAGTACCTGAATAGGGGCATATTGGGTCCTTGCTCACACCCAGTTCTTTATAGAGGATCTCACTGTTTCCAGGACCACTCAGAAGCCTCACTCTTACTTCTCTGTAACAATGTTCTGGCTTGAGAGTTGATTTTAAGAAGTATTTTTCACCTTAAAAGATTTGATTTTGAATCAACCAAAGACTTGACTATTCGCAAAGAGTGTAAATTAATTCTTTGTTCCTTCAGGCTTATATGTATTAAATGTAATGCTTTGTACTACACTGAATACAGCATAGTTCACTTGACACTACAAAGATTTAACTGTCCATGGTTAGGGCCAAAAGGGGAGGCGGGAAGGTGGGGTTACGGTTCTGAAGGCAACAGAAGCTTTGCTCAGGAGCACGGCAGAAGCACTGGCATTCCTTCTGCAGCTTGTTTTTCATGTTACAGTGACTGACAACTCAGCCCCACGCTGTCTCCTGGGCTGTGTGCCCTGCAGCACAGGGTGAGCTTGCTGAGTCACACCTTGACCTTTCTCCTGCTGGATGTCCCAGTAACACTCTCTCCAAACCCTCTGCCTAGGTGTCTCGTTGCACATCAATACACTGAAATAATTCAAGCTGAATCTTCTTTCCATCCATTCCATTTTCATTCTCTCTGAAATGCTCATCACCTTCACGTCAGCTGTGCTGGTGTAACTCATTCCTTCCGCTCCCAGCACAGACTACTCAAATGTTCTCGCTTCCTCTCCTAAAGCCACCCAGAATCTACATTTCTTTTCAATAACTACTGCAAAAATCCCTGTCTGTCATTAGGTTTTCTCTTGCTTCCTACAAATTCCCCCTCTCAATCTCCATTCACTTCAACACCGGCCACTGCCTTCCCCTCAGCCAACGATTTTGCTGTCACAGAGAACACTGCAGCCAGATTGTCCAGCTGTTCCCTGTCCTCTCTTACCACCACCATCCACTCTGTCTTCTAGGATCAGATGAGAACTGTGTCCAGCAGAATATCCCAGAGCTGTCAGTTGCAAATAGCAGTTGTAGGCAAAACCGTAAGAACTGAGCAGTGATGCTTTCCTTGCGCGTTTTCCAGGCCCTAGTGATGCGCAACCCTGGGACTTTGTCAGTCAGAATGGTGTCTTTATGTTTGCTCCTTCCACACATTTACTGAGATCCAATTTGACCTCTTGTAAGCTTTTGTTGTTCCCAACTCCTGTGGCGGAAAGGTCTTGAGATACTTGAACAATCCAGTGTTACTTTCCTTTGCTTTCAGGACACTCTAAAAGCTGCTTTTGAAATCATTATCCCTCTCCTTTGCCATTTCTCTCATTTTACCTTTACTTTCCTTTTAAATTCTTCTGTTTCCTGTATCAAACTTGAATGTCGTATCTCTGTTTCGAGATCTTTCCATGCTGTACTGTCCCTTGCAAGTCCGTTTCTATTTTTCTTTTCCCTCTCAAAGAGGTTCTGCCAGACTAACAGCAAATCATTTTTCTTGACTCAGATAGCAGGGTCTGGCACCTTAGAGTGGGGCCACAGGCAGGGAGCAGATGAGTCTGAATGAACTAGAGGGGAAAGGAAGATTCGTTCTTTGAGCTGAGGATGGGAAGCTTGGCTGCTGCAAGGAAGGACACACATGGCAGTCCTGGGTCTTTCTGGAGGGGTTTTTAAACACTCTATCTGTGGCCAGATTTTAACATCTGGTTGATCACAATCCCCTGCAGGGCCCTGTTCCTCTTCCTCCTGTTGTCTGTGTTTCTCCAAGAATACTCATACTGCTGTCTCATTTCTATCTGGCCTTACAGTTCTGTTCAGTGCTGTAATATGGAAAAAGCAACTTAAATGCCTAGCATATAGTTCTTATTGATTTTGCTAAAAAAGAGGACAGGATGAGTCTTTCCACCTAGGATTTTAACACTACAGAAATGTGCTTATGCCAAACCCAGTACTTAGCTCACCCAATACCCTTGGGAATTTCTTTTCAAAGATGCCATGTGTTGCACTTGTGTGATCCTGGAAATCAAACAGATACACTGCGGATTCACAAGTACTTCTTTAATCTTTATACCAAATCCGTGCTAGTTTATAGCAGTGTTAATGATTTACCACTTTCCCTCTTGCAGACAGTATTTCCTAGTGGGAGGGAAGAAAGGAAGAAGTCAGGCATGCTGGACGAGATCACACTGTAGAAAGACATGTATAAGGAAATGAGGTTTTAGTGTCCTGTAAAGACACTAAAAACTTCTTCACTGGGAACCAGTAAGGTTGAGAAAGACCAGACCAAATAAAGACTTTTAAAATAACCAAGGTCTTACTTAACCTTTCTTTTCAAAATACTTTAAATGTTTCTTCTTTATTCTTCCTGCATTTTTGACCAGAAGAACAAATATATATTGGTTCTTTCTGTGGTTTTGTGCAATCCATGACCTCCAGCCTTGAAACTATAAACTTTGTCCATCTTTTTTTGTAATATGATGATTGTCATAGGAAGGATGGCTGTGTGGGGGAAGCCCACTGCTCTTGGTATTAGCTCTTGGCAGTGCTACAAATATTGTTAGAGGACAGTGTGAAGATAAAATAGCAGGAGCCGTAGGGCTGTGAAAGAAACTGCCACTCAACATTCAAGTTCTTTTGCAAATTTTATTGTGCAGCATCTGCAACGGTCAGTAGTGAAGTTCTCATTTCCAGAACAAGACAGAACAGACACAATATTCCTTGACCCCAACAACACATTCCCAGGAGATGGGCTCTCCTCTGTCCCTGACTCTTCAGACAATGAAAACCAAATTCAGGCATGATCAGTAAGATATGTTTTCCTAGTCACTGCTTTTTTATTTCCTTATCAGTAAACTGCAAAACCTGAAGAAGAGCAAGAGTGTGTCACATCATATAGCAATGAATACAAAAAGTGAAGCCCTTTTTACCATGCTTTGTAATTAAAAGATGGAGTATTCATAGATCTGGAGAGAGCAGCAAACACTCAGACATACAGATTGGGTTCTCCAGGAGAGGCACTGCTCTTTTTTTGTCTCATCAGTACCAGTTACTCTTGGGAACTCAATCCCATTGAAACCCAGTGTTCCTTCCCTCTGACATGAAATAACTCCAGGCTGAAGACATGCTGCATAGTCATTGCTAGTGAAGAAAGAAAACCTGCCCACTGTGGGTTAGCCCACTCATGACTTCCTGCAGCTCTGCCTTCTTTGCTTATGCTTTCGTTCAGTGCTGACATATCCCTATTTGTTCCAATAGAAGAATCTCCAAAATCTAGGCAATGTACCTGATTACCAAGCAAGAGGTTTGGCTTGAGGTGACAGGTTATGCTTGGATGCTTCTCTAGCATAGTATCTCCTTTACACCAGGACTTTATACCACCTGTACACCTCTTTTTCTTCAGCTGTAGCAATGACTCACCCCCCCCCCCCCAAAAAAAAGAGATGAAGACCATGCTGTAGGTCACAGAAATTTGGTCATAAGCTGCTCAAGAAAGTCCTAGTTGCCCCTATACCATATACTTGCTCTCAAGTCTAATTGTAAGGGGGGAAACACTGCATGCTGATTCTTTCTACGGACAGGCAAGGTACCCTTCTTTCACCGGATTAAAGAGCTAAACACTTCTTTTCATCTGGACTGAAGCTCTTTCTCTGAGAAAGCTCAACAGCACTGACTTGTTAATAGCAGCATATAATTTCAATGTGAAACATCTGTCCTCTTTTTCTCTCAGTTTCACAAGTATACTGTACATCTGAATCTTCCACACTCATTTCCTCCAATAACTGTGGAGGTTTGGTAAGAAAAATAGCAGATCCTGTGCTTCCAGTTTACACAACTGCTAACTTGCAGGGACTGACAAAGATCTTACTTCTTTATACACTGCAAGTTTTTTTATGCAGAGGATTTAATTCAGCTCATATTTCAGCAGTTGGAGAGAACCACCAAGTTCATCTTGTACCCTGCACTGCAGGTGATTATTTTTAAGATACACATCTGTGCTGTATGTGGAGCAATGGAATCTCTCTTGCTTAGTGAGGCTTCTGGGCACTACCAGTAATAAAAGAGCAAAATATGGAGTGGAGAGTTTGTTATTAAAGTCTAGTAACAATCATCACTGAGCAGTTACTCTGCTTTAGGGCTGTCTGTCTCTTCTTTCCACGGTAGTTCAGGCGATTGAACTCCTCCATGACCTGCAACATGGTCTTTCCTTTGGTCTCTGGCATCACCAGGAAGACAAAGGTAGCCATGGACAGACAGTATGTCAGGAAAATGATGAAACAGAAACTACCAAGACCTTCCTATAGGAAAAGAAAGAGACAAAATGTGTTCACATAAATTGATCTAGATTTCTTTCTTATGATACGGAGTTTCTGGTTTTGTATTTACCGGAACACTTGGTCAGGGACTCAGTTGATGTAAATCCTGCTTGCTGGCACTTGGGGAATGGCACTGAATGGTAAGATGAACTAATGCTCCTTTCCTGCTTTCAGGAGGAAAGTTGTATGCTTCGCAAACATTGAATGTCATTGCTTGACAATTCTGAAAAGTGCTAAGCTACATTTCAGTTACTCTTCATTTCTGATCCATCCTTCTCAGTCAGTGCTAGACTGGGGAAGGTACATAGCCTGTTAGCTTTGTCCCTCCTTGCACAGTCCAAAACTGCAAGGGGTTTAGTTTCCTGCTACTTACTAGTGCTGGTTGAGATCTCCGGTACTGCCCATTTTCCACATTAACCCCAAAGGAGATGCACATACAGGACAAGGAGGGAAAAGAAGGGAGCCCCTCATGACATTCAAATGATGTTTGACAGTGTTGGTGCCACTGCCACCACTTCTGTGTTTGCCAATGTCGCACTATAACTGTGTGTGGTTTTGTGGTTTTGCTATGCTTTCACTAGGTATCTGTGTAAAAAGAAAGAGGCCATCAGAACTGCAATTAGTTTGGCTCTGTCCTTTGCATGATGTGTTGAAAAAGAGAAGTATGCTCTGGGTTCAGGAAAGGTCTAACCTCTTCCTCTGAACTGAAACAAAACATGCTGCTTTGCTTACCACAATGAAAGGGAACAAAAGTCCAAGGATGAAGAGTTGGAGCCAGTTTGTAGCACCATTAAAAACATAAGCAGCTGGTCTGTATGACTGAATAAATATTTCTGTGGGCAAGGGGCATGATACTCCAGCTGAAAAAAAAGTTGGAGAAAAAAGGAAGTTTAGGAATTTTGCAAGATGCTGCTGTAACTCACACTTCATAATACCATATAAGTTAATGGTTTTAACTGACCTGGAAGTGTTTGAGGTGCTGCTTGGCTCTTCAGGAGGAAGGCATGTAGGAATGCAATATGAAATGAAGTTTTACCTCTTACCACAGTACTGAATCAGGAGTAGGGATTCATGCTAACTGTGCAACAGCTATGCCTGGGACCTCTCCTAAAGGCTGCAGTGAGGAAGGAATGAGTATATGAAACCATTCCAGTAGAAAATACCAACCTGGCCCAATGCCAAAGCTCATGATGAAAATGAAGATGAGTGCAACAGAGCAGTATGGTACCCAGGAAAAGGAATCCTACGGTAGGAAACGAACAGCAAATAAAATCAGAAATTAAAATTTTATTTATCCAGCTCCATTAGAAACATTTATCACTGCTAAGTATGTCATTGTTAAACATACATGTGTTTCCTCTACTTCCAGAAACTTCACAAGGAGACAGTCTTGGCAGTGGTCATGGTTGTATAAAGCTATTGGCTTTAATCTGCCTGTACATGGCTGGGGACAGACTTCTGTTAGTATCATGTTTAGCCCCCCAAATACTTCCACTCCCACTAAAAAGTGATTTGGGGGGAGGGAAAAAGCGATGATATCTGCCACACAATAAAACACTAAGATGGGATACAGCTCTAATGCATAAGTGGCATCTTACCTGTAGTGAAAGTGTGACTGTAAGGAGCCCTAAAGCCAAGGCGATAACAGTGTAGCTTTTCCACAGCAGTGTCTTCCTCCCTGCACGCTCAATCAGGAAACCCTGCAACCAGGAGGACATGCTGTCAGCTACAAAGCACAGACCTTAATGGCAGGCACGGGTGAGCTGCTCCGGAAAGCTGACTTCACTGGCCAGGCAGGGGATCTCTGAGTCGGGGACTGGGAGGGTTAAGTAAAGGTGTCTGGTGGGACTGAGCAGGACCAGGAGCTGCAGGGAAGGGTGGAAGGTGAGGAGGTGCAGGGCTGCAGGGAGCATTGCCCGGGAAGAGGAGGTCTGAGGCAGCACTCCACAGGTGAAGGATAGCCAGGGAGGACAGCAAAGTGAAAGGCTTGCACTGTTAATTGCCATGAATCCTACAGCCATGAGTCCTACTGACAAGTGGACACAGGGACTGTCATCTGCCCTTCCTGCAGAGGGGAACTGGGATGCCCAAGGCTGGCTCAGGCTGAGTCGTGATTTTGAGGGAAAGTCTCTCCTGACCTACCATAAATTGAATATAAACGCCCATGTTTGCAGAGTGTGTGGAGATGATTTTGTGTGATCAGTGCAAAGTACTACGGTTGATTTGTTGCAGAAGTTTGATTCATGAAGCTCCATTTACAGTAGAATCTAAAGATTGAAATGAACCACGCATTACAGCAGAATGAAATTCAGCTGAATAGCCACTTACACACAGAACTGTGGTGAGGATCTCAGTGATCCCAACTCCCAGGGAGACATAGCGGGTTTGAGCAGGGGGGATTCCAGCCTTTATAAAGACATTGTATGCATAAAAGTAAACCTGGAAAGAATAGAAATGTGTGAAGGCTGTACCCATGTGGTCATGTGTACAGTACCTTCTGTCTTTTTTGACAGAAAATAATTAATCAGGCCTTAAAGAGAAAATATTTTTCTTGATTTCAGTAACTAATCCTCAATGTTTCCATGAGGCTTATTTGTGCAGAACAGCTTTTACTAGCAGCTTTGTCTCCAACTCAGTAACAAATATAGCCTTATTCTTTTTTTGCTTGCTCTTAGCACTAGCCTTTGTCTTATGTCACAGGTTATAATTCTACCAGATATCTTTCAGATGTTTTAGTGTCCTTTAGTGCTTTGGATGAGAAGCATACAGAAATGTAAACAGTACATACTAAGCAAATAGTTTAAATTATCTTTCGACATCATCTTTAAGCCTTTGCAGTGATTTTGATAGTCACTAGTTTTCTGATTGTAAGCACTCCTAAACCATAAGAAATCCCACTGTTAATATGCTCAATTTCTACTGGTCCTTTATACCATTACTGCTGCACTAGTGGAGGTATAAAGGGGTCTGATGAATCTTGAAATCTTTCTGAATTTGCAAAATTAATCTGGGTCTTGACACTTTTCCTATAAGCTCATTCTATACAATAACTATTCCAATACTCAGTGTTATCTATTGAAACATAGAGATATTTCCAGAGAAAAGGTATGTTAGAGAGTATGTCAGTAACTGTCACATATATTACTGGGATGTTGTACTTGTCTATAATCTGAGAAAGCGCAAAGTTAAAGAATTTAGAAAGAAAACCAATGAAGTAAGAGTATGGAAATGCATATTCCATAAAGAGTATGGAAATGTCAGTGTACATGACAAACCTGACTCAGTTTGTACTGAAATGGCTGAACAGTTTTGGTCAGTGCATTCTGGAGTTCAGAGACCCAGAGGAGGTTATGCTGTTCTTTACTTGTTCTGTATCTGAGATTTTATTTTATCCCCTTCCATTCCCTTATCGTAATAGGATAATCCATATAGATGCCTTCAGGTGACACTTGCTAAAACACAGTTCTCGACTTATCCCAGGTCCCAAACTTCCATGGGAAGATTATAATAAAGAGTAACAACAGATCCCCTCCTTACAGTTTCTGTTGCAGTCAGCATTTTACTACTCATCGCAGAGCTTACTTTTTGCCAAGAAACTGTAAACAATCTAGAGAGCAGAGAAAAGTAGCACACGTACCACATTGACTCCAATTAACTGCTTACATGAGGCGACAAGGAAGAGAGTGACGAGCTGCCATCGGACAGCTTTGTCTCGAAAAAGATCACAAACGCTCTTAGCCTTCTCTCCGCGGATGGCTTCTTGCTCTGCCATCATGTCATCTATTTCGGCCATATGGTCACCATCTCCCCAGAGCTGCTTCACAGCTGGAAGGAGAGGAAAAGAGAAGATGACTCTTGGTCCAAGCTCACCAGCAGAGATGTGAATTCAGAGAATTACTCTGCCTTGCTGAGTCTCTTATTGAGCTTCAGGCTCTTTGCTTGTGTGAACTTCCTAGGGATCTGGGTTCAGCTTAGACACAGATTCAGTTCATTCCTATTTATTTTTGCCCATAAATCTTAATCATGACCTCACCTTTGGCCAATAGTGGCTCACAGTGTTTCACTGTCAGTTGAGCCTAAACTCTTACCAATCCTTCCCCAAGTTCTCTCCTGCTAAAGGCAGTTCTAGTGCAAAACACAGACAAGTAAAAATGATTCCTGTATTAAAAAATGAGTCTACATCCAAGAAGTTCTCTCTCTTGACACTTAAAAACCCCACAATGTCTGTTTTTTTCTGTTTATGTCTGTAGTTGCTGTTAGGGTTACCGAAAAACTACAATGCTTACAGATACGGCATGACATTAAGGAGCATCCCTTTCTTCCACAGAGCCAGAAGGTACCGTATCCACACCCTGACTATTCAAGGCTGAATCTGTATTGAGGGAAATACAAGCTCTGTGTAATCCCTCAGAGAATCCTGGCAGAGGATAAGGGAAATACTAGTGCCAAGAGAGCGCTAGTATCAAAACAGAAGAGGCTGTCTTTCTTTAAAGCTGAAGGTAGTTTCAGAGTCAAAAGACAAAGAGTCTCTTTCCCAACTGTACCTCTCTTCCAGGCTCATGTGGGGTTTTACTGTATTTCTCACTTTTGCTAAAATGAATGCTTTGTGGCCCATTTCCTTACCTTTGATGCACTCCTCCTTGTCTTTTTTGTCAATGAGCAAATAGCGGGGAGAGTCTGGGAAGAAGGGGAGCGTGAGAAGCTGAAAGAGGGCGGGAAGTGCGTTGGCTGCCATGAGGATAGGCCAGAGAGCTTCTACTCCGAGAAATTCTCTGAAACAAAACCAGCAGAGCAAGAGGAGCTGAGCAGCCATGCTGAGCTGAGCGCTGGCCATGTGAGCACACACAGACACAGGGTGGTCCCTCGGCCTTGCAGCGTGTGTCCTGCCAGCTCTGACCCGGGACTCTCCAACATTTCTCAACCAAGAAAAATTAAACTCTCAGTGGGAGGCCGAAGGGGAGAGCAGAGTGCTTGTCGCCTGCAGCACACGGGTTACACAGTGTTGCCACCTGTTGCTCAGTGGTGAGTGCAGCAAGGCTAACTGCATCCTGCAGCAGCTGAGGGCCCTCAGGGGCAAACAGTGTCCCTGCACAAGCGCTGAAGAAAGAACCCGCGGTGGCTGATCTCTCTGCTTCTGATCCAAAGAGTCTCAAGTTACAGTTAAGCCAGGATCCAGGGGTTATCAGCCTGGTACAGACTGTCCCAAATAGCAGCCGCTGGGTTTCCTGCAACTTTGAGAATTCTGTGGCCAGAATGATGCGTGCCTGGAAGCAGGATGGACCATCTTTGGTATGGGACAGGCAGAATGAGCCTGTGCTGAGGGGAATAAATCCACCATAGGTTTCTGGTTTTGCGTGTGTGTTTGATGAGTGGGTGTGCCTGTTTATGTGTATTTTCAAGAAAGTTTGGATGGATCTGATATTCCCTGCTCTTTCTAAAAAAAGAAAAATAAAGGTCAGTTCATACATATTTTGTATGATTTCTGTTTCCCATTTACTTAAGTCAGGAACTTGGGCTGAGCTAATTCAGTCTGGCTGCCTAAGGTACTTGGAAAACATGTCTAAAAATAGTTGCTGATTTGCCTATCCATAGGCTTGCATTGATGTATGCATATATTTTAATAACAGAACAAACTAAATCGGTCTTAGACCCCCTTACCTGAGACCCAGAGCAAATCCTACAAACTTTCCAACAGCAATGGCAGTAGAAGCTGTTATGGCAATCAGCCCACGGAGCTTCCGTGGGGCACATTCCCCAGCATACATGAGATGGATATTCAGAGCTAAACCTGCAGTGACAAATGACTGTCAGGTCTGGTGTTTTGGAGGGGCAAAATTATGGGCAAAGCATATAGGGTTAGGCTCCGAGATACTCCTTTAACCATGCTGAATATGTGTCTGCCCGACATGAAGCATGTTCCCAGGACCGTGACCTTGTGTCTTTGCTAAATATTTCACTAAGTAAATATATTCACCTGGGAAATCTGTTCTTCATCAGGCTGGCCTTCTCTCACAATGTTTCCTATAGCCACATATACAGGATTGCTATTGCTCCCTTTAATCTCAGATTATATATTTCAGTGTCTACTCAGGATATTACGTGCCTTATTTTGTGCTTGAAACCAACAAGTTAACAAAAGCTATATATTCCATTTGCTTAGTGAATTAATATTTATCCTCTCTCTTAATTATTTTTTTTGCTGGTTAGTATTATCTTTATCCAACCGCTCAGGGATCAAAAACACTGACAGATTGTAACTTTCTGAGGCATCTGGAAATTAGAATTGCCCAGCCTGAAAACCATTCCCCTGTCTGTAATATGGAAGGCAGTATCAGCCACAACAAGCACCAACAGAAACAAAAGAGGTCAGCTTTCTGTTGAATGAGCATGTTTCCCTGAAATACTGCGTGTTTTGTCTTTTTCACAAGTTGGCAGTAATTTTTATATGGATTGGATGTAAAGATAAAAGAATGAGAAATGGAGATGTCAGACATAATTAATGTAACTATGTTTGTGTTTGCTTATTTAGTTAACAATGCATTCAGCAATCAGGTTCTCTGCAGAGTTTAGTAAAAATCTGTGATCTATATACTCAGTCTGGTAAATCCCTATGACCATCAGTCACTGCTTTCCCAGCTATTTAATACCATAGGTAGGAATAATTGTCTACCTCCACACACTCCAGAAACTAATCTTCCAGCAATGATCATCTCAAAGGATCCACACAGCCGGCTGAGTCCCATCAGAGCTGCGCTCAGCAGTGCAGGGATATTGGCAAACAGCATGGTCTTCTTCCTGAAATTCATTTCAGGTTGTCTGAGCGGTTTTCTGTAAAATTCACTTTGAAACGCATCTAATCCTCATGTGATTTCTCTGGACTGGATTCACTTTGGAGTTTATAAGGGAAAGGGTATGATTTTCTTTGTAATCATTGGCAGATTTTGCCATTCGGTTTCTTCACTGAACTGATCCTTCATCTGAAGCAGCTCCAGACTGCTCACAGTGCCACTTTAAAGCAGTGTTTCTCCCAAGACATAGTCACTTATTTTTGCAGTTGTGGGTATAAACAGAAAAGCTAATGCAGTCTTTATTCCTACCTTCCAAATCTAACAGACAAATATCCAGCAGACAAGGATCCCAGAAGCCCACCGATGCTGTAAATGGACACAACAAAGGACCACATCAAAGTAATTATCTCTTCACTGGGAGAAGAGCCGTATCTCTTCAGCCAAGTCACACGGATGAAACTTTTGATGTACTTTAAAAAGAAAAACAGAAATCAATGGACTCAGTCAACATGTTTTTGCATAATTGCACCTCTTTTTTACTTCTCTTACCTGCTTACTGGTCTTTTTGATACATTTCTATCCATACCTTGGTTGAAATCTTAGCCCCAGTGAAATGAAAGGGAATTTTGCCACTAACATCCCTGGAGTTAATGTTTTAGTAACAAGGTGCAATGAATAAATCAATGAATAAATACATCAATATTAAATATCAACAGTGAGTGCCACTAAGACGGTGGCATGTTGTTCTTTTGTTTATGTGCTAAACCCTGATTGTTTTGCCACCTAATCTTTCCCTCCATTCCCGCTTGACTGTCTGTCTGTATTGTCCACCTGCTGCATCTTGTCTGATGCCTTGGGTGAAATCCAGGTTTTACTTCAACGGACTTCAGTGAAATCAGGATTTGTCCCTTGATGCGGCCCATTGTGGGGTGTCTCTGACCTACTGTTTGTAACCTTCATGGCACCCTCATTCTTGTTGAGGGTTCCAATGTGGTAATAGTATGAGCTCAATGTCCTCAAAAACATTCAAGGTGACAAACACCTCCCCTAATTTTCCTTTTCCAGCTGCAGGTATCAGTGCTGACCTCAGCTCTACAGCTACAGTCCTTCCCTGTCCTATTTCACCTTACAGACAGTCACTTAGACCTAGTGTGTCTGGCCAAAGACATGGTTCAAAGGACTCCCTGAGCACTGGAAAGAGGACAATGTCCTGTGTGCAATTCAACTCAGTAAGGAGAAAATGGCTGACTTTATAGATATCAGTCATCCTCCCCTTTCCCAGTTCTGTCACACCAGACAGAAGTTAAAGCCCAATGAAACACAAGAGCAATAGCAGCTACTCTTAGAGCCAAGAAACCACAAGTAAGTCTAGTATTGAGAGCAGAAGTGAAAAAGTTGGTGATTGCAAATAGAGGCAGGAATGCATAGGAACATTGAAATACACGCTGGTAGCTCAATTTTTTGAGCTGTCCATGCTTACCTCAGCAGGAGAATTGATAATGGAGACCTGCAACCCATACTGGAAAGCTCCACCGATGCCCAGGACAAAAGCCAGGAGGAAGAGATTGTAACTCATTTTCTGTCCAGAAATAAAAACAGCAAACAAAGGTAGCATAGCTCTTCAGACATGTCCTGTTTTACCTTCAGGAACTCTTACAGCTTGAGCAGTGTCACACACCTGCCTCCTCTGAGTCCAAGGAGCCAACACAGAGTGCAGTGGAAGACCACAGTACTAAAACACAGGATAGTGAGAAACATGAGGAGAGACAAAGCTCATAGCTGTCTTACAGAACCCAGTTACACACTTCAGTGCTTCTATCATCCTTCAGCTTTGGGCATCTTAATCTGCACTATCATAGGGTAACTATTTGCGGGAGCATGGTGCAATGCACAAGCATTAGGTGCATGATTTCCATCTATTTGCCCTTCCTCCTCCTCCTTTCCCACTTGCTATCTCACCTAAATGAATATTTTGCTCAGTGACTTGTCTGAGACTAGGTCAAATTTTGGGGATTGAAGGACATTCCTAGTTTCATAGTTTATTCACCCTTTCTTAGAACTATATCTGATAGGAGGCTTAAGAATACCCCCACAATACAGTACTGCAATATATGCATACCCCATCCCTCCCACTCCCACTGATACTGAGTGTGCTAGTGATATTCTGCCCAGCAATGATGGCATGATGCTGCATTTCTATCTCTAGAACAGATCATATTCAAAGGCAATGCTGAACAATTACTGCAAACATTTACAAGCTGATTTCTAATCAGATGAATGCATGTTGCAACATTGTTGGCTTCAAAGGAGTCAGCTCTGAATAACTTTGGTGTTTGGCACATTCATATATTAAATGACAGCAATCTTCTGTTTGTTAAAGCAGTAGGAGGAAATGAGATTAACATTCTCTACTCCGAGACATCCCCACTATCCTTCATGCTACAAAAATGGCCTCACATCAGCACAAAACTCAAATCAGCAAGAAAATCAGTAAGCCTTATGCTAAGTGCAAATTTTATATCAATCAAACCTGTAGCAAATTTCTTAGTCTCATCCCCATTCTGTACTATAATACCATTGCTTCATTTTTCTGTTGCATTGCTTGGGTCACTTTTCCAGCCTAATAGATTCTAAATTCAGGAAGATTTTTTTTAACCTAATATTCATCCTAAAATCTCTTTTTAAAAACATCTTTGTTTTATCTTTTCTGGGTATCTGTTCCTATAGGTCCTTGACTGGAAAGGATTGTTTTCCATCGTTTGATGTTTACATCTTTCAGATACTTTGTTTTTCATAACTCTTTTATTGAGGAGTATTCTTCCAGTCTTTCAGCCCTCCTCCATCTACTAAATCATGCAGCTTTTTTTCATTGCTCTGCTCTGAACTCCCTTGGTTTGTCTTCCTCTGTTATGTATCAGACATTAAATATAAGTGTTCTCTTAAATCCAGTTTTCTTTGCTTTTTAAAAATAATTCCCTGCAAGATATTTGAAATCTCCCAGATACGACCTCATACTATTATTTTAATGACATCTGATTCAGATTTACTTTTCTTTCTATACTTAATTTATACAACAGGTATTTTAAAATAGCAGAAAGGAAAAAATATGTACTGCAAAGATTCTGTTTGGGGAAAAAAAAAGAGAAACTTATACCAACTTGCCTGCAAAGGTAGTCATCTCAGCTTGCAGGCTAGGTCTTTCCTGATGCTTTCTTTTGTTACTTTGGAAAAAGTCACTCTATATATAAAGAGGAGCCTGAGATAGTATTTCAAGACGTCATTTCATTCTTTCTCAGTCTTTACACTCCTTTTGGTTTGTCATGAAGTTCTTGCTATTTGGCTTTTCATTATTGCATTGGTTACTGATGAAACAGTGGATAATTTTGGTGAGCTGTGCATTTATGTCAGGTCACCAAGGAAGAGAAGCTCCAGCAGCAGCTGACAGACAATAATAGCTGCATAAGATGAGTAAAGGACAATAAAAAAGGCACTGATGGAAGCCAAAGTCCATGGACTGGCGTACACTAGAGCAGACTGGCTTGGACTCCCCAAGTAGTAGGCTGGGTAATCAGTTATCAAATTTAAAGGAAAAGTTCATGACCGCTACTTTGAGCCTCGATACAGCAAAGCCTTCTGAAGCCTGCCTTGACCAAGCCTGACTAAGCCTGTGCATTCAACTCTTGAATTATGGGTTCAGTTGACACTTTAAGAGTAATGAATGATCATTGCTTGACAAGTCTGTGTCCCTATAATATATGGTAGATGCTAGGAAAGTTGAATGTAAGTTTTAAATCCTGACTGTAAAACAAATAAATTACATCTTTACTTTTATCCATAATTCTCAAAGGCCCCCTTTGTCTAGCAGTCTCCAGGATGGTTCTGTTAAAAGGCTTTTACAAGGTATTCAAGCAGCTTAGGGGGAAATTCCTTCTCCTGGTGAGCCACTGCACTTAGCAGTTCCCCAGGCTAGGATGCTTTGTGTCTTCGGTGTCTGGAAGAATCCCAACTGGATAGACAGGGACTGAGCTGTGTGGAAGTGAGAGGTGGCTTGTGCAGAGGAGCATTGTTTGAGGAAAGCAGCAGTAACTATTTTTTCTCTGGTGTTGATGTTATTAATCAATCCAACAGTGCATGGTGATTTGGTTTGTAAACAGTAATATGAACTATAAGTCTCTGAGGATCACTTTTCAAGATATATTTGTGCCCAACACTTCACATGATAAAAAAATTGACCTAAACAAGTGTCATATATTTTTTCAGTTGAAAGTGTTTTAATTCAGTAACAATTAACCAACTTGTTAAATGCTGCAATTAAAATGTAACCAATTAGATCAATTAAAATGTAACCACTGTTTGTCTTTGCTTAATCAGTCTGAAGACACCTGATTTCAGGCCACAGTGAGGAAAAATGCTGGAAGTTGGAATTAGTGTTTTCTGACACATGTACTCACAGGACTGGCTCTGAAACTCAGGAGATAAATGTGTATCATTTCTGAACACGCGTGTTTCATACTGTCAGGTGCAGACGGCCTCCGTCCTCCCAGGGCTCTGGGGAAAGGCACAACAATACTGACTCAGGGGAGTGGCCACAAAGGCGGCTGAGGTGAGGACCTCTGGACATTGGAGGACTTCTCCCAGTTTTAACCAATTCTTCTCTGACCTGTACGTCCTGGCAATTTGTACCAGGTCTCTCCCTCTGCCCAGGCAGTCTCTTCAGTCCATTCCCTGCTTCCTAGCCTGCATCTTTACTGCCTTGTCTTCTTTCCTTCACTTCTGTCTCCCATCCTTTCTCTGATCCTCACCAAAGGAATGACAGAATACTTTGTTACCATCATGATGGTACCAGCACTTTTTGCTTTGACTGTGTGTTTTACTCTTTTCATCTGCCCCCCACTGCTCTCTCCAAACTACAGGCGTGAAAAGTATCTCTGCAGTTCCCAGCTGCATGGAGTCCTGCTTTTGATTGTCTTGTCTCAAAATCCTATGGATTTCAAGATCTCAGTGTTGTCCAAGAGCACAGATACCTGCTCTTGCCCATGGCCGTATACAAATGACTTCTAAAATAGCAGCAACCACAAATGAACAAAAGTTTAGTTTTATTTTTCCTATGTTATAAACCTTAGGTAGTAAAAGATAGTTCTTGCAGACTCCTCTTCTGAGAAATAGATCTCCTGCTCCACTCATGCCCAGCATGGCATTAATACACTCCAGAAATGTTTACAGTTTTCTTGTTCACAAATGCTGTATTTTTTTTTCAAATGGGGTTAAAAAATATACTGAAAGAAACTTTAACTGCTTATTTTGAAAATGTGTGTGCTCTTCTTTGCTGCAACCACCAGCAATCCTGTGACTTTCACACAAACATAGTCAAAAAAATTATTATGATTTTGAAAAGAAACTGGAATAAACTTCACCAGTCAACCCAATGCCTGTGAAAGGCAATATTAAATGAGGAATGTTGCCCTGTTCTGTAGTAGGTTAGCTAAAAAGAATCAGTATCACACCTGAGTCTATTCCAATATGCTCTATGGACACAACAAGAACATGCTGCAAAGAATGTTCTGCTGTCATCTAAATCTCCACATCCAAAATAAGCTGCTGCCATAAGAGCTCCTCACCACCCTCTTAGCAGAGTGCAGGTGTAAAACCCTACCCAATACACCAGCAGTGTCCGTGACAGCAGTACAAACTGAAATAGAGAATTACTTGTGCTTTACAATATAGGACTGGAAGAAAACAAACAAGCCATGAAGAAAACCAGTCCAGAATAAGTAGTCTGCAAAACAATGCCCAAAAGTCAGTTGTATAATAAGCCACTTAGCAAGTACTAGAAGCTTTCTTCCTAATCCGTCACATGTTTTTATAGCTGAAAATAATTAACTGCTCACTATTGCTCAACAAGTAGGGGTCTATTTGAAATCACTTAATAACAGAAACGGGAACACCAAGACAAGGTACTGAGAATTTCATCTGGTGTCTGAAAACAGAACTTAATCGTATTATTTTCTGTGTTAGAGAGCCCAGATTCAGGGGCAAGGAAAGAAAGACTTCTGAGATGGAACTCACTGTTTGGATGGAGGAGAAATATAGAAGAAATTCAGAAGAAATTTGCTACAGCATTGCATGGTGGTGTTTGATGCATGTGTTACTTAGCACTAAAAACTGAAAACAGATTATTAAACTTTTGTTGGTATTTATCAGTTCAAGTATATCTTTTCAAGGTGAACTTAAGAACCTAAGAGTAATACATTGTCCCTAACTCTACTTCTCTCTTTGTGTCCCTGCAAGAGAACATAGCCATTGCTGAATTTCACCCAGATACCATCTTCCTGTCTTCTGCTACAACATGGTGCATTTGATCTCTTCAGGGCCTTTATAAAAAACCGCATGGGTCTGAGATTTAAAGTTCCGTTTCTTGAACTCCTCTGAGATTTCCAGGAAGGACTTTCCCTTTGTCTCGGGAAGGAATAACCCAACGTAGAGTGCAGTGCAGATGCAGACCACAAGGAATGGGACATAGCAGAAATGTGCTAGACTTTTCTGAGGAGAAGGAAAAAAACAAGACAGTGTTGGTGATATTCTGTACAATGACAAACAGACCACTAATCCCTGTTCCTCATGGACTAACTTCACCCAGGGAGTATTTCTGTGTGCCCTGGTGAGGGCCTTGAATGCCTCTATGCAACTGATCCCCAGCATAGTTTGGGAGATTTGACATAGCAAGAAAAGTATCTCAAAATGTCTTTTTCTGTCTTTCTCTCCATATATAATTGTATAGAGTGGGGACTCATAATAGGAAATAAGACAGTATTGGATATTGTGGAGTTCTGCTCCCTTTTGCTTTATGAATCACCTTAAAGTGTGTCCAAGGGGAAATGCATCATATCTCTAGTCCCAGCAGTTCTCAGCTGAGGACAGAGGAGGAATATTGGTCATACATGCCTCAAATTAATCTGCTTCCAGCCTCACATCAGGAATCACCGTAGGCAACATGGAGTAGGTTTGGTTTAGAGGAATTCTGACCACTCTCCTCATAAAGATACTTTTCATGGCTGTGCTATCTTGCTGTGTGTCTACGGCTTGCGGTATTCCAGACCCTGCCTCTTTTCGTGGTGACTATCAGAGCCTCCTTGTATAAAACACTAAAGAGGTGCAGGTGATTGCTTTTCCTTGGGAACCCACCACAATGAATGGAAAGGCTGTTCCAACCAGAAATAGGTTGAACCAGAGCAGAGAGCCACAGATCATGTAAGCAGCTGGCCGGGACATTTGATCAAAAACCTCTGTGGGCAGAACTCCTGTTACACCAGCTGGAAAAAGAAATGGCAAGAAAGTTAATAATACTGTTGACATCATTATTTTAAAAACAAGAGAACACATACTAACAAGCAAATTCAACATGAAGTACGTGAGAACAGTAAATTATTATTCAGTAAATTATTCTCACTAGTCAGCAATGCCAGAACAAGTGGTAATAGAGATTAACTGCAGTGGGGAAGTTTTAGGTTAAACATTAAGGACTGGCTAATTATTCAAACTCTCTCATTCTAACAATGAACTGCTGGGAAAGGTTTTGTAATCCACCTTATTCTCACCAGGACCCAGCTGTGAGAATGACTTATAATTAATTCAATCCTGTGGTACTGTACGGACAACTGGGACAAGAAATTTCTCCCAACTCATGTGGCATGTGACACTGGCAGCTTGTTTCTTTTCTTACCTCCCTTCCTTCAAACTCATGTAAGCAAACAGAGCCTTACATCTACTCACACACCAAGCAAACATCTGCACACACACAGCCTGTGTACTGCCCCCACAACCACAGAAACTAATGGATTCTGCAAAGAAAATGCATGTTAGTAGGCTAACAAATAGATGTGGAAATTGTGCTTCCAGGTATCTGCAAGTAAATAATCAGATGACACAGCTGTCAATCTCTAGGATTAAAGTGAAGCATTAGAAATGCTGGTCTACAGCCCTAGAGGATTGGGCAGCAAATTAAAACCTTGTTGTCCATTTAAGACAAGAATCACCTCCAAATGCCATCACAAGACGGTTGTAAGGAGAAATGACACAGAGAATGGCACAGACTGTCCCTGCACAACACTAACTTACCAGGGGCTTGCAAGCCCCCATGAAGCAGCTGAAAACTGCTGGCAGAAATTCTCTCATTCCTTTGTGCTGTGGCTAAAGAGGATCTGAGAGTTTCCATAAGCTACTTGCACACATCTCCAAGCCCCTGCTAAACTACCCAAAAGTTTCAGTGAAAACACTGAGGGAACTGACCTGGTCCGATTCCAAAGCTCAGGATATAGGCGAAAATGCAGGCCATGCTGAGATAAGGCATCCAGCTAATCTG
Organism: Phaethon aethereus; assembly: GCF_964289735.1. Lineage (NCBI taxonomy): Eukaryota > Metazoa > Chordata > Aves > Phaethontiformes > Phaethontidae > Phaethon > Phaethon aethereus. Next base: position 10,554,273 of record NC_138593.1, on the reverse strand, counting down.
AGTCTACAGCCACAGAGACCAACGGAAAACCAGTGAGGGCACTTACACTTATTTGCCACCACTAAACACCCCAGTCATATAAAAGGCAAAGCCCCACTCCATTTCACTTGAAAAATTAAGTAAAGTATTTTACCTGCTGGCTCAGAGCAACCATGAAGACAATGGCCCATCCTGCCATGAAGATATATCCCCCCAGGAGCAGCGGCCTCCGACCAGCATAGTCTATAATCATGTTCTGAGAAATAAAGCAAGATTTAACTTGTGTTTATGTTTCCTGCCTGCTCCCTCTTTCCATTTCAATACTCTATGCCTAGTTTGCTCTACGACTACTTTAAGGATGTTGTCTGCTTCTTAGCAAAAAAAAAAAAAGAAAAGTCAAAGGAAGGAGTGTCCTGGCAGGAGTCAGGCAAGAAGGGTATTCAGGGGAGATGAAAATGTGCCAGCTGCAGCCTAAACTCTGCCACTATCCATACTGACATGAAGCAAGACAGTTACACTTTTTAGAGATTTCAGGCAGTGATGATGATGCAGTGTCTGGCAAAATACTTCTGCATTAACCTGTCTGGACATGAGTGCTGAGGGACTGCCTGACTGCTGTGCATAAAGGGCAATGTAAATCCGAAACTTCTAATTAACAGCCTCCTCACTGTCAACAGTGTCTGCATGTCAGCAGAGTGCATTAAGAGTCTCACACAAGTGACAGATGTGATCAGTTCACAGCTCCCCGTGCCGATTACAACATATGGGATTTTGTCCTGAGGAATTCCAGCCTCTTGGAACACATAAGCTGCATAAAAATACATCTGGGGAGAGAAGAGAGGAGAAAGCAGTAAAGGAAGACATCTGAAAATACATCCCATTGTTTTTCCTGCAGGACCACGCAGAGATGACTAATGTGCTGTCATACAGGCTATTTTGACAGTGTCCCTCTGAATCTTGCCATAATGCACAGGTGTACTTTGGGAACCAAGCATGTGAGGTTTGAAGATCTCCACAGGCAGAGCAGACCACTACTCCTTCTTCTCCTGCAGCAGGAATGTTAAACCCAAGAGCTTGCACCCATTTCTCGCGATACAGCACTGCCGTCGATAGCTGTGGCTGCCAGGCTGCTTACCGAATCATTCCCGCAGAGCTGCATGGCACTGCTCAGCACAACGATACTCATCAGCTGCCACCTTACAGCTGGATTTTGGAACAGATCCCAAGGGTTCTTCGCTCTCTGACCTTTAACGGCAGCCTGTTCAGCCAGCATCTCTTCCAGCTCTGCACTGAGGTCACTGTTGCCTCTGAGCTTCTGCAGTGCTGCAAGGACAAGGGAACCTCTTATCCCCTGAATTTACCTTCAGTTTGCCTGCTCTGCAGCAAGTGAAGGCTGCAGAAAGATGTAAGGCAGAGTCTGTCATCATGGTGGTACCTTCACAGAGATGGGCAGTCGTGGTGCAGCCACTTGAAGGATTTGGGGGAAAGGGAGTGCAAATCCCTCACTATTGATTGACAAGAGAGTATTTCCAACTACTGTCATTTCAGCAGCCATGCTTCTGACTCAGATCTCAAGTGATTTCCCTGGGAAATGCAGGCAATTAAAATGTTCTTGGTATGCAACACATATTTCCCAGAAACTAATTCCAGCCGCTCTGTATACAGGGATTTGCATGCTACAAATCTAAGCAAATCCCTTAATATGAATTGGCTTCAGATTTGGTCATGAGCCCTTCAACCAGCATTTATTTCACTTCATAGTTGCAAAGCATATTCGCCATTGTGAACACAAATCCCACCTTTTGACCCTACCATGGTAGAAAAAAGGTCTTCTGTAGGAAGATGCCTGTTAATTACCTCAATAGATCAAAAATATTTAAGATTATAGAATGTTCTTTAGTTTGGAAGGAGAAAGTGATCATGTTTGGCACTTGATATGACACATCCTACATGTAAACGTTGTGGCACCATTCTCAAATTATTGGGGCCCAAGTTTGCGCACAAAAGCAGGATGCAAAAAAGCATACACTCATCTGCATTCAGAATTACTGTGATTGTTCATACAAATACATACTCAACCATCACCTGGGCACTGTTTAAGGGCACAGCAGCTAATGCAGTTACAAACATTGATGGCACCACATATTTTGTACAGACCAAATAGTTCCCTGGTTTAGAAAAACGTTATCCATGAGACTAGCGACATAGCCATGGTATTGGGCTTAAAGTTTTATGTTCATCTAAGGAGGCTGGCAGAGTCACCAAACAGAATATCTGTGTTGGAAAGAAGCCTACATTTCAATCTGCTTTGGACTGAACATGCTGGACTGTATGTTAAGAATATGCAGTCAACCTTCTCACTGTTTATCTGCTTGGTCAGTAGATCTCACATGCTCACTGAGAGGCTAACAGTCACCCTAAACTCACCAGAGATGCAGGATTCTTTATCTCCACGGTCAATCAAGAGGTATCTGGGACTTTCAGGGAACCAAGGCAGAGCTGTGAGCTGAATCAGGGCAGGCACCACATTGCTAGCTAAAAGGAATGGCCAGCTCTCCTCCCCTCCTAGTAGCTCCCTAGAGAAAAAAACAAACATGATTTGCACAGTACATTTTACAACCTGGCAAGAGCCCAGCATCCTCTGCTGCATGTGGGCACTGGAAAAGAAAGAAGAGAGTGGGGTAGTAAAGAAAAAAAAAAGAAAAGAGGAGAAGAAAGATTTAATAAGTATAAACTGGGCTGCTTGCTCTACATTACCTGAGTCCAACAACCTGCCCCAGCACCAACCCCAGGGCTGTAAACGATGCAGAGGTCAAGGCCACAGCTCCTCTGAGCTTCTTTGGGGCACTTTCCGCCAGATACATGGGCTGAATGTTCATGCTTACACCTGGGCAAGGCAGACAAATGCTGACCTCAGCTTGTAGACAGAGAAGACTAGGACAAATGCAGTCAGCCACCTCTCAAGGTTGCTAGCTGGACTCTTCTGTTGCAGGCCATGTGATGACTGATCTATCAGTGTTTATTATTTACCCAAAATTTCAATTTCACTCTTATTCATTGTATAAGCTACTAAACATACTTTTCCATACTCAGAAGTAGTAGTGGATAATGAAACTGCAACCTGCCAGGGCCTTAGTCCTATGGTCTTTTCAGCACCAAATCCAAGGTTATAAGTGATGCTTCCCTCTAGTCCCTCATTCTGCGGGGGAGATCATATTTGAAGTCACTTGTATCAATCATTACCTCCTTGGATGAACTTCTATAAAAGCTTTAATGTTGGTGCTCATGCTGGTGAGTGACTGATAACATTCTTACAAGCAGAGAGGGATCGATTTTCAGCTCAGTTTCTCCCAGGGCTTCCCTCCCTGTGTGCAGAGTGCACACAGTTACTCACATGTGTATTACACAAAAAACCCTGCCTGTGTATGCTTAAAAAAAAAAGTCCTTAGAAGCAAAATATAAAATCTTCTTATAAAATCTATACAAATTCCTCATTCATGTACATGTGTGTGGTCACTCTAGAGGATTAATTGCTTTAACATCTTGGATCATTCCTATTTAAATATCTTCTATTTCTAATTGATACGTGTTATCATATTTATCCTGTTATGTTTCTCATGTTGCCGTACCTGCATTCACGCCAGTAAAAAATCTGCTAAGCATAATCATTTCAAAGGATTTTGCCATTCGGCTGAATCCTGACAAGACTGCAGCTATGATCACAAAGACATTGTTCAGCAGCAGAGACATCTTCCTTCAGAGAGAAAAGACACAGTTGTGAGCACATGTGTGTCAGGTTTAGTTATCAGATAAAACATTTCACAGCGCAGGTCCAACCTGCCAAGCCTAGAAGCTCAAGGTGGGCTGCTCAGCTGCACCACAGAACGTCTTGGTTATCCAAAGCCCTACATGAGGTGTCTGTGTGCAGATGGCAGATCAGCAGTTTTAGTGTCTTGTTATGAAAACAGAAATCAGCATTGACAAGTAATCGTGGCTGATACAATTGAGGTCATCTCCAACTACCAGCATGACCACAGTGTGTCCCTACAGTACTGGCTTTAGACACACTGAAGGCACCATGAGGTCCTCACCCAGATTCATCGCTCTTGCATTCACACATGATTTCCCATTTGAATGGAGAGGAGTATTCCTTCAGTAAGTCATGTGTGTTTTGGTCTGAAAATGCTAATTTGTTGAAACAGGCATTTTTCATGTAATAGTACAATCCTTATGAAACTTTCGTCAGAAAGTTTTCATGTATCCCAGGAGGAATTTCTGTCTAAAACCAGGAAAAAAAAAAGAGTTCTGTTGACCCATAATAGCCAGTAATTCTCTCTAGTTCCAACACACTGCTTTACCTACTCCTCAGAAGTCAGCCTTTTGTTCTCTTATTCATGATGGGATATGATTTTACTCCAAAGCAGTACAAGGTGAAATCTCCAAACTTTTCATTGGATAAGGAGGCCATATCCTTTCCAGGTCTTCACAACCATGAAACAAGTGAGCCATGGGAGACAGTCCTCCAGCCCCACCCCAAACCATAATGGTGCCTGCTTCATCATATGAGAGGAACAAACCTATGTAAAAGGATGGCCGAAAACTGGGCACAAAAATGATGGTGATTATGTAGGTGGTTACTGTGATATGGAGTTGAGCTGAAATCCTTGTAGCACTTCAGCCGTGTGAGACTATGCTGACAAGGTAATGTGGGGAAAAGAACTGTTTCCCGTTGGGTTTTGAGACATGAAATACTGCCATATCAGGTAGTTTCTCCCTGCCAGTTCAGAATGTTAATGGCAGAGTGATCTGTGACAGAAAACATGTTTTCATGATTTTTAACTACAGTGGGTATTGTGCTGTAGGGCTTATAATTCCTCTTGGACTAATGGAAGCTGCAAAGCTTAAATTAAAATCCAGCACCTTCTTACCTTCCCAACATGATGGCCATGGGACCAGCAACAACAGCCCCAGTGAGTCCTCCCAGAGGGTACGCAGAGACAGTGAAAGACCACAGCAGCAGTATCACATTGCTGTCAAGGGGAACGCCTGTGCGCTCCAGCCAGGTTTCGTTCATGAACATCTGGATGTACTGAGAGGGAAGGACAGTGCTGCATAACCATGACATAGAGATGAAAGACACTGAGAAATATAAAGGCTTCCTTATGAATATACCTGTTTATTCCATGTTCATGCCTCCAAACCCTTGGTTGAAAATGGCCTCCAGTTCTCAGATGTGTGTTTAACAAAGGGTTAAGAGTGTAAAACTGTAGCTGTTGAAAAGTTGTGCTTGGTTTGTATCTGTATGTAGCTATCTTGGATAATTTAAAAATTTATTTCATTGGTCCAACTTTGAATTTAAGGGCAAAAGTCAATTTCAAAGGACGCAGGTTGGAAAATTTTAGAATTAGATTTGCTAAAGCAGTTGAAACAAGGCTTTTGAATAAATTCTTGTGACACTAGCTCAAGGGTGGCTCTTGACAACAAAGTCCTATACCTCAGCTGTGAATTATACAGAGGGAACAACACATCCTTCCCTTCTCACCTTCAGTATTAGCAGACTGTGTATTTTCAGTGGCAGGCCAGTTTGTAGCCAGACTGAGGACACTAAGGAAGCATCTGTCTCAGGAGGGGGCTATCAGACTAGCAGTACTTACTGAAGTTGGAGCATTGATGATGGAGATGTTGTAACCATATTGGAAAGTGCCTCCAATCCCAGCGGCACATATTGTCAGGATCAGGATCTTGCTCTGAAGCTGAATAAGATGGATAGAAAATTGATGGCTTCCTTGAACAGAATAAAATGGCTCAACAGACATTTGGTCCAATTCACACTCTGAGTTGTGAATGTTGTTGCAAAATGGGAAGTGCCAAAGACAGAAAAAAAACCAACGCAAATTTTAAAACTATCTCCCCCTACTGCAAAGCAGTATTAGTAATTCATTGCCATACACAAAGAATTTGGGACTGCTTTGGGGAACAGCCTGCAAGTGTCTTTGGTTTAATATTTAACATGTATGCTTACAAAAAGTCAGTGCAGAAACACTAAATACTGGTAGAGACTGATGTTATAGCTTCAATTAATTCAATTCATTACAAAACCTTGTACTTGCATGATGAATTATTCAAGAAGAATTGCCAAAGTTTAATGACCTCTGCCTCATTTCTAGCTAAGCTCTATTGGATGGAGCTTCTCTGTGGTGTGGGGGATTTTCTTATGGCCATTTATATGCATTGAATTTCTGATTCATTGGCATGCTATTTTTTCTACACTTTCATGGTAATAACACATATTTTAGTTTAAAATAGAGTGCCTTTCCTATGCTGCTTCACATTTACAGAGCAGACAATGTCTCTCTGCTGAACTTTCTCATTAGACAATTGTTTCTACATATTCTTGTGTTTAGCAGCCTATAATCACATACTCAGCCAGAATATTTTCTTCATCTTCAGTATTATAACACAGGCGAAATATGTGGCAGACAGTGGCTCCTATGCCATGTTCTGGTCTCCCTGAGGTAATTTCTTCATCAGTATTGCTCATTGCTTATATTGCCATCTAACACCGCTGCTATGCTTTCGGAAGCACAGGCAGGTGAATAGGGCTGCGTCGTGCATCATGATGGGATCAGGGTGTTGGTATAAAAGTGAGGTCTCTTGACTTTTTGAAGGGTGTAGAACAAGCTGTCCTGGCTGACACAGTATGGCAACTGAAAGCTCACTGGCAGAGCAAAAAACATGCATTTTTTTTTTCCCTTGCAGTAGGATGCCCTGAATGTTATAGTAGAAATGAGTATCCCACATCAGAACAACACTGGGGCTAACTGTGGAGAACAAGGGACACTGTGTAGAAACTCTCTAAACAGTTTTCTTGATCTTTGCTCCTCTATCATGTTTGTAAGCCTCAGGTCATTCTTGCCACTATTGCCTGGACACTTTCCTGTGTGATTCTGCCTTCAAATTGACCTACAGCTTCTGTAGAGGAGCACAGCTGAGTGTGAGCAGCATCATGTCTCCACATTCGCCTCACCATCAGTGAACATCCCTTCCTTGTTGCAGCCACACTACCCTATTGGTTGGTCTCTCTCTGTGTCACCCCTCTATCCTTGTCAGTTCACACCTATTTTGTGCCTGTGCCTTTGGTTTCCCCATCTATATGAGAGATCTTGTGACTGGCAAGCTGTGTCCTGATGGTGTCTTTGGACTGGGAGCACTGTCCCATGTCTCAAGACTACTCTGAGCTTGCTGGGGCCCCTGGCCTTTAGCCTGACACCTCCTGCACAATTTTCTCATTGGCCCAGGGCCAGGATGGCCTTTGCCAGCCCCCTGCTTGCTAACACCTCCCAGTGGGACAGCTCTGCTGGTGACATGAAGAGCCCATGCTCAGGCTTGGCTGTTCACCAGTTAGTGAACAGTTAGCACCTCACGCTAGATTGACCCCATGACCCTGAGAAGAACTTAGATAACCCAAAGCTGGGGAGATCTTTCTGTTCTACCTGCTCATTTCCTTCTTACAGAACCATCTACCAAAGAAAAGGAAAGTTTTGCCTAGTCTCACAATAGCTCTAAAATCACAAATTCAAATAATCTTAAATTTTTCTTTCCTCAAAGCCTTTTCTTGTAAATAACTTCCACACCAGCCTGAGACAGGATGTTCTCCCAGGACAGAAATGAAGCCAGACTGTTCCAGCCCTGCAGCAAGAAGAGGCCGAGCTCTCTCCTGTCCCAGCTAGCAGCGGGTATGTTTCGCTTGCACTTTCCTTGGCTACATCACTTCCCTGTCTTGTTACTGAGACCTGAGCTAAGGATTGTGCACCTGATACGTCTGCTCCTCCCGGTTATTCCAGTTCTCCAAGCGAGACAGATTTCCTCTCCCTACAATAGCACATTTCTTTTTTAATCACAATACCTAGGAATGTAACACTCCTCCTGCTCATTTCCCCGCTTTCATTACAGAGTACATCCCCTATCAGGTCATGTATCATAGAGCTCTTTTGTGGTCATGAGCTAAAGGAAAATGGTTTGCTTCTGCCTTCAGGAGCCACCAAACAGTTCTGTGCTCAGAGCTGAGCTGTAATTACAGGGTGACCTTCCCAAACCTTCCTTTAACACCTGGCTTCTGCACTATTGTCCCAAGACACAGTGGTGGCGTACAGCTGCCAGGAGAGCCATTAGTCTGTCAGCATTATCCCAAGGACTGTGATGAGTTGGACAAATAATTCTACAAGAACCTGATAGTACTTACACAGCCTTATAAAAAATTCAAAGTAAAAAAAGATCTGCCAACAATAATAGTAAAATAGATGTTTTTTACCAGTCTCTGCAGCTTGTTCATCCTCTTTGGTAGGTTTTCCTCTGTCTGCCAAAGCCTCTGGTACTCTCAGCAGTGCTCTGAAGGATTATTTAAATCTCCAGCATAGGAATGTGTATTTAGTCACCCATTACATTAGGATAAGACACTTGACTTGGCAGGTGTTTTGCCAGCTGATTTACATTCTCAAAATGGGGCTGCACGTTCATTAGCAAGACAGTTCAATTAATGTTGTTGAAAGTACATGACAGTTTGGGGAAATGATTCTGCAGGATCCAGAGCTGTCTAAATCCTCTTGAAGGCCAGTATGGTTTACGGCATAAATTCCCTCTCAAAGCATCTGGCACAGTTGCCCAGTAGCACTTGTGTGATTAAGTGTGATCAAAGCAGAAGTAAACCACAGCTTTTTTTTATGACTGTATTTGTCCTGGAGCCCAATCTAGGATCTGAAAGACAAAACAGACTATTTTCCTTGGTCCTGTCAGTGACAGGAATGAACAAACCCCAAACCTTTCAAATCCCTCATTATGCCAAGCTCTTTTTGCTGTACTCCTGTCTGTGTCCTGGTGACATGCAGGCAATCCAACTGTTGCTGACAAGGGACTGTACACTGATGCACAGAAGGCTGCAGTCCTGTTCCCTCTCCATAGCCTGGCATAGAACAAACAGCAGCACTTAGAGCACGCGATTTTGTCACTGATCATCTCTGGCTTTCATTTCACAGGAGGAAGAGGGCTTTGCTTTTACATACGTCGTTCTAAAGTGCATCATACATAATATGTATTACATTATATATTATACTAAAGTGCCATAATATGTAATGTATCTATGTAATATGTAGCATTGCAGGTAAACGTAGTGCTGAGGTGGGCTTGGGAGAATAGGCTGCTGCGGGAAGAATGAGTTCCTGATCAAAATGTTCTCAGCTCATTTTGCGTTGTCACCCTCTCGCACAGCATTATCCAGCTGTTCTTTAAGCCTAGTTCTCCCTACAGCCTCAGAGAGCAGAGAGAAGAGCCCTTCTGAGGGCAACGGGGGATGATTATACCAAGTTGTGCTTGGGAGATGTTCATCAAGGAATCAGCTGAGCTTCACCATAGCTGTTCAGAGGCATGGTGCAGGAGACTTCGTTCCATGGATTTATGTAACACCCTGGGAGTACAAAATTGAAACTCAGTTCTTTTTTAGTATCTTGGTTAAAAATTAAGTAACTCTATGCAGTAGAAGCCCCTCCTCTACCCCTGAGAGGCTCCAGATAAATTCTAATGAGTCAAAAAGGTTTAATCCCACTGTAATAGTGGCTTCTTCACTGACCTTTCATCTTTGTCTTTTGGCTTATCTTTCACTAGCGTGTGAGATTTATACTCTTCCCTTTTTAACTACCCACCATTTAATCAGGACAGAGTAGCTGACAGGCCTTGTGTAATGGGTTTGGCTCATGTAGTAGTTGTTTATAGTTCCAGAAATGGTTCTCTTTTCCAGGTAATCTACAGAAGGCAGCAAGGCAGCAGTAACAGCAATGGCAGGCTTGCTTCTTTCTGTAAAATAGAAAGGCACTCCCTGTCAGTGCGAAATGGTGCATCCTCATGAACCCTACAGATGAGGCCTAGCAGAGATGGAGGCATATTGTATTGTCAGCAATAACAGCAAAGCTGCTGTTTCACAAAATATCTGACCTTTAGGAGTAATCATGGTATTTCAACATCGTTTCACCCTGCAGAGTGCAATTTGTGAGGGGCCTGACAGATTTCAAAGTATTCAAAAGAAGTGAAACTTTTTTTTAAATGCCTCTTTGTCCCTACTCAGGTTTTACTACACCTGAACGGAAATACAAACCTGTTCCGCCTCGCAGAAGTATTCTCTTATGAATGTGCAAGTAGGGATGTGGTGCTGCATCAGCTGCGGCCGCTAAGTGGCAGGAGAGGTACAAAATTTCGTGTATTAGGCTCTGAATCCAACGTGCCAGCAGTTTGCTGCCTGTGGCTGTAGCAGAGGTGAGAGAACTACTTCTAACAGCTTCCCAAATGGTAACTTGCTCGTTGGGGAAATAGACATAACTGTACGTAACTGTACAAGTTAACTCATGTATATTCAAAAAGGAAAGCTCCAACTTCTTCCTCCTGTCTATTCTGAATGAGACTAGGTTTGGGTAGATCTCTTCCAGGAAGAAAAACACATATTCTCTATTAGGCAAAAGCTTTCTCCTTTTTCCTAGCATCTTATAAGCAGGGACCACCTAGAGCGGGTCTTTGCCCCCTCAGGTGATGGTATACAGGAGTTTCAGCCTGTGGCTACCAGGTGGAGTGTCCCTGGTTGTTCTAGTCACTGAGATGTGTCATGGGAGCCTTTGAGGTAGATGGGGATTATTCCATTTCTAGCCCCTTAGACAGAGGCAAACATGTCAAAGCATATCTCTAGTAGGATAAGAAGTGAAGGCATGCAGCTCACCCAGGCAGTCTGGTCTCCATCATTCCCTGGGCCTGAGTACCATGAATCTGATCCAGCTGTCTTATTTCTGTCGCAGTCAAACATAGAAATACATCTTTCTGCAATGACCTGGTCAAGGACTGCCTGCTTAGACCATTGCATTGTCTTATTTTTCCAAGGCAAATATGTGCACATTCTTCTATTTAACAGAAGATGAAGGCAGTATTCATCACAGTCCAAAGAAAATCCTAGAGGCACTGGACACAAATGCACAAGGCAGGTACTGTCAGGGGATGTGTTAGCATCTTCTGCTGGGCATCCCAACGGGCTTTCCTCAAACCTCTCCTTATTTCACCTCGATCTTCCCTGAACTGTGCAGAGCCACCTTCTCTCTCTTCAATACCCACTCCTGGTGCTTTTATGTGGGGGTTAAACCAGAGAGCTTGCAAGCTGTGCAATGAAGTGAAGCAACTGCCTATGCCAGTCTCGGGTCAGAGCAGGGAAATAGCAAGTGAGCTTATGTCAGCTCCAAGAGATGAGTGAATTCCTACGGGCAGGCAGTGAGATGCCGTGGATTGTGGCACAGGCTGTTACAAGCCTCCCTGTTCCAGAAGGGGTATAAATTGTCTGTTGCTGTGGCTAGATCTGTGTGTGCACCTGGCTAGCTGGAAGTGGGAGTTCCTGGAGGTTGTCCTCTGTCTTTTCTAGTAATGGCCACCTTGATAAGGAGCGGATGAATAGATTTTTTTCTCCTACATAGCATCTATAGGACTCACACTTTAGTGCTGACAGATGTTCACATTGGTTGTGTTTCTAACTGGCTTCCTGCTGCACCTTAAAATAAGCATTCCCAATGTTCAGTCCTTGGGGTAAGTTCTCACAATTTCAGAGTCACAGTTGGTGTAGATGAGAAATCTCCAGTCTTGGGGTCTGTTACTAGGTTATAACCACCACATTGTAGTTACTCAAACTCCTGGCTTTGGAAGCCTTCACATAAACCCACCAGGTTTCCAGCACCACTGCGGGGACCTACCACCCTCTTCCCTCAAATACTTTTTCACTGAACTCAAACCTGTCATAATCAAGGTGAAATATGATGCCATGAGCATGGGAGAGTAGTTATTTGGAGAACATGATGGCAGTCTCTGCCTGTAATTACCTGACTACAGGAGTAAGTAGTGATCTTGCCATTAGGAAAGACCATCAACGCATGCTCTTTGATCTGCCATGCACTGAGAGGTTCCCATGTTTTAGACTGTTTTTACCCCAGGATCATCTGGACCAACTGCAATTACACTGCAAGAGGAGAAAAGGGACCCCATTTCCACCTGTGAGGCTTGGATCTACAGCGTGAATTCTCCCTACAAATGCCACACTGTAAATCGCAGAAGAGATCTGGAGCTGCTCCCTGGCTGGTTGTTGGCTATCTCCCAAACTCTAGCCTGGCTATTTCTGTAAACCCTCCTCTCTTTCCTGCAAGGACCATCACAGTGAAATATGAAATACCTCTGTCTGCTTGTCCTGACTCTTGCAGGAACTTGCTCAGAACACACAAGAAAAATAACATCATCTACAAACAAGCAGCTCTCTCAAGAAACATCCAGCAGGTCTGCTGTTTTTATGGTGAAAGGAATATTTATGGAACTTAGCTGTTAAAATGGATTTTCTTTGTAGGAAATGAGTGCCCTGCTGTGACACCAGTATTCTCAGTTCCAGCAGTTCACTAATGTTCCTTAGAAAAAACCCACAATTTATGTAAGTTCAAGACACTGTATAAGAACTCCAGGAAATGGGCTTCATTGCAGAGGTTTCTCAGGGCAGGGACCCAATGCTGACAGAGCTTCTGATACCACACAGAGCCACTGGGATGCTTTCCAGGCCAGAGGAGATACATGGGAGCCGAGTCCTCTGAGGACACAAGGGCTGATACAGCCAAAGGGAACTAGCTGCTTTTCCTCGCCAGCTAGGATTTTTGGATGTCAGAAGAATGGCTCTATGTTCTGTGCCTTGGATAAGCAGCACATTTTTATCCTCCTGAGAAGCAACAGAGCTTCTCTGGGAAAACGGAGAAATCCCAAAATACCAAAAATAATTGAAATAGCCTTTTCTCAGTCCATTGTGAGCTGTAGGTCATGCTGTGGCTGAACTGTTCCCTTTCCTTCCTTCGTCAGACACTGATGCAGGCAGTTAGTTGAAACTGGGTGACCTGAAGGCCAGAGAGAACAAACTGCTTGGCTGAGCAAAATGTCTGTTCCTGCGTGCAAGAGAAGAGCGTTTAGACTCTGCCAAATGGAAGTAAATGTCGCTGAATGTGCCCATCAGAGGAGAGGAAAATATGTGCAACAGTGTCAGAGCGTCAGACTCATCCAGATTTCTTATTTAACACTCACTTCAGATAGAGCTTTTTATTAGAGCTGTTCCCTGGCTTATTGAGAGGCACCTGGACTAGGACACATAGTCCTGCCTCTGGTGAAAACCAAAGCACAAATACCATTTTTGACTCCTTGTAGAGGTCTTCAACAGCTGACAGCATGCTCACTTGTATGTGCTGCTATTGTGAGCTGAACATAGACCTCTTTTTATAAGAAACAAGCATTGTTTTTCAGTTCTCTTGTTGATTTGGCCACAGTGCTTATGAAATGGATGTTACAAAATAAAGGCCCTTGAAGGATATTCCCCACTGACAGCTGTGGGAGGTGACCTATGGTGTAGAGGACAGATCACAAGGCAGAAGAATTTAACAGGAATGATTAAGCACTGGAAAAAAAATAACTGTGCAGAGAGACAGACTTTTTTTGCTTGATGTCTTCAACTCATGATCAGAAGCTGTTTTGGAAGAGGTGCTTTATTTGGATATGTGATCAGGCTCTGTTCAAGGAGATTTAGGTGACATCTTCTTTCTCATGATATGCCAGATGCAAAGTTATATTTTTGAACTAAAAAAACATAGGAAATAAAAATAACATAAACTTTGATTACAGCAAACCCTGTGCAAACCACATGTCCTTGGAGGGCTGAGGTCTAAGTCCTATCTTTAGTTTCTTTCTAACAAACAAATAAAAAACCTCATCCAATTCTGTATGATTCACTTTCTCCTGACTTTAGCCATCACACTGTAGAGTTAGCTGATTTGGGACAGGAAATCCTTCAATGAAGGGGAAAGAATTTATATATGCCCATTAAACATTGGAAAGTAAACATTTCAAGTGCCTCAGGCAGTTAGGATTATCTAACAGCTTATCTACGCACAGCGGGTTCATGGAGCCTTGTTTCCAAAACTGGAGTAGAAACTCAGCGACTACACTGTGGTGGATTTGGAGCTCTTGGCTGTTGTCCATGACACCGAGCGCTGAGTCTGAGAGCTGAAATAACCTTCCAGTGAGGTTGCGCTGGCTGTTGAGGCTCACTTGTAGGGCAGCTCAGCGCTGCTCTTTTTGAACCTGTTCTAGTGCCAGGGCATCAGTCATGCAGTGACCTCTTTACACCATGGCTGACAGGGATCTCAGGTGTGGCGTGTCTTGGGGAGCACTGGGGTGGGTGAGACCTTGTACAGAACTTGCATAGTCTCATATCCTGGTGGGGGGATTCTCTCAGCGTGGGTGGGGAGGGGAGTATCTTTGTTTTCAAATGAAGAGAAGAACCGGGGCTCTACTGCAAGGGGATGGAGCATTACTCCAGCCAAGGGGTTTGGCATTAGGTAGCCGGGGAATGAACTCTCTCCGTTGTGTGTCCTATAGCCCAGCTGGAGGAGGTGCCTATGTATCATCAGACCAGGTATGACTCGTCACAGTAGGACACATTGCAAAAGGTCATCAGATAAATTTACAAACAAAATGCCAGTGGCATTAAAGAACAGAAGGCACATGTCAGCGGCTGGACACTTGTCAAGTGCGTGGCTGGGGGCTGGTTTCCTGCCCCATCAGCTGCTGACGGGGGTGAGCACCCCTGGCGAGGGCGCCAATGCTCGTTAAGGCCTGTGCTGACATGGCGCACAGCTCCTTTCATCCTGCGACCCCAGAGAGTGCTGTGGTGGGCAAAATGGGAGCTGCCGCCTTTAAACAAAGCATCTGTTTATTCTTGAAACAATTAGTGAGGGCAGTTAGATCTTGAACTCGTTACTGAGCCCAAAACAATTACGATAAAAACAAGTTCCAGATGGGCTCAAAAGGAGTTGTTTTTGTTTTTCCTAAATTAGAATGGATTCCATGTCTTCAAGTTCCTGTGGCATTTATGGACAGGAAACATGAATTACACACAATAATTTACTACAAACAAAAGAGATGAACGCTGCAACAGCCCATTTATCTTCGCTCATGTGCCTTCCTGAGGTTTATGTGCCGTTTAACTCATAGGGAGAGTTAATAGCTTTTTTCTTTGTGTTCTAAATCTTTGCTATTTTGGTTTGCAGAAAATGAGACAGGAAGCTGTTGAGTTTCTGTTGCAGGGTTAAGTTTACCTGCAACCCCAGGCAAACGCTTGCATGTTCCTTAAAATCACACCAGAAATGGGAAAAACAAAACCAGAAGTAACAGGAGAGTCCAGTAGCAGTCTGTCACTGTGTATGGGCAAAATCATTCCCTTTCAGAAATAATATATTTTTTTTAATCAAAGGCCAAATGAACCCACAGTGGTGAGTGTGCAACACTCTTTTCCAGGAATATTTTCTTGTGAGTTGATTTGTGCATTTTAAATATTTACAGTACAACAGGTTCCTATCACTAAGCCTGCAGATGCAGAATGGGTAAATACTGTCTGGAAAAGAGTTGCCTCTGGTACCGTTGTGTTCCAGTTCTTCCTGTGAGTGACTTTTTAGCAAAGGTCACAGATGGAAGCTCTTTAATTAGTCCTCAAGCAGCTCCAAGAGCCCCCGGATGGAGACCTTTGTCAAAGCCCATCCAAAATGGTCTGAAGTCTGGGCATCAGACATATTTTTATGGAAACTCTGAGTTTCTGATGTCTTGAGTTTTGAAACTGATGCTGCACATTGACATGAATTCAACTGCTTCCAAAAGGAAGGGGAACCCAGAAGATGGCGGGCAGCAACGGTACGTCATTGCTGCTCAGACCTGTGCTTACATCTGCTTTGGGTCCCTGGGCAGGGGGAAGACAACAGGAGAAGGAGGAAGGCAGGAGGAAATCAGCAAAGAAACTCACGAATAGTGTTTCTGTTCTGGCAGTCCCTCACACCTTCTTGCGGCTGAGACAAAGAGTCTGGGTTTGCTTTTTTAGGGCTTTTAGTTAAATTCCATGATTTTCTAGAAGGTGGCATGTCGGCATCACTACAAAGGTGTATAATGCGAACTCAGCTATGCGGCTAGGCTAATGTGAAGTTGTGGAAGGACATAACTCCCCAAACCCATAAAAGTGACAAAGATTGTAATAAAGACTGAAGCTGCTTCTGGGCGTAGCGTAGCACATGAAGTCAGCTTGGCTGAGCTCCGAAGGGAGTGAGATCATGGGCAGAAAGCAGCCTGGGGTCTGGGCGTGTCACTGAGATTTGTTTGGCCTCTTCCCGTGCGAGATGGTGAGCTTTCCAATGCGTTTCATCGCTTCTCCCTCTTCCCCCCATGAATCTTAGAAAAGAAGGCCTTAAGTAGAAGCCTGGACAAGTAGAGTTCTCCAGTTTTGGCTGGCAAACAAGGGAAATGAAGAAAAATTAGAAATGGATTTTTTTTTTTTTTTTTTTAGATTTCATGCAATGTCCTATTTGCACATAGTCCTCCATGGGGAGTTGGTGGGATTGATCATTTGAATTCTCCTCTCTGTGGAGCTAGTGAGACTGAGCTCCAAGATGATGGCCTCCTTCCAAACAGAGAGGTTCCCAACGTTCATCTCCAGCCTTGGTTCAAACAAGGAAGGGGCAGGAATCAGCTTCTGGCTGGTATTGCCCGCAGGAAGTAAGAAGAGGTAGAAAACCTCTAATCCCCCATCCAAAGGAACAGGATATTTATTCATTTATTTCATTCATTATTCATTTATTCACTCTCAGTTCTTCAACTCAGTTGCCCCTTCTGCTGGGGCTGCGAGCTCTGCTGCACGCTGAAGGGCCGAGCTGCAGCAGCAGGGTATTAGGGCTGAAATAGCCACATGAACAGGGCAACCCTTTGCAGAGCTCCTGGCCCTGATAAGGAACTGTCTTTCCCCATAAGCTCAGCTCTTCTCACCTGCTAGAGCTCTCACATCCACCCTAGGTCCCACCAGAAGCCTGTAACAACACAGCCAGGCCTGCTGACACTGCTGCAGTTCAAGGTCCAAGTTCTCCCCTCGACTCCATTCCTGGGATCCCTAATGCAGCTCTGACCTGGAGCGGTTCCTCCTTCCCCCAGCGCAGGCAGGTCAGACACCACTCAGCACCACAGCGCCTGGGTGCTCAGGAACCCGGCCCCTGGTCCCATGGGTGCCCACCTGTCTCTTGTCTTCTTCCCTCTCTCCCCCAATATGTTGCTTTAACCTCCCGTCCCCTCATCTTCCAGCTGGGTTTTGTTCAAAGGGCAGTCAGGGTGGAGGCAGTGGTGGAAAACACAGAGTCCCTCCCCTGCCGGTGATTTCCCATTAACTGAGGGTTTAAAGGGAAATCTCAGGGCTCCTTAAGGCTCTGATGACAGCATAACCTTCGCCTTCAGAAACCCAGCACCAGGCCCATTCCTCCGTCTAAAGCCGGGGTTAGAGCTGACTCCTGAGCACGGCAGACAGCTCTGGAAAGCTTAATCGGCACGAGAGTGCAGGATGTCAGGTTTACGCAGACCTTTATCAGCCCACCCTTTCAAAGAGTGTTTTGTAGCATGTTTGGCGCAGTCGCGTGGGGAGCAGAGTCACTCCGCGCCCCCCGGCAGCTGGATGCAAATGCTGTCACCATTCCCCAGGGCACCGCTGAGCCGGCGCCTGACCCAGCGCAGCCGCGGGCGCCACGCCGTCTCCCGGCTTCCTCCAGCGACCCTGGTGCGACCTCGCACGGCTCGGGGATGCGCCTCGTTGCTCCAGCCAAGAGGCAGTAGAGGATTTAGCAGGAATTACTAAAGACCCAAAGCCCTTTGTGCATGAGTGAAGGCACGTCTCTTGACCAGTAAGGCGCCCGGCACACCAGCCGCGGCACCCACACGGGTGCCCCTGTTCACGGCCCAGCTCCCAGCAGCGCGTCCCTCTCCCTCCAAGCAACCGGGCGCTCTCAGGTCGCAGGAATAACCCGCTGACAGCCGCCGGCTCTCGCCAGCCGAGGGGGCAGGCACCGGGCGGAGGCCGCAGGCACCGGGCGGAGGCCGCAGGCACCGGGCGGAGGCCGCAGGCACCGGGCGGAGGCCGCAGGCACCGGGCGGAGGCCGCGGCCCACCCGCAGCCGCACCCCACTGGCCCGCCCCAGCCCCAATGTTTCGTCCTTCTCTCCCGCTGATTGGCCGTCTCCTGGAAAGCATGTGATCTGCTTTGTCCCTTCCCCGCCTTCCCTCAAGCACCTGTCACTGGGAATGCCCACCGCCATTGGCTAAGGAAGCTCGCCCCGCCTCCAGGAGGCGGTACTTCAGGGGCTCTCTCCGTCCCGGCCCGTCACCTGCTGCAGCGGGTCCATTCCGGGTTGGCGGCGGGTGGAGGCCGAGGGCATGAGGCGCGCTCCGATTGGCCAGCTCGCGCCGCCTGTCGCGTCGCGATTGGTCGGGCGCGGCCCGTGGGGGCGCGGCGGCTGCGGCGGCGCGTGGGGTGGGTGTTAAAGGACCCGCGGCGCGCTGGGCGCTGTCGCTGGGCACCATGGCCTACCAGGGCTTCGCGCAGGAGTACCTGGGCATGCCGGCCGTGACGCGGGCCTACACCACCGCCTGCGTGCTCACCACCGCCGCCGTGGTGAGGGCGTGCGGGGTCCCTGCGGGGGGAGGCTGTGGTGGGGAGGTCAGGGTCCCTGAGGGGGTGCTGTGGTGGGGGAGCCAGGGGGCTGGATGAGGGCAGTGGGTGCCTCGCAGTGGGTGGCAGCTGCTCTGCCTGTCTCTCACAGCAGCTGGAGTTCATCACCCCCTTCCAGCTGTACTTCAACCCTGACCTCATCTTCAGGAAGTTCCAGGTGAGGCCTTGCCTGGGCTTTGGGGCCCCTCTTGCCCCTTCCCAGTGAGGGGTGGGTGTGACAGGCTGGGCCCTGGGCATCCAACTCACCAGGGTGGTCAGGGAGTGTGATGTGATCCCAAGGGGTTTCTTTCCCCCACTATTTCAACCTTCTCTGATAGGCAAGAGCTGGGTCACCAACATGATGTCCTCTCTTGTCCCAGATGCTTATCTGCCTCTCTGTCTAGAGAGAACTTCTTCCAACCTTTCCCTGCCATACGCCATCTTGGCATTTCTTTTCTTCCTTTGTTCAAAACCTGTCGCCTTTCTGTGTCACTGAGGTGTTTGGCCAGCTGATGTCAGGCAGGGTGGGAACGCTTTATTGTAAAGAGGCATGAACAGTGATTGACTTTGACTCCGGGTGCTGAATTGTGGCTGTTTGTCCCCTCCAGAAAAGTAGAGAAATCTTCTTTCCCACACCTGGAAGGGCAAGATACTGTGATGTAGGCAATGGAGGGAGGTCCCACATGAAAGTGGTGCAGCTGTCTGGTGTCCTGGGGTAGTTCTGAGTGGATGGGTGCATGACTGAGCATCCCCAATGGATAAGGTGGTGGGCTGCTGTACATGTGATGGGGACAGACCTGTCTGTCCACCTCCTTTTCTCTCTCCTCTCTCTTTTCTTTCAGATATGGAGGCTGATCACCAACTTCCTCTTTTTTGGGCCCCTGGGATTCAGTTTCTTTTTCAACATGATATTTCTGTATCCTTTGGTCTCAGTGAAGCTCTCTGTTACCTTTTTGGCTTAGACACAATTCCGCCCATCCATCTTCCTCCCCAGGCTGACTTGTCTTGTCATGAGTCTAAGGCTGTGGATTCTTCCCTTGGCTCTTTTGGTCTGAATTGAGGCCATTCCCCTGACAACTGTGACCACCTTCTGCACCTCCATTTCTGCTTGCTGCAGGGCAGTCCCTGCCAAAAGGCTGAAGAAGCTGGCAGTGCTGCTGCAGCTCATGCTGGAGAGCAGTGCCTGTTCCTGGGGTGAGCTCTGGCTGGAGAGCAGCAGATGCCTCTTTCTTTCCCTGGGGGCAGTGGTATGAGGTGAAGTTTGCACTGTGCTGCTCTGGGGCTTGGACACCTGGCTGATGGCTTCCTGTGGTGAAATAGCTTGCAGATGGCTTATTCCCTGTAAAGTCATGCTGTGGGGACACAGGGTGGCCAGCTGTTAATTTCCTATACTGCAACCCCTCCCTTCTCTCCTGCTCCCAGGTACAGGTACTGCCGCATGCTAGAAGAAGGCTCCTTCCGTGGAAGGACAGCTGATTTTGTCTTCATGTTCCTCTTTGGAGGGTTTCTCATGACAGTATCCTTTTGAGTTGGTTGAGGCTCTTTAGTGTCTTCTCAGATGCTGTGGATAGTGTGGGATTTGTCTACTAGCTCTTTGTATTTCAGCTGTATTGTGTGGTCTGTAGCAGATACCTGCCAGCTGACCAGGACAGCTGGCTTGTGAACCTTCTTGGTGGCATGGGACGGAGAGCCTTGTTGTGCCCCAGGCCTGCCAGACTCATGCCCTGAGGCTTGGGAGAGCTCTGCTGAGCGTATGGTGGAGGGGCAACTTCTGGCTGTATGGCACAGCTCGTGCTCCTCATCTTGCCTACTGTTGTCTCATGGCCTGTGCCTCACTCAGAATGCTTAGAACAGAAGTAAAATACGGGAAAAGCTGCCTGTACTTGCTTTGGTGCCTGCATAAGTGCTGATGTACCTGGCAAGAGGATGGGCTGCCTGATCCCAGAAGAGGACTTGTGCCAGAGTGCTCAGGAAGCTCAGCCTGAAAGGAAGCCCCTTGTTACGCTCTGTGAGAAACTGTCCAGCTGTGGCAGGGCAACTGTGTCTCAGCTCTGCTGGGTGGAGTACACTGCAGCGCTGCTATGACTGGCAGGAGGCTGGCTCAGAAAACTGAGCTGCAGCTGAAGGGAAGAACACAGAGCCATAAGGACAAGGAATAGGGTGCCCACATGCTGTCTGCTGTCAGCACGTCAGGCAGCGTGAGCCTGGCTCTCTGTCCTTACAACCTGTCAGTGGCTGGAGATGCCATCACACATCTTAAGTCCTTCTATTGTAGGACAGACTAGTCTGATGGGGAGAAATCTCTCCCTCCCAAGCGTAAACCCTTTTCTGAATGTCAAGCTGTTGTCTTATGCAGATGGCTCAGAGCACTGCTTTCCCCACAGAGCTCTGCATGAAGCTGTGTGAACCCTCATGGCTGTCAGCCATCCTCAGGTGTTTGGTTAGTCAGTGTCTAGGTGCCCGCAGTAGCCATGTGCTTGGCTGTAGGTACATTTGGAGTCCAACTACAACAAGGGCAGGGGAATTTTTTGCCTCTGGCTGTCTCCTTGCATTCTGGAGAAGAGGGCTGTAAATTGCAAGAGATCTCACTGCTGAAATTCTTCTGTAGAAGGCAGATAGTGGATGTGGGCTTCTTGTTAATATGTGCCATGTATCCTGAGTGTTGTAAGAATGTGAAGGCCCTTCTCTGAAGGTCACTTTTGGTGGTTGTTTTGTAGAGGTGACTACATGAGCTCCCTGGTCTCTTGTAGGGAGGCTGTAGAGAGCAGCCTAAGGAGCGAGCCATCCACATGTGCTACTCCAGACCCTCTTGTTCTGGGGTGGCAGGGAGGGAAATGTAGTGTGCAGGGAGGGTGGTCAGTACATCTCAGCCATCCCAGGAAAGGTTTGGTGGCATGGGCGGTATCTTGCATGCTGTGATCAGCTGCCTGTAGTTCTAGGTTTCCTAGTCCCACTGTGCTGCCTGGAGGTGGTGTCCAGGGTGGGTAGGTTTTTCCTTGACTCGGTAGTTCCTAGCTATTTGGACTCTTTGCCAGCCTGTTCTTCCTAGGCCAGGCTTTCACCATCATGCTGGTGTATGTATGGAGTCGCAGGAACCCTTATATCCGCATGAACTTCTTTGGGCTTCTTAATTTCCAGGCCCCCTTCTTGCCCTGGGTCCTGATGGGATTTTCTCTGCTCCTGGGCAACTCCATCATCATCGACTTACTGGGTAAGTCAAAGCTGGCGGGTGCTGGGAACAAGGGCACTTTGCAGCCACAGCGCGCTCTGTTTTCATAGTTGCTACTTGGGCACTAGCACTGTCTCTTAGTTTCATCTTGCTTAAGATGGTGGGTTTCTTAAAGTGAGCTGGCTGAGGTTGCTGGGTGACCAGCCTTGTGTCTGAGCTCTTGCTTGTGACCTGCATTTTGCTGTGTATTCCCCAGGGGCAGAAGTTAGGTATGGTGCGCTCTGCCTGACACTGGTGCTGTGTCTGGTCTCCTGGGTGCCTGGTGCTGCCTTCAGGCTGACAGGCTCCCTGTCTGCTTGTGTGCAGATCACAGCAACAGGCTGGTCTGCTGGCACTGCAGTACAGGTGTCTCTGGTGGGGGCTGGGGTGTGGGTACACAGCTGAGGGGTGCTTGGAGCTTCAGCCTGCTTAAGCTCCCAGAAGCTCTGGTTCAGCTGGCAAAGGAGCCACAGCTAGGCCTGACCTTGGTGATGTCTCTCCCCAGGGATTGCAGTGGGTCACATCTATTACTTCTTGGAAGATGTTTTCCCCAACCAGCCTGGAGGAAAGAAGTTGCTGTTAACTCCCAGTTTCCTGTAAGTAAAGCTGATTCTTTCTGGGCTTTGCTGTGTTGCTTCCCAACCTGTATCACTTGCACAGCAAACTGTGGTCTGACAGTGTGAGGCGACAATAAGTGCCATCAGCATGCAATTGCGTCCTCAGTTTAACAGTATACGCCTCTGCTGCAGAAAGCACCGGCACTTTGCACACTATATACATATGTATACAGGGTCCATAAAGCAACTGCTAGTACCTTAGGCTTTGCTAGTTGAACTGGAGCATTCTTACTGCTTGTGGCAATGCTAGATGCAGGTAGGATTTTTTTTATGATGTATTTCTGTAGTTTAAGAAAGCAGAATATGCTCTGCTGAGGATCAAAGCTGACCTAGTGGTCAAGGAAGCAGGTACTGTCATTGTTACACATTGAGCTGAGCAAAAGAACAGTTAGTGCTGCTGCAGTAGGTGTGTGGCTGTGGCACACAGCCAAGCCCTGTGAAGGGCTAGGATGTTTCTAGGAGGGCTGGGGGTTTTACTCATCCTCAGCTCACTCTCATAACTTGCTTGCTTGGTGGGATGGGCATGTCCCTTGCCAGGAAGATGGTATTTGACACACCTGAGGAGGATCCCAACTATAACCCTCTCCCTGAGGATCGTCCAGAAAACCAGCCTAGAGACCAAGACCAGAACCAGCAGCAGCATCCACGGTAATACAGAGGACTTCTCCACATGGCCAGATTCCTCTCTTCCGGCTGGACTTAGCTGTGGCCCAGAGATCCTGCTGGAATAACACCAGTTGCCATTCCGATGTGTAGTGTTTCGCTGTTTGTATGGGTAACCCATCTTCCCCTTGTACCAAGTGGTTCCACAGAGCTTTGCACATAAGAACTGGTGAATGCTTATGGATGCATTCTAGGGACAGGGGCTGGAAGTTGTGATGGCTCCTCAGTTACCCAGTGGGGAATAAGTATCAAATGGGGTGTTAAACCAGTTACTCCTCTTGCTGTTAATGACTTGCTGTGTGCCAGGTCACTTTTGCCTTCTGTACAAAGACTAATGCTCCTGGCTCTCACTGTTGTGAGACCTCTTTGTGGGCTTTCAATGAAGTAGTGCTCCCTACTCTACCATGATAGAATGCAGTTCAGCCTCTTCCTTTCCTCTAAGTCCGTCCCCCCCCCCTTTTTTTGGTTGTTGTTTCCAAAGAGTCTTCACATTAAAGTCTTTATTTTTCAGTTGTGTGTCCATTTCTGCAAGGGGCAGAGGCAGTAACTTGCCAGTATCATCAGGACTTTGCTTAAAACTGCCAGGCTGCTTGCTTGGGCTTTTTTTTTTGGTGGGCAAAGTGAAGTTCAGGCTAGCTGGAAGATGCCCTTCCCCTCTTCTGTCAGCAGGACTGCACAGCATGAGAAGGGGGGGGGGAGGGGTGGTGTCTAGTTCGAGAAAGAAATGCCTGGGAAAGGACAGGGAACAGAGCTGGACACTTGATGCAGGCAGTGACTGGAAGTAATGCTTGACACTAGTAATAAAGGCTGTCTGCGCATGCAGTGCAGTTCCACTCGTGTTGAATTTTTTAGCTCTGAAACATCTGAATTTTAGAGGAAAACTAAACAAGCTAGTCCCTGCCATGAACAGCTGTACTAAATGGGTTTGATCATTCTTGCTAGTACACCTGTGGTTACACCAGACCTCAAAGCCTTTGGAGTAAATCTGCAAACATAGTATCTTAGGACAGCTCATTTGGTCATGTCTGCTCAGCTAGACAAGCTTGTAGCTTGTGAACCACCACTAAAACTACCAAGAGATGTGTGTTAATTAAGAATCCAATTAAGAATGATACAGAAACCTTGTGGCAAAGCCCCCCATTCCCACCCTGTTTGTGGGCTTCCTGTGAAAATGCCTGTTTTATGAAAAATCAGACTTCATTTGAACAAGCTATTTTGCTGCACTTATGTTTTGCTCTAGGAAGAGGATGAAAGACCTGTACAGATGGTAATCTTGTTTTGGGATGTTTTGGGAGACACAGCAGTATTAAGGGCTAAGCAGCCTGAGACTCAACAGGCACTTGCCATATGCTGTGCTCATGACCTAATAACACAGAGCTGTGTTTCAATGCCTGGAAAGAGTTTGCCTTTAAAGTCTGCAGGCATTCTGTTTTAAATTGAGATGGGACTTTGAAATGCAAAAGCTGGGCTACGCTTTTAGCTAGGGTACTAGATTAACCTACGGAGTTGTGATTATAGAGCAAGAAAGCTGCTGCCAGCTGTTCCTAGTAGTCCTAATACATGAAGAAAGCTGGCTGAAGGTCTCATCTTTCTGTGACTTGGCTACCTGGACTATCGTGCCTTGCCCCTGGCTGCTTGAAGGGGCAGTTCCTGTACGCTTGAGAAGCAGAGGTACTTGTAAACCTCAGAAGCTGCAGTCCTTGTATGTCTATACCTTATTATGAACTTCAGGATTAGGTAACCACAAGCATCACAGGAATTAAAAAATTGCACCACAGGTGCTAGTTTAAGGCTACAGCAGTGTCATGCTTGCTTTGGTCAAATTCCCTGAAGAGGCTGCTTGCAGAAGTACCTGATCATAACAAAGAGAGGCTGAAGTGTTCTCAGGAAGAGTTTTTATGTCCATGAGGCAAAATGTGTTCTACATGGGAGGCTAAGACACAGCAGGAGTCCCAGGTGTTGTCTTACTTGCTGAAATACCTTTCAACCTCTCTAGCCATTATTTCTTATTAGAGTACCACTCTGGCACAGGAGCCTAGGATAAGACTGCAATAATATTACTGCTAAATTGCAAGTTTTTGGTTTCTGCAGACTAACATCTG
The DNA here is from genome assembly GCF_964289735.1 of Phaethon aethereus. Classification (NCBI taxonomy): domain Eukaryota; kingdom Metazoa; phylum Chordata; class Aves; order Phaethontiformes; family Phaethontidae; genus Phaethon; species Phaethon aethereus. Next base: position 10,529,103 of record NC_138593.1, on the reverse strand, counting down.
GAAGAATTTTGCTCCCACCCAGGAATCAAAACTGGCTCTGCTATTACTCAAGTTTAAACATGATAAATTAAGGCCAGAAAGTGTTTTTTGACTGTGCTAGCAGTGTGGGTGGATCAGCAAGGATTGTAAAATCTATTGGCTTTATCATAAAGGCCTGAACATAACTGTGGGGCTGCCAGCAAAATCTGCCCTGCTTGTACCACTTGTCAGTTCTGGCAGTGAACAGTAGGAACAAAGAGCTGGTGTATCCCAAGAGCAAGGTAGATTCTAATTAGTTTTTTAAGCAAGCTTGAATTTTTTTTTAATCTCAGTTCAATGGATTTTCTGTTTTTAAACTCCCCAGGGAAAGACAGGTTGTTTCTAGGGTTGTAAAATATTGACACTGCAGTGCTAAGGGTATTTAAGACACGTACTTTGCTTTAGGTGCTCTGTGCACTGTAACTGGCAGTGATTGTGGGCTGACAATGACCACAGCAAAGCCACTCACTGAAGAGAAGCTGCAGTCTCGGTGACTGCAGGCTTTAGCTTCTGTACCAGTTCAGAGACTTTGTTTTCCAGATGCAGTCTTCACAGAAAAAACAGTTCACCACACACCAGGTTTAACATGTATTTCTGTCTGATGTCAAAGTTTGTGACTTCAGTTAAACTGTTCTATCCTTGCTCAGGGTCTACCCTAAGCCAGCTGAACATGTCACTGAGTTCATTACAAACTGCACCGTGTGGTAACAGACCAGTCCTTTACAGTTGTTTGCTTCTTACAATTTTAAGTCTCATTCTCACTTCTCCCCTGCAGCAAAAGGTTTCAGGCTGTTTCATCTGTTCAAGTAAAGCACTTAGTTTCCACCATGCTTCAGAAAAACAATGTATGTGAGTGTTCAGCATTATACTGAAAAGCATTGGTATTAGGCCCAGGACTACTCAGTTACCAGAATAGCACAAACATGCTAAGACTCACTATTCAGTCAAACTTACTGAACTCAACCTAAGTAGTATGCATTCCTTTTATTTAAAAAGTTGTCCTAATATTGCATGTTGCACCTATACAAAAGAATCTTTACACTGTCCACACACAGGTATATAAGGGCTCCAAACAGCTGCCACAGGTCTCGGCTAGACCATGTGCTATCGCAGTGTTCTTGGTACGTGGCATTTAGGTGAAGGGGGTGGGGGCAGAAGTCAGCAGTACTGGGAACTCTTGGCAAGTGGAATGTGTGCCCCCTTCAGGGACAGAAAGACCCCTGCCAATCCTAAATCCATCTGGGGAGAGGAGTAGGGATAAAGTCTGTAGGAAGAGCACCAGTGTCACAACAGGAAGATTACCAAGCTGGAGCAGTATTGGCCAAACGCCTCATGCGCCTAGGAGAGAGGGAAAGAGGTACAGTAAGTGCTGTGTTACAGTCATGTGAAGCTTTACTAAAACCAACGTGTTTGGGGAGGCTGCCACAGCTTTGTGAACTCTATAGACATGTTTATTGCCTAGACAGACTTCCTTGGTCACCTGAGCATGTCCCTCTTGGTAAAGCTAAGACACTTATTTTCAGTAACAGCTTTTAGGGCACTTTTGCTCCTTAACTTGTATTGAACCAATTGCTACTGGAAACTATTCAGCCAACCATAGCTGAGAAGCAAAATAATTATGAAACTGTTAATCAGCAGTAAAAAAAAATCCTGGGAAAGAACTGAGCCAGCATATTTACTGTTCCCACAATGCATCTTTTGGAGATATTCTAGCAGTTCATTTATATCTGCCAGGAGCAATTTCACCAAGTAGGAGCAAGTGCTCTCGACTGCTTGTCGAACACAGCTCAGGGGGTCTCTCTGGTGGGCAGAGCTCCTCCTGGAATCGCAACAACGCTCCCATGCTGGCAAACAGGTCGGCATCAGTCAGGCTGGAACTGGGAGCTTGCCCATTCCTACATCAAACAACACTTTACCTTACATAAAAGGAAGCCTTGTGGCAGGATTCTAGGTAGCATGACAGTGCATGAAACTTCAGCATTTTTGATGAATGCCTTCCTATAGAAACAAATCCCCCCTGCACAAGCAGACAGCCCAGGGAAAAGGGGCGGGGGGGGGGGGGCGGGGAAAGAAACTTTGCTTCAAGCAGGAGATGGTTAAAGTAGAGATTTAAATGTTTGAGGAGCAAGGTGATAACAGTTCAGTATCCTGAAGCTAAAGGGGTATGAGTTTCTGTTGTGGTGTGCAAGTTTGAAAACCTGCCAGTTGGCTCTCAGCAGAGAAAGACAAACATCAAAGCTTTTAACTTCTGTCTTCAAGACAGGCCAGAAGGAGAACTGTCTGAACGAGTGGCAGCACCTTGTATTTCTGTCCTGGTCTCTGATCTTCTTCTCCATCTCGGCATCTGTGAGGGTTTCCAGAAGAGGGCACCACTGGTCAGCATCCCCCGTGTTGCGAATAGCAATTTCCACAGTCGGCAAAGGGTTCTCGCTGCATGGCAGAGCAGAAGGCAACAAAGCAACATCCATCAGTGTTCCCAGAGCACTCCTCTGGATTACCAGCCCAGATGCAAGACACATCATCATTTACAGTGTTTTGAGGATTAAGCATTCATTTTTAGCCCCACTTAGTACAGTCTAGTTCCCAAAAGTACACCGGGGGTTGACAGTTACAATCTTGAGGAGCCTGAAGTTTCTGGGAAACCAACTCCAACCATCTCCTTTCACTACCAGAGGGAGGTTTGTCAAAGCAACTGTGGCTGACACAGTTGTCTCCCACAAATGCTGTGACCTAACTGGCTGACAGCATTCAAAAGCAGTAAGCACAGGCAAAGTTCCTACCAGTTTACTACTGCTGGGAGCACTTTTCCCAGAGCAGCACCAAGGCAGGGACTGTTAACAGGACTCTGTCTAGCTTTGCTGTTCTGCAACTCTGACTTCCTAGCTGTGGTTTGCCTAGTACTCCTCTGACAGCCCTTCTCTGGCAAAAGTCTGGCTTTCTGGGAGCCTGGTGGGATGGGAGCCCGATAGTGGAACAAGCATTGTTCTCCCAATTGCCATGGAAAGGGTAGTCTTTTAGGACCTGCTGCTGCAAGCCAGAGGCTGTGGCTACTCCCTGCACGAGCAATGAAACAGCAGGCTCTGTCCCAGATCACAAGATTTGCTCCTCAAGAGATCCGTCTGCCCTGACCAGCTGTATTATCACATGCACAAAAATATTTACTGCTTCACTAGCCACTTTTCAGCAAAAGTCAACAGGAACTGACCAGGAGTAGCTTCCCAAATATTGACAGTGGAGCCGGAAGCCCAGCATAAATACAGAGGAGCCTCAGAATGTAAATGTTTGCTTTGAACTCTACAAAGCAGCTCAGCCCAAGATGCACAAAGTGTGTGAGAGGAGCCCTCCAGCAGGTGTGCACACATCCGGCCCCCTCCCCAGGGACATGCCTCTGTGCACAGGATTTCAGCGCTTGTGGGCAGCCCTCTCATTCCCCCAGGAAGGAACTCAAATGCTAATTGCCATGGGAACAGACAATGTCTGCATCAGAGCTATTAATCTAGAATTACAAGTCTTCAAAGTAATGCTACAGTGAAAAATTAATCCAGAGCCTTTGGTATCTGATCGTGGGAGGATGCTTCAGTCAAATTACTTCCAATATTGCTGGCGTCCACTAAAACCCAGGACTTTCATCTTAGCCCCAGATTGCTACACATTCCAGACTAAATGCTACCTGATTTCCTATGCCTAACACTGAGCACCCACTAGAATTAAATGGGAGCTGGAAAGCCAGCCTCATGTGCATGACTTAATCGCAAGCCAACTCGGATACCACACAACATATCTATAGCACAGCATCAAAGATAAACTGAAAAAATCCTCCCTCATCTCCCAACCTCCAAAGACAGACAGCTCCCCCTCCCCTTTTATTTTTTGATCAAGGCGACAGTGCTGCTGGCAGAACAACTGAAACGCACTATCAGCTGCAGGATTCCTAGTAGAGCAAGACACTCCCTCTGCTAGGGTCCAAGCCTCTGGCAACAGTGCCACGGGCATGCCAACAGGGCAGGGAAACCCTTTCTTGTGGAAAGGGTAACTCCTCAGGCTTGTGGGTTTGATGTGTGAGAGAACCTGTGCCATCATTCACGTCTCAAAGGCAAAACTCTGGCTATCAAGTGCTGTGTGCTGCGCCACTAGGAACACTCAGTACAGAGGTGTGAAACATGGTAGCACACCGTCCCCCTGAAAATCCCATAAGCATCAGTTACCTGTCTGCTTCCAGTCCTGCCCCTTCCATTGGGCTTTCAGGCTCTCCTTGTTTTGCACAGAGCAGGCCAGATGAAAACTGCCCTGGCTTTCATCAACTAGAAGACAGTTTCACCTCTCCCTCAGATGATTAAGAGGCACATGACGTCTCAAACCCCCAAGTCCCTTGAGATATTAAGGTTCTTTTGATACATCTAAAGCAGACCCTTTCCTTAACATCAGTGGAATGACTTTGGAGCAACCACCACTCCTGTGGTTTGGGAATTCAGGAACTAACCAACCACAGAACCCAAATACCATTAATCACTGTAAGGTTTCAAAAGTACTCCTTTGCTGGAAGAGAAAAGGGAAGAGGAGGGTATGTTTGTACTATGACACAAAATGAAGGTTTAATTTAGATGTAGAGGAAGAAGAGCAAGACTAGTGGAAGACCAACTTGTCCAGGGCAGATCAGTGCCTGTTTTCCCACAGAACGCTGACCAGATAAGAAAACCTTCAGACAGAGGAAGGAGCAGAGCTCATGGCAGCAGCAGCTGCCCCACAGCCTCCAGCTCCTCCTTGCTTACCCCCACAACAACTACTCACTGTCCTCTTCCTGAGGCAGGACAGAGCTGGGCATGTTTCCCTTTGCTGCCCAGGCAGGTCATCCTGCTTCCCTGAACTCACCTCTACAAAACTGGTGCCAACAGTACCATTCCCTCACCTCTGCAAATACATCATTTGCTGAACTCTCAAACTTCCTTGACCTGAGGTCAAAAAACCTCCCAGCACACATTATGGCATACTTACAGCCTGCAGACTCAGCAACATGCTGAGGATAACATCAGTACAGTAACTCAATCACAGAACTCTGCACAGCACAACTGGAAACAATTATCATTAGGAGACAAGTTACAAAGTTGACTAATCAAACCTGACACTGCTGCATTCCAGCTGTGAGAACGGCCTATGATCAATCCAACGTTAACATTAGCCAGGGTAGAGCGCTACAGTTTCAATCAGTCTTAGTTCAAAATACCAAAGCTTGAGACAGTATATGGCCCAAGTCAGGCAAAGCCAATGAAACAGAAATGTATCTGGGCCTCATCATTAGCATACATTAGAAGAAGGAGTCACAAGGTATTCAGTCACTGTTAATTACAACAGCCTTTCATTGTGCGGCAAAAGCTGACATTTCATCAATATTTGGTCCTGGAATGTATTACACCCAAAAGAAAAAAAAAAACGGAGTACAAGCACAAGCAATCTTAAGGAGGATAGAATGGGTGCAAGCCATAAGGACCAATTTCAAATGAAGCTTTCTGCATCAGGTCAGCTGTTCTAAGATTCATTGATGTGAACACCCATGAAGTACTAACACACCCCCACACCCGTACTAGGAAGATGACAGTTCTGTACCTGAAGGCGTATGTCTTCTGATGCCAACTCAGCTGTCCCCGGATGCTGTAGGCAATAGTAGTGACAAACTCCCCACCCAGGCCAAGCTCTGAGCACAGCTTCAAGGCAAACTTCTCTGGTGAATTCTCCTTCTCTGACATGTCCCATTCAAACTGGTCTACAAGGGAGATGTTCCCTACATGGATGTTTAGCTGGAGACAAAGGAAGAAACAGCTCATTTGTTTCCATTCTCACAATAGTTTGTCCAAAGTAATTTAACTGAGGAGGCAAAGGCTGGAGAAGAGAAGCAGAGAGGTAACTCCTAGTTCATTGCATCTGCAGAGTTCCTTAAGTGAATTCCTGATTCCAGTAGCATGAAGATGACTCAGCTTTGCTCACCAAGGTGCAGTTCTTCCAGAAGGACTCAACAATGCTTTCACTGAACTATTTCACCATCTCAATGGCTGGCCCACAGACATTTAGTAAATCTGCCACCTTGGTTCTGTTCTCAACACAAAGAACAAAGTGCCATCTGGACACAAGACCGGAATTAAGAGCTCTTCTGCTCCAAGGGAAGCCTTTGTACTCTTACTCTCCCATAACATAACCAGAAAAACCCAAATAGTTCATGTCTCATTCTACTGCCTTTCTGTATTACCTTAATAATAACTCGTTGATCTGACTGATCTTCTAGGATACTGTCAGTTGGGTACGACTCGATCTGTTGTCGGATGGCAGAGGCAATAGCAGGGACAAAAGTCAGAGGATTCAAATCCAGATCATCACAAAGAATCTCAGAGAACATTTCTGGGGTCATTAGCTTTTCTGATACAGAACAAGAAATGAAGAGAGACTGTTAACTTTCTTAGAAATCAATGTTTGCCACTTACAGAATACACACAATTAATGTCACAGCATGTCAAAGGGAATCCCAAATGCATCAAAAAAGGGTGTTTTGTATCAGGGTTGTAAGGATGTGCACACTGACACAGGGACTTACAGCCTTCTTTACTTGCTCCATACAACAGACAACACAGCTATGGTCTCATCATCCACATACATAAAGGAGCCACACACATGAACTGTTTTGTATTGAAGGCACCTCAGCTAACAGAATAGTCTCAGACTGCTGAGCTGATGAACTGGGCCAGGAGAACATGCCAGTTAAACTCTTCAGATTACATGTGTCCAGGAATGACTACAACCCATGGAAGTGGCAGAGCATTCGCCAAGAGACACGAAAGCGGAATATAATCCAAAGTGGGAAAGCTTTTTTAAAGCTCTGTGTATATAAGGGCATGTATAAGGGCAGGGACATGCACACTCATGCTTGTTTGCTCTTCATATTCAGTGATGGATACAACTACCTCTCTCCACCCTCAGGAAACTCTCCTTCCTACATACCATTCATGTTCCACGTAAACGCATCTCTCAGTTTCTGCCCATCAATTTCCATATCAAGCCTGATTGGAACAAGAACCTCCGGCTGGGATGCATTCTCATGGATCACTGCTGGGTCATGGTCATCAAAGCTAACAAAGAGCAACAACACAGTCTATGCAACTAGCATGACACATCTGGCATCCACAGACTGAAGGCAACCTTTGCTGGAAGCAACCCCCACACTCCAACTCCCCGATCAGTCTTTAGACAGAATCCTCAACGCAAGCTCACAGGGCTATGGCAACCAATACCAGTTTATCACCTTTTAGTGCATCTATCGTAATACATTCTTGCAAATAGAACAAGGAGGCTTTCCAGGATTACATTTTATCTTTGTTTCCTCAACTTTTATAATGGAAAATAAAGCTTAGTCATGAGCCACAGCAGCATTTTCCCTTGAATAAATTACAAAGTTACTGGAGTATGTCAGTGGGAGGAAGCCTGTCTCCTTCACAGAGCAGGTTTGCAGGCTCCTCAAATGACAAATGCTCAGCAAATCAGCAGAAAGAAGGAACTCATCAGGAAAAGAATGAACCGTTTTCCTGACAAAAGGAAAGCCTCCTCTCTGAGCCATGGCTGGCTGCTCTAAGGAAGAGCCTGAAGACATACAGTTTAACTAAGAACCTCCAAATTAGCGACCTGTACGTCTTCTGTCAGTTCCAGGTGAATCACAACATTCTAATAACACATCAGCACTACACCCTGGCATCGTGTCATTTTGGTAACTGTTTCCACTTTTCGGAAGCAGGAAGCTGTCATACCACAAAGGGAACGTCCTCTTCTTATCTCTGCCCATGCGATTTCGGTTAATCGTTGTTGAGCATGGCACTGCATCCAGGTGATGAGAGCTGTTGGGCAGGGTCGGCACCCACTGGTTGTTCCTCTTTGCCTTCTGTTCTCTGAAGAAGGAGATTGTACGTTAAACTTCAGACCCTGAGCACCACAGCTACTACTTAAGGGATGGTGTAATTTTAAACTTTAAGTCCTCTTATGAGGTCCTGCTATTTTATTCTGGAACCCTCAACAATATTGTTCCACTGAGAACTCATGTTCCACACTAGCCTCTAGGAAACCCATTCTCCAGCGCACATTACTCATCAGATATGAATCCAGGTGCACTTAAATACTAGGTTCATATTTGGATTTTCTGTCTATACTTTATAAAAGGACTGCTAAGAAATGAGAGGTCTCCAGAAGGCAGTACGTGCAAAGAGTGTGTTCTGCAGAACATCTGTTACAGGTGGAATGCACTAATTGCAAAAAGAGCTGCATCATCAAACACTTATGTTTTTCTTCCTGTTGCATGTGGGCAGTAACCCAATCCTTACACTCTAGAGATCTTCATTTGCCCAACACTGCAAACGTCTGTTAGCACAGACTGGAGAGCACCCCCCTGCACAATGGCCTGGGTTTATGCAATTTCTTGTGCTTCCTGCCCAAGCCGACATCTTCCAAGCAGCTCCATTCTGATCTTGGCCCTCACCGACGCTGGTTACCTGAGGTAGGTAGGAGGTTCTGTGCTGATAGACACTGCCTTATACTTCTCATCATTTCCATCCAAGATCTCTTCCACTTCAGAGGCCTTTAACAGCGTCACGCTAGTGGCTAATGTTGTATAGCCATGATCTATCACCAGGAAAGATGCCAATAATTAACATTGAAAAGTACTATGTGGCAATGTAGCATTAATAGGCTGCATAGCAAAAAGCCCTCCCTGACACTGCAGGAGGGACTAAAATGGGTTACCAAGTGGTACGAGCGTGAGCCCAAAAAGTCCCTTGGGCTTCATTTACCTTCTTGTAGGCATTTAGTTTTTGAGACAGGTTTTGACGTGGCATTTTGTACACATCGGATAAATGGAGATGAAAATACTTTCCACTGTCATTTCTGAGTTGCCTGAAGCCCCCACTCTCCCTCACACACCAGGATGCTCTGCTGCTGGGGTAGATTACTTGCAGCGGAGTGACCAGAAGCCCAGCCACATTGCCTGGCACTAAAGAAATATAATCAAGTTTTGGCATCCATCTAAACAGCAGGAATAAACGTTACTTTCTTGGAAGCAGGGGTGGAATGTCTTAGTTAATACATGGTGATCCCCACCACAAACCCTAGAGAAGAAATACAATTCAAAAGACAAAAGCACTATGACACCTTGGAATGGATGCATAGTAATAGAGCCAAGATTTGCAAAAGGCATCAGTATCTTTACCTTGCATAAGTATCCTGTTCATACCCTATTAGAAATATCTTTCATTTGGACTAAGAGTCAAGACACAGGGAAGGTTAGACTTACATAAGCTTCCCTCAGGTACTACCACTGAATTAACCTTGTTCTTCCAGGGTGCAACTTACTTACAGACTCCGGTCATTTCTGTTCTGAAATTTACTTAAGGTGGAAAGGAACACTACAACAACAACATTTCAGAAAAAGTCCTTAAATCCTCATAATTATCAGAAAAATTTTAAATCTAATGTGCTTTTTACTTAAGGAGAGGAAGAGAATAACAATTCTTTCCTACCCTGAGTTGCCCTTTGCAATCACATCATTTAGCTCTGTACACCTACATCTGCCAAAATTATGTAAAATCTCTTCCACAGCCTTCTGGGACGAAAAGCCCAGAAAACAATTAATCCTCAGTGGACTTAAAGGTTGGAAATAGAGAGGCAATGATCAATAGAAAAGCTGGTAAGACTTGGGAAAGGGGGAGAAACCTTAGGACAGCTCTTGCTGAATTACAGAGACCATCTGCATTTGAGAGTCCTGCCACAGTTCTGAGAAAGAAGAGTTAAGCATGTGATCAGGATGCACAATTAGGGCAACCCCAGGGAGAGATCAGAGGAAGAGGATTAGACATTAATATATATTGTAATAGCATCAAAGGTCACAGTGGAGATTCTTCCTCTAGCACAGCTAAGAATAACACACAGATCAGACTTACATCTTCTGGGACTGTGAGACCGCTGATTTTCTGTTGGGGGGGGGGGGGGGTGGGAGGGGAGAAAAAAAAGAAAACAACAGGTCAGCAGGATACTTGAACAAAGGAGACATAAGTCCAGAATGAACCATTTATTTTTATTATGCGTTAGTCTAAAGAGTGTACAAGTCATATTGCTAAGAAATTAACTGCTTGTTATTAGTCTCCAACCAAAAGTAATACCGAAGCAGCTATATTCTCACTGTGGCAGTCAGATCAGTAGCAACACACACAACAAATTCTGCGAGACATAAACATTCAGTCCCTGCAAGAAGCAAAGTTAAGCAAAGGCGCACATTTTCAACGGGGCATCCTTGCACCATTCCTGCCTATTTGACAAAAGAAACAAAAATGCCCCTCTTTGTCTAAAAGTCTCTTCTGGAATATGGTATTGACTTTGAGATGTGGCTTTTGCTTTATGATGAATGCAGCCAACCCCAGGAAAGCCATGATAGATGTTTTGATTTTAGAACATTTTTGATCAGTTGATGTTTGTTGCTAGGCTGAACCAGGAGCTACTAGTGCCACCGCTGTGGAGTGCTCCATCACTGGGGCAATCTGAAGTGATTTACACAGCCCTAAAGGCGCACAAGCTTCTGAATCACCAGAGACAGTTTTTCCAAGGCAAAATTTCATATAAACAGTACGGGGAATGTTTACTCATCTTCTCACCATGTGAAGAGGCCACTATCTTCTTCCTTTCTTCCACTGTGGCTAGTCGCCTCCAGAGCGACGGATATCTCTTGTACAGGGAACCCCGAAACATACGCAAGTAGTTCCCCACCTACAAGAAGAAAAGTGGAGACGTGGCCTTGTGTTCCAGTATGGCCTGGCATTCCATTTAAGAGACTTTTAGCAGAAGCTGAAACAAATTCATCTCTTTGTAATGACAAGAGGGACCTCCTAAGAGGATTTTTTGTTTGTTTTTCATGATAGACTGACTGCACTGGGTTTGGCAACATATAGCACAGCAATTTTTGTGTCAATACAGAAAGCAATGTTTTTAGCAGCACTTATTTCACTAGTCCGATTAATAAAAACTCCCATCCGTTGGCAATAATCCATTTATTAGGAAAAAACCTCCATTAATTTTCATGTATTTTTGAACAACCTAACTTTTTTTACTTCATTTTCTGTTTCAAAAATGAAACCACATATCCAGCTCTCTGACAGTTATATTTTTACTTTGAATTTCTGTACCATCTAGACACTGCTTGAATAGAGCAAATGCCCGGAGACTTGTATTTTTTTTTAAATCCTTTGAACATGTAAAATGTGATCGCTGCCAATAATCCTCTTTCAAATTTACTTACGATCTGTAAAGCAGTTCGTTTCTTCCTGGAACAAGATCCTCACCTGTGCTGAGGGCTACAGCAGGACTTGCTGAACAACAGAACTATTTCTAGACTCTGAAATCAAATTTTTAGACTGGTAGTACACTGGCAGACTGCCACACAATAAGGTTTTTATTCCTTGTTTGACAAGACTCATTTTGATCTTAACACCTATTTTCAGGTAATTTTTAATCCTATCTGTTGCTCTACAGTGCTCACCGAGAGACAAAAATTAGTGGTAGATAAAAAAGGCAACCCCTTTTTCCCTTTCCATGTGTCTGTTCTGGCAATCTTGCAGATTAGGTGACTGCAGTTACAGTTCTTCTTTCAAACTTTACATGTCACATGAGAGCGCGAGGGGCCTTTAGCCCCCGCTCAACCTATACAGCTAGCAATGGAACTTATCCAGTGTTTATTTTTTTGCACTGAGGCTGGAGCTAAAACTTTTTTTTTCCCGTTTCCAACTATGATCGCTTCCCCAGTGCTGAAGCACCCATATTTCTTCCTTCAACAAGGCTTGTCTTCAGGGAGGCAGAACAGCCTCTCAGCGTGAGAGATGCAGTGTCAGCATCTACACTGGGGTGCTAAAACGCTGCACCTCGGCGTTTGTTGGCACGAATCATTTGCACGAAGCTGAAGGAGCTGCGCTGGCTGATTTTGGTACAGTTACTCAGCACAAAAGCCCAGGTGTGGACTTAATTAGCTCACACCACGTGAAATAACCCAAAACTCCGGACAAACGTGGTACAGAAATCCCTAGGAAGAGCGCCAGGGAGCGGGGCCTCAGCTGCCATCAGGCGCGGGTCCGGTCTCTACGTACTCGTGCGCGTCTCCAAGAGCCGCCCTCGCTGGGCGCGCTGGTCCCGCACGGCTCAGGCTCTCGGGCAGCGCCCCGCAAGCGGGGATGCAGAGGGGACCCGCAGGGGCTGGAAGGCCGCTGCCCGCCTCGCCCGGGACTCCGCTGCCCGCCGTGGCAGGGCTCCCCTCAGCCTCTTCCCCACCCTGAGCCTAGCCCCTCCCGGCAGCTGCCTCGGCCCGGCGCCCCGCTGCCCCCGCAGCCTCCCCCGGGCCCGGTTCCCGCCCGGGCCGTTGTGCGCGGGGCCGCACCTCGGAGCCGATCATGTAGAATTCGCCGTCCTCCTCCAGCTGGAATTTGACGGGCTTCTGCCCGAAGGTCTTGCTCAGCGCCATCATCATCATCGTGGCGGCGGGGAAGGGGCGGCGGCGGCGCCCGGCGTCCTGAGGGGGGGCCTGGGGAGCCGGCGGCGGCAGCGAGGTGAGCGACGACGGGCGGCGCCGCGGCCTACTCCAGCCACCGCCCCGCGCATGCGCCGGCGCGCCCCGCCCCGCCCCGCCCCCCCCGGTCCCGCCCGGCGCTCGCTGAGGGAGGGGCCTCTCAAGGGGCGGCCCGGGCAGGCGGCGCTTAGAAAAGAGGCGGTTTATTGGTGCGGGGCGGCACATAAATACACAGCCAGCGCTACACGCAGGTACACGTACACGTACACGTACACGTGGGCGACGGGCTGTACGCGCCCGACAAACATTTACCGCCGCGCTCATGAGGAGGGGGCGGTCCGCTCGCTGCGGTGTCTCCAGCCGGTCACCCGGGGCGGGGAACGGCGAGGGGCACGGGCGGGTTGAAAAGTGAAAAGGGAAGAAACCGACCGCAGCCCCTTTGGTTCTTCTGGCATAAGGTCACGTGGCGACGAGGGGTGTGCAAAGAGGCGGCGTGGGGCCGCACGGTGTCAGCCCCAGGCGGGTGTCCAGGCGGCCTGGGGACGGCGGTACGAGACCGACCGGTGCAGTCCTGAGCAGCCGCGCTGGGGGAGCGAACTCGGGGAGCGACGGGGCAGTGTCCAGCACTGGCACCCAGCACCGTGGAAGGAAGGGGGCCCCTTGTCTATACACAAATCGGTATAAAATCCTAGCGCGTACTAGTGATACAACACAGAAACCGGGAGTAGGGCTGCGGCAGGGCCCTGGCAGTCACCACTGCAGCCCTGGCGAAGTGACCCTGGCAGCGGCCACGCGTCTGCGTTCTCCGCAGGCAGTCAGTGTCCTTCAAAGGCCCCGGCTAAGGCTGAGGGGGGTGTCTCAGTGGAAGCCTTCCTCCTCTCAGGCCAACGTCTGCAGCAGCAAAGGGCTGGTGGTGTGAGCTATGTAAACATAGGAAATGCCATCGGATCAGTTCTGCAGGATGGGGTCCAGGTTAATTAGGAGAGCGTGATCCCATTCCAGGCTAGCTTGAGGGCTTTTGGGATGCTACTGCTGGAAGATTGTGGCCGTATTAAGGGTTTAGTGGCTGCTCTTGCCTGCGAAGAGCATGGCAGATGCTTTTATATTGATAGCCACTGAAGCTGGGGCTGCTGGAACTTGAGAGGAGCAAACTTTTGTCATGTTGTGTCAGATGCTGAGCCTGGAAGGAAGCCAGGAATGGCAGAGGAAACCCTCTGTGTGGCTGCTGGAGGTAAGGGTGATGAAAGGGGAGCATGGAGGACACAGGCACGCCCCTCATCTGAAGGAGTTGGAGGAAGGCGTACAGCTGAAGAAGTCCTGGCTGATCTGGCGTGGGTAGCCCTCCAGCACTTTCACCTGGACTGGATCGAACTTCCAGTAATGTCGGCCTCTCAGGAAATAGGCAAAACCTGCAGGTGAGAGAGCAAGGGTTAGGAGAGACAGAGCTGGCACAGCTCAGAGCTCTTTCCTGGCATTTTGTCTTGTTGCCACTCTGCAGCATGTGCAGTACCAAAAGAGAGCCTGGAAGAGGCAGGAGATGCTGCTTGATTCATTTCACTTGAACCCAGGTTTCCAGCTTACACAGCTTCAGTTTTGATGGGGGAATAAGCAGGATTTTATTCTATATTCCTGGTGGTTTTAAATATGCTGTACCGTGAGAGGGCAGAGGACATCTAGAACCTGAACAAGGCCTGTGACAGGGAGCTTGTGAAGACTGGCTGCAGAGCATCTGTTACTGCAGGGAAGCTGCTCTGGGATTTAGGCTCGGGAAGCAGTGGGGAGCTGTTCCACCGCATCCTTTGGGAGGAGAGAGGCAGTCACCACACCTGTCGTCCCAAGCACCCTGGCTGTCCTCAGTGTTTCTGTGGCACTGCCATGCTGTCTCCAGCATGGGGCACACCTGGGAGGACTAGGCAGCGCGGAAAGCAGCCTGTTCATCAGGACAGCTGCCTAGGCTGAAGTGTGGGCACCATTTCTGCTGTTTTCTCATCGCTTTCTTTGTCATGAGCAGTAACAGCTGGGTAGGAAGGACTCTGTGATCATTTCTTGGTCAGAAGTTTGAATTCTCCTATCAAACACTTAACTGTTCATTATTGCAATTAATAATGACAAAGCTTCTCACTTTTATGGGAGAAGCCTCAGTTCCCTACCCACTGGAGAGAGCCACCTCTCTCTCTATACACTAATACATGCGATAGCGTGTGCTATGGCTGGGAAGCATCTGCTACTGCCAAATGTCTAAATCTGCCCAGTTCTTCCAGCTGGGCAGTGGCGTCAGCCTGCGCGCCCACCCCAGAGCAGGCCATGTCCCTGCTGCACTGACCAAACTCGTCCTGAAAAGCCGCGTCGATCTCCTGAGGGACGCCGCGCCAGTCGGCCATGGTCCGGGGGTAGATGTTGTCCACCTGACGGGTGTGAGGGTGGAAGCGCCAGTAGTTGCCTCCACTGAAGATGTAGATCTTGTTCTTCTCAGCCCCCCACACCAGAGCTGCCTGCACAGGGGATGCAGGGAGGCCCAGCTCCACAATCGGGGCAGGACCAGACACCCTTCTCTCGCCATCGTAAATCCAGTACTGAGAATCTGGTGAGGAGACAGGAAAGGGAGACGAGGGTTCAGAAGCTCTTTGGTGTCTGATAATTTGGCAGTCAACTGCACAACTTGGAGCTGGTGCCTTTGGCAGAGCTCCCAGGGAAAGCTCTGTATGAGAGGCAAAAACCCCACCGGGCTCATGGACACTGTCACTGACAGGTGCCCAAAGTGCCGGCAGCGCAAAGGATTTGACTTCCCACCTCAGTCCAACCTGGAGGTTGTCAGTGGTGGGACAAGAAGGACTGTTTTAGCAGCTGTATTTTCTCTCTTTGTGGAAGTTATGATAAAAACCTTGGCTGGAGGGACCAGCCTCTACCCTGCAAACTCAGCGCTTGGAGGAGAACATACGTGGGCATGCACAGGCACAAAGGGGGCATGGGCTGTAAAGCAGTGAGGTGTAGAAACCAAGAAGAAGTTGCCAGGCTGAAATAGAGACTGGAAGCGTATTTCCAGATTAGATTAAAATGGGAATGTCTGCAATTAGCGTATGGCATGTAATACTCTCCCCTTATCTCATTTTAACTCATAGTAGGAGCCTGCCAATTTTAGCACTGTAAGTCCTTGTGTGCAGGTCAGGTGCTAAGTAATCTGTTTATGCAGGAACGCTGCCTGCAGAGCCGCGTGGTGTGCTTGCTGGTACTCGGTTTCACGGTGTGCAGACGGGGTGTGCACACCCAGGGCAGCTGGGTACCACTGTCATTCTGCATCCCCGCTATTAAAGTTATACTTGGAAAGAGCATTGAGGAAAACAGTGGACCTGAAGCAGGGCTTGTTGCTGGTCTTGAACTCTAGAGATGGCCAGGAGGAGGTCTGGCCTCCCGCGGGCGACTGGTTTTTAATCCCTGTGATGGCAGGAGGTTGCCTTGCCTGGCTCTGCACACAGGCTCCCTGCAGGCTCATTCAGTCTGGGAGTACTACAGAAGCTCCGCATCCAGGTCTCTGAGGAGCAGAGAAGATGCTGTCTATCCCCTGAGCAGGGCCTCGGGGGCACAGGCGCAGGAGTTTCACAACCTGTGAAAGGGTCTGGGGCTCTCTTCTGGCACAGTGTTTCCGAGGAAGCTGGGGACATGGAGTGTTTCTCTCCTCCTCCTCTGCCAGTAGCATTGCCAGGGCACAGGCTCAAAACAAATGTTTCTGTTCCAGAGAAGGAGAATGGGATATCATGGCTGTGTCTAAAATAAAAGTGACCCCTCCTTCTCTCTTCCCCCGTCAATATCTGCTAAAAAGTTTAAACTAAACAGAGAAGGAAACAAATAACAAGGATCACTGGATTGCTGAGGATGCCCAGAAGGTTTTTTCTCCCAGGAGCTTGTTGGGTCCTGAATACCCTTTAGTAAAGAAGATGCATTTCCGAGCCACCTGATCCCAGTCCAGCTCTTACCTTGGAAAAACCAGATATTGCCCAGAGGGTCCTCAAAGGTGGCATCAACAGAGCTGGGGATCCCCTGCCAGTGGCGGGAGGCCAGAGCTGGGTAGCCGTCCTGCAGCTTTCCAGCTCGGAGCCGCCACACATAGCGGGACTTGAAGAAGAACAGCTCCCCTCGGATGGTGGATGCGGCGTCGAAAGCTGTGTCGCAGGCGTCGGGCTGCACAGACTGCCAAAGCATGGCCGGTCAGGTGCTTGGCCTCAAGGGAGCCTCCCTTGCCCAGGCTGGGTTCAATAGATGGGAAGACCTTGGGTCCAGGCAACTGTCCTGCTTTCAGCCAGTTTTGGTTGGGCACATGCTGCCCAAAGATCCCCTCCCCGCACATCCCAGGCTGGCTGGCAGTGCCAGCCGTGTGGTCCGGACCTGGGCTCAGCAGCACGGGTAGAAGACACAGACACCAAACCATGGGTAAAGCTGCTGCTGGCCTCACAGTGAGGACAGTCCCCGCAGCTGGGAACAAGCTGTGGTGTTAGAGGAGGACACAGGCAAGCTGTTCACTCACCTCCACGTTGGTGATCTCATTTGTTTCAAGGTCCGGCTGGGGCAGCTCTGCTGGCTGAGTTGGGGTTGGGTCAGGATCCAGTTTGGGTTTCCCATAGAGGTACTGGATACCTTGCTTGTCATCCTCACTCAGACTTAGCGGGTAGCGGAAGATGTAGAAAGGAGACATCAGCGACTTGGAGACAGCCGTGTGCTGCAGGCCCAGGACATGGCCAAACTCATGAGCAGCCACCTGCAGGAGGTCAGTGCCTGCAAAGGGAAAAGATTGGAGATGCTTTTGCCTGCTTGTGTGGGGGACGCCTGCCTCCCGGGCTCACTTCTACCAGTTACCAGCTACTGGCAATGCACTGAGGTATGTTGTAAGAGCCCAGCGCGAGGAAAGAGAAATCTACCTCGACTGCAGCGCTCGCAGGCTGTTGTTCCCAGGGTTTTCCTGCAGTACGGCAAGTGAATTCATACACTCAGGTACTAGCCTGGGCACGATGGTGATTTGTAATTCTGTCACCAGGGGCTTCTGTACCCCATCCAGCTATCGGGAAGAAAACAAGTTTTCTGTGCGCTTTTGGATAGAAGAAATTTGCATGGAGAAAGAAGTGTGGCCCATAGAAGTAGGTGTTGGGGTGGTAAGGTTGGGTTTTGTCCACCCAGCCTTGCAGCAGTTGTTGGCTACAGCTGTAGCGTACCAGGTCCCATTTAGATCACGTCCACTGTGGAAGATACCTGCATCAGTGAGGATTAAAACTTGCTAATGGCAGTTGTCACACAGACAGCAGAGGGAGCTCACTTATTGCTTGTGTGTGCACTGTAGCAAGAAGCTGACATTAGCAAATAAATCCATAAAAAATTATCCAGTGTCAAGGCCTGGGCCTTCTTCATCAGACTCAAGCAGATTTATGGGAGATCATGTTTTAGGAATACATGACCTCCATGAAAAGGAGAGGGGGAAAAGTGGATTTCAGTATGCAAAAATGTGTCATTTGGCAGGTGTTGTTTAGCTTCCAATGGCTCCTTTTTGAAGTTGATAAATTTCAGGGAAAGCTGGAAGACAGGCATATTAAGCAGCGAAACTTGTGAGCGGGGCTGTTTGTTGACAAGTCCCAGCGTATTCATTCACTTGCCTTCAGCCAGAAACCCTCCGAGCTGGAGCCTAAGTGATGAGAAAGGCAGGGATGTGAGTCAGCCAGCCTTGCTGCTCCCAGCAGGATTTCCCTGCTGGCTCCAGGCGAGCAGGTCACTTCTCAGCACCGGGACGGGATGCGACAGCGGGGATGCAGCTGGGAGGAACACCTGAGAAGGGCGGAGGGGAAGGTGAGCCGTGGTCTTCCTCCGCTGGTCAGCTTTACATTGAAGCGATGCATTTACACAGCACTGACCCAATTAAATCAACACATCTAGGTCAGCTGACAAAGTGGGATTTCTATGTCAGTGATTTATTACGAACTTTCAGACACTTCTGTTTAGCTTGGCAGGCTCCTCACTCGATGCTTTCCAGTGTTGGCAGATCGGCGGTGCTGTTGTCAGATTCTCTGGGGGAGGTGAACAACAGCATGCCTGAAGGAGCTGTGCTGGGGGCCACCACCGTGTCCTTCACAGAAGATCCTCCACATGGAGTCCTGCTTCCTACACGGCTCGGGGTGGACCCAGGGCACACCTTAGCCCTCCTCGTACTTCTGCTTGCCCATCTGTAAAATGGGGCTAAGGATTTCCCTGTCTCACTGAGAGCTGAGATAAGGATTTATCCATGTTTATATCATAAACCACTTTTCAGCATATTAAATGGCAATTAGCTGCAAAAAGCTTTTACAACATTTATTTATGGAAGATGTAGGGGGGAAAAAAGGGGCCATGGAATAGAGCTGGATTCTGATGGGCACTGGCATCCATTTTCAGTTCCTGGTTTGCTTCCAGCACTGTCTTCGGGGGAGAATGTAGGAAATTCTTGAAAAACACAGGCAGCCCCAACAAAGGGTGAAAAATGGCAGAGCCCACCCTTACCTAAGGACCAGAAAATGCTTCTGCAGAAAGATCTGGTGCTCTGCGGTTCTTGTTTCGGGTCAGCATGAACAGGGTCGGAGACATAGCAGTCCTGTGCCCCACACACAGACTCAAGCTGGCATACAACTGGCAATAAAGTGGACTTTGGAGGAGCCCATCTGAGCCCTGAACATCAACAGGGACAAAATATTTGGGAAACCCCAGAGGCAGGGGTTTAAGTTGGGCTTTGTGATTGTGTCTTTGACCTTGTAGATAAACTGGCAAGGAGGAGGAGGGGCTGACCTGGGTTAAGTTTAGTGGGTCTTGCAGAAACTGATGCTTTGGCCACTGATTCAGATGGTCCTAGGGAGTACTGCATATCTCATGAGATACTGTGGCAGCAGACCCTGAGTGCCCAAGCAGAGAGCTAGCAGCTTGGACCTATTATTAGCAAAAAAAAAAAAAAAAGAAAAGAAAAAAAAAGAAGAGTCTTGACTCGCTGTGGTGTTGTTTATGGTCAGAGCATTCCCAGGCCACAGCGGCAGAGCTGCAGCCTGGGTGGTTTCCCTTTATGGACTTGTTCAAAGAGAAAATACTTTGTGGGCAGGCGGTGAACAGTGCATGCAGGGACTGGGGCTGCGGCTGTCCTTTGGAAGACGGCTGGGTCAGCCGGTGCTTGAGCCTCAGTTTTCTTTCACCCCTTCCCTGCTTTATTTCTAACGGCTCCTGCCAATGTTGGGCACAGTTCCCAAGTGGCAGGGCGCGTGGCTGGGCAGAGCAGCCGCCTCTCAGATGTGTCCCTCCTGCTGCCCCTCCGCACAGGGGGAGCCCACTGGGACACCAGGGTCCTGGTGCTGGACACAGGCTTTGCTGTGGATGAAGGGTGACAAGAAAAGACCTGGATACTACCAGTAGGGTTGTAAGTGGTAGGAGACAACAATGCACACCACAAAAATGATTGCTGCCTCTCAGTTTTAGAGGGTCCCTGTTCACACCACAACTGAATCATTTCCAAGTACCCTGATAAGCATCCTGGAGCATCCACAGCTCCCCCGAAACAGTACCGTACCCAGGTTGTTCCCAATCGTCCAGGTCTCGTCATAGTCAAAATGGACATCTCCCTCACGGTGTGTCTTGGGGAAGAACGCGTGCGCCAGGATCCCTCCGGGCCCGTCAAAAGGCAAGTTATCTCCATGCCAGTACCTGGAGGGAAGACACGTTGCACCTCAGACAAACAGCCATGTACCTCCAGTGAACAGCTTCATACAGCCAAAGGTGGGGAGCCACTGCGAGGGGACAGCAGCTCTCACTCCCATCCCAAGCTCGTCCCACCAGTCTGGATCAACTGTTTTAAGCCCTTCAGGTTGCCACAAACTTGCTTCTGCATCAGGGCACTGAGGAAGCAAAAGCTCGGTCACACCAAGCCCTGGGGAGTTTTGTGTTTTCTCAGGGATGTTTCTCTCCTCCCCCCATTCAGCTTCCAGCCCAAAGCTGACCATGGAGCCTGAAGAATTAAGGAGGTGACTGCTCGAGCCAAGATTAAGTTGACATAGCTGGGCGGTGGCGGGATGCAGAGGGGCAGCTGGCAGCAAACTCAGCCAAACCCTCAGGTCCTCACTCAAGCCAAGCCTGCTGTTGACTAGTGAAGGAAGCCCATGAAAGATGTGGCCACTTCAGAGAGCTGAGGGAGGCAGAGACAAACACACAGCACGCACATCGCATCACTGCTTGGACGGTCTCCACTGCCTTTATTAGTTTTGTGCAAACACACAGCAGAGGGAAGTCTTTGCCCCCGTGCATATTTTGCCAAAAGTGAATTTCAGGCTGGGAGCCAAGATTCATTTAACCAAGAAACTATATTTGTCTTTGGCCAGACAATTACGTCGTTCAGTCAAGGGACAGGATGGAGGACCTGAAGATAGAAAGTCAAAACAAACACTTAGGAAAACAGCCTGTGGGCAGAGAAATGTAAATGTACCAGGAAAATTAATGAACGATCAGTAACGGTACTGCGCACAGCCAGCATAGAACAGCTGCACTTACACCAAGCAGCCCACAACTGACAAAAAAACAGAAAAACAAAACCAAAAAAATCCCAGTGTCTGAAAGCAGAAACATGAGCCTCCACTTAAGTGCCTAAGCTGTGTGCTGGCAGCTCTCCGCTCTGGTCAGAGGCTTGGGGTCTTGCCTGGAAGGCTGCTGCTCTGTCTGGGAGGAGGCTGCTGCTGCCCACCGTGCTCACCTTGTGAAATCGATGACGATGTCAGCCCGGCCCTCCTGCACCTCGGTGAAGGTCAGCGGGGTCACGTCGCTCCAGACTTGCAAAGCTTCCTCGATGGTCCTTCGCACTTTAGCTTTTACAAGTTGCCACGGGAACCTGATAATTCTGAAAAGCAACAGATGAGGAGAGCATCAGCCACTGTCCCATGGACACTGCTGTCACGAAGATACTAGCTGTAGGATCAATGTCACTAGGGCTGCCACTCTCTCTGAGCACTGGAACATCTCCAATCCATACAAGCACTGCTTCGGCACCCTCTTCCAAGCAACATGTGCAGCAGATAAATCCCATCAGTGTTGAAACCCTCTGGCTGGTGGGCCCAGAGGTGAACGCTCTGGAGAGCTTTGCACATCTGTGTTTTTCTGGAGTGACGTGATGCAGCGGTTCCCAGGTCTGTCCCCCATAAGTCCAGCCCCACAGAGGTGCCTGGGAGCGGTGTGATGTGATTTCCCCTCCTCAAATCTCTGCAATTTTTGGCCCTGGAAACCTGGGCTCGCCCAGAGCAGCTGCTGCCTCTTCTGCCCTCCTATAACATAAGCAGACTGAGGTCTGCCACAGAGGGAGCTTTCTTTCCCTTCCATTAACAGTGTTGGTGTGTGTGCATCTCTGCTGTGTTTCTTTCTTTAACACTGTTGACCACAGAAAAAAAAGGAAGAAGCCTTTCTGTTATCTATCGCCTCCTAACACTATAAGGAACTGTCTCCTGCACTTAAACAAAAGATGATTTACGTGCTGTCAAAGTCTGCACGAGCGTGCTCACCTCTCACTCATGCCCCTGTGGGCAGCTGGGGAGGCATCACAACCCTCCCGCAAGCCTGTTGGGCAGAGTCGCAGTGGAGAACGTGTTGGGTGACTTGGGTAGAACTTTACACTGAAGCCGTGTTTATGGGAACATCAACAACAGCTGAATAAAAAGGTCTTTTTAAAATAAACTGTGAAGTGAGCCCACAGCAGGGTGGCTGGGGGGAGCAAAGGCACAGCAGGAGAGGGCCGTCGGGAGAGGCTCGGCACGTGTCAGGGGTTTGGCGCAGGGGAGCGAACACACGCGCGTGGGGGTGTTGATGCAGGGCTGACCGAGGGGTGACACGGCGGCTGTGCGGAAGGCGTTTGGGCAGGGGCGGGTGGGCAGCTGTGTTTCTGGCAGCCTGTGCGTGAGGGGATGCGGAGGTTCTGGGTACGACCCTGCTGGTGGTTCAGCGCGTAGCTCCCCTGCCCCCAGGAGGCTATACCCGGTTTTAGGGCTGCCTTCCAGCTCTTATGATCTCGTCGCAGAATGCCGCGCTCGAGGAAACAGCAGACTGAGAGGTTTGGGGAGGGAGAAGCAAACCAGCCTGACTGCCATTTCGGGCCTCTCTTACTTATAGGTGAGATCAGTCTTGTCCCAGCGTCCGCCAGAGAGGACAAACCGCTTCTGCCTGTTCCGCCCGTTCTGGCCATCCGGGGATGCCGGGAGGTCCGGCACGCCGCACCGGGGTGGGTTCCAGCGAGCCGCCTGCTCATCCGCGCCCACGGGGAAGCCCTTGGTGGGCACGCCGGTCCCCGCAGCATTCACCAAGGAAGACAGCCAAGGACTCTGCTCCTTCCAGGTGTGATGCTTTCGAGGCATGTCCTGAAAGGGAAACGCAAAGCCACGACGTCAGTGTCTGGGAAGAGAGGTCCTGACGCAGAGTGGTGGCAGGCAGCAGCACCGCAGTGGTGAGCTCCACCTCGGCTTAGGGCTGTTCCCCTGCTGCTGGGGCACCAGCTGCTCCCCACAAACACCCTCCGTTCCCTGGGCTCGGCTGCTGCCAGCGGGTCACACCTGGGAGGCACTGTGTCATGCCATGGCACCTCCTAAGCACTGGGCTATTTTTGGCCCGTTTTCCCTTGGCAGCTGGCCGGCAGGAAATGCTTGTGCAAACTGTGGATGAGAACCAGACCCTTCAAGAATGAAACAAATCACTAGGGAGTAAATTCTCCCCCTTTGCCCCACATCCTTTATTCCCTTCTGGCCCCGTGTAGAGGTGATACTACTGGGACGAAGCCTTTAGTCCCCAGCGCAGTTTTGCTCCCCGTTGTTGCTCCCATGGTGTCCCCTTGCTGTCCTGGCGTGGGGAGCAGGCTCTCAGCGTGGCTGGGGGACAGCGCAAGCTGCAGAGCAGCACACATGGATCTGGGGGGTGACGTAGAGCCCAGCCCATGGGGCAGAGAGCAGCAGTGACCGTCCCTGAAGCCCCTATCACTGCCTGAGGTCACTGGTTCTGCAAAGGGATGGACAGGATCATACCCCCTGGCCTCCCTGTGCCCGTGACTCTGCTTGGGGATCACCCAGGCTCTCCCACACTTAGTTGGAAAAGCATGGTTCCTCTCAGCAACATTAATTAGTGCTAATTATCTGACTTCCATTGGTTTCCCACCTGACAGCAGGACTATGGGGCCACCATGAAACATGACCCAAGGGTAATCCCCGGCCCGCTGTCAGGCACGGGGGGTGAGAGGCCCTTGGTCCCTGCATCACCACGCTGCACAAGCCACAGGTCCAAACGCAGAATTTTTTTTCCTGATTCTGTGCAGGCAAATTTAAAGGTGTTTGAGCAGCAGGAGGACCTGGGATGCAGCAGTAACACATCTCTGCTCAGACAGGCGGGCTCTGTCCCACTCCAGAGTGAAGACCTGGGCTTTAGAGGTCCCCTTCCTTCCCCTGCAAAGAGCCGCCTTCCTCCAGGCCAGCCCTCCTGGCTGCCCAGCCGGGGACACGAAGGTCAGGCTGGCGTGCTGCCAGGGCTGCCATGATGCCATGTAATCCGCGTGCTGCCGCCGCGCTGCTCCCGACAATGAACCCATTCACGCGGGCCGGAATGAAGTGTGAAGCCCTTGGCATTAATTCCTCTACCGAGCTCCTGACTCTGTAATGGCCCCGTGCCTCCGAGCGACGCACAGATGGACACAGGAGCCTGGGAAGTCACACAAGGTGCAGTTTAGGTGTCCGGCTCTTCGTGTGTCTGTCTTGTCCTCCCCAGCCAGCCAGACACCCTTGGTGGCTTGGCACCTGGCAGCCTTTGCCTTAGAAACCAGCAACCCAATCCTGTGTCCCAGTGCACTTTCACACACCACGGGAACCACACCATCAACACATGCAAAGAGGGAAAGCCATTTTACATCCTGAACAGCTTAGCCTACCCAACCCGTCAGCCATGGCACTGGGAATCCCTCCAGTGCTTTCGTGGAAGCAGGGCGCATGGGTTGGCCTGTCCCAGGGGAGTCAGCACCAGGCTGCCAGGTCGGAGGTACCCGTCTGCCCAAGAGGAGCTCTCCAAGAGCTGCCTGGCACCCTGCTTGGGCTGGCAGCTAGCGCCCGCGAAGGACAGCTGGCAGGAGGAGCCGAGAGGTTCATGTCCTGGCCCACACCTTGCTGCCAGCCCCGATGTGACCCTCTGCCAAGCACGTAATGGCAGCTGGGTCACCAAAGACCAGCCTGGAGAGACGCTTGGCTCCTTGCTCCTGGGTGCGCTCAAGAGCACCCACTGCCACCAGAGGTGGGTCCTGCTGCCTGAGGACGTGGGGTGATGGATGTGTCTGGTTTCCCAGGACCCGGGGGTGCAGGACAGCTGCTCTGAGTCGCATGGGGAGAGTGGAGATGGACCCTGGGGAGAGCCCTTGCTTGCGGAACTGGGAGCACTGGGAAACCCTCAGGAGTTGCCCAGCTAAGTGAGCGGGCTGAGGCTGACACAGGTGGGCTTACTCCTGGTTTTTTGTCTTGGCTATGCTAAGCACATTCCCCCAGGCTGCCAGGGAGGCCGGTCATTTCCTTCCTGGCTGGGGGCACCGACATAAACTGAATATTATCACTCTCCTCCAAGCAGGAGCAGAGAGAGGAAGAACTGCCTGTTTCCTTCTTGCCCCAAGGGATCCCATGTTCAGAAGCAGACCAGAGGTAGGTTTTCTCCCTCCTCTTTGGTTAGCTCGAGGCCACTGATACGAACCCCAGCTTCCAGACATCCAAACCCCACCTTGCCTTAGGCAGGACCCTCCCTGCTCCCGCCTGCCTGCCCTCTGCCGTGACCCGGCGCTGGGAGGGGACACAGGGTGGCCCTGCGAGCAGCTCTGGGTGGAGGCAGGAGGCGAGACCTGCCCTGCTGCCCCGCGCACTCGCTGTGCCCCTGCACAAACAGCCAGTCTCTCCCTGCCGTCACTGCGCCGACATTAGCACCACGGCAGGAAAGGGCTGGAAAATGCCACTGCAGGCACAGCCGGCAAAGGGAAATGTGACGGGCAGCAACCACTTGCCAAACAATGCTCAGGAGACGCGTCAGGCTGGAGATTTTGGTCTCCTTGGCCGGACACACCTCGCTGCAGGCACTTCCCAAGGCTTAGATAATGCGTCCTCTCACTTAAGGTTGCATCCTTCCCACCCAGCGCTGAAGCCACCCTCTCTTGGGGACACCCTGCTTTGTTCTCCTGAGCGGTGGTGTAACGCCCCAGCAGTAAGCGTAGGGGTTTGCTTAGGGCTGTGCTGCTGCTGAAGCCAGTGCAAACCTGTGAAGAGAGGATGAGGAGGGCACTGGCTATCAAAGCATCCCCACTTCTCCCATCCCATCACCGGAGGGGAAAGGATTACCAAAGACCGAAGGCAAAGGAAAGTCTCTGCAACCCAGGGCAGGGGTTCAGACCAGCTGTGAGCCGAGCCGGACCTGAGCCCCTGGCTAACGCTGTGTGAAGCCACTTGCACTGCCCGTCACAGTAGAACCCTCCGCTGGGCTGGCCACTCCGCATGGGAACAGACAGCTTCTAGCCAAGGTAAGAGGCCAGGGCTTTGCAACAGAGACCGAGCAGCAAAATGTCTGCACAA
Source organism: Phaethon aethereus (assembly GCF_964289735.1). NCBI lineage: Eukaryota > Metazoa > Chordata > Aves > Phaethontiformes > Phaethontidae > Phaethon > Phaethon aethereus. The sequence continues at coordinate 10,502,916 of NC_138593.1, read as the reverse complement.
CACGAGTGCAGAGGGGCTGCCAGGCCTGAAACCAAGGGTCAAGAGCAGTGAGGACAGCAGAGGAGCAAAGCCATATGCAGAGTGGGCTGTGCTGCAGGCTGCCCACAGCCCCTCACAAAGAAAGTGCCTCTTCCTAGCAGCCTCGTGCCCGAAGGGCTGAGGTGGGGGACAGGGGGGAAAGGACAGATCCCGTGGGAGCGCAGAAACCACAGCCGAGGTACAGACTGCCCATTCGCTTCCTCACAGCTTTATCAGCCCTCAAGTGCTGTGATACAGCAGCCATCACTTCTGGGTCTGCTGGGGCCAGACGAACACCAGCCAAGCTTCCCAGGATGTGTCCCAGCCGTCCCGAGGAGCCAGGAACATCTTTAACCTCATTGTGTTGGGCAGCACTCGCCCTCCAGAGCCTCCTGGGAGGAGAAGCAGCCGGAGCAGCACAGCTACAGTGGAGTATTAGCCATGTTGTGCATATAAAACCTCAGGAGCAGAGGCCAGTGCCTGGCACTGACAAACCCCGCGCTCTCCTCTGCCTGGGTCCATCCTCTGCTGCCTGCCCTGAACTGACACTTGTCTCCTCTGTCATGTACCGAATTACCTGGGCTCCTGCCTCCTGCTGCAGCATGGACATGAAAGGAGACCCCCCCTCCCCGTCAGACGGGAGCGACTGGACAAGTTACAACGTGAATCCCATCAGTCTTGGATACTTCCCCTGCCACGGGGGCTCTTCCCTCTTCTGCTAGGTGATGAGCTCATGGGTTTTCTCCCCACCTCTCTGTCCCTTCTGCTGCTGCTTTTCCACGTCTCACTGCTTTCTCCTGTTACTCAGAGTATTTGGCAAGGCCCTGGTGTTTGCTGCCTCTTTGGCTAGTAGCATTATCCTCCTCCCACCTACGAGCCTGCACCTTGGAGCACCCCTGCCCTTAGTTCAGTGTGTGGGGAAGGAGAGCAGAGATGCTTTCTCCTGCAGTTCTCATGTAAGACAGTTCTCTCACCCCATTTCTGTCCACTGTGGGGTGGCTGTGCCCCCGAGGGGCTCTGCACCCTCTTAACAGGCTGCAGCAGTGTTCCTGCCCGAGATCAGCACTGTTGTCCTGATGCACAGAGTAGTATGGATGGCTTTTTGGCCAGCCTGCCTCCCAGCCCAGCATGGATTTGCAGGGGTTGGATTTGAAAGTGCAGCTACAGCTGATGGTTAGCGGTAAAACTGGAGCTAGCTCTGCTCCGGTCAGGTTGTGTCTCAGAAGATGACTGGTCTCAGAAGGTGCTAATGCTGCAGCTGAAATTTCATGGCAGAAAGAGAGTTTGTTTGTGGTCCGGTCAGACCTTGAGCTAAGCGTGCTCCGGGTCAAGGCACTGTTAGTGGAAAGAATGGAAACTCGGTGGAAACAATGCCTAGGCAAAGGCACCGGGTTTATTGATCCTACTTCCCCCAGAACAAGGCGGAGTCTCCCCATCCCTCTAACTACGAAATCTTTGCTTACACAAAACACTTCTGCTACAGGACTGACTTCTTCATGCTGGGATGCACCCTGTCCCGCTGCAGACAAAGCCCGGGGGAACGCACGGTCCGAGGCCAAACGGGAGGTGCCGCAATGCCTGGCCGTGCATACACAGTTGGAGGTTCCTCTCTGCTCACTTCCCATACTCCGTGGCACCATCAAGCACTACCTCCTGGGGCCTGACAGTTTGTTTCCGGATTATTTGGTGGTAGTTGTTGGCAACAAAAAAAGGAAAATGTTTATTTTTCCTAAGCAACGTGGAACATGAAACATTATGGACTGCAAATGTTTATGCCCACAGACAGAATGAGGAGACCCAGGCTCTGATGTAACAAGAGAAAGCAAATGAATAAACACTGCAGGCCTATTTTTATTATCAGACGCACTAATTATGTGACAGTTTGTGAGTCTAGTCCATCAACAACACTGCAGCCAAGCTGCTGGTGTCACCCAAGCAACAGTTTGCCAGAAACAGGAGTACTCACAAAGCAAACAAGCCCCGGGATGCTGGGATAGCAAAAGGTTTCAAGAGCCCTTAATCTGATGACCTAGAAATCCCCTTGAAACCAAGAAACCACTCTAGGATGCAGCATGCTCCAGGCAGAGGAGGAAGGGGGTTGAGCTGTTTTGTTCATTGTGCAATGACATCCAAGTTAAGGTGAGCAATGAGCTATCGGTGCTGAGCCCAGGGACAACAGCCAGGACATATGCCAGCGGGTACAGCCACCTGGCCCAGTGCAGCCCCCTTCAGAGCTATGGGGGGCTGTTTGACCCTTAGGGAGTGTATGCTGCTCAGCTGCGCAGGCTGGGATCTCCAAACCCCCAAGACAACCACTGTCCTCCTGCCCAATCTCCTGAAGATGTTGGGAGCAGTTTCCCCTTCCACTAATTTTCACAAAGCCACTTTTGTGAGATAGCGATGCGCCTCTCCTTCCCAAATCCCCCTAAGAGGAGGGGGTCTGGTCACCTGTCTCTTCTTGTGGGTCTCAACTGCACCAGGATCTCAGTGAACCGCTAAAAACATGTCGGTGGCCCTCAGTGAACCCCTGAAGTGCTGCACTTTTCATTTTGCCAGGCAGCTATGTGCAGACTCAGCAGTGCTTCCATTCACGCTACCGGCTGAGCCATCCCCCATGTAAGAATATCCAGGAACCCTTCATTTACCTGTCTGCCTATCTGGGATTAGTAGGAAAGAGCTGACAGCGCCTCTGGTGTGAAAAGTCTCTGCAGGACAATTTTTCCGCGGAATATCCTTTTTTAAACAAGGCCGACACAGCGTACCCTGCCCCTGCGGAGCTCCGCAGGTTGTGGTGCCAGGGCAGGGGGAAGCAAGCAAAGGGCAGCGTGAGCTGGAGTGGGGGATCCTCCCCAAAGTCCTTCTCTCCTCCCTGCTGTCTTCCCCCTCCCCAGCCCGTTTTGCCAGCAGCTCCCCAAGTCTTGCCACACTGCAGGGTGTGCCTGTGTGTTGCATGTGAGAGCACAAACACAACAAACACACTGGAGAGTAACTGCTTACATGTGTCTTGAGTCTCTCCCAGAGCAGAGGATAAACATGCCTAAAATTACCCCAACACTCAATGCAGTATTTAAATAGCCAAACCAAACAGTGCAAATCAAACCTTTCCTGCGGGAGCTGCCCGAGCCCTCAGCGGGGCAGGCGGCCTCCCCGGCTCCCGGGCTGCGGGGAAGGCAGCACCGTGCTTCCAGCAGGGAGCTTGCTCGGGTTCAGGGCGAGAGCTGCAGGATACGGCTCCCGAGGGATTATGCTGGCAGCTGGGAGGGTGCCCACCACTTCTCCACAGAGAGATAGTTTCCCAGCAAACGGGCTGACTTTGATTTCCCAAGGGAGCTGAAGGCAATGCAGGAATTCAGTGTCTGCGTGTGCACTGCCCCGAGGACTGCAGATCTTTTGTTCTCAAGTTTTACAGTGGACACCAGACACAGCCTGTATTCTGCTCTCAGTTTTCTCTTTCTTTCTTGAGGTGCTAATGTAAAAGTGAAGGAGATCTTCAAAGTTTGCTACAAAGAACATAGCTCCTTCTGCAACTTGCCCCATGTAGCCTGACTTCAACATGAATCTGAGCCCTTGATTCCCTCCCCCCCCAGTTACTGCTGCTGTGACTTGTTACTGGAGCACCGAACAGCCATGGTGCAGGATCCTGCGGCGCATAGCGCAGTCCTTGCCCCCCCCCATCTACTGGCACACCTTGAGGAAGTCACTATCGTCTGTCGTCTTGGAGCGTGACTCTCTTTGCCCAGCTCAGCCCCTTGGCTCCTTCCTCATTCATCACCCAAAGGTGCCCAGACAGGAAATTAGCTGCTGGGACATCAGCCAGGGAAACGGCTCTTTGTGTGGAGAGGCTCAAAGTAGCCAGAGAAGTGACCATGCGACGGCATGGCAGAGCTCTCTAGGGAGAGAGGGTAGGGAGGGGCTGGAGCCAGAGATGCATGCACGGGCCACTGTCAGCCCAGCAATCCCACCTCAACCGTTCCGCACTGAGATGCGTACCCCAGCTGGGAGAGGAATGGGGTGCACTGCTGTCAACTTACATCATATGTGAGAGCAACCACCAATGATGCTGGCTTTACCTGAAAGGCAGTAGAATAACTTTCAGAAGCCTTGATACCAGATAAGGAACCTGAAAGGGCAGCTATTTGGGATGAGAGAACTGCTATTTGAAAAGATAGGAAATCCACCGTCCACATCCAACCCCAAACGCATGCAGCCACCATCTCTGCAAAGACTGAATGAAATATATTGATCTGAAACCCAGAGCTCCACATGGCTGGTCAAACACACAAGTACAAAACATACCTGTAGGAGCATGACCTGGAGTTACTCCAGCCAAGAGGAAAGTATTAGCACTCATGGTGCAGAGCATTAGCCTGGGATGGGGAAGATACCGTCTGTGGGCAGCAGACTGCCAACTGAGGGGAGCTTCTTCAGGAGTGTGGTGGCCGATTAGACGGACCAGGAGCCTGAGCAGACCTGCAGCGTTAGCTCTGTGCTCGCCCAGTGGTTTGGTGTATTCCCCCTGTTCAAGGGGTACTGGCCAAAGCAGATGAGCCCCAGCTACCTCTGCCGTCAGTCAGCAGCTGCGAGCACCGGCAAAAGGAGATGAAGAGTGCACATCGCAGCTGGATCGGACCCAAGTTCAGCCACTGTGAAACCCAGGCTGGCTCTCCCTTCCCCGGGCATCCCACACAGGTCCTTGCTGGCAGCAAGACCAGGACCAGAGGCTGTGCAGGTCCCTCCAGGGCAGCAGCTTCCCAGCTTGCACACAGCAGAGCACCAGGCACCCACCAGCCCAGGCAGTGCCCCCGCAGGAACCAGTGGTCTCCAGCCTCAGGCAGGTCCCTCCCAGCCCACCACTTGCGGCGTTCGGATGGGGACAAGATCCGTGGAACAGTGTCCTAACTGGGGTGTAGAGTGCCACCGCCTGAGCGCTTGGCCTCACCTTCCTCAGAGGCAGAGCAGAGCCAAGCGCAGTGACATTTTGTCTGGAATAATGCAAGCACTTCAGGGGCCAAGGCTGCTCTGCGCCAGGTCCCAGCCCACAGCATATTTAGCAGCCAAGTTAGAACATACTCAGATGACAGGGCTGATAATAAAACCATCGACAGAACCTGAACTAATCCCCTTGGGCTGCTAACCAGGCATTTGCTCTGTCATTATTTCATGGCACACTAGCGAAGCGCACGTATATAGTAACGCGATTACGCGCACACACATTCCCAGCACAAGGAGCTCTCTGTCCTCCCCCGAACCCCCCGCACGCCGCTGCTCCCCTGCCAGCGGCCGTCCCTGCTGCCCGCAGCTCCGTCCGGGTGCCGGGATCTGGCAGGCATGTGCAGGCAGCGCGAGCCCTGCTGCTCCCCTCCTGCCTGCGCCTTTGATTCACCCCTTCGGTCTCGCCTCCCCGGAGCACCTCTCGGAACCGCCAGCACAGGAGGCCGGGGCTGTTAGTGCAGGCAGCGAGTGCTCTCGCTGCCTTTAAAGGCGGAGGGGGGGGGGGGGGGAATCCCGTCTCCTCTCCTAAACCCTCCTCGTCCCTCTGCTCGCTCCGCAGAAGGCAGCACGCCCGCGAGAGCTTCCCCAAACACGCCAAGAGGAGCCCGGGGAGCACCGCTGAGGCATCGCCGGGGCTGCGAGGGGAGGCACCGGCTGGTCTCGACTCACCGGTTTGTGGCGGCGGGCGGGGGCGGCGGGAGCGCAGTGCAGCAAAGCGGCGGCCAGCAAGGCGGCGGCGGGCAGCGGCGGACGGGCCATGCCGGGCGGCGGAGCGGGATCGGACATGGGGCAGAGGGGGGGGTCCCGCTAAGCCTTTTATTCTTTCCCCCCCCCCCCCAACCGTGGACGCTTGCCCTCCTCCCCGCGCCTCCTCCCGCTCCTGCCTTTTGTTCTCCCCGAGCCGTGGCTGTACGGGCCGGGGAGGGGGGGGACACACGGCCCGGCGGCATCGCGGGAGGGGGGTCCCGCCCGGTCCGCCCCGCTCCGCCCCGCCGCCCGGGGGCGGCGGGGCGGAGCGGGGCGGACCGGGCGGGACCCCCCTCCCGCGCCTGCCCTTACCTTCCTCTTGCAACCGGGTCCCCACCGGCTGTGGAGGTCCCTGGGGCCACGCATGACTCCCCGGGGGTGATCATCTACATCTGCAGGCTGCTGGAGTCACCTAAACTCCGTGTCGATGCTTCCAGTCTTGCAACTGGTTTCTAGCTGGACTGGGATGGTTTTGTACGGGTCAGTTTAAAGGTGTCTTCCACCTCTCCTGCCTAGGGGTACCAAGGACTAAAAACAATCCTCTCAGACCCTCAGTGCCCACTGAGACCACTCAGTCCCGATGGGGAATATCTGATCCCTGGGTTTAAACGCGCTTGCATCCCTATTTGCCTGTGCAGAGCTGTGCTGGAGCCATCCGTGTGCACCTTCGCCCTTCGCTCACCATTTGCATTTACCATTTGCAAGAAGGCTTTCCCTGTGTGGGATGCTGAGGAAGGGCAAGGAAAGGAACACCCCTCATTTTGGACATGTCAAAGCCTCCATCCGCTCAGCCACCTGGGGATGGAGGCAGCAATGCGCAGATCTGGTTTCTTGGTTGTTGTTTCTATGGGAGAAGCCCTGGACTGTGTCAGCATCCCCTCAGTAGACTGAGCTTAGCTGCAAATTGCTTCAAGAAATGTATGCAAATAAGAAAACTTTGATCTCCAGCTGCCTGGGCTGGTGTGCAGGGGGTGGGGAGGGCTTCCTGACATCCCGGACTGTATTACTGTTTTATTTGTCTGTGATCAGTTGTTCATGTTTCGTTTTATGGGAACCATACTGAGGATGTAAATACTGGGGACGGTAAGCAGATGAGAGAAGAAAGGGCCTGGTCGTAGCCATGCTTGGAAGGTGCTGCCGTGCTTAGCTAGTGGGCTGTTGGCTAGATGTCCCCGCACCAGAGCAGTGCGTTTGGTGTTCCCCCGAGGCCTCCCTTGTAAGAGGGGAGAGGGAAGGAGAGAAGCAGCAAAAGGGAAGAAGCGAGGAGCTGGTGTTCACAGGGCTCAGACTTCACACTGTGGAATTTACCCTTCTCCTGCTGTTCTGGCGGTGCCCTGGGAATGCAGAGCAGATCCTACTTTCTTGTCCTGCTCTGAGCCAGACAGCTGGGTCCCAGCGAGAAAAGCTTTCTTGCCTTTGTCTCTCTTTTCTTTAGTGTCTTTTCTTTGAATGCTGGTGTCTCTGGGAGCTTGGTGCCTTCCAGCCCCTGTCAGTGGAGCCTGTTGGTGCCCTTGGGAAGCGGGGAGAGGCGTGGGAGCAGCCTGTGAGGCAGCGACAGGCAGTTTGGCTCTTCTTAATAAAGGGAGACTTTTGAAGGGGGTGTTCAGGGAAACACGGTCCTTGCAGAGATGGGACCGCGTGTGAGAACTGCTGGGTCCTGCCAAGGCACTTAGCACAAAAGAAAGTGCATGGTGTGTTTGGGATTACAAATATTTCCCAGTCGAGCAAGTCGACGTTTAGCAGCAGGAAAATGGCCCGTTGGGTGTTTTGGGGGCTTGTGCGCTCACCTTCTGCAGAGTGCCCTGTGCGCAGCCTGCAGAAGTCCCTTCTGCCAGCGCCCCTGGGCTGGGAGCTCTCCCAGCCACCGTCTGTCCATGCAGCCCTCATCCCTGCCTCAGTTTGCAGCTTGCTGAACGTAGAGGCTGCTGGCAGATGAGCACAGGGCTCCCACCCCAGCCCCAGAGTGCCGACAGCCTGACATCTCTCAGTGCAGGCGCTGTCTGCTTGCTTTCCTGCAGCTCCTGCCAGACTGGAGCCAAATTTGGGGTTCAAGGATCTCGTGATGGCTGCAGGAACTCAGTGGAAGCCTTCATGATCGGAAGGCCCCACTGGTCACTGACGTTGCTGACACAGCATCCCCACACGTGGCTCTTCTTGCTTGGCACCTGCCTCAATGCCTTCCAGCCCTAGCAAGCGGCAGAGCTGTGACGGGTTTTCCAAGTCCTTCTGGCCACAAGCGTTCGCTCTTCTTCCACTCCCCTAAGGCTTTTCAGCAAGGAGGGACCTTGTGAACACCTGGGCAAGCGAAGGGGCTTCGTGTTGTGAGTCTCAACAGGAACCACCGACCGGGGTTAACCTCTCTCAGCAGCCCCCTTCCAGCGGGTGTTTGGTGGAAAGAGCCTGAGTGAGAGGGAGGAAGGGAACAGCGGGTCCGATTCTGCCCTGTTGTGAGCAGCAAGGAGGTGGAGTAACTCTTTCAGTGCATGGGCCACTTGGGTGTGAAACTGCTGTATGGCACTTCGGACTGAGAGGAGGTGGGGGAAGAGGTCTCTGATGAGAGCGAAGGAGAAAGGGGAGGGAAGTGAGAGAGAAACTGAATTTAAATGGATTAAGCCTGTCTGTCTGAAGTCCTTTGTTTCCTGCCACCTCCCTGGTGTGACTTTCACAGCTGTCTTCTGTGCGGCTGGCTGGGGACCTGGTTTTAGGTTCCCTGCAAAGTCAGCGTGGAGCTTTGCACCTCCTGGGCATTTCCCTGAGCAGCGAGAAGAGGGTCCAGGAGCCAAATCAGGCCAGAGAACCCCCTTTGATTTCTCTTCTCTAATGTCTTTCCTCTTCTCTCTGTAGGTGATGGCCTCATGAACTGATTTCTCCAGCATCACTGCTGTGTGGGTGACAAATGGGGACGCATCCTCATCAGGCGAGTCTCTGTTCTCACCCTCTCGCTTTGGGATTCCCTTTTGCTTTGGCCCTGGCATCTCGTTTTTCTCCTGGGCAGCCAAAGCGGGTGTTTGTACAGGTGGTGGTAGGTGCAGACAAGGCTGGGGCCACGCGCACTGCACTGCCCTTGTACACATCAGTGATCAGGAGTATTTCTTGAAGAGGCCTGGAACTACCCAGTTCTCCTCCTCAGCTGACAGCCCAAAGCACGGGAGGGGGCAAGAAGAGGGTGTGGAGTCAGGGGAGATTCGGCCTTTGGGCCTGGACTAAGGAGTGAAAAGGTAAAGTAATGTGTAAAGTAATACGTAAAAATTTACGTTGGTCAGCAAAATGCTTTGCTTCAAAGCTCTTTTTAGCTTTTCAAAATCTCTTAAATGAAAACGGCTGGAATTGTGCAGGCTGTCCTGGATCCAAACTGTGCACCTTGAAAATGCCAAAATATTTTTTTTCCCCAGACTTCAGCTTAACTAAGCCAATGCAACAGGCTCTCAATGAATTTCCAGAAAGTTTTGCTTGATCCACTACTACTTATTTTCCATTTATTTGATTTTGCCTTTAAAGAAAACCCTTCTTTGACCTTAATTCTGGGCGGAATCCAGCGGTGCAGAGCCTGCCGAGGGTGGGATCTGCCTGGCGTGCTTGCCCTTATGAAACCAAGGGGCACGAGCGGAGCCCAGCACCTGGGCTGAGTGCACGGCTACCCGCAGGGCTGCTGGGCTGGCACCGCCGCCTCCTCCAACCTCGGAACAAGCGAGGTGGTGGCAGGACTGTCCTGCCCCTCACCTCGCAGGGGTGCACGGCACCTACGCGGTCCAGGAGTGGGTCCCCGTGGGAGCAGCTAAGGCAGCCACGGCCCCGTGCCCCACGTAGCTCGCGCTGCAGCTCACGCGGTGCCCGAGCAGCTGCGGGGCCGCGTGGCTCTTCCTTCCCCGTCCCCCCTGCAGCCAGCCCTGGGACTGGGCCCCCGGGAAGCAGCTCCCGGCTGGGCCGCGGTCTCGGCAGCGCAGGGGCAGGCTGCAGCCCCGGCAGAGGTGTGCCACAGTGTTTGTTGTCTAATCATCTCCTGCGCCCGTGCCAGGAGCCGAGCGCACACAAACAGTGCCGGGCTCCGGTGAGGTGCACTGCCTGCGAGATAAGCCAGGTGAGGAAAACACATCCATCTTCGTGGCTCTTGGCCTGAGACGGAGTTTGATCTGCTGGCATTTTCCTGGCGTAGGCTCAGGGCACGCCACAATTCACCTGAGGAGCCAGACGCTGGGGAGCCAGCTCCCATTCCTGGCGAGAGGTGTCAGCCCCGACTGGCGCGGAGCGCGACGGCTGCGAGGAGCTGGTGGTTGAGGCCCCGTTGGCGCACGGGGAAGGGTGCTGACCCATGGCTGAGCCCCTGCGGCGGCATGGACCCGGCTGCACATCGCCAGCGCTTGCGTTCATCACCTGAGCAAAAGGGCGAGACTCCCTGCCCGGACTCCCTGTGCCCGGCCGTGCAGCCGGCCCCCGGCAGAGCCCAGGTTAACAGCTTCCAGCCAGCAGCCTGGACAAAGCAGGAATGACTGGGAGATACGGAGCTGAGCAGAGACTCGACTCCAGTCTGCGGCTGCTCAGTGCCTGATAAGGAGGCTGCTAGTGCCGTCTTGCAGCGCTCGACCTGCCAGCTATCCTCAAATGAAACGTCCTGGTGAAACGCCCCCCACCCTTGGCTCCCTCTGATCCCCTCAAAGTCGAGCTGAGACTGGAATGTCTCCTGGGATGTGATTCCCTCTAGCCTAAGGGAGACCGCGTTAATAAAACCCAGCGTGAGATGTGGAGGCGATGGGGGAGGAGGCAGGCAGGGCTGGTGAGATGAGGCTTTTACCAACAAGTCGTGGGTCTGCTGGAAATGTCCCGTCCTGTCCTCTCTCCCTCCCCCTGTCCCCGGAGCTGAGCTGTGGAATTCAGGGTGTGGGTCGAGGCTTTTCTTCACGCACGCTTTTGCTCAGAGCAGCCAAGCCCCTCACCTCCCTCCCTCTCCCCCCTCCTCAGCACCTCCCTGGAGCAGGTACCGCTCCCACAGCCCCTCTCGGCTCAGCCGCGCTGCGGCTGGGACCCTCCTGCCCCTCTGCGCTGCTTTGGCATCATCCTGCGGCGTGCTTTTCCCGTGATGAGTGGAAGGTGTCCATCCCAGGGACGCGCAGGCCAGCTTGCCAAGCCAGGGCCAGCAGTAGCCAGGACAGAGCGCTCCCCACATCTGGGGAGGCGGGGGGGCGGCTGCGCGCACGGCAGCGAAGCGGCTGGGCTGGTTGGTGCCGGGTGAGCAGAACCAGGCATCCATGGGGCATCTGCCCAGCATCAGGGCAGTGCTGTGGGCTCTGCCTGAATGAAGCCACGTGAACACAGTGAGGATGTGAGCCAGGAGGGAAGAATGACAGGAGAGCAAGTCGACTCAGTCCAGGGGAGATAAGTGAGAAGAGACATCGTGGAGCTGTGGGGTTTGGTCGGTGTTAGTGTTCTCTTGGTGCTCACTGGGATGCAAAGAAGCGCTCACAGCTGTCCATTTTTGCAGCAGTGATGCAGTGCCCTGCAGTCTGGAGCTTATGCTACCCTAGATGCTGTGGGGAAGGACATGTCTGTGACCCACACTGCGTTGCCACTAACAAATGTCACTGCAATCAGCTGCCTGCCAGACTGTGGCAGAGTTCAGTTCCCAAGACGTTCTTCCACTTTCTCTTGGACAGCAATTGCTGAACTCCGAGACTGCATGGCCACAAACTCAGTGTGGAAGCCTCAGACCCGGGGAAGCGCCCAGAGACCAAACTGAAGAGTCTGAAGAACAGTCTAAAAGGAGCACACGAGAGCTTGCACACGGCTGGGAATGGATCCAGCGTGGCAAACACAGTGCCCAGCCTTTGCAGAGAGCTGCAGTGTTTGCTCAAGCCACTGATTTTGCGAAGGCCAGACAAAAAGCGGGCACTGTTCCTACCGAGGAACCTGTGGATGGTCTCTGCACTGAGCTCAGCACTCTATGGTGGAGGTTGCAGCTGAAAGAAAAGCATTTCAGCAGAAGTCTTGACAAACCAGAGTGCAAGACCGGGCTTCCATGCGCGTTTGCCAGGGAAGCAAGGGGAAGAGGAGGTACCAAAAGGTGGCCTCCAGAATGTAGTTGCTGTCTGAGATGTTGGAAGCTGATGGCTTGGACAGCCTCAGTAGGGCAGGGAGAGCAATGTGGTGATTAAAACTCACGAGACGTTTTGGAGAGCTGAGACAAAGGTCCCCAAATGACGGGTGGCTGTGAACTGTTGGCGTACAGGCTGCACGAGACCTCTCTGGCTGCCGCCGGGCTGTCTTTGCCTGGGAAGGGGGAGATGGGGGGAGCCGGTTACCGTAATACTCCAGTTCAAAGCAGTAGCTGTTCGTGGGTTGGTGCTAACGGCCTCCTAAAAGGTCACGGATGCCTCTGCCTTACCCGCAGCCCCGTCCTGGCTTGCCTGTTAGGGCTCACACCTTGTTTCACTGCAGACGCCTCGGAGCCGGCAGCGCTCCTGGAGCGGTGCTGGGGACCCTCCGCTCCGAGGTGTGTGCTGAGGGTCTGCACTAGAGGGGGGGAAACCAGACCCACCAGGGAGCGGCTGGGGAGGGGAGAGCAGAGGGGAACGGCCTCTGGGGAGACGTTTGGGTGAGGAGGAAATCCCAAGCCCCAAGACCACTGCCTGGGACAGCGCAGGCAAAGCAGGGAGCGTGTCAAGGTGTGAGGTCCCTCCAGGGCCCACTCAGCACCGCTGTCGTCTGCAAGCGCTGTGAGCTCGCTGCTTTGGGCTCCCTGAAACCGCCTGGCAGATCCCAGCCGGAGCGAGGCAGCGAAGGGCACTGTCCCATTGCTCAGATCCTCCAGGCGCACACCGAACCAACCTGCGCTGGCTTTTCAGCTGCATTGCTTACGGGGTGCTCTGCGGCCATGAAGAAAACACAACAAAATCTCCGGGCTCAGGTTCACCATCTTGTCCCGTATTTAGCAGGTGAATTCACAGAGCTCACAGTAACTGTCGTCCTCATGATCTGAGGATGCACCGCAGGTGTTTTGGAAGGGGGAATGTCTTGACTAGGGCTGACTTTTGGGACAGAAAAGCCCTTCTTTAAGTTACAACTAATGGCATCAGCCTTCAGCTGGGATCAGAACATGCCTCCGAGTGTGCAAGCCCTGCTTCTGGATGTGTGGGTACAAGGGAGACTGAACTTCTGAGATGCATTTCCACTGGGGAAGAGGAGATCTGGGGATCTTCTTTTTCTACTGCCTCCTCTTTCCGCACCAGGAGATGAGGGCATCCACATTCTGCATTTGGTACCTTCCTCCGCCCGCGGGTCACGAAGGTGCGTTTAAGTGGCACAGGTAAATGCAGAGATGCACCTACACCTCCCAGGACCCGTGGGCAAGGCTTAGAGGAGCTCTTCTGGAGGGGAAAAGCTCTCCGGAAAGCCAGAGCAGAACAGTCTAGCTCAGGTGTGCTCCAGCAGTCAGGCCCTGGAGTTCAAACAGGAAACGCTCATGACATGAATGGATTTGGGCGCAGAAGAGCATTCAGACCAAAAGTGGGCTAGCATGAATGAGTTAAAATCCTTTCGTTTGCGTAGTGAAATTTATTGAAAACTACACTGTTCGTCTGCTGAAACTTCACAGCTGTTGAGATTGCCCTCGGGGCAAACCACATCCAAGAAATGGCATGTAGATCCTGGGAGCACAAGACTTGAAAGCTGGAACGGCACTCAGCAGTGCTGCCTCCCTTCCCTTGCAGTCACGTCTCGCCATCTGCAGCTCCTCCAGTTAGACGCCACGGTTTTTTCTTCCTCCCTTTTCTCATCTCTGACTCTTGCAGTACAGTCACTTCATTTCAGGCCGTGTATTTTGGCTGAAAAGAGACTGAGGAAGGATGCAGACAGCAAGGGGTCTGTGTGGGGAGAGCGTGCTCAAAGCCTGTAGCATCCAGTGTGAGATGGGGCTGCGTGCCACGCCGCGGTGGTGACGCCATCGACTATCACCTACCTGTGACACTCCCGCGTTGGTGTCCCTTGGGGGAATGGCAGTGAGGCAGGACTGCGGGGAAACGTGCCCCTTCGCTCATGAAAAATCTGTGAATCCCTTTTAGTGTTAGCAACTTGCTTGATCTTTTTTTAATATCATTTTTCAGTTGCAACTTCTGCTTGCAAAAAACTTTACAGGATAAAAAATGGTGCTTGCATATTTACATCTGACCTGAAAGCTCCATATGGACTTGGGAGACTGAAATTAGCCACTCGGCACAAGCAAAATTAGGACTAGCCAAAGCTCAAAGATGAAAATAAAAGTAGGACACGAGAAACCCACTGACTGCAATACATTCAGCCATAAATGATTCATGGAGTAATTTTGAGTAGCAAACACATTGGTAAGAACTGGAGGTTTTGTTTCTTTTTTTTTTTCGGGATTGTCCACAAACAAAAATATTGGCTAATTCATCAGACGCTTTCTTCTGCTTTGAATAGTTTGCCCAGATCCCCGAGCAACCATCCCGTGCAATTTGCTGTTAACCTAAATAACTTAAATTCAGGTACACCCAGAGCACTGCCCAGATCTGCCCCTGCATGCAGTAATTAGGGTTCTCCGAGCACAAACCTGCAGCTCGGGAGGCAGGAGGCCCCGTCAGCATCTCCAGATGGCTACTGCTGGCGGTGGCCCGTGGCGGGGACGGGGCAGGGACGCGCCGCAGCGTGGCACGGCTGCCTGGAGAAGGCTTCTGTGGAAACATGTCACCTGTGGGTGCACCGTTCCCCTCAGCAAACGCCCTGCGGAACTGCAGCCTGGTAGTGACGGACCGTCACTCTGTCGCCCGATGGAGGGGCAGAGATGAGGAGGAGACCCGGGGAGGCCAGGCATTGGATTCCTTACCCGTGAAATAACCTCTTCCAATCCAAACTTAGGGAATTCCTAGATCTCTTTGTAGCCACATGTCGGCTGTGACAGCGTGAGGATTTAAATGAGGTAAACTCTGAAGGGGGAGATTATTATCTGGTTTTAGAGCAATGGGGAAAAAGCAGTCGGAAAAAACAGACCTGCTTTTTACCGACCTTCTCTTACCTGATCCTGCTGCTAACAGGAGGGAACGTGCAGGCCGGCCGCTGCACCAGCTTATTCAGAAATGACTGGTTTGGGGTAAATCTTTCCATCACTATTTAGGAATTAGCTACCGTCTTTCAGATTTATATGTCCCTTAATCCAAAATTAACCTTCAAGTGTAGGCAAGCCCTAACACTTGAACTATATAAGGAGGGATCTTCTGGAGGAGGGAAAGCAGGCAGAGACGAAGCTACTTGATTGAATCAAAGATCAAATTTAGGCTGAAAAATAGGGGAATTAGGAAGTTTTGCCAGGGAGGCAGTGAAAACTGTTGGGGGGATATTTCAGACGCAAATGGGGCCCGGCTGCACAAGTCCCGCGGGGGGAGGATGGCTCCTCGGCAGGGCTCTGCGCAGGGAGACTAACACGGTACTTCCACCTCGGGTGCCGAGGGCTCTCCAGCTGGGAGCAGAGGGCTTGGAGTGGGTGGCGTGTGTGCGGGTGGAGTTGTGTACACTCAGCCTTCTCAGACAGCCACAATAAATTATCTCATTAGTAAACCCAGGATAGCTGTGCTCCTCAGCACATACCCGGCCTCCCACAGCACAG
The DNA here is from genome assembly GCF_964289735.1 of Phaethon aethereus. Classification (NCBI taxonomy): domain Eukaryota; kingdom Metazoa; phylum Chordata; class Aves; order Phaethontiformes; family Phaethontidae; genus Phaethon; species Phaethon aethereus. The sequence goes on along the minus strand of NC_138593.1, from coordinate 10,487,552 downwards.
GAAAACTTTGCGTCTAATTAACCAAATCAAAGGGTCCCCCAGACACAGCTTAGAGAGACGCGCTCAGCTTGAAACCCTGGCTCCTTCAGCAAGTTGTTCTACGTGTAGTGGAACTAATGAACCTCGATTTCCTATGGCTGGAGGTCTGGCATTCCCTACGGCCCCTGCAAGCCCATCCTCTCGTCCCAGCGGCCCATGCCCAGCTTCTTCCTATGGCCAGGGACAACCGAGGAGGGATGAGGAGGCCGTGGTGCTGTACCCCCAGCCCATGCGCTGATGGGCTCGACTGTGCTCGCGTGCTGATGGCAGAGAACTGAGCTCTCACCCCGAGGGTTTCCTTGCAGTGAGGGGCTCCTCGAGGTCACTCTTTTCTTCCCTCCTGCCTTATTTTCTCATGTCTTTAAGACCTCTGTTTCCCCACAAGTGCTTGTGGCTCAGCTCGGCAGGAGGGGGCTGCCAGGGAGGGACAGACCAGCTGCACGGGGAAGGGAACTCACGTCTGGAAAAAGGAAAAAACGCAGGTGCTGCTGATGCAGGGGCTTTCCAGTTACGTTTTTCTGGTTTTACAGCTGCTTGCCCCCCTCTTCTCTTTATTAGTGTGCAAAAGACAGGCAAATGCTGAATGCTGCTGCTCCAGCTGTAAGCAGAATTACACAGCACAGCTCCCAGGGCAGGTGAGCTCCCCAGTACTGCGGGAAGGAGGATTTGGGGGTGTTACCCCTCAGAAGAGGCGACCCAAGTCATGTTTGTTTGAGGCACAATCCCTTTCCTCAGAGGATTAGGAGCTGCAGCTCTCCCCCTGCCCTCTCAGCTCCTGTGCAAAGGGGACGGCTTGCTTTACAAACTCTTTTCTCTTCCCCTCGTGCTGGAAATTTGATTCTACAAAAACACTTACACAGCAGCTAATTGCCAACCCTGCAGTGACTTGGCTCGCTAATTCCTGCCAGTCAATGAACCAGCCCAAAGAGCTGGTTTTCATAACTTGCTCGATGTATGAACATAGCCCTGGAGACATAACATAGCTGGGCTTTTTTTTTTTCCTGGACAACTTATGGATTCTTCTCAATTTTAGAAATTTCTTTCACTCCACAGAGCATAAAGAACATCCAAAGATGGAGCAGGCAACCAGGCCCATCCCAGGGAGACATCAAGCAGACATGGACCCACAGAGGCCCCGGGGACCAGCTGGGGTGCCAGGGGAGAGATGATTGTCAAGAAATTGGTTTGAAGGTAAAACTGGCGTCGTCCAGCCTGTCTGTTTGTGATCTGAGGGCTCATCATCGTTTCTCCATGGATTCCTACTTCCCAACAATGTCCACGCCTTGCGAAGGTTTCCTTGATCTGCTGGTTTGTATCCAGAGGGCTCCTGCAAAAATTGTTGTGCTGGCCAATGGCTTAGACCACATCATTCTGCCCCACGCTCCTCCCTGGCACCCTCTTCTCTGTGCCCCAATTGTAGACTGTTCATCTTCCCCCTCCCAGCCCTTCATTATCCACCACTCCTCCACCCATCACCTCCCGTGCAACAGAGGCCGACTGTCCAATTTCCAACAAGCCCCTTCACGCTCTTTCCTGCCCGGCTACACACCTGGGAGAAGCAGCCTCTGAGCATTTGCAAAGCCACCGCATCGCCCTCCCTGAAGCTCTTCTTTGTCACGACACCTGCAGAAACCTTCACAGCAGAGCTGCCGTGCTCTGCTCGTCGCAGTGGCTCCTTGCTGCCTCCCGCTGCCTGCTCTGCCTGCACCCAGCTTCGCTCCTGCCTGGACTGCACACAGCTTCCTCCTTCGCTGCAGGCTCTGTGGCTCTGCAGCGACCGGCAGGACACGGGCCTCACCCAGTGGCGAGAGCCCAAAAGGGGGCTAAGCCACCTTTGGGCCAGGGGCTCCGGAGATGGTACGTTGCTTCACCTGCAGGTGCTGATTTTGGGCACAGCGAGACACCAGTTCACCCGCCAAAGCGTGTTTGCTGCGCAGCTGGACTGCGGCAGCGTGGGACGGACCGGGACGCGAAGTCAAGCCCGGTTTGGAGCGGGTGGAGCTGCGGGCTGCGTCTCCCACGGAGGCAGAAGGCCTCGCGAGTGTAAATCATTCCTCCTCCGCTGCCACCCCTCCCCTGTTATCTGGGGGCGCTGAACGGCCCCTCCCGTGGCCTTTCATAACGGGGCCGTTAAACACCGGCGGGGGACTCAAGCCTGGCCGGGCCCCGCCGGGTGCGGACGCATTCGCAGCTCCGTTTGCTTAGAGGAGATGCTGCGGGTGGGAGCCCAGACGCCGGGAGCGTGTCCCAGTCAGCCGGGCAGGGGGCGGGAGGCAGCCGCGCTGCCTCGCTCACACTCGCCGCCGTCCCGCTTCAGACACACACGGCGTTTCCGCGCCGACGGCAGCAAACCACAGAAACCCCCACGGCTTCTGCCCGTCTCCGTGCCGCGGCCCTGCCGCTCCCCCCGCGGCGGCCCCGGTACCGGTACCGGTCCCGGCCCCGGCCCCGGTTCCGGCCCCAGTCCCGCGGGGCGAGCACGCCCTCTAGCGGGGGCAGGCGGCGCAGGGCCGGGGCACCGATGTTCCGGGGGGGCGGTGGGAGGTGCCCGGAGCCACCTGCCCCTCTGTACGCATGCGCCCGCCCGAAAGCCCTGAGTGCCCTCAGAGGGGCGGGGCGGGCGGCTTCGGCCGTTCGGCCGAGCATGCGCGCGGCCTCACGTGGCGGCGGTGGCGCCTCTTAAGGCGACGCGCGGGGCGGGGTCGGGAAAGCGGTGAGACGATGGCGCGCGGCGGCAGGAGCGTGGGGCGGCCCGCGGCGGCGCCGGCCCCCGCCAGGTACCGGGTGCGGCGGGCGGGTCGGGGCGGCTTCTGCCCAGCCCCCGCCCGCCGCCCGTCTCTGACTCTCTTCTCTCCGCAGCCCGGCCCCAGCGGCCCCGGTGCCGGCGGCGCAGCCGGCGCAGCCCGGGCTGATGGCGCAGATGGCGAGCACGGCGGCCGGCGTGGCCGTGGGCTCCGCCGTGGGACACGTCGTGGGCAGCGCCCTCACTGGCGCCTTCAGCGGCGGCTCCTCCGAACCGGCCAAGGCGGCGGCTCCCGCCCAGGTGCGAGCGGGGCCGGGCTGACGGCGGGCCTGCCCGGGCCGGCGCCCTTGGCCTGCCCTTGCGGAGCGGGCCCGGGGCCCGCGCGGGCCGTGGGGCGGGGCTGCGGGACTGGGGGTGAGGAGGGGCGCGGGAGCCGCCTGAGCCGTGCCGCGGGGGACAGGCGTGCGGGCAGCCGCCGTGCCGTTCCCGCCGGGAGGCGGCCCGGAGCCGCCGCGCTGGCTGCAGGAGGTGCCGCAGCCCCCGGGCCTCCTGCCCCAGCCGCCTCCCTGCCTGCAGGAGCCCAGGCCGCAGCCCGTGTACCAGCAGTCGCCCTATGGGCCCTGCCACTATGAGATGAAGCAGTTCCTGGAATGTGCTACCAACCAGAGAGACCTGACCTTGTGCGAGGGCTTCAACGAGGCTCTGAAGCAGTGCAAGTACAGCAACGGTGAGTCTGTGCCCTGTCCCCACCAGAGGTCCAGGCATTGAGGGTGCTGCTGCCAGCACAATACCTGAGAGGGTTCAAAGGTTGCAGAAGCAATCTGTTGAGGTTATAGTGCTCTTCAAGGCTTTAAATAGGAAGCGGTTCTGCCTTTCCTGTGTCCTGGAACACAGAAGGGAACTGGAAAGGGCAGCAGAAGTGATCCTGACCATGTTTCTCTGAAGGTGAGGGGGTTGTAGGTACCCTCTTAGAGGTTGTTCTCTTGCTGCCGTGGGAAGCCTACTGCTTTCCCTACTTGATTCCCTAATTCCTGCTGCAGCTGTTAAAAGCAGATGTCAGTAGTTATGTCTTGACCTGATTGCCTTGGGTAAGAGAGCTTTTATTAACTCCAGCAGCTGGAATATGTACCTAATGCTCAATTTGTGCTTTCTCCTCTGTAGGTGTTTCTTCTCTACTGTGAAGAATCTGCCCCCTTGTAGGGAGGAGGAACCTGGTGTAGAGCCCTGCTGCCTGCAGGGGGTGGAAGGATGGACAGGGTATGAGTTGGAGGGATGAGACTGACCAGACAGGAGTCTTCTAGTGGTAATTCACTTCTGGACTAGTAAGGAAGGAAAGGAATGGTTGGACCTGTGGGACTTCGGAGTTCAGATAGTGCTGTATTTATTACAGAAAAATAAAGGAGTTTATTTGGACTTATCACTTGTGCATGCACTTCATTTAATTCTTAAACTAAAACTAAGCTACCAAAATGTTAGCTGTGTCAGCAATCTAAAGGACAAGGCACAATTGTGTATTTCCTGCAAACAGGAGGCGCGGCCTAGCAAGGACTGTGCCTGTATGACTTGGCAAAAGCACATCCACAGCTGAGCTGAGACTGGATTGGCAGCACTCCAGGCAGAGGAGGGGCTGGAGCGAGGTAATCTGAGATGTGTCCTACAGTATTTTCAGTAACGCTATTTTTCCATCAATAGCCTCTTCCTGAAAAGCTGGCCTGACCCCAGAGCTAAGAAAATACGAACTGGCTGTGTGACTCTGATACAGTCAGCTGATGTTACTTAAAAGCCTTAGTGGGTTATGCAATATTCTCAAGGTCACCAGAATTGGGAGCTGCTTTCCTCTTGCAGTCGTAGCAGAACAGCCTCCAGCAGGAGACCTTGCTCCTCATGTTGGTGTGGAAGAGAATTTTGAGGTTTCAGCTGGAGTTTTAATAGCACAGCAGTGAAACAATGCAACCTTCAGATGCTGAACTGCTGAATTTTCATGGCAGAATTAGTGTGTTAACTGCTGACCTCTGGCTGTTGAAAACTGGGCAAGTTCCCAGCCCCTTGCCTGAATCTGTGAAAAAATCCAGGTCTAGCTTGTAAAAACTGGCAGCAGATACTGGAGGCTGGTGTTGAAAGTCCTGTCCCTTCTAAATGTCAAGGCCTAAATTCTTGGTCGTAGTTTCCCGAGTTGTGCCTGGCCTTATCTGGGGTGCCTTGTGCTTTCCTGAGAGACAGCCAAGGGAAAAAGTAGATGCCAGAGACTCAAAGCCCAAGTGTTCTGTGTGCTGAGCTGCCCCAGTGTGAGCAGGGAGGAACCACTGTTTTAACAAACTGCCTTTAAGAAATAAATACTAGACTGATGATGGTGTGTGCTGGTCTGGGTAGAGCAGCTGCAGCAGGTGTGTGCTGTCTTCTGACCCATCTTGGTGGAGTGCTGGCAATGCTGCCCCAGGGTTGTGGAGGCCTGGATGTCTCTTGAACACATTTTCCACAGCAGTGGACAGTCTCTAGAAGGCCACTGTCAGTGCAGCGGTGGTGGTGGTGAAGGCAGGATCATCCAGTGAGGCAGGAGCGTGTTCCTCTGGCTGCCTGTGCAGGTGGGTTGAAAGGAGGTGTGGTTTCTTGTTGCTCAGAGTGCAGGCTGTGCCATGGGAACATGAGTGACCCCCTGAAATGGGAGGCTGCTGCTTGTGCCTGGCTGTGGTGCTGTGTTCGCGTGGTTTGTCAGGGTGCAGCTTCGGATGTGGTAGTGTGAACCTCTGAGAGGAGCAAGGGGATCCCAGGAAGAGGAGCTACGTAGCAGAGGATTCTTGCTGAGCTGGGGTGAGTGCCTGGGCAGTACGGCACGGCGGTTGAGCCCTGGTGGGGGCTGTGCTGCATTTGTGACCAGTAACGGGTCTGCTCCTCATCTATGGGTGCCTTTGAGCTCTGCGCTCTTCTTCTGTGAGGTGGGCCTGGGCCTGGCTGGGGTGCTGGTGTGGGGCTGAGCCCTCCTCTGCGAGGAGCCTCTCCTCCACTGGTGTCGCATCTGGGTGTTTGCCGAGAGCTGCTGCAGCCGATCTGTGGAGTGATCCCCTCCAGAGCTGGGTGTTTTCCTTCTGTGTTGGTCAGTTGCCCCGTGGTGTGTTGAGTGATGCTATGCCAACCTGTGAGACTACAGCCTGGGAGAGGGACTTCTGGGTTTCCTGATCTCTCCTGTTGTTCCTCCCTCCCTGTTTGTCCCAAGAAAATGTTCCACTTTTGCTTTGGACCCCCCCCAAGCTGAGGGAGCTTGTGCCTAGTGTGGGGTGGGAGGGCAGCAGGTGCCTGCTGTCACACTGACTAGGAGGGGTTCTGCAAAGCAGCCCTGGCTTCTGCTCGTCCCTTCTCTTGCTGCCTGAATTCACTTGCTACCCACAGCCATAACCAGTCCTGAAGCTCAGTGCTTGAGGGGGCACAGTGAAATGCAGAGGACAGTCCCACAGACAGGGCACAAGGGCTGTTGGGAGAGGAGTCATGCCTGCACCCCCAGCTCCTCTGTGGAGGTGAGATGGGTGCCTGGCTCTTACCTGCTAGGTTAGGGTAGTGTTTCCCCAGGTTCTCTAGTAAGGATTCATAGCAGGTAGCTTCAGAGCTTTTTCCTCCTGCCAGTAGAATGGGAATTAATCTCTCTCCTGGCTGAAAACTGAAGTCAAGACTTGTAACTGGGGCAGGTGGCTCTGCCCAGGAAAGGTTCCTTCTGCCCTGGAGCAGCCACCTCGGACAAACACAAGGTTCAGCACTAGCTCTTCATCTGAGCTGGCTTCTGCCTCCTCAGAGCTACTGTGCATTGTCCAAGTGACTGCTGAACAGAGCCCCTCTCCAAAGCTGCATTGCTATTTCTAGGATGTGACAGGGTTTTCCTGGTGTGAGGGACACCACCACCTCCCACCCCCACCCAAAAGCAGACCCTTCCTGGCACAGAGGCTGAGCTGTGCTGTCTTGCCAAAGGACTTACGGACAACTCTGATGAGGATGTAGTGCTCCCTTTCCCGTAGGTATTTACTGGTGAATTCAGATGCAGCATTTTCCACTTTGCTCAGGTTCATCAGGGTACCTGCTTCATCCAGGAGATCGATGTGGTCTGAAGGGAGAGAGACGTGGTGAAGAAGGTCTGATGTGTCCCTGTGTGGCCAGTGTGAGTCTGTGGGGTTTAGCGGTATTTTCCTTGGCAAGTCACACTTTGAAGAGGATCCATTGACGTCTAGAGGGGAGGAGGTTTGCTGCCCCTTTCCCTGTGTTTTGGGATTATCTGGGATTCCCATGTGACCTGTTGCCCTCTGGTGCTTCCCTGTGGGTTGAGCGCCAGTCCCTCTGGTGACCGCTGCTCAGGAGCACTCGCACCTTCTGGCCTGCACTGACACTTCCTCTTCAGGTGAGCTGTGAGGATCAGGACGCGGCACTGCAGGTTCACCATCTCTTGGCAGTTGGCTGCAGACAGGGAATGAGACCTTGAGATACAAGTGTGGTCACCCTGAATCTGGGGGCCCCATGGGCATGGAAGGAGGCACAGCGGGTGGCCAGCACAGGTAGGGTCCCCATGTGGCTGTCAGCAGGGCTTTGAGCTGGTAACGCTCCAGCACGGATGAAGAATTTTATTTGGGGAAAATGATTCTGCTTAATGAATTAGTTTCATCAAATGGGAGTAGGAAAAAACAGTAAGCCCTGGCCCTTGCCGGTCCCCTTCCACAAACTTGTCCTGGTCACGGGGGGAAGGAGCTGGAGGTAGCAGCTGAGTCATCAGGGGACATTTTGGCCATGAACTCTCACCAAGTTGTCATGATTGAGAAATCCCCAGGGCTGACGCATGTCAGTAGTCAGAGCTGGGGATCCAATTCAAATAGCAGATGGAGCAAAGGCTTAGGACCATGTGTGTCTGGCAACTTCAGCGGCAAGTGTCTGGGGTCAGGCAAAGGCTCTCTGCCAACTGGGCAAGGCCAGGACAGGGTCTGCTCATTGCCTCCCACCTGCCCCAGATACTTGCTCTCTGAAACTGAGGGCCAGGATTTGAGCTGGGGGAGCCCTTCCCACACAGCTGGGAGCAGAGGAGCTCTGCTGGCAGCTGTCACTTCAGCCCCAGGGCTCTTCTGCTTGTGTCTAGACAAGCAGAATCCCCTCCAGTGACTCCTCAGAGCTGCAAGGCTGGAAACTCATCCTTGCCTCTGGCTTCCCTCCCTGCTAACATCTTAGCTCTGCTGGGATGGTTTTCCTCCATGATGCATCTTGCATGGGTTAAGTATGTCCCTTTTTTTTTTAAATAGCTGAGGCAAAGGGTGCTGCTGTGTGCTGGCAGAGCTCTCCTGCCCTGTTCCCTAACCACTGGGCATCGCTGTGCATCAAGGTGCCATGTCCCTCCCTGCCCCTCATGGGGCCACCGCCTGGTGATGACGATGGTCCAGGTGACCAGCCAACGCCCAGCGCTGAGGCAAAGCCAGCGCTTTCCCCACGTACCTCCGTATCTCACGGTGACGAACATGGTGCTTAGCACGCCTCTTCCCAGAGCTGCTCTCCTCTGGCGGGGTCCGGGCCTGCAATGTCGTGCCAGGCACCAGGGATGACAAAATGCCCGATGGCGTTAGCTGCTGGAGAGCCCAGGGGAGGAGCTGTGTTTCCAGCCAATGCTGTCCTTTCAGTAGCCAGATTTCCCAGCAACGAGGAATGGCCCCCGCGGATCCCTGAGCCTCCTGCGGAGTGGGAGAGAGAGGATAGAGCAGGGGCTGGGCTAAACAACAGCCTGTCGGGAAGGCTGCCTGCTCCGTCTGGCCCCAGCCGTCCGCGGTCTCAGCCTTCTCACAGTCCCGTGCTTCCTGCCACCCCCGTTTGACCTGCAGCTCCTCTGGGCTGCGATGGTGCCAACCCCTGCCCAGCTGAGCCCAGCGCTCCCGCGCAGGCAGCTGCGGTCTCCGCGAGGCGGTCCCGCGCCCGGCGCGAGGTACTGGGGCTTCGCAGCGGTTGTTGGGACGGCGGCTGTAGCTGCGCTGCGGGGCGGGAGGAGGCTGTAGGGCCTCGCGGTGAATGTGGGCTGGTGCCGCAGTAGGTCCTGGGCCGTGTTTCGCCCCAGCCTGATGGGGCAACCGTGCCTGGTCAGTGATATGTCAATCTGGGATAAAACCTGCCTTGTTTGGCTGAGTTCCTTCTGTCCGTTGAGCACATCTCGTGCTGCGCGCAGGAGGGAACGAAGCTGGCAGAATGGGATGAGCGGGTGGCTCGTACCGGCTCCTGCACTTGGCACAGGGCCGCCAGAGCGATGTGCACGGCTTACGCGCCAGCTGCATCTTCCACTTGCTGCCCAAATGGTGCTGTACAAGCAATTCTGCAGCAGGGCTGAGGGGGCCCTGTGGCATCATCCCCTTTTCTCGCAGAGGTGCTGAGACACACGGGTGAAATCACATCCCCGGGCTGGTCAGCAGATGTGGAGGACCTGAATGGTGGGAACCAGTAACAATGCTGATGTGCTGCATATCCAGTGCTTGCTGCTCTGTGGACAAATTCCCTTTCCAAAATGCCCCTCCATGCATGAGGAGGTGATTTCCTTCTGCCTTGGTGGGCCTTCATTTCACAGGGTCTGTCTAATCCATGGACTTGATCTGCTTGGGGCTTGGTGACAGGGTGTATGTGTGACACTCCTCACCTAGGACACATGTGCGGGGTGGCTCATGTTCACCTTGCCACCACCTTGCCGAGCCTGGGGAATGCTGGTGGGCAACAGCTGGAGCTGTGTCTGCAGTATGCTCGTACCTGCGTGGGCTTGGGGGCCTGGCTGCATGAAACACAAGCTGCTGATACGCCGCGATGGCGGGACTTTGCAAGGCCAGAAGACATCAAGGCAAAGCCCCTGCCTCGAATGGGCTTTGGAGCTGGTCTTGCGTGGCTGTTGCTGCCCGCTGTAGGCTGGCTCTAAGAAGTCTGACACAGCAGGTTTGCCTGGGTGGGCGCAGGTGGGACACAGCCAGGCTTTACCTCATGTGCAGGGGCTGCTGGGTGGCACCTATACACTCCATATCCCCCTGGCAGATGTACAACAGCCCTTGCTGCCCTCCTGTACTGCAGCAGCCCAGCTGCACGAGGTGCCGTACGGTCCCATCAGGTCTAACTGGCACCTCGCTATTTCGTGGCACTGCAGGTGCGGACCCTGCTCTGTGTTACAGCTGCTCTGGGTGCCCCAGTCTCTGCCTTTCACTCACATTTTCCCCTCGCTGCTCCCGAGGGAGGCTGTGTCACAGTAAATTGGGCAAGGGTGTGCGGGTAATGGCTTTTGTTAGACCGACTGATACAGAATGCGGAAAAAATAGACGAGCTGTTGGGTGCACCAGCCCTTGTTCAGAGCAGTGCAGTGTGGCACAGCCAGGCAAGTGTCCAGCTTGCTGCATCACATCCTTGGATGATGGTGGTGCTTCCTCTTCAGGATCTGCCTGGGCCAGAGACAGAGTGCTGGGGTGTTCTAATGAGGCAGGGCTGTGTCTCAGAGCTCCGTTTTCCCTCAAACCCAGACCACCGTGTCAGGAACCACTTGCAAACATCTTTGGCTTGGGGCACCTCGGGAGCAGGGCTGGGTGCTGCAGCGGGGAGGGAAAGAACCATCCCTGGATGGTGATGTGGTGGCTTTGGGGAGGGGGCTGAGCCTGCCTGTGGAGGGCAGGAGGTACCTGCTGGTTATGGGACACTGCAAAGTGCCTGCTGTGAAGGACTGCCATGGGCTGGAGCGTGCAGAGACATGCTGGGGGGAGGACAGCCCTTGGCTGTGTGTCTCAGCCCTGTGGCGGGCGTTACAGACAGGAGGGGCTTTATGCCCGGTGAGCTTGGAAGCCTTTTGCTGTAACCGTCTGCTGTCTTTCCGCGCGAGGCACCAGCTGTGCTGCAGCCGTGCCTCGCTGCTGCGCCAGCTCCCTTGGGAAATGCCTTCTGGCAGGTGACTTCGGTGGCCACCCCCACATGTTTGCCCGTGGCTGCTGTTTCTGAGGCAGCCCTGGCAAAGAGGCAGCGCTTTCTGCACCATCGGCAGCTCCCAGCCCCTTGTCGCAGCGATGGAGCTGCATGGAGAGAGGAGCAGCAACTTTCCTTATGTTGCTTCTGCGATGAGACAGCTGCCGGGGGGCTCTGCCATGTCCTGCCTTTCACTCTCCCCAGTGGTGGCAGAGCCATGTGGCCTCCAGCCTGCTGCTACCACCGGGCATCCTTGGCATGGTGTGGCTCAGGCTCCTGGCCTCCTGCACGCCTGGTGGCAGAGGGCCCGAGGCAAAAGGTCTCAGTGTAAGACCAGAGGGAAGCCTCTCTGCTCCCTCCATCAGAGAGGTGAGACGGTCGGTGATGCCTCCTCACCGTACCCTAGTGCCCGGGGCAGAAGGTGGTGGGGTGGGCTGTGCGTGCATCGGTGCACCTGGAGGAAATGGCCTAGCCTGGGGTGAAGGCGGGTGGTGGGTCGCAATGCTCAACTCTCACCCCACTGCTTCGAGCCCCCTCCCTGAAGCCCAGCTGCAGCAAAGCGAGCAGCGCGGGGAGCTGGAGTCCCCAAGCCCCCTGTGTCATTTACATATGCCTCACCGGCGCCAGCAGCACAGCAACCTGGGTTCGTGTAGCACCGCAGACCCTCTCCGAAACAGCCTCCCTTCCTCTGCTTCCTGCCATGGCCCTGGGCTGCATGGTCCTGCTCCTGGTGGGGACAGTGGGGACAGGTAAGGGTGGTGTGGCTGAGCTAGCTGCTGCCGGGGGGGGGCACCTCAGGGTGGCGGGCAGGGCTGGGCTGTACAAGGGGGTGGTTAGTCTGAGTAGGACATTTTGCTCCAGGGCTCTGTGGTGTGATAAGCAGGATGGAGGTTGGGTAATGGGGTTGCCTCAAGAGAGCAGGGGGACATTTTGGGGCTGGGGCCAATGGAGGACATAGCTCAGCCCATCAGTAACTGCATCCTTGGTGCGTGCAGCTTCCAGGGCTCAGCCTGTGCTGACCCAGCCATTGTCTGTGTTGGTGCTGCCTGGGCAGACTGCTCGGCTGTCCTGCACCCTGAGCCCTCAGTACAACATCAGTGAGTTCGGCATCTCCTGGTACCAGCAGCGCCCAGGGCACTCCCTGAGGTATCTGCTCTATTACAACTCCGAGCAAGACAAGCACAAGCCCGCCAAGATTCCCGACCGCTTCTCTGCTACCAAAGACCTTGCCAATAATGCCTGCATCCTCATCATCGCATCCGCCTGCCATGAGGACAATGGCAACTATTACTGCTCCCTGTCACGTGCCTTCAACTGGTTTTAGAAATGGAGAATAAAAGCTTTCTGCATTTTCCCTTGCAACCCTGATGCAAAGCCCTCAGCAGGGAGAACGGCGGCCCTATGAGGAATGAAAAAAGAAGCTCTTGCATGCTTGAGCAAGCCCAGCAGCACTGCGTTGTGCTGGCAGGTGCAGCAACCTCCTCCTCGACCCCGAACATCCCCCATGGAGCATGAGACAGCCTGACACGGTGTGAGACCTGCCAGGGCTCAGCCCAGGAGCACACGGGAGCAGGGATCTCCTGCTGTGATGGGAGGATGGAGAGCTCTGCCGTGGCCTGGCTTTCCTGGGCTTTTCCAGCACTTGGCACAACATGGGCTTGATCCTGGCTTGGGCTTCTGCACAGTTTGGCTCACCTGATAATAAAGGTTAATCCTTAGCCACACGGCTTGTGTCATGTTCGTGGAGTCCAGAGGAGCCCCTTGGGCATCTCCCGGCGGCATGGCGTCATGCCCTGCGGTATCCGAGGCAGGAGGGTGAGCCAAAGGCACTACGGCATTGAGTTTGGTGGGAGCTCTTGGGCCTGGATGGAGCTGTGTCACCCACCCCTGGCAGAGCCCATCTCCCCCAGAGCCCCCCACCCACACTGCCCTGCCCACGGGGAGGTCTGTCCCCACACCGTAAGGACCTGTCCCCTCCCAGAGCACCCTCAACGCCTCCTCACGGCACAAACGTCCCCCCCAGCCCCTGTCTCCCTTCACCCCTCTCATCTCCGTGCCGCCATCTCCCCTCACCCCAACACCCCCTCACAGCCCCAGTACCCCCCATAGCTTCTAAGGGGAAAAGGACACGTTTAACCACACAGCCACTGGTGGGTGCTTTATATGAACATTTTCACACAGAAAGATAATGCATTTTTCCACAAAAATCCCACAGATTTCATTAAAACCACTGAGGAGGCGGGAACAGGTTACCCAGAGAGGTGGTGGATGCCCCATCCCTGGAAACATTGAAGGTCAGGCTGGACGGGGCTCTGAGCAACCTGCTCTGGTTGACGATGTCCCCGCTCACTGCAGGGGGCTGGGCGAGATGACCTGAAAAAGTCCCTTCCAGCCCAAAGGTTCTACGAGTCTATGAACACGCCAAAGCGTGTCGCGGCCCGGCACCGGCGACAGCCGCGCCTCCACACTGCGCATGCTCGGCACGGGGGGCACGCACAGGCGCGGGCGTTAGGGCCCTTCCACAGGCGCCGGCGTCACGTGGGGAGCTGCTGGCGCTGCCATTGGTTTGAGGGAGGAGAAAAAGCGGCGCGTCACTTCCTGGTTACCTCAGTGCGCGTCAGGGTGACGGGGTGACCGGGGCTACGCGGAGGAGCGGGATGGTGAGCGGGGGCCCGGGGCCGCTCCCCTGCACCGCTGGGCTGGCGGAGCGGCCCCGAGTCCGCAGGTTCAGCCTGGGGCGGATGCTTGGCCCGGCTCGCCCCGCCGCATTGCTCTCTCTTCCCGGGCAGCGCATTCCCACCCCTTCGGCTGCGTGTGGGAGGGAGAGTGCCGGGCTCGCCCCGGGTGGGAGCTGGCTGGGCTGGCTGTGCGGGGCAGCCCGGGCACGCTGAGGGGTTGCTTCCTCAAAGCTGGATCTGAAAGAAATCCCTGCTGGGCCTGTAATGGTTTGCCAGACTTTGCAAACGCCCTGGAGTGGCAAAAAGGCTTTGTGCTGTTCTGTGAAGTAAACCTGGGTTAAAACTCTCTCTTTCCTCCTGCTGTGTGCAAAGTTGGTGTTAGTATTAGGAGACCTTCACATCCCACACCGGTGCAGCGGTCTACCGGTGAAGTTCAAGCAGCTGCTGGTTCCAGGAAAGATTCAGCACATCTTGTGTACAGGAAACCTCTGCACCAAGGAGAGCTATGACTACCTCAGTACTCTGGCTGGGGACATCCACGTTGTTAGAGGGGACTCTGAGGTAACGTTCTTGCTGCTGTTAATTCCTCAGCCTACCTTCCCATATGCTGTGGTTGTCTCGATGAAACCTGGGGAGTCCTTCAGCATTAGCAATGCCTGAACTGTAATTCACCAGGATAGGAAGTAGGAATGAGTAAGATTGAAGAAACAAAATTATTTTCTAGACCCTTCTTGTCGCATTTGCAGCAGGGGGGATTGGGTGGGGGAGGGACAATACATGCACTTCATTCATATGAACTCTGGCACAAGTTTGTCTGTGGTTGCTGTGAGGTTGCTAGGGTCTCCCAGCTGGTTCTGTAGCTGCAGGAACTGGGGGCTTATATGTGTATTTATTTACTGTTGGGTAGCCCAGAGGCTCCTGATCTCCATGCGGTTCTGGTCTGGCACAGATCCCCTGCTCTTTGCTCTGCAGTTGCTCTTGCTGGGGTGTGGTATAAGCATCCAGTGGGTCCACACATTGAAAGAGACCTTGTGCACTCGAATAGCGAAAAGAGGGTTCATGTCTTGGAATGTAGGAACCTGCACTGCATAGGTGAGGGGTCTTTGGCTGACTTATAGGCTGTGCTGTTCTCCTTCTCAGAGCCTGAATTATCCTGAAGAGAAAGTTGTAACTCTCGGGCAGTTCAGAATCGGGCTAATTCATGGCCATCAAGTTATTCCCTGGGGTGATGTGGCCAGCCTGGCACTGCTGCAGAGGCAGCTTGATGTGGACATTCTCATCTCAGGACACACACACAGATTTGAAGCATTTGAACATGAAAACAAATTCTACATCAACCCGGGATCAGCTACAGGAGCCTACAGTGCTTTAGAAACGTGAGTGAGGGGGGCCCCGAGCTGCTCAGTGCAGCAGAGACCACAGGTGTTACCTGAAATGTGTGTGCTCACCTGTGAGTGTCCAGCCACCATGCTGCAGAGTGCTGGCAAGCTGCTGTGAGGAGCAGGAGGCCAGCTCTCTTCTTTTCTGGGGAATGCACTGGGGCTGCCCCACTACCAGGGTTTTACTCGGCCCACGTGTTGGCCCTGACAGCCTGGCACTGGTGTGTCTGGGGCGGCTTCCTGGGCCTGGAGAGGGGTGAGTTGCAGCAGCCACTTGAAGTCCTTTTGCTTTCTGGTGTGTTCCCAGAAGCTGCGTGGTAATAGTCTGTAGGAAATCAGACTTCTGGAGGCACTGCCAGCTTAAATGTCTGAGCCTGACACGACTCTGGGCCGTTCAGTCGGCTCCAGGGCTCTTCTAGGCCAAGAAGTGTGATTCTGCTTGAGAGGCTTCTGTCAGTGCCTGCACACTGCAGCGTTTCCCAGATCCCTGCAGCCCTTGGCAATCAAGTGTGTTAGAATACATGAGCACGAGGTGTGTTAATAGCAAGAAGCGGAAGCTCAATGGGAAGATTGACAAAGGTATGTTTTCTTTCCAGGAGCAGCATCCCTTCTTTTGTACTGATGGATATCCAGGCTTCCACGGCTGTGACTTATGTATACCAACTAATTGAGGATGAGGTGAAAGTAGAAAGAATTGAGTTCAAGAAGTACTGAATCGTGTTCAAGCCTGCTTGTTGGCTTCTCGCCGCCTCTCATGCCGTCTCTTTCCCGTGGAGTCTAAATGGAGGCAGGCCACGGGGGGGTGCTGCTGCTGCGGCGGCGTCTTGGGCCGTAAAGCAACCGCAACGCTTTATTGCTTGTGAGCTTGCAGAAAAAACCCGAGTCTTGGTTGCCACCGGGAACGTGAAGCAGAAGAAACTGCTGATTAACAGAAAGAGGCCGGTGGAAAATCCCCTGTGTCTAAGGAGGAGCTGCTGTGTTCCTGGCCTAAGGGAGTCACAGAGGGTGGTGGCAGCTTGGCATTGAACCTCTTGTGTAAAATGAATGTAGGATAATAAATCCCTGTCGGCCTGTGTCTGGGTCCTACTCATTATGCCTCTGAAAGGCGAAGAGGGGCTGGCATTCGGTGCGCGGGGGCTCTGAGGGCTGAAAGGAAGCTGCTGTTTGCTCCCTGAGATGCAGCACCGAAACTTGTCAGGATGTGCCGGAGATGCCCAAGGCCCTCAGCTGCTTTGGCAGCCCCATCCCACCTCCTGCTTAGGAGCAGGATGGAAGGCAGAGGCGGGTCTGGGAGAGTGTGGCACGGTGGCGTGGGGCAGGCCGGGCTTTTGCCCTCGTGCTGCAGAGCCGACGAACAGTAGCAGAGGCCGGGGAGCTTCTCCTCGTGCCTGCGGTGCTGCTGCCACGTGGGAGCGTCTGTGCTGCCGCGGCAGCCCTGGCCGCTGGCCAGGGAGGTCTTGGAGCAGTGGCCTGCTGTGGGTCTGCACCACGGGTTGTGCCGGGCCAGCCGCGGGCACGGAACCCTGCAGAGAAGTGCCCGGGGCGGGAGGGGAAGGGGAGCGTGGCTGGAGGAGCGGTGCTGCCACAGAGGGATGCTCAGGGGCTGGGTGCGTGGGTGATGCCAGCGTTGCAGGTGGGCTAAGGCAGCTGCAGAAGATGCTTCAGCAAGGCAGGGTAGACAAGCATTTCTGCCACTCCTTGGCATGCGTCCTGGCTGAGGTTGTGTTCACCAAAACCAGGATCGAGGAGCATTTGCAGCATGAGGAGCCCATGGCTGTGTTTGCCCAGTACTGGCCCATTGGGCTCATGCTCAGCCTGTGCAGGAGCCCCGCAGCACCTCTGGCTGCCTGGGAAGCCCCTGGCCCTGGGCAGTGTCCCACCGTGGGCCCATGACAGCAAGGGGCTGCCCAGCACCCTGACCCTGTCCCTCTCCTTTGACGGGAGCTGGAGCATAGGTGGCCTTGTACTTCTCCTTGTGGTGCTTGCCTACAGCGCAGGTGCCATGTCCAGCTTCGCTGCGTCCAGCTGGGGACTTATAGCACAGGGGTCCCATCACCGTCCCACTGCCCGAGGAGGGCTGTGCTCCTGGGGCACTGGCTGACTCCCATCTTCTCCCCTCTCTCCTCTTCCTTTCCAGGTTCCCTGGTCCAGGCAGCGCTGAGTCAGCCGCCCTCCGAGTCAGCAAACCTGGGACAAACCGTCCAGATCCACTGCTCCGGCATTAATAACAACTATGGCTGGTTCCAGCAGAAGACGCCTGGCAATGCCCCTGTCACTGTGATCTACTATGACAACAACAGACCCTCGGGCATCCCTTCGCGATTCTCCGGATCCAAGTCTGGCTCCACGGCCACGTTAACCATCAGTGGGGTCCAAGCTGAGGACGAGGCCGTCTACTACTGTGGTAGCTACGGCGGCAGCAACTATGGTGTCTGGTGACAGTAAGCAATAGGAAGTGAGGCAAAGAGCTGGAAGTCAGAGGAAGATTCTCTGCCCTTCTTGCTCCTGGCCAAGCAGAGTTGTGGCTGTGGGGCTGAGGCAGGTTCCTGTCTTTTCTGCACTACCATGGCAAGGAATGTCCAGCCTTTTGTGTCCTAGAGCACTCAAGGTGGCTTTGTGGTTGGGGACGAATGTCCTGTCCCTACCAAATTCACAGTGTGGTCTTGTCTGCCACCCCACTGCCTCTTCCTACTGATATCCATGTCTTCCTGCTGCTGCCAGAGCTGTCTCCATGCTGGGATGCGTTCAGCTGGGGTCTGCTCCCCAAATCGACTGTGACCGTGTCCAGGTCCATTCTGCTCTGACTGTGGCATTCCCCATCCTGCTGCCCGGGTAGGGCTGTGCTCCTGGGGCACTGGCCAACCCCCATCTTTTCCCCTCTCTCCTCTTCCTCTCCAGGTTCCCTGGCCCAGGCAGCACTGACTCAGCCGCCCTCCGTGTCAGCGAACCTGGGACAAACTGTCCAGATCACCTGCTCCGGTGGTGGTACCTACTATGGCTGGCACCAGCAGAAGACGCCTGGCAATGCCCCTGTCACTTTGATCTACTACGACAACAACAGACCCTCGGGCATCCCTTTGCGATTCTCCGGATCCATGTCTGGCTCCACGGCCACGTTAACCATCAGTGGGGTCCAAGCCGAGGACGAGGCCGTCTACTACTGTGGTAGCTACGACGGCAGCTATAATGGTCATGCAGAGCAACAGGGAAGTGATACAAAAAGCTCCCGCCATCACAGGAGCCACTTAGGAGCCTCTGCTGTACCCGTTTGATGGTGGGACACGTTCCCACCATGGCCCTGCCCTTGCTGCCTTGCGCTGCAGGTGGCTGTGCCTGGTGTCCCAGCTCGGCCGTCCCTTAAAGCCCCAGGTCTGTGCCCGTCCCCTGTCACCTGGGGAGGAGAGCGGATAGGGTAGGGTAGGACAGGATCGGATCGGGTGTTTCCATTGGAAGGGACCTACAGCAATCGTCTAGTCCAACTGCCTGACCGCTCCAGGGCTGACCAGAAGTTAAAGCCTGTTACTACTGGCCTTGTGCAAATGCCTCTGTAAGACTGACCGGCTTGGGGCATCGACCGCCTCTCTGGGAAGCCTGTTCCAGGGTGTGAGCACCCGCCTGGTAAAGAAATGCTGGGATGACCCCAGCAGCCCTGACCCTGCCCCTCTCCTTTGACGGGAGCTGCCGCATGGGTGGCCTTGTACTTATCCTTGTGGTGCTTCCCCACAGCACAGGTGCCCTGTGCAGCTTCTCTCTGTCCAGCTGGGCACTTGTAGCACAGGGGTCCTGTCACCATCCCGCTGCCCGGGGAGGGCTGTGCTCCTGGGGCACTGGCTGACCCCCATCGTCTCCACTCTCTCCTCTTCCTCTCCAGGTTCCCTGGTCCAGGCAGCGCTGACTCAGCCGCCCTCCATGTCAGCGAACCTGGGACAAACCGTCCGGATCACCTGCTCCGGGAGCAGCAACAACTGTGGCTTAGCAGCAGCTATGCTTATGCTGGCTGGTACCAGCAGAAGACGCCTGGCAGTGCCCCTGTCACTGTGATCTACTGGGATGACGAGAGACCCTCGGGCATCCCCTCACGGTTCTCCGGATCCAAGTCTGGCTCCACGGGTACGTTAACCATCAGTGGGGTCCAAGCCGAGGAAGAGGCCGTCTGGTGCCCAGGACAGCAGTGCTGATCAGCGTCCAGGTGCCCTGTAGAGTGGCTTTGGTGGGTGCTCTGGGCTGGCTTTGTTCCTGTCTGCTGTGCATGGGTGGCAGAGATCCCAGTGCTGGGGCTGGAGGATGTGCAAGTGACGCAGCTCCTGCTAGTGCAGACCTGGGGTGTGGCTGGTTGCTCCTACCCTCACAAGGTCTTGTCCTGTGGCTCAGAGAAGCTGGGAGAAACCCTTTTCTCATCTTTGGGGTGTCCTGCTGTGGTCCCTGGACTCCTGCCAGTTCAGGGCTGATGCCCACCATCCTCCGGTGACAGCACCCGTGCCTACGGGCCCTGTGTCTGTGCCGGAGGCTTTCTTCTGTGAGGACGGGCTGCCTTTGGCAGTGTCCCATGCAGAAGCCCTGCAGGTTGTGGCAGGAGGAGTCTCCAGACCTGGTGGAAGCTGTGGCAGGAGTGAGGGACGGCATGGACAGAGTTCTGTGCTGGGCTCTGCTCTCAGTTCCTCCAGCGCTGCCCCTGAGGGCCTTCTCCTCCCCACACGGTGTCAGTGTGGCCCTGCACCACAGTGCTGAGGTTCAATGGGTAGCCAGGAGGCCAAGGGGCTGGGGACACCCACGTGCCCGTGTGTAACAGCCGAGGGCAGGGCAGCCTAGGCAGGCCCCTTTGGAGGCTGCTGTGGCCTGTGCTGCCAGCTGTAGCAGAGGCAGGGCTGCCTCTGGCCGGACAAGCGTGGGAGGATGATGTCTGCACTTGATTGGTATGAACTCCAGCCCAAGTCTATCTGTGGTTGCTGTGAGGCCACTGGAGACCCCCAGTTCACTTTGTAGTCAGAGGAACTGTGGGCTTGTGTTTCTTTGCTGTTCGGCAGCCTTGAAACTCCTGGTCTCCTTCAAAATCCCCGTTCTCTTGTGGCACTTGAGAGGGCCAGTAGTGGTGCCCTGGCTGACGCAGGACCTGGGTTTCCCAGCTCTGTCACTGCTGCTGAGCAGCACCTGGGTAGTGTGGCTGCCCAAGGACCAGCAAGCACCGAGCAGACTTGGGTGCTCCAGAGCAGGCGGATGTGTCCATGTGCCAAGGTGGGCACAGGACACTGTGCACAGAAGTTGCCGGTGCAGCGAGGCCACGATCCTCCTGGGCAAGGACGGGCGCAGGGTGGGCCCTGGCTGAGCTGAGAGCTCAGCAGCCCTGTTGGGGGAAGGAGCAGGTACCCAGGGAGGAGGCAGACGGAGAGATCTTGGTGCTGTTGGTGGGCCAGAGCTGTGCCTGCAGGGAGAGCACTGGGACAGGAGCTGCCAGTGGACATGGGGAGCCACACTTGCATGGAGGAGCTGTACCCGAGCAGGCATGGGCTTAAGAGGGAGTTGGGGTGCAAGGCACGGCCTCATCAGCGTGGGGACACGGAGCTGGTGGGATCACGCCATGGCCTGGGCCCCTCACCTCCTCGCGGTGCTCGCCCACAGCACAGGTGCCCTGGCCAGACTCGCTGCGCCTGGCTGGGACCTTTGGGCACAGGAGTCCCGTCCCGCTGCCCGGGGAGGGCTGTGCTCCTGGGGCACTGGCTGACCCCCATCGTCTCCACTCTCTCCTCTTCCTCTCCAAGTTCCCTGGTCCAGGCAGCGCTGACTCAGCCGCCCTCCGTGTCAGCGAACCTGGGAGAAACCGTCCGGATCACCTGCTCCGGGCTTAGCAGCAGCTATGCTTATGCTGGCTGGTACCAGCAGAAGACGCCTGGCAGTGCCCCTATCACTGTGATCTATGACAACACCAACAGACCCTCGGGCATCCCTTCACGATTCTCTGGGTCCACATCTGGCTCCACGAGCACATTAACCATCAGTGGGGTCCAAGCCGAGGACGAGGCCGTCTACTACTGTGGTGGCTGGGACAGCAGCAGTGATGCTGTTACAGTGACACAGAGAGATGTGGAAGTGAGCTACAGAGGAGTTAGAAATGGACGTTCTCTGGCCTTCTTCTTGCTGGCCAAGCAGAATTGTGGCTGTGGGGCTGAGGCAGGTTCCTGTCCCCTCTGCACAACTATTGGCAAGGAATGTCCAGCCTTTTGTGTGCTAGAGCACTCGAGGTGACTTTGTGGCTGGGGACGAATGTCCTGTCCCTACAAAGTTCACAGTGTGGCCTTGTCGGCCAATTCACTGCCTCTTGCTACTGATGTCCATGTCCTCCTGCTGCTGCCAGAGCTGTCTCCATGCTGGGATGCATTCAGCTGGGCTCTGCTCTCCAAATTTACCCGTGTCTGTGCTTGCATCCATTCTTCTGCGACTGTGGCATTCCCCATCCTGCTGCCCAGGGAGAGCTGTTCTCCCGGGGCACTGGCTGACCCCCATCTTTTCCCCTCTCTCCTCTTCCTCTCCAGGTTCCCTGGTCCAGGCAGCGCTGACTCAGCCGCCCTCCGTGTCAGCGAACCTGGGAGAAACCGTCCGGATCACCTGCTCCGGTGGTGGTAGCTACTATGGCTGGTACCAGCAGAAGACGCCTGGCAGTGCCCCTGTCACTGTGATCTACGGTAACAGCAACAGACCCTCGGGCATCCCTTCGCGATTCTCCGGATCCAAGTCCGGCTCCACGGGCACGTTAACCATCAGTGGGGTCCAAGCCGAGGACGAGGCCGTCTATTACTGTGGTGGCTATGACGGCAGCAGTGGCAGCAGTGCTGGTCAGGGTCACAGCGACGCTGAGATTAGTTTTTCCCCTCCTGTTCGTTGCTATGCCTTCCCCTGTGTGGGGAAGAGCTGTGGAGGGTAGGCAGTTGGCACCGTTCAGAATTGCGGCTGTTGTGGCTCTTGTTTGCAGGGTTTTGTCTGCAACTCTGTCCTGATGCCACCTCCCCTCTGGTGCCCGTGCTGTGCTGCAGATGCCCCCAGTCCCTCAGTCACGCACCGTCTCCCCATGCAGCTTCTTTCCAACCTGGGACCTCCTGCCCTCGCAGTCCCTGGCTGCTGGCCTGGACCGCGCCTCACCTGGGGCGGGGCAGGGCTGTCTCCAGAGCGCTGCAGATGCTGGGTGCCCGCAGCTGGCCGTGCCCCTGGGCTGCCCAGTGACAGGGAGGAGGGAGGGGAGCAGACAGAAAGAGGATCCAGGCTGTGGCTACAGCCAGTCCTCAGCGAGTGGCTGGGCTTGGGGCTGTAGCTGGGGGTCCCACCTGTGAACCTGCAGGCAGAGCAGCCGCGTGACGGTCCCGCTGCCTCCTGGGGCAGTTGTTGACCCCCAGCTTCTCCCCTCTCTCCTCTCCCTCTCTGGTCTCTAGGCAAGGCCTGCTCAGCCACCCTCGATGTACATGCCCCCAGGCGTAAACACCTGGATGTCCTGCTCCGGGATTAACAACTACTATGGCTGGTACCAGCAGAAGACGCCTGGCAGTGCCCCTGTCACTGTGATCTACTACAATGACAAGAGACCCTCGGGCATCCCTTCGCGGTTCTCCGGATCCACGTCTGGCTCCACGGGCACGTTAACCATCAGTGGGGTCCAAGCCGAGGACGAGGCCGTCTATTACTGTGGTAGCTACGACAGCAGCAGTGCTGCTGCCACGGTGACACGAAGCAATGGGGAAGTGATACAAAAAGCTCCCGCCATCGCAGGGGCCACTTAGGAGCCTCTGCTGTCCCCGTTTGATGGTGGGGCACATCCCCGCCATGGCCCTGCCCTTGCTGCCCTGTGCTGCAGGTGGCTGTGCCTGGTGTCCCAGCTCGGCCGTCCCTTAAAGCCCCAGGTCTGTGCCCGTCCTCTGTCACCTGGGGAGGAGAGCGGATAGGGTAGGGTAGGACAGGATCGGATCGGGTGTTTCCATTGGAAGGGACCTACAGCGATCGTCTAGTCCAACTGCCTGACCGCTCCAGGGCTGACCAGAAGTTAAAGCCTGTTACTACTGGCCTTGTGCAAATGCCTCTGTAAGACTGACCGGCTTGGGGCATCGACCGCCTCTCTGGGAAGCCTGTTCCAGGGTGTGAGCACCCGCCTGGTAAAGAAATGCTGGGATGACCCCAGCAGCCCTGACCCTGCCCCTCTCCTTTGACGGGAGCTGCCGCATGGGTGGCCTTGTACTTATCCTTGTGGTGCTTCCCCACAGCACAGGTGCCCTGTGCAGCTTCTCTCTGTCCAGCTGGGCACTTGTAGCACAGGGGTCCTGTCACCATCCCGCTGCCCGGGGAGGGCTGTGCTCCTGGGGCACTGGCTGACCCCCATCGTCTCCACTCTCTCCTCTTCCTCTCCAGGTTCCCTGGTCCAGGCAGCGCTGACTCAGCCGCCCTCCATGTCAGCGAACCTGGGACAAACCGTCCGGATCACCTGCTCCGGGAGCAGCAACAACTGTGGCTTAGCAGCAGCTATGCTTATGCTGGCTGGTACCAGCAGAAGACGCCTGGCAGTGCCCCTGTCACTGTGATCTACTGGGATGACGAGAGACCCTCGGGCATCCCCTCACGGTTCTCCGGATCCAAGTCTGGCTCCACGGGTACGTTAACCATCAGTGGGGTCCAAGCCGAGGAAGAGGCCGTCTGGTGCCCAGGACAGCAGTGCTGATCAGCGTCCAGGTGCCCTGTAGAGTGGCTTTGGTGGGTGCTCTGGGCTGGCTTTGTTCCTGTCTGCTGTGCATGGGTGGCAGAGATCCCAGTGCTGGGGCTGGAGGATGTGCAAGTGACGCAGCTCCTGCTAGTGCAGACCTGGGGTGTGGCTGGTTGCTCCTACCCTCACAAGGTCTTGTCCTGTGGCTCAGAGAAGCTGGGAGAAACCCTTTTCTCATCTTTGGGGTGTCCTGCTGTGGTCCCTGGACTCCTGCCAGTTCAGGGCTGATGCCCACCATCCTCCGGTGACAGCACCCGTGCCTACGGGCCCTGTGTCTGTGCCGGAGGCTTTCTTCTGTGAGGACGGGCTGCCTTTGGCAGTGTCCCATGCAGAAGCCCTGCAGGTTGTGGCAGGAGGAGTCTCCAGACCTGGTGGAAGCTGTGGCAGGAGTGAGGGACGGCATGGACAGAGTTCTGTGCTGGGCTCTGCTCTCAGTTCCTCCAGCGCTGCCCCTGAGGGCCTTCTCCTCCCCACACGGTGTCAGTGTGGCCCTGCACCACAGTGCTGAGGTTCAATGGGTAGCCAGGAGGCCAAGGGGCTGGGGACACCCACGTGCCCGTGTGTAACAGCCGAGGGCAGGGCAGCCTAGGCAGGCCCCTTTGGAGGCTGCTGTGGCCTGTGCTGCCAGCTGTAGCAGAGGCAGGGCTGCCTCTGGCCGGACAAGCGTGGGAGGATGATGTCTGCACTTGATTGGTATGAACTCCAGCCCAAGTCTATCTGTGGTTGCTGTGAGGCCACTGGAGACCCCCAGTTCACTTTGTAGTCAGAGGAACTGTGGGCTTGTGTTTCTTTGCTGTTCGGCAGCCTTGAAACTCCTGGTCTCCTTCAAAATCCCCGTTCTCTTGTGGCACTTGAGAGGGCCAGTAGTGGTGCCCTGGCTGACGCAGGACCTGGGTTTCCCAGCTCTGTCACTGCTGCTGAGCAGCACCTGGGTAGTGTGGCTGCCCAAGGACCAGCAAGCACCGAGCAGACTTGGGTGCTCCAGAGCAGGCGGATGTGTCCATGTGCCAAGGTGGGCACAGGACACTGTGCACAGAAGTTGCCGGTGCAGCGAGGCCACGATCCTCCTGGGCAAGGACGGGCGCAGGGTGGGCCCTGGCTGAGCTGAGAGCTCAGCAGCCCTGTTGGGGGAAGGAGCAGGTACCCAGGGAGGAGGCAGACGGAGAGATCTTGGTGCTGTTGGTGGGCCAGAGCTGTGCCTGCAGGGAGAGCACTGGGACAGGAGCTGCCAGTGGACATGGGGAGCCACACTTGCATGGAGGAGCTGTACCCGAGCAGGCATGGGCTTAAGAGGGAGTTGGGGTGCAAGGCACGGCCTCATCAGCGTGGGGACACGGAGCTGGTGGGATCACGCCATGGCCTGGGCCCCTCACCTCCTCGCGGTGCTCGCCCACAGCACAGGTGCCCTGGCCAGACTCGCTGCGCCTGGCTGGGACCTTTGGGCACAGGAGTCCCGTCCCGCTGCCCGGGGAGGGCTGTGCTCCTGGGGCACTGGCTGACCCCCATCGTCTCCACTCTCTCCTCTTCCTCTCCAAGTTCCCTGGTCCAGGCAGCGCTGACTCAGCCGCCCTCCGTGTCAGCGAACCTGGGAGAAACCGTCCGGATCACCTGCTCCGGGCTTAGCAGCAGCTATGCTTATGCTGGCTGGTACCAGCAGAAGACGCCTGGCAGTGCCCCTATCACTGTGATCTATGACAACACCAACAGACCCTCGGGCATCCCTTCACGATTCTCTGGGTCCACATCTGGCTCCACGAGCACATTAACCATCAGTGGGGTCCAAGCCGAGGACGAGGCCGTCTACTACTGTGGTGGCTGGGACAGCAGCAGTGATGCTGTTACAGTGACACAGAGAGATGTGGAAGTGAGCTACAGAGGAGTTAGAAATGGACGTTCTCTGGCCTTCTTCTTGCTGGCCAAGCAGAATTGTGGCTGTGGGGCTGAGGCAGGTTCCTGTCCCCTCTGCACAACTATTGGCAAGGAATGTCCAGCCTTTTGTGTGCTAGAGCACTCGAGGTGACTTTGTGGCTGGGGACGAATGTCCTGTCCCTACAAAGTTCACAGTGTGGCCTTGTCGGCCAATTCACTGCCTCTTGCTACTGATGTCCATGTCCTCCTGCTGCTGCCAGAGCTGTCTCCATGCTGGGATGCATTCAGCTGGGCTCTGCTCTCCAAATTTACCCGTGCCTGTGCTTGCATCCATTCTTCTGCGACTGTGGCATTCCCCATCCTGCTGCCCAGGGAGAGCTGTTCTCCCGGGGCACTGGCTGACCCCCATCTTTTCCCCTCTCTCCTCTTCCTCTCCAGGTTCCCTGGTCCAGGCAGCGCTGACTCAGCCGCCCTCCGTGTCAGCGAACCTGGGAGAAACCGTCCGGATCACCTGCTCCGGTGGTGGTAGCTACTATGGCTGGTACCAGCAGAAGACGCCTGGCAGTGCCCCTGTCACTGTGATCTACGGTAACAGCAACAGACCCTCGGGCATCCCTTCGCGATTCTCCGGATCCAAGTCCGGCTCCACGGGCACGTTAACCATCAGTGGGGTCCAAGCCGAGGACGAGGCCGTCTATTACTGTGGTGGCTATGACGGCAGCAGTGGCAGCAGTGCTGGTCAGGGTCACAGCGACGCTGAGATTAGTTTTTCCCCTCCTGTTCGTTGCTATGCCTTCCCCTGTGTGGGGAAGAGCTGTGGAGGGTAGGCAGTTGGCACCGTTCAGAATTGCGGCTGTTGTGGCTCTTGTTTGCAGGGTTTTGTCTGCAACTCTGTCCTGATGCCACCTCCCCTCTGGTGCCCGTGCTGTGCTGCAGATGCCCCCAGTCCCTCAGTCACGCACCGTCTCCCCATGCAGCTTCTTTCCAACCTGGGACCTCCTGCCCTCGCAGTCCCTGGCTGCTGGCCTGGACCGCGCCTCACCTGGGGCAGGGCAGGGCTGTCTCCAGAGCGCTGCAGATGCTGGGTGCCCGCAGCTGGCCGTGCCCCTGGGCTGCCCAGTGACAGGGAGGAGGGAGGGGAGCAGACAGAAAGAGGATCCAGGCTGTGGCTACAGCCAGTCCTCAGCGAGTGGCTGGGCTTGGGGCTGTAGCTGGGGGTCCCACCTGTGAACCTGCAGGCAGAGCAGCCGCGTGACGGTCCCGCTGCCTCCTGGGGCAGTTGTTGACCCCCAGCTTCTCCCCTCTCTCCTCTCCCTCTCTGGTCTCTAGGCAAGGCCTGCTCAGCCGCCCTCGATGTACATGCCCCCAGGCGTAAACACCTGGATGTCCTGCTCCGGGATTAACAACTACTATGGCTGGTACCAGCAGAAGACGCCTGGCAGTGCCCCTGTCACTGTGATCTACTACAATGACAAGAGACCCTCGGGCATCCCTTCGCGGTTCTCCGGATCCACGTCTGGCTCCACGGGCACGTTAACCATCAGTGGGGTCCAAGCCGAGGACGAGGCCGTCTATTACTGTGGTAGCTACGACAGCAGCAGTGCTGCTGCCACGGTGACACGAAGCAATGGGGAAGTGATACAAAAAGCTCCCGCCATCGCAGGGGCCACTTAGGAGCCTCTGCTGTCCCCGTTTGATGGTGGGGCACATCCCCGCCATGGCCCTGCCCTTGCTGCCCTGTGCTGCAGGTGGCTGTGCCTGGTGTCCCAGCTCGGCCGTCCCTTAAAGCCCCAGGTCTGTGCCCGTCCTCTGTCACCTGGGGAGGAGAGCGGATAGGGTAGGGTAGGACAGGATCGGATCGGGTGTTTCCATTGGAAGGGACCTACAGCAATCGTCTAGTCCAACTGCCTGACCGCTCCAGGGCTGACCAGAAGTTAAAGCCTGTTACTACTGGCCTTGTGCAAATGCCTCTGTAAGACTGACCGGCTTGGGGCATCGACTGCCTATCTGGGAAGCCTGTTCCAGGGTGTGAGCACCCGCCTGGTAAAGAAATGCTGGGATGACCCCAGCAGATCTGTCCGTGTCCCTGTCCGTTGCTGCAAGTCCAAGGTCCCCTGTGCTCACTGGGGCCATGCCGGCTGCCTCCCTGCCCTCCTCCCGGCCAGGAGCCCCCGGGACATCACCCTGGGGGGTTCAGCCCTGCTGAAAGTGCAGCCCCAGCACCAAGAGGTGGGGATGTGCCGTGGGCCGGGGAGCTGGGCCAAAGCTTTGCCTTCAAACCCCGGGAAGGGACCTTCCAATGGGTGCAGCAGCTCCAGGGCTGTGTGCGAGGCTGCTGGGGCAGAGCAGGGCTGGCCGGGGGCTGCTCTGTCATGCCGCGGGAGGAGCCCATGGGCTACTCCAGCACTGACTTTGTTTGCCCAGTGCTGGCCCGTTGGGCTCATGCTCAGCCTGTGCAGGAGCCCCGCAGCACCTGTGGCTGCCTGGGAAGCCCTTGGCCCTGGGCAGTGTCCCACCATGGCTCCACGACGGCAAGGGGCTGCCCAGCACACTGACCCTGCCCCTCTCCTTTGACGGGAGCTGCCGCATGGGTGGCCTTGTACTTATCCTTGTGGTGCTTCCCCACAGCACAGGTGCCCTGTGCAGCTTCGCTGTGTCCAGCTGGGCACTTGTAGCACAGGGGTCCTGTCACCGTCCCACTGCCTGGGAAGGGCTGTGCTCCTGGGGCACTGGCTGACTCCCATCTTCTCCCCTCTCTCCTCTTCCTCTCCAGGTTCCCTGGTCCAGGCAGCGCTGACTCAGCCGCCCTCCGTGTCAGCGAACCTGGGAGAAACCATCCAGATCCACTGCTCCAGGTTTAGTAGCAGCAGCTATGCTTATGCTGGCTGGTTCCAGCAGAAGACGCCTGGCAGTGCCCCTGTCTCTGTGATCTATGGTAACAGCAACAGACCCTCGGACATCCCTTCGCGATTCTCCGGATCCATGTCTGGCTCCACGGCCACGTTAACCATCAGTGGGGTCCAAGCTGAGGACGAGGCCGTCTACTACTGTGGTAGCTACGGCGGCAGCAACTATGGTGTCTGGTGACAGTAAGCAATAGGAAGTGAGGCAAAGAGCTGGAAGTCAGGGGAAGATTCTCTGCCCTTCTTGCTCCTGGCCAAGCAGAGTTGTGGCTGTGGGGCTGAGGCAGGTTCCTGTCTTTTGTGCACTACCATGGCAAGGAATGTCCAGCCTTTTGTGTCCTAGAGCACTCAAGGTGGCTTTGTGGTTGGGGACGAATGTCCTGTCCCTACCAAATTCACAGTGTGGTCTTGTCTGCCACCCCACTGCCTCTTCCTACTGATATCCATGTCCTCCTGCTGCTGCCAGAGCTGTCTCCATGCTGGGATGCATTCAGCTGGGCTCTGCTCCCCAAATTTACCTGTGTCTGTGCTTGCATCCATTCTCCTCTGACTGTGGCGTTCCCCATCCTGCTGCCCGGGTAGGGCTGTGCTCCTGGGGCACTGGCCAACCCCCATCTTTTCCCCTCTCTCCTCTTCCTCTCCAGGTTCCCTGGTCCAGGCAGCGCTGACTCAGCCGCCCTCCGTGTCAGCGAACCTGGGAGAAACCGTCCGGATCACCTGCTCCGGGAGCAGCAACAGCTATGGCTGGTACCAGCAGAAGACGCCTGGCAATGCCCCTGTCACTGTGATCTACTGGAATGACGAGAGGCCCTCGGGCATCCCTTTGCGATTCTCCGGATCCAAGTCTGGCTCCACGGGCACGTTAACCATCAGTGGGGTCCAAGCCGAGGACGAGGCCGTCTGGTGCCCAGGACGGCAGTGCTGATCAGCGTCCGGGTGCCCCGTAGGGTGGCCATGGTTGGGTGCTCTGGGCTGGCTCTGTTCCTGTCTGCTGTGCGTGGAAGCAGCGATCCCAGTGCTGGGGCTGGAGGATGTGCAAGTGACGCAGCTCCTGCTAGTGCAGACCTGGGGTGTGGCTGGTTGCTCCTGCCCTCATAGCATGATGCTGGAGCTGTGTTTATTTACTGTTGGGTACCCTTTGTGCCAGGAGGCCAGCTCTCTTCTTTTCTGGGGAATGCACTGGGGCTGCCCCACTACCAGGGTTTTACTCGGCCCACGTGTTGGCCCTGACAGCCTGGCACTGGTGTGTCTGGGGCGGCTTCCTGGGCCTGGAGAGGGGTGAGTTGCAGCAGCCACTTGAAGTCCTTTTGCTTTCTGGTGTGTTCCCAGAAGCTGCGTGGTAATAGTCTGTAGGAAATCAGACTTCTGGAGGCACTGCCAGCTTAAATGTCTGAGCCTGACACGACTCTGGGCCGTTCAGTCGGCTCCAGGGCTCTTCTAGGCCAAGAAGTGTGATTCTGCTTGAGAGGCTTCTGTCAGTGCCTGCACACTGCAGCGTTTCCCAGATCCCTGCAGCCCTTGGCAATCAAGTGTGTTAGAATACATGAGCACGAGGTGTGTTAATAGCAAGAAGCGGAAGCTCAATGGGAAGATTGACAAAGGTATGTTTTCTTTCCAGGAGCAGCATCCCTTCTTTTGTACTGATGGATATCCAGGCTTCCACGGCTGTGACTTATGTATACCAACTAATTGAGGATGAGGTGAAAGTAGAAAGAATTGAGTTCAAGAAGTACTGAATCGTGTTCAAGCCTGCTTGTTGGCTTCTCGCCGCCTCTCATGCCGTCTCTTTCCCGTGGAGTCTAAATGGAGGCAGGCCACGGGGGGGTGCTGCTGCTGCGGCGGCGTCTTGGGCCGTAAAGCAACCGCAACGCTTTATTGCTTGTGAGCTTGCAGAAAAAACCCGAGTCTTGGTTGCCACCGGGAACGTGAAGCAGAAGAAACTGCTGATTAACAGAAAGAGGCCGGTGGAAAATCCCCTGTGTCTAAGGAGGAGCTGCTGTGTTCCTGGCCTAAGGGAGTCACAGAGGGTGGTGGCAGCTTGGCATTGAACCTCTTGTGTAAAATGAATGTAGGATAATAAATCCCTGTCGGCCTGTGTCTGGGTCCTACTCATTATGCCTCTGAAAGGCGAAGAGGGGCTGGCATTCGGTGCGCGGGGGCTCTGAGGGCTGAAAGGAAGCTGCTGTTTGCTCCCTGAGATGCAGCACCGAAACTTGTCAGGATGTGCCGGAGATGCCCAAGGCCCTCAGCTGCTTTGGCAGCCCCATCCCACCTCCTGCTTAGGAGCAGGATGGAAGGCAGAGGCGGGTCTGGGAGAGTGTGGCACGGTGGCGTGGGGCAGGCCGGGCTTTTGCCCTCGTGCTGCAGAGCCGACGAACAGTAGCAGAGGCCGGGGAGCTTCTCCTTGTGCCTGCGGTGCTGCTGCCACGTGGGAGCGTCTGTGCTGCCGCGGCAGCCCTGGCCGCTGGCCAGGGAGGTCTTGGAGCAGTGGCCTGCTGTGGGTCTGCACCACGGGTTGTGCCGGGCCAGCCGCGGGCACGGAACCCTGCGGAGAAGTGCCCGGGGCGGGAGGGGAAGGGGAGCATGGCTGGAGGAGCGGTGCTGCCACAGAGCGATGCTCAGGGGCTGGGTGCGTGGGTGATGCCAGCGTTGCAGGTGGGCTAAGGCAGCTGCAGAAGATGCTTCAGCAAGGCAGGGTAGACAAGCATTTCTGCCACTCCTTGGCATGCGTCCTGGCTGGGGTTGTGTTCACCAAAACCGGGATCGAGGAACGTTTGCCTGGACAGGGCCATCCCGCTGGTCACAGTCTTGCGGCTCCCGAGAGAAAGCCAGTTGTGGTGCCCTTCTGGGAAGCAGGACCTACTTTTCCCAGCTGAGTGGCCCAGGGAGGAGGCAGCCGGAGAGATCTTGGTGCCTTTGGTGGGCCAGAGCCATGCCTGCAGGGAGAGCACTGGGACAGGAGCTGCCAGTGGACATGGGGAGCCACACTTGCATGGAGGAGCTGTGCCCGAGCAGGCATGGGCTTAAGAGGGAGTCGGGGTGCAAGGCGCGGCCTCATGAGCATGGGGACACGGAGCTGGTGGGATAACGTCATGGCCTGGGCCCCTCACCTCCTCGCGGTGCTTGCCCACAGCACAGGTGCCCTGGCCAGACTCGCTGCGCCTGGCTGGGACCTTTGGGCATGGGGGCTCCATCCCACTGCCCAGGGAGGACTGTGCTCCTGGAGCACTGGCTGACTCCCATCTTCTCCCCTCTCTCCTCTTCCTCTCCAGGTTCCCTGGTCCAGGCAGCGCTGACTCAGCCGCCCTCCGTGTCAGCAAACCTGGGAGAAACCGTCCGGATCACCTGCTCCGGGGTTAGCAGCAGCAGCTATGCTTATGTCGGTTAGCACCAGCCGAAACCTGGCAGTGCCCCTGTCACTGTGATCTATGAGAGCAGCAAGAGACCCTCGGGCATCCCTTCACGATTCTCCGGATCCAGGTCTGGCTCCACGGGCACGTTAACCATCAGTGGGGTCCAAGCCGAGGATGAGGCCGTCTATTACTGTGGTAACTGGGACAGCAGCAGTGCTGCTGTTACAGCGACACAGAGAGATGTGGAAGTGAGCTACAGAGACGTTAAAAATGGGGGATTTCTGCCCTTCTCCCTCATAGCTGAGCAGGCCTGTGGGGCTGGGGCAAGTTCCTGTCCAAGAACATGAGTGTGAATGTTCTCCTGACTGTACCATGCTGTGTGCGAGGTGGCTCTGGGTGCTTTGTGTCTGTCCCTACAGAAGGCATGGCACTGCCTTGCCCCTAGGCCCACTGCCTCTTGCTCCTGGTAGCCCCCTCCTCCTCTTGCTGCTGGAGTTGCCTCTGTGCTGGGATGCTCTGGCACGTGCAGGGCTCTACTGCCAAATACTCTGCCTATACCCTGACCAGAGCCCTTCTCCACCTCTGGCACTCCCTGTATCTGATTCTGCCAGCTCTCCTCACAGGGCCAAGGCTCTGGCCTTGGGCTCTGTGCGTGTTGCTCTGGGTCCCTGTGTGACATTGGGATCATAAGGAACAGAGTCCCTATCCTTGTCCCACTGCCCAGGGAGGACTGTGCTTCTGGGGCACAGGCTGACCCCTGTCTTCTCCTCTCTCTCCTCTCCCTCTCTCCTCTTCCTGTCCAGGTTCCCTGGTCCAGGCAGCGCTGACTCAGCCGCCCTCCGTGTCAGCGAACCTGGGACAAACCGTCCAGATCACCTGCTCCGGGGTTAGCAGCAGCTATAATGTTGGCTGGTACCAGCAGAAGACACCTGGCAGTGCCCCTGTCACTGTGATCTACCAGAACAGCAAGAGACCCTCGGGCATTTCTTCGCGATTTTCTGGTTCTGCATCCGGCTCCACAGGCACATTAACCATCAGTGGGGTCCAAGCCGAGGATGAGGCTGTCTACTACTGTGGTAGCGAAGACGGCAGCGGTGCTGATCTCATGGTGACACTGAGACACAGGTAAGCAAGACCTCAAGTGTCAAAGAGGTCGGTTTTTATCTTCTCCTTCCCTCTCAGCCAGGCAAGGGCCCTTTCACCACCTTTGGGGTTTTCCCCTTTCCCTGCTGGCACCCTTCCCAATGTGGTCTGTATCTCAGGGCTGTGACTGTGTCCCCAGTGACGGGGCCCTGATGCTGGAGAGGCTCTGTCTGGGCTTGTCCCCACTGCCCAATATGCACGTGAGGGGTGGAGGAGCCTGGGACGGTGTTAGGAGCTGCAGCCTGCCGAGCTGCCTGGGAAAAGCTCTGCCACATTTCTGCTCCCGCAGGCTGAGTCGTGCCTGGGGCCTGCGGCATTGCAGCCGCCCTGGGTGTGCGGGGCTGGGTGTGCGGGGCTGGGTGTGCGGGGCTGGGTGTGCGGGGCTGGGTGTGCGGGGCTGGGTGTGCGGGCATTTGCCAGCCCAGGGGAGCCTCAGACACTGCAGCTGGGCAGGGAGAGCTTCTGCCTCAGCCCCTTGCTCTCACATGGGTCTGGCACAGCTGCCCCGAGTGTCCATGTCCCTGGGGCAAACCACGTAGATCTGCTCTGGGAGTACCAACAGTGTTTATGGCTGGCACCAGCAGAAGACGCCTGGCAGTGCCCCTGTCACTGTGATCTATCGCAACACCAACAGACCCTCGGGCATCCCTTCACGATTCTCCGGATCCAAGTCCGGCTCCACGGCCACGTTAACCATCAGTGGGGTCCAAGCCGAGGACGAGGCCGTCTACTACTGTGGTGGCTACGACAGCAGCTATAATGTTCATGCAGAGCAACAGGGAAGTGGTACAAAAGCTCCCGCCATCACAGGAGCCACTTAGGAGCCTCTGCTGTCCCCGTTTGATGGTGGGGCACGTCCCCGCCATGGCCCTGCCCTTGCTGCCTTGCGCTGCAGGTGGCTGTGCCTGGTGTCCCACCTCGGTCGTCCCTTAAAGCCCCAGCTCTGTGCCCGTCCCCTGTCACTTGGATGGGGATGACCCCCAGCAGCCCTGCTCCTGGCCCTGTCCCTTGCTGCACCAGGACCCCCTTGTTGCTGGCATCGGCTCCCCACCACCCTCTCGCTTTTCCCCCGGGAGCTGCCGCGAGGCACTGTGGCTGCTGGCAGGCTTCTCCCCGGCCTGGAGGTGTCCAGCTGGCACAGCTCTGTGTGGGCACCGGTGCGGAGATGGCCGACGGCTCCTGCAGCCAAAGGGCTCTGGCTGGAGCCATGCAGCAGGGAGGGAGCGTGGCACCGCCGGGCTGTTGCAGAAGGCCCTTGTGCTCTGGGCACCTTCAAGGCCTGGGTGGAGGAGCCGTAGGTAGTGCCATGGGCATGGGGTGGCCGGGGCAGCTGGGTGCCGGCTGGGGGAGCCCAGCTGTCCATGGCCGCAGAGCGGGGGGCCTGGCCATGCTCAGGCAGGACCTGCCTGCAGCAGGGTCCCTGCCCTGCTCCTGGGTATCACCCTGGGGGAGTTCAGCCCGCTGAAACCTCAGCCCCTTCATGGATAGGCAGGACCGTGCTGCCGGCCAAGGCACCAGGACAAAGCTTCGCCTTCAAACGCCGGGGTGAGGAGTTTGGGGGAGCAAAGCCCTGCTGGGGGGGAGCCTGGGCAGCTGACAGCTACCAAGGACTGCAGGCCAGGGAAGCTTGTGGATCCATGCCAAGGGACTCTGCCCAATGGAGCTGCCCCACAGGCACTGCGACATGCCCTGGGGCTTGCCCAGGAGAGGCCTGAACCCATCCCGAGGGTGCTGGACTGTGGGGCACAGCTCAAAGGTGTGGCGTTGGGCACCGGTTCCTCTGCTCACCCAAGGCCATGACCAGGCAGGAAAAGGACCAGGTGGGGGGAATGGCTGCAGCTGGACCCGAGGGAAGGAGGGCAGGAATGGGGGGATCTGTGCCAGCATCTGGAGCTGGTGGGCAGAAAGGCGTTGCTGCTGCCCCGTGCCACGTGCCCAGAGCTTTCTGCAGCTGGTGCTGCCCCGGCCCCTCTGTGCTCAGGGCGGTCCGGGCAGGATCCGGCCCTGAGCGCGGGGTCAGATTTGCATGGCGGGGCTGTGCCCCAGGCGAACGGGCACTTTAAAAGGGAGTCGGGGTCCACGACACAGCCCCATCGGCGTGGGGACACGGAGCTGGTGGGATCGCGCCATGGCCTGGGCCACTCTCCTCCTCGCGGTGCTCGCCCACGGCACAGGTGCCCTGGCTGGGACCTTTGGGCATGGAGGCTCCGTCCCGCTGCCCGGGGAGGACTGTGCTCCTGGGGCACTGGCTGACTCCCATCTTCTCCCCTCTCTCCTCTTCCTCTCCAGGTTCCCTGGTCCAGGCAGCGCTGACTCAGCCGCCCTCCGTGTCAGCGAACCTGGGAGAAACCGTCCGGATCACCTGCTCCGGGAGCAGCTACAGCTATGGCTGGTACCAGCAGAAGACGCCTGGCAGTGCCCCTGTCACTGTGATCTACTGGAATGACAGGAGACCCTCGGGCATCCCTTCGCGATTCTCCGGATCCAAGTCCGGCTCCACGGGCACGTTAACCATCAGTGGGGTCCAAGCTGAGGACGAGGCCGTCTATTACTGTGGTAGCTACGACAGCAGCAGTGCTGCTGCCACGGTGACACGAAGCAATGGGGAAGTGATACAAAAAGCTCCCGCCATCGCAGGGGCCACTTAGGAGCCTCTGCTGTCCCCGTTTGATGGTGGGGCACATCCCCGCCATGGCCCTGCCCTTGCTGCCCTGTGCTGCAGGTGGCTGTGCCTGGTGTCCCAGCTTGGCCGTCCCTTAAAGCCCCAGGTCTGTGCCCATCCCCTGTCACCTGGGGAGGAGAGCGGATAGGGTAGGGTAGGACAGGATCGGATCGGGTGTTTCCATTGGAAGGGACCTACAGCGATCGTCTAGTCCAACTGCCTGACCGCTCCAGGGCTGACCAGAAGTTAAAGCCTGTTACTACTGGCCTTGTGCAAATGCCTCTGTGTCCTGGTTTCAGCTAGGGTAGAGTTAATTTTCTTCATAGAAGCTAGCATGAGGCTATGTTTTGGATTTGGGATGAGAAAATGTTGATAAGGTGCTGATGTTTTGAGTTGTTGCTAAGTAGTCAAGGACAGTCCAGCTTCTCATGCTGGCCTGCAGCGAGCAGGCTGGGGGTGCACGGGAAGCTGGGAGGGGACACAGCTGGGACAGCTGACCCAGGCTGGCCAAAGAGATATTCCATACCATATAGCGTCATGCTCAGTATATAAAGCTGGGACAAAGAAGAAGGAAGGGGTGGAGGGACGTTCGGAGTTATGGCGTCTGTCTTCCCAAGAAACCATTACGCGTGACGGAGCCCTGCTTCCCTGGAGATGGCTGAACGCCTGCCTGCCCATGGGGAGTGGTGAACAAATTCCTTGTTTTGCTTTGCTTGCGTGCGCGGCTTTTGCTTTACTTATTAAACTGTCTTTATCTCAAACCATGAGTTTCCTCACTTTTACTCTTCCAATTCTCTCCCCCGTGCCACCGTGGGGGAGTGAGCGAGCGGCTGCGTGGTGCGTAGTTGCTGGCTGGGGCTAAACCACGACACTCTGTAAGACTGACCGGCTTGGGGCATCGACCGCCTCTCTGGGAAGCCTGTTCCAGGGTGTGAGCACCCACCTGGTAAAGAAATGCTGGGATGACCCCAGCAGCCCTGTCCGTGTCCCTGTCCGTTGCTGCAAGTCCAAGGTCCCCTGTGCTCACTGGGGCCATGCCGGCTGCCTCCCTGCCCTCCTCCCGGCCAGGAGCCCCCGGGGCATCACCCTGGGGGGTTCAGCCCTGCTGAAAGTGCAGCCCCAGCACCAAGAGGTGGGGATGTGCCGTGGGCCGGGGAGCTGGGCCAAAGCTTTGCCTTCAAACCCCGGGAAGGGACCTTCCAATGGGTGCAGCAGCTCCAGGGCTGTGTGCGAGGCTGCTGGGGCAGAGCAGGGCTGGCCGGGGGCTGCTCTGTCGTGCCGCGGGAGGAGCCCGTGGGCTACTCCAGCACTGGCTGTGTTTGCCCAGTGCTGGCCCGTTGGGCTCATGCTCAGCCTGTGCAGGAGCCCCGCAGCACCTCTGGCCGCCTGGGAAGCCGCTGGCCCTGGGCAGTGTCCCACCATGGCCCCACGACGGCAAGGGGCTGCTCAGCACCCTGACCCTGTCCCTGTCCTGTGGACAGGACTGGGGCTACCGCTCAGGCCAAAGGCACTGGCTCCTCCATGTCGTGGGGTGCTGCTTGTTTTCAGCAGTGACATTTCCTGTATCCCCATGAGTGTGATGGGGCAGGGGACACGGGCTGGGGCAGAGGGTGTGTGATAGGGCCAGGCTGTGGGCAGGGGTGCTGGCCCCACAGGGGTTTGTGGTGTCAGGAGCTGACGCATGGGCAGCCAGGTCCCAGGTGCCCGTGTCCTTCAGCTCCGTGCCTGGGACCATGGTGTTGTCGGAGGGGGCCACACGCCATGGGCTGGGGCCAGGAGGGCATGGGCAGGGCTGCACCAAGCACCCCGTGGTCCTTAGAGGTGTGAGCTGCTATGTGCTCCCTGAGGAACCCCGCTCTCCTCGCCCACTCCGTGTTAATGTCCCAGGTGTTCATCGGTCAGAGAGAATGTTCATCTGAGGAGCCTGAAGGGATGGAAATGGGGACTTTATCTTTCCAGCCTTTTCCCAGGCAGTTTCCCAGGCTGCCTTTTCCCAGCACTTTCCCCATGAGAGAGCCTAGTTGGGCCCAGCTGGACCCCAAAAATTCACCCCAGTTGCAATAGCCTGGGCAAGGGCTTGTCCTTCCATCCCCAGCACGAGCACCAGCTCATCTGCTCCCCCAAAGCTGTGGGGGGAGGTTGGAGCTGTGGGTAGTGCCCCCCCCAGCAGCCCAGCTCTCCTGCACCCTTTAGCCCTGCAGCTGCTCGGCCCAGGCTGGGACGAGGGGTTCGTGCTGGCAGGTTTCAGGCTCTGAGCTGCGGTGTGTCTGTGCCCTGTGCCCAGGAACAAGCCCCGCTGCATCTGGGGCAACGGGGCTGGGCGTGGAGTGGGGAGGGAGGTGGGGAGAGGGGTGCAGGCAGGATCTGGCCCTGAGCACGGGGTCAGATTTGCATGGCGGGGCCATGCCCTGGGCGGGCAGGGGCTTAAAAGGGAGTCGGGGTCCACGACACAGCCCCATCGGCGTGGGGACACGGAGCTGGTGGGATCGCGCCATGGCCTGGGCCACTCTCCTCCTCGCGGTGCTTGCCCACAGCACAGGTGCCCTGGCTGGGACCTTTGGGCATGGGGGCTCCGTCCCACTGCCCAGGGAGGACTGTGCTCCTGGGGCACTGGCTGACCCCCATCTTCTCCACTCTCTCCTCTTCCTGTCCAGGTTCCCTGGTCCAGGCAGCGCTGACTCAGCCGCCCTCCGTGTCAGCGAACCTGGGACAAACCGTCCAGATCACCTGCTCCGGGCTTAGCAGCAGCAGCTATGTTGGTTGGTACCAGCAGAAGACACCTGGCAGTGCCCCTGTCACTGTGATCTATCGCGACACCAACAGACCCTCGGGCATCCCTTCGCGATTTTCTGGTTCCATGTCCGGCTCCACAGGCACGTTAACCATCAGTGGGGTCCAAGCTGAGGACGAGGCCGTCTATTACTGTGGTGGCTACGACGGCAGCAGTGCTGCTGCCACGGTGACACGAAGCAATGGGGCAGTGATACAAAAAGCTCCCGCCATCGC
The DNA here is from genome assembly GCF_964289735.1 of Phaethon aethereus. Classification (NCBI taxonomy): domain Eukaryota; kingdom Metazoa; phylum Chordata; class Aves; order Phaethontiformes; family Phaethontidae; genus Phaethon; species Phaethon aethereus. The sequence goes on along the minus strand of NC_138593.1, from coordinate 10,449,117 downwards.
AGGGGCCACTTAGGAGCCTCTGCTGTACCCGTTTGATGGTGGGACACGTCCCCGCCATGGCCCTGCTCTTGCTGCCCTGCGCTGCAGGTGGCTGTGCCTGGTGTCCCACCTCGGCCGTCCCTTAAAGCCCCAGGTCTGTGCCCATCCCCTGTCATTTAGGGAGGGGATGACGCCCAGCAGCCCTTTCCTTGCTCCATGCTGCAGGTCCATGGTCCCCTGTGCTCCCCAGCTGGCACCCAGGGCTGTGCCAGGTGCCCCCCGCCCTCCTTCCAGCAGCTGGGCCACAGCAGTCATGCATAACCTCCCCAGTGTCCCCCTGGGACCAGCACCCCCTCACTTGTCCCTGTTCCCACCGAGGCCACGTGCCAGGCAGGTGCTGAAGGGCCAATACCCTGGTATATCCAGCACAGCATCAGTCCTTTTCCATGCCTCCTTCCAAGGAGAATAGCTGGACTTTTGAGCAGAACATTGTCCCCCTTTATTGTTCTTCTCCTGAAATGGAACTGAAACCCCTTTGGAGTCTGAGAAATGCTCAGGAACTCGTTGTCCACAGTTGATGGCATCGGCTTCAGCTAAATGCCTTGCATAGAAAATTCCAGTGATTTTTTGGTCTAGTTTCAGCCTTTGTACCAATGCATAAGCCTACCCAGAGGCAAACCGTACCTCTCAAACAGAAAGTGCCTTGAACCACAAAATCTTCGAAGGATCATTTATTTTCTAGTGACTCAGGAAGTTCACTGACTTTTGCTTCTTTCTATAACCACTTGCACAAACCACAGCATTTGAATATTCAATTTAAGTTGGTGCTATTGAAATTCAGCACTCCAAGAGCTTGTTTGCTCCAAGCCGAGCACCCTTTGCCCTGTGAGATTGGTACCATGCTGGGAAAACACTTTACAAAGCAGCAGCCAAGCCTTCCCTGGGGAATTTGAAGTTAATCCGTCTTAGCTGAAACCCATCCTGTCTTACCACTGCCTTGCTATTGCAGCTGTATGGAGGCATCCGCATCCCTTGCATGCTTTTCTCTGCGAGTCCCAGCTATTCCTCTCTACCAGCAGCCTCTGACGCCTCCTTTCCAACCCGCTTTGCGTGCCCTGGCCCTTGGCAGATGCTGCCGGCAGCCCTCACCCGAGGGCTGCTGCTCCACGGGGCTGTGAAGGCAGGGGCTAATAGGCTGCTACCAGGAGCAGCAGCCTGGGGGATGCAGAATGGGCAAGGGGCGGCTCTGCAGGACGCTGAGTGCCTGGGTGGGTAGGACACACCACTGGCAGGATGCTTGGCGCAAACCTGCAGGTCTCTGTGGTCTCCGTGCAAGGAAAATACATCTGCCATGCCCTTCCGTCCGTGCTGCTCCGCTCTGCTGCTCCAGAGCTGGCTTAGCTGGTGGAGCAAACACCATCCTCCACACCGCCGGTGCCTTGTGAGGCAGCCACCACCTCAGCAGAAGCGGGTGAGACGGGTTGAAGCGCTCCGCTTGGCGCTGGAGGCTGCCCCGGCACCGTCCCCCTCAGCTCCCGAGGGCAGGAGGGTGGCAGGGCAGGACCGGCGGCGCCTGGGCTGCCTGCGCCCCGCTGCGCTCACTCTGGCAGCAATGCGTGCTCCCCCTCGGCTCACGCGTGCGCTGGGACCCGCTGCTCTCACTCGCCCTTTACTTCATGCTCCTCGCACTCCCTGGCTTGCCCGTAGCCCAGGCCATGCCCCCCCGCGCAGGGCTGCCCGTGCGCGGCGCGTGTCCACATCTCCGCGCGGCCTGGCCCGGGGAGCGGTGCTGCGGAGGAGTGCTCTCGTGCTCAGACGGGGCGAAGCTGGACCACCCCCTCCCCAGAGACAGGGTGGGACTGATTGTAAGGCCACCAAAGGCAGACTGGCCCAAACTGGGGGGCGACCTCCATTAAAACTTGTGAGCCAGCGAGCGTTTTATACAGGGAGTGTTCGGAGGGGCGGTTGAGGTGTGATTTCAGCCAAGACCTTGGCCAACGTGGCACAGCTGCTGGATGTCCCTTGGGAGAGACGGGGAGGGGGAGGATGCACAAATACCAATCCCCACTCAGCCATGGCCAGCAAGCAGCACCACACAAGCTGCTGGGAGCCCGGCTACCTGCCCACCACGCTCACGGGGCGCCGCGGCTGCTGGCTGGGTGTAAGCAGCTGCTTGGGCTCCTTCCGCGCAGCAACGCGTCACTGCCTTTATTTACTTGGCCATGGGACCCAGCTGACCGTCCTCAGTAAGTCACTGATGCTCACACAGGGTCTTCCCGTGCCAGCGGCTGTATGGGCCCTTCCTGGGGTTTGGGGTGGGTTTTTTTTCTTTCTTCAGCTTCTCCATTTGGTTATAGCAGCATGTCCTCCGTCTGTCTAACCGCACTGAAAGGTACTCACGTGCCTTTCCTTGACAGCAGGAAACAAGGCTATACAGGCTGATTGGGCTCTGCTAATTGCAAAATATTTTTGGTCCTTTCAAATCTGCAGAGCCTCTACTGATGCCTCGGGTCCCATTCAACTTGTCTGAGTGCAGGGGTTACTGAGTAAAAATACATCTGTCTATTTGTCAGACAGACAGATTATATTGGAGTTTATGAAACACGAATTTCTTAACATTTCTCTTTCTCCTAAGGAGAAGCTCCCAGGTGTGCTTTATGGTACGATGAGGAAATACATAGGGGGCTGAAATGGAAGAGCTGCTGAGCGATGGGTTGGGCTTGCTGGCTGAGGACAAGGTTGCCTCTTGACGTCTCAATGGCACTCAGGAGGACGGCGACCTCCAGAAAGCAGCGTAGCTGAGTCTTGGCTACAGCTGCACATGTGCGCGGCAGAGGGCCGAGGTGTGGGATGCTGGTGACGGAAAATTCTGTGGATGTGCACGCTGGGTGTCCCCCAGAGAGCTGGGGCCTCTTACCTCCAGGGCAGCCTTTTTGGATTGTTAGGCTGAATATTAAAAAAATAAGCTGGCTGCAGAGACCTTGAGCCATTAGCTCCTTTGCTGGTGGTGGGAACTGCACTGAAAGGCCCAGCCAGGACCAAACACCACGGGTACGGCCATGCCCACACTTTAAAGACCTTCCTCCTTCCACATCTGCCTCCCTGTGCCACCCTCTCCCCTCGCAGGCCAGGAAAAGGTCTCCCCCACCGTCCATCTCTTCCCGCCATCGCCCGACGAGCTCTCGACGCAGAGCAAAGCCACCCTGGTGTGCCTGCTGGGAGACTTCTACCCCGGCGTGGCGCAGGTGACCTGGACGGCCGACGGCTGCACTCTCTCCAGCGGCGTCGAGACCAGCCGGCCCCAGCGGCAGAGCAACGACCAGTACATGGCCAGCAGCTACCTGACGCTGAGCGCCAGCGACTGGCAGAGCCACGAGACCTACGCCTGCAAGGTCACGCACGAAGCCGGCAACGTGGAGAAGAGCCTGAAGAGATCCGAGTGCTCCTAACCCCGCCGAGGAACAGACAACCCTGGCCCTGGAACATCACATCACCCAGCACAGTGCTTCACCACCTGGCCCATCCCTGTCCCCTCCTTCTGTGCAAGTCTCTGCCACCTCTGTGGGCCCTCCCTTCTCCTGTGCCTGAATCCCTCCCATCTCCTCTGCCCCGTCCCTTCATCCTGGGCATCATCCAAAAAACCTGAGCTGAGCACTGGCCCTCCAACCACGTCTCCCAGTCCTTGCTCCTCCGTCAAGTATGATCGTGACCCTGCAGCAAAACATGGCCCCAATCGGCTGAGAGCTTAACTCCTTGCTCCCATGTCTTGAGCTGGCTGCATTGGTGTGTTTTCCCCTGCGATGGTCTGCGGCTGGTCCTCGGGCATCCCCAGCTGCCTGCTGCCTTCCCTCCCCGGGCTCCTGCCCCAGATTCTGTTGCAGCTGGGGAGTGGAGCAGGAGCCACCTCAGGCGCTGGGGCTGCACCAGCCCTGAGTTTGGTCCGTGGGTGCTTGACGTCCCGCAGCAGCGGCGGGAGCTAAATTGAGTAGGAGAAAGCAGCCGGCCAGGGCCCCTCTGCTGCGGCGCCCGGTGCTGGCTGCTGCCCCCAGCCCTGCCCTCCGGCTGCGGGCCAGGCCCCTGACCCTGGGGGCATCAAGCGCCAAGATCTGCTCTGAGCTTTGTTAGGGCAGAAATAAAGACTCCCGTGAATTCAGCTTTCGGTCATCACCCGCTGATGCAGTGACAGGCACCTTCAGCAAGCATCCCCGGGCGTGATCCTGTCACGGCCGGCCGGCTTCGTTGGCTCAGGAGGTCTTTGAACTCCCCCGCGCTGGAGCCAACCCTGCACCGATGCCTTCGCCGGCACCGAGACGCCGGGTGTGACGGAGGGAAGTGCTTATTTACCCTTGGAGGGACGGTCCAGCGCCCCACGCCCAGCCCCGAGCGCAGCGCTGAGCTCTGGCGCCGTGGTGGGCGCGGCGCGACGGCAGCCAGGGCTGCCCCGCTCCCCTGCCGCGGGCTGCCCCAGCGCCGGGCACCCTGACACAGCTGCTGCAGGCAGCAAAATCCTGCCCAGGTAAGAACGTGGGCTGTGCCGGGGTCTCGTTTTGCCCCGCAGAGCAGAGCCGGGCTGCGGGGTGGCACGGACGCCGGGAAGCGGGTCCCCTATGAAACCACCACACCTACACCAGCACGGGTGTTTCTGGGCAGTGGGAAGGATGGGTGGACAGTTTATTCATGAAGGTTTACCTGCAGGCATACTGTCCGATGGCCGGTGGTCCCCGTTCACCCCGGCCACAGCCACAGTGCGGCCCGAGGGGAGGCAGGACAGCGGCCGGTGCCCCCAGGGCACGGCAGCAGCGCAGGTCGAGGCAAGGTGCAGCCTGTTGTGCCTTAGGGGCACCCAAAGCCTCCACCAGCCCTTCCTCATCTGGGATTAATGTCCCCACCCCACAGGCAGGGACATGGGATTGTAATGGGCACAAGGCATGGGGTAGCCGTGGGTCCCTGGAGCAGCCAATGACACAGCCACAGCTTTGGAGAGCCCGGCCAACGTGGGCCATGCAGGACGGTGGGGCCAAGGCCACCCATTTTCCCGTGGCCCCTCCAGCAAGGACATGCAGTGATCCCCACATGCCTGTCCTGCTGCTCCTGCCGCTCCTGCCCTGCCACATCTGCTGGGGCACGTCCAGCACCATGCATCCAGCCTGCTGTGTCCATCAGGGCATCTCCATCCCATCACCTTCATCCTGCCACATCCATGGGGCCCACGACTGCTCCTGCCATGGGGCAGGAGGTTTTTGCATGGCCCTGTATCACTGTGTGGTATATTCGGGGCCGGGACCATGTTGACCGTCCTAGGTGAGTCGCTGACCTCTTCTCGGTCTTTCTTTCCCCACCGTGAAATTGTGACATTTTGTCTATTTTCGGTGATTTGGGGATTTTTTCTCGGACTTGGCGCTGGGCTGGGGTCTGCCACCGGTTCAGGGACAGGCACTAAGTGCGACGTTGTGGGCTGTGTCTTGTCCCTGCGGACTCAGAGGGCTCTGGTGCGCGCCACAGAAGATTGGGGGGTTATTTTCTCAATTGGAAGATCTTAAAATTTGGCCAGGAAACGTGTCTGAGGTCTCAGGGACCCTATTTCAGGTCTCTCCGGCTTAGGTCTCTAAGAAGGTCAATTTTTGTCTTTGTTAAAGAAATCAGTCATTATTCTAAGGGCTAAGGGCTAAGTCCTCACCTCTTAGTCCCAAGGACTAAGTCTGTCGCCCTTGGTGAGGAGCAGGGGCTTCTCTGCGGGGTGCCGCGGCTGAGGGTGCGGGCGCTGCGAAATGGCAGCCCGTCCTCGTCCGCGAGCGGGCTGAAGTCGCATCGAACTTTGTGTTAAAATGGCACGTCCCTGGGGTCTTGACCAAAAGTTTTCAGGGGTAACTTGAAGAGACCATTGTCCAGGTAAGCCGTGTCAAAAATGGAGATTATTATGTTGAAAATGCTGCCAGGAACATTGTCTTTCTAATTTTTTAATGAATTTGGCCAAAAATCCCAATCTCAACCAAATTACTTGGGGGCATAAGATCGAGAAAAACGTACTTTGCCAATTTCTTCAGCAGAAAGTTTTTAGTGGCAGAGCGCTCCTGATTTTCGAGCAGAGATAGCGGCAGAGACATTGTACCTGTGAGGAGACAGCAGAACCGCCTCGGAAAGACCAAAGATCTTTTCTTTATCTTCCTTTGGATGATTCTTAGCTGTACTTTTTCTGAGACAAGTCTGACAGTGTCTGAAAGCAGAACTGGGCAGAAAACAGGACAGTTTGTCTTTGAAATTTTGATTTTTTTAAAAATTGCCTTGAAAAAGGAGAGAAATAGGTGTATGGCAATTAACCAGAGATTTTGGTTTATATATTTTTATATATAATATATATGAATATATATTATATGTATGAACATCTATAACATATATATTTTAATATATGAAAATATATAAATACATATAAATATAAACATATAAATATATCATGTTATATAATAGTATATATTATTATAATAATATTAATTTATATAACAATATAGACTACATCTACATGTATTTTGTATATTTTACATATGTAATATATGTATTAGCTGTACATATATCTGTAATATAGAATGTGTATATGCACATATATGCATATAGAGTGTATATATAATATATATACAATATATATATGGGATGTATGTGTAATACACATATATACACACACATAATTTTTTATATATGTATACATATGTGCATATATATGTATATATATTTTTATATATTTTTTATATATATATATAACCATATCCCCAATCTAAATAGATGAGAGTTATAAATGATAAACGCCCAGCTGTGGGGTAAGCGCAGAGTTTCTGGGCAGTGCTAGCTGGGGCAGGCAGGGCGGGCAGGGCGGGCAGGGCGGGCAGGGCGCTGTGGTGGGGCACAGGGTCCCCCCTGAGCCTGTGCCGCCCTCTCCCCTCGCAGGCCAGGAAAAGGTCTCCCCCACCGTCCATCTCTTCCCGCCATCGCCCGACGAGCTCTCGACGCAGAGCAAAGCCACCCTGGTGTGCCTGCTGGGAGACTTCTACCCCGGCGTGGCGCAGGTGACCTGGACGGCCGACGGCCGCACTCTCTCCAGCGGCGTCGAGACCAGCCGGCCCCAGCGGCAGAGCAACGACCAGTACATGGCCAGCAGCTACCTGACGCTGAGCGCCAGCGACTGGCAGAGCCACGAGACCTACGCCTGCAAGGTCACGCACGAAGCCGGCAACGTGGAGAAGAGCCTGAAGAGATCCGAGTGCTCCTAACCCCGCCAGCCCCCTCCCTCTTCCCCGCTGCCGGGGGCAGCGGCTCCCCCCCGCCACAGATGCCTCTCCCCGCGTCCCCTGCCCCCCGCTCCTGCCCCCCCCCGCGCGTCACAGGAATAAACACCGACACTGAACCAGCGCTGGCTCCGCACTCCCGCCTCTCTCTTCTTCCGGCGCGCCCGCTGCCCTGCGCCGGCCGGCATCGCCCCAGGGGCACCAGTACGGAGGAGGGTGGGATGGGAACACACACACGTATTGCTGGGGGTGCCCAGGGCTCCCTGCAGCCCTTGCTCACCCCCGGGGACGCCGCTGAACCCCCCGGCACCGCCAAGGGCGGGGGAGGAGCCGCTCGGGGCGTCAGCCTGGTGTAAGCCCCTGTGCCTGCAGCGAGCTCGTGGCCCTGGCTGTGCCGGCCCCGTCCCTCGCCCGCTGGCCTCTGCGCACCAGGTCCCTCGCAGGGACATCTGGCTTGTGACAGGGCCCTGGCCAGCCGTGCCCCTTTGCTGACTAGCCCTGGCTCTGTCCCCATTTCCTTGGTCACCCCTGTGTCCCCTGGGATGGGGGTGTCGGTGTAGCTGCTGGGGCATGAACATGCACCGGTCTGGCCCTTGCACCCTGTGCCACAGCAGCCTGGGCCCCTGTGTGCCACGTGCCCCGTTCCCAGCACAGCCCCAGGGAAGTTTCCCTGTGGCCTTGCACAGAGAATGACTCACAGACACAGCTGTGCTGAGAGCACCAGTGCTCAACTGTGGGCAGCCCATCAGAGCTGCCAGGAGCCGCCCCAGGGCCAGGGGATGGGAGCACCCAGCCACGCTCTGCAGCTCTGGAGGAGATGCCCCCTCCCCAGCCTCTTGGTAATGGGGGAGCGGCCCCACCACAGTCCCCTCCCCAGGCTGCGTTGGTGCCAGCAGGGTGCCTGGCCCCACCAGGCTTTGGGTTGCCACATGTCCCTGCAGGCACGTTCTGGGGACGCATAATCATAGAATCACAGAATCACAGAATAGTTTGGGTTGGAAGGGACCTTTAAAAGTCCTAAACCCCCCTGCCATAAGCAGGGACATCTGCAACTCCAGTGGGTTGCTCAGAGCCCCGTCCAACCTGACCTGGAAGGGTTCCAGAGATGGGGCATCTACCACCTCCCTGGGCAACCTGAGCCAGGGTTTCACCAGCCTCATGGTGAAAAATTTCTTCTTTATATCTAGTTGAAATCTGCCCTCTTTTAGTTTAAAACTGTTATCCCTTGTCCTGTCACTACAGGCCCTGCTAAAAAGCCTGTCCCCATCTTTCTTATCAGCCCCTCTCAGCCCTGGCAGCTGCAGGAAGGTCTCCCCGGAGCCTTCTCTGCCGCAGGCTGAGCCCCCCCAGCTCTCCCAGCCTGTCCTCCCAGCAGAGCTGTACCAGCCCTCGGAGAGTTGCTGGGGCCTCCTCTGGCCCCGCTCCAGCAGGTCCGTGTCTCTCCTGTGCCGAGGGCTCCAGAGCTGGATGCAGCACTGCAGGGGGGTCTCCTCAGAGCAGAGGGGCAGCATCCCCTCCCTCGCCCTGCTGGCCACGTGGCTTTGGGTGCAGCCCAGGACACGGTTGGCCTCCCGGTAGGGGGGTGGGGGACAGCCCCACCAGGCTCTGGGTTGCCACGTGTCCCCGCAGGCCCCTTCGGTGGACATCTCTCAGGGTGCAGGAGGGATGACCAGACCCCCGGCCTGGCGATGGGAGTGACCCCCCCGAGAGGCACCGAGGTCAGCCCCACTGGGGGCAATCCCTGTGCCCGTCCCGGCAATCTGGACCCCCCCACCATGGGTCTCCTCTGCCTCCTGCCAGCCATCGGCTGCCCCGGGAAGGCCGGGGGACAGCCAGCACCTTCACCGTGGCACGGGCACTCCCTGCGCTGGCCTTGCTTGGAGCAAAGGCAAGGTGAAAGTGTCACTCTGCGCGGTGCTGCCAGCCCTGTGTCCTCCCTGCTGCGTCCCTCTGTCCTGTCCACCCCAATGCCTCCACCGACCCCGGAAAGCTCTGATGGAGCTGCCCACCCCAGCTCTTTAATGCTCTTTTTTACCCGTTCAACAACCACTGGAGGATTTCTCGGGAAATAACGTCTAACGGTGCGGAGCATCCCAGGGAACGAGCACTGCGGTAGCAACCCCAAACTTGCCAGGAAAGCAAATAGCGGAGGGAACCCTTGAGTGGAATTAAGTTTCTTTCACCCAGCTCTTGCTCACACGGACATGCCAGGGTGGGCAGCAATGGCCTGGACATAGCACTGGTCCTGCTGTGGTGAAGGAGTCCCGTGCCCTCCGGCACAGCTGGGGACCTCCCAGCAACAGCAACACAGTGTTTTAGCATTTCAGAAGACTTTATTCTGATGGGAAGATGCTGATAATTACTCAGATGAGGTGCTTTTCCCAGCGTGTATTTCTGCAGGGTGTGCAGCTCTCTGGCCAGCTCCGGGTTCACAGCCACATCCGCAGCACCAGCCCAAGGCTCCCGGCTGGAGCAGCATCCCCATCCCTGTCCCCATCCCTCCCCATTGCTGCTGGAGACAGCAGCTCCCTGCTCCAGCGTCTCCCTATGTCCCTATGCCCAAATTGCTCCCCCCTGCCCTGCCTACATCCCTCGCACCCAGGGGCGACCCACACAAACACGCCACCGAGCTCACGCTGGCTCTGCAGGGACAGCCGTGTCTCCTGCACCCCACGCCCCGTTCCCGTGCCGGCGTTATCTCCACGTGCACCAAAGTCAGCTTTTGCCAGGCAGCAGGGCTGTTTGTGGCTGCCGTTTCTCTCCCGCTGCCTGGTGACCCTGCAGCCCCTGGGGACGGTGGGGCACTGGGAGGTGCGCTGAGTGCCCCAGGCCTCCGCCAGCCTGCATGCCACCACAGGGGGTCATCCCCGCTGGCACAGGCAGGGGCTCAGCCCCGGCAGCACGGCCCGCTCTGACCCCCAGCAAGCCTCACCCCTTGCTGTGCCTGGGGCCACCCTGGGGTGCCCGGCTCCCCGGCTGCTGGGGTTTTCCTGGCTGCACCCAGCGTTTTGTCCTTCCCCAGGCACGCTGAGCAGCTCCAGGGACGTGTGCCAGCCCTGTGGGGGCCATGGGCACTGTGCAGCCCTGGCAGGGCACAGACGGGAGGGCCAGGGGTGGACATGAGCCCTGGTCTGCCCTGGCCCTCCTTCCCTCCTGCTTTTTGCCGAGAGGCACCTCGTGCTCCAAAACAACTTCATTGGCTTTTTCCTGCTCCCCAGCCGGGCAAGGGAGACCCCGCCACAGCACAGCCCCGAGCATGAGGCAAACCCCCTTCCCATCACCCTGCACAGGGCACTGGGCCGATGGTGGCAGTCCCAGGGTCCCTGCCCATGTGTGGGGTGACAGGCTTGGGATTTTCCCGGGAAACCCCATCCTCCCAGAGCAAACCTGCGCCCAGGCGGGTTCACAGCCCCCTGCGCTGCCGCTGGTCCCAGCAGCGGGATGGATGCTCAGGCTGCACCGCAGCAGGAGAAGGAAGGAAGGGCGATGGAGGCATCTGTCCTGTTGTGTTTCAAGATGAGCTCCTTCAAGACACAGTTTCCCAGGCATGGAGAGCCCTCAGCAGCAGAGAGCCGGCAGAGTTGGTCCGGGGAGGCTGCTGGGCTGCAGCACCTGCAGTCGGGGGTCCGGGAGGTGAGGGTCCCTGCAGTGCGGCCGCATGCGCCCAGCCTGGCTCGCTGCTGTGGGACACGGACTCAGAGATGGCATCAGCTCCTCCGCCCCGGCGCTGAGCCCCTTTCCACAGGCAAGCGAGGTTATTGCCTGGCAAAGCCCTGCCCGAGGCATCCTCAGCCCTGGCCTCGTGGTGCTGCCGGGCTTTCACCGGGGAGAGCTGCTGCCGGGGTTTCTGCCAGCCAAACATGCCCCAAGGACCAAGACCTGCTGCCAGGAGGGATGTTTGCATTTTTCACCGCTGAGAAACCTGAAGCCTCAGTAATTATCGATTCCAGTAGTTGGCAAACCATGCCCTTAAGCAGTGGTTGAGGCTGGAGTGAATGACTGGGTGACGCAGGAGCTCCCATCCCAGCTGTTTTACCCTGCTAAATGGCACATTTTGGGGCGGTGGCTGGTGGGGAGAGGGGTGACAGGGCAATGCTTTTGTGGGGCTTGAAATCCATCTGGGCGACCATGGGTAAAGCCTGTCCCTCGGTTACAGGACACCAGACCGAGCTTTTCACAGCCTCAGTCTGGGGCAGGACCTGCTGCGCCATCAGCCGGGGTCTCGCTCCGGCTCGGGTCTGGGCGAGCAGAGCACAGGCACGTCTCTGACTCCAGGGGCAGGAAACCTCACTAATTATTGATTAAAAGATTCTGCTAAACCCTTTCCCTAAGCAACAACTGGCAAGGAAAAAACCTGCTGAATTATAGATCAGGGGCCCTGGAGCACCCAGGGCCCCCACACCCCCCCAGACCACAGCGTGGCAAATTTCCAGCCAACGTTTGACCCATAACAAGCCCTTCAAGGGGCTGGAGAGGCTCCGCTGGGAATCGCACTGGGATGCGGGGCCTGATCCAGCCCCTGCAGGAGAGGGAAGCGGTGCCTGGGAAGAAAAGGCCCATCCGGCTCCTGCGGCCGCCCTCGGTGGGGTTTTGTGGTGAGCAAATGTGCCGAGTGAAACCGAAACGCACGCCTCTCCCCAGCTGCAGCTCTCGTTCTGCCGCCTCCTGCGCTGACGTTTTAAACAGTCATTTATTTTTCTGTTTTCCCAGCTCGCCATTAATTTCAAAACAAGGGGGATCTAATTTAGTAAATGAGATGCTTCAGGAAGGCTTTAATTAGCTGCAGAGAGAGGCGGCGGGTCCCGCGGCAGGGTCGGGGCTTGGCGAGAGCTGCGGCTCGCAGGCGAGGGCTCAGCAAGGCCCTTGGCGGGGATTTAATAAGCCCCGGTGGTTTAGACACTTTGTGCTTGGGGGTCCCCACGGCCGAGACCAGAGGGAGGGATGCGGGGATGGGGGCAGAGGGGTGCGGGGCCATGGGAGTTTTTGCAACCCTTGCCCCAAAACACCCCCTCCGGCCCCGGAGGGCAAAGCTCTGCTCCGGTCCCCAAACCCTGCCCTGGGACGAGGGCAGCTCCTGCACCCATGGCCTTGCGCTTGGGGGCCCCCCAAAACCAGCCTGGGTTTGCTGTTTGTGTTGCACATCGCTGGGTGATTTCCCCAGGACACGGCGAGCCCCGGCACCGCGAGCCAGGAGGACCGAGGGGCTCCCTGTGCGGGCCGCGGCCGACGGAACGCCTCGACTGGAGGGACGCGTCCCGCCCGCGCTCCCCCCAAACAGCCGCTGTTCCTGGAGGCAGCAGGGCTGAAACTCGAAAGCAAGAGCTGGGGCCGAGAATAGCCCCGGCCCAGGCTGGGGGGAGCGGGGCAGAGCCAGAGCCCACGGGGCGGCCGTGGGAGGAGGGCGCGAGTCCCTGCACTTTGGCCCTGTGGCCGTGCCGAGCTCGGGCGATACCCTGTGACCTCTGCCCTGTCCCCCAGCACCCCGAGGGGCGGCGATGGCTCCTGCACCCCGTCCTGACATCCCCCTCCCGGAAGGGTTTGGGGAAAGGCTGCGCAGAGCCCCGGCCGTGCCGCGCCAGCCCCGGCCCCCCCAACGGCACCGCCGCGCAGCTGTGCGGCCGCGGGGCACTCCCCGGCTAAATTTACTCCTCGCCCGCCACAATCTCCAATCAGAAACTTGACGGGGGGGCCAAAAAAAGGAAGAGAAACCGTCTCCAGCGGGTGCTGACGTGTGAAGAGAAGCGGGTGCCACACAGACGAGCCCCGAGTCGGCTCAGCCCCGCGATGGCTGCTGGCTCTCTGCTGGGGCGAGCTTTGCCCCTGCCTCGCCAGGCTGGCACCTCGCGGGGCCGTCAGCCCACAGTGGGGGACAGGTTTTGGGCCAGCCTGAAGCTGCCCAAAATTGGCAGGGTGGGTGGTGGTGGAGGACCAGGGACCCACCGGGCGCCGGCGGCAAGGCTGGCGGGGCTGCGTGGCCGTGCCAGGGTGCACGTTCCCAGCCCGGGGTCACCCCTCCTGTCTCCCAGAAGGTCCCTGGCAGGGCCCCCCAGCAGGGTCTCGCCCAGCAGAGTGGTCGCTGCCCCAGCGTGGGGTGTCCCAGCTGCTGCACACGCACACACACGCACACACGCGCATACACACAGTTGCACATGTATGCACACACACACGCATGCACACACCCCAGTGATCCCAGTGATCCCAGTGATCCCAGTGAATCCAGGCCCCCGGCTGGGCACTGCTGACCCCACACACATGGGGTTCACCCTGATGCTGTTCAGCTCGTGGTCTTGTCCCCCTGCGCCACTGCCACAGGGGGACCAGCCCGGGGCCTCCTGCTGCTACCCCACTGCCCGGTTACCCCACATCCTCCCTCATTAACTGAATTAAAATAATCAGTCTCTGCCTCCCGCCAGGCAGCCCCTTAGCTGGGCTTGTCCGTCAGTCTGACGTGCCATGAGATGTACGGGGCAGCCTCCAGACTCCCACAATATGGGGCAGATCTTCCTGAATCTGGGAAATAAAATACAGGTTATGAATTAATAAAATGGCGGTTATAAACAATAAAATATAGGTTATGAATTATAAAATACTATGGAACACGCCCTGGGCAGCCCCAGGTCAAAGCCCCAGCTAGGGACAGCCACAGAGTCCAAGGCCGAGGCTTATCGCCCTGCGATTGAAAGGGAATTAAACTAAATAAATAAATATTTGAGGCTGGTGTGGTTGCAAACATGACCCGAGCAATCAAGCCCACTGGTGAAGAGAGCATTTGCATAGCTCTGTCAAAACAGCAACCGCCGTGGCACGCAGCTGGCGGCCGGCAGGAAGGCACCGGGAGGGGCGGCCGGACCCCTCGCTGGGGTTTTATTTGTGTGTGTATTAAACCCTAGCCACAGCCTAGGGAGAGGTAAACAGCCCCAAAGATAAATGCCCAGGCTTGTAAACAGGCTGTAAACAAGCTGAACCAACTAAAAAATAAACACCTTTCAGCTGCTTCAAAATATTTGTCATCTCAAGTTTAGCGTGATAATAAAATAAAACTCCCAGCAGAGCTTTAGCCCTGGTCTGGGGACCAAGCAAACCCTTGTCTTCTGCTCATCTTTGGTGTAAACAGCCACGTCTCCCCAGGCAGGTGGGCTGATGGAGACGTTTTATCACAGGGCTGGTACTACCAGTCTGGAGAAATACGGTCATTAAGTTTCAGCCTTTGTTAGGACTCCCAAGATGGGGTTTTTTAGCTTAATATTAAGAAATTTCTAGGTCGGGAACATTGGTGGCAGGGTGATGGCAAGGCGGTGGCAGTAGTGGCTGATGGGTCTGATGGAGGCGGCTGCTGCAGCCCTCGCCGGGCCCTCGAGGGGTAACAGAAGGGTTTGACTCAACCAGTTAGGGAGGACTTGAAGCCAAATTTGTTTTTCTCCCCCTCCACGGCCCGCCGGGGTGAGCGGTGCCAGTGCCGCAGCTTTTGCAGCCAGCACAGGGGGGACTGGAGGGGAATGCGGGGTGCATCCCAGGGCTGGATCCTGCACCCCGGCCGCTGCCACCCTCCCTGGCACCCTCCCCACCCTGAGCAAATGCCGCCAGCCCCAGCAGAGCCCCAGCCCTTTCCCCTTCCTCCGCAGCCACAGCGGTGGAAGAACATTGGGTTTAAGCATTTCTGCCATGTTTTGGGCACTTTTGGCCAGGCACCCTGGGCCACCGTGGGCAGGGGGGTGCTGACACACATCACCAGCCCCCAGCTGAGCCCGCGCTCTCCCCGGGCAGCTGTGCCGACCGCAGCCCTGCTGCTCGGGAACAGCCTTTGCTAAAATTACAGCCCAGCCGAAAACAAGAGCGCGCTTTGGCCAAACACCAGCTGGGAGCCAGGAATAGCCCCGGCCCCGACACGCACCGCTTCCTCGGCACAAACTTTCCAGCACGTGGCACCCAGAGCACTGCTGCCCGCAGGGCGGGAGGCGGGAAAAGCCACTTTTCAGCCCCATTTCAGCAATGGCCCTTGTGGGGGTCCAGGTCCTTTTCCCGGGCAGCCAGGGCAGCCCAGCGTTCCTGGGGGGAGGCACAGCACCTCCCCAAACTTGGGGTCCCAGCAGGCTGCACAGCGTGTGCCAAGCCCTCGGGGTGGTTTTGCCGTCTGGCCTTACAGATGCCTCGGCTGCCAGACCCTGCCCGGTGCCGCTGCCGTCCTCTGCCAGGGGCACGGTGGCCGGCTGGGGTGGGTGCGCAGGGGATGGGGACCCTGAGCACAGGGGTGTCTGCTCCCAGGGCTCCTGCCAGGCATTTCACCCCCTTCTGCCCTTGGGGAGCCACAGCCTTGTGCCCTCGACGGACCCCCTGGGCAGGCAACATCTGGCCCAACTGCCCAGTGCCCCTCACACCCTGGCCTGGTACTGGAGTGGACTGGGGGGCTGCAGCCCTTTGGGGCTCGCAGTGGCTGACCAGGTCCCGCCGTGCCCCGCGGCTGAACCTGCCACGCTCGCCAGCGGGGCCTGTGACCAGCCCTGGGCTGGACGCGGGCGCGTTTGTGGGGCAGCCGTCCCGCAGCCTGTGGGTGCGAGGGGCCGGGCCGTGCAGCGGGCAGGGGGCAACGAGGGCGCACGGAGGGACGTGGGGGCACAGGCAGCGCGGAGGACGCGGGGGGAGCGCGGGGGGAGCACGGGGGGCGCGGGGGGCCGCGATGGGACGCTGCGGGAAGCGGAGGGCACGGTGGAGCGGACGTAGAGGCGGCACCGGCAGCACGAGGGCGCGGGCAGAGGCGCGCGGTGTCCGCAGCCGGGAGGCGGGCGCCCCCTGGCGGCCCCAGCGGCGCTCCGGCAGCCGCGCCCCGCGCAGCCCCGACGCCCCCGCGTGGCCCGTGGCCCGCGTGGCGGCGGAGCGGCGGTGGGCCCCGGCCCGGGGCGGCCCATGGGCGCGACGGCAGGCAGGCACACGGGAGAGGCCTGCGGGGAGACACGGGTGGGCACACGGGGCCAGCCTGAGCCGCCCGAGGCGGTGGCAGCCCGCGCTGCCCGCGGGCACACGGGGCGAGCGTGGCCCCGCACCCGCCGGCTCTCCCCGGCCTGAGCCCCCAGCGGGGCGGGGGCAGGCGGCCGGGGCCGTTACCCCACGGACGAGGTCTGTAAGGAACGGTCAGCCCACGGGCCCCGAGCGAGGCCACCGCTTCCAGCCGGGGCTCGGCAGGAGTGACCGAGCTGGGCGACGGCCATGGCCACGCCGGCCAGAAGCGGTAGCCCATGGTCAGCACCCTGTGTGTGCTGCACGCCCAACGGCACTCGGCACCCCGGGGCCCGAGCACGGACTCTGCCCTCCCCTCACCGGACCAGGGTGGCTGCTCCAAGACCCCAGACCTGAGCTCTGGGGTGGCTTTATTGAGCCCCAGCGCCCACAGGGGCCTGCGAGCACCTCGGCATGGGGATCGTGGGGTCTTTGGCTGCGCCCCTTCACCCCCTGGAGATGCCTCTTCCCTGCTGCAGCCTTCAGAGACAGCCCAAGCCGTGCCAGGAGGATGCTCAGGCCTCCTGCACCCATGGGTGCTGCAGCCTGCCCTTGGGCTGGGGGGCGGCTTCAGTGCTGTGCTGGCAGTGGTTTCCACCCAGAAATGGTGAAAACCTCCACCTGCCCCCTCCGCTCCCAGATAAGGACCTGTGCTCTTATGCCCATAATTCAGGAGGAGACGGGAATGCGCCTGGAGCTTCAGCACATTAATTATGAACCACCCCATTCCCCCGGGCCCTGGCTCTGCCCCTGCCTTGCCAGGCAGCACAGGAGCAGCGCCGGCAGCTGCAGCTATTTCTGCCAGTGTAAAATTCCATGGAAACAGCCATCGGTTCCCCGCGTCTGGCCCCAGGGCACTGAGGGGTGCTGTGACCCCGGGGACAGCCCCGTCCCTCCTCAGCCAGCCCCCACGCTGGGGAAAGCAACAGGGCGGTGTCTGCAAGCACAGGGCCTGGAAGGACCCTGAGCCACGTGCAGGGCCAGGATCGGGCCCTGGGGATTTATTGCACAGGGAGGAGAGGGGCGTCTCATACCCGCCTGCGCAGCCACGCGCAGGGCCAGGGTCCCCCGAGACACCGTCCCCCAGCTCCCTCCCCACTCACCCTGCCCACAGCCCCGTGCCAAGCGCCCTGCCCCAGCGACGCCGAAGGGACGCAGAGCCAAAGAGGCAGCGACACGCAGCCACCGGCGAGGACCTCGGCTTTATTCCAGCCCCTCCCGCACCCCCTCCCGGTGGCTACAGGGGCATGGCCGGCAGGCTCCAGGCTTGCAGGGATTCACGGGTTCACCTCTGCAGAGATCCAGGTTTGCCACTCCTTCACCCAGCCAAGGTCTCGACGTGCTTTTTTTGTCATTTTTTTTTCCCATTTACCCATGAACCAGATGTGTTGCCTCCCTGTCGCCATCGCAGCGAGGCGATGCTCGTGTGGAGACTGGTGAAAGGCTGGGCCAGACTCTACGGGGCTGTCAAGAAGGGGCCGAGCAGGGCCAGGAGGAGCAGGGGCGACAAGACCTGGCAGCGGCCCCCACACGGTGACCCGCCGCTGGCCGTGGCCGCCCTGGAGGCGAAGACCTTCCGGCTGCGGAGGGGCTGCGGCGGGCGGAAGTTGTTGGTCATTTTTAGGAGCACGGGGCCGGCGGCCGGGAAGTGGAGGGTGCTGACGAATGCCCGCAGCTGTGCAGGGGGAGAGGCAGGGGTGGGCAGCCACTTCGCCGGGCACCCCGAGCCCCCACCCACTCGTGAGCCCCCTCCCGTGCTGCTCCGCAGCCAGCGGCACAGGACCCACGGCATGGGCCCACGCTGGCGGGTGTCCTCCCGCCACCCTTCATCACTCTCCCGAAACCAGACCCGGAGGGTAAGTGCAGGAGCCAGGGCCTTGCAAGGATCAGCTCTTGAGTTTTAAAGGAGCTAATCGTGTTTCACTGCCTGTGCTGGGCACTTAAAGAGCAGCTGGCCCACGTCACCCTCGGGAAAATATGTCTACTAAGATGCTTGGGCAGCAGAGGAGAACTCCATCCATCCATCTACCCATCCAGCCATCCACCCACACACCGACCTCCTTAGAGCCTCTTCTGAGCTCCATGGGGTTCGCTCCCATTTCTCTCTCTGAATACCGGGGCTGGGCGGGAGAGCACTACGGAGGGGATTTCTCCCTGCTGGCAGGTGGCCATGGCCCTGTTACTTAACCCTCATAAAATTAATTAATTGCCAGGAGCGTTATTGTAGAGATGACTTTCCCTGTGCTCTTGCTTAGGGGTCAGGAAGGGCGAGGAGAGGGGCCACCTGGGGGGTCCAGCCCTTCGGGCGCTGGAGCGTGGGGCTGTGCACGCCGGTACCTGCTCATGGCCGATCTCCACTGGCTCCTCAAAGATGGTCCAGATGACAACCTCGCTGCAGTCAGGGGTGGTGAGGGAGCCCTGGTAGCGGTAGTACCCGGAGAGCCGGCCGGCATGCGGCAGCAGGTTGCTCAGGCGGAAGGTGGAGGCCAAATCCACGGAGTCCCCTGCGGGGCGAGACACAGGGACTGAGCCTGTCCTGTGCATGGACATGGCGGGGACAGCAGGGCCACCCCCAGCAGTTTTCCTTCAGTCAGATGTCCCCACAGACTGGCAGGTCCCCCCAGCCAACACACCCGGGCACAGCCCTGCCCTCCTGCACCGGGGTGTCTCCCCTTTCCGCCCCTGCCTGGACAAAGAGGAGACGCACCAGCACGGGAGACGTTCCTCAGCCCCGCCACGATGGTGTTGTAGTTGGTATTAGGGGTTTCGGAGACCTGCGGAGGGGGACAGTAAGCAGCTGGGGCAGGGCAGAGCCAGGTCATCCTGTACCGCCGAGCATCCGCAGGCAGAGCCGGCCCCGGCCCCGCGTCGCCACAGAGCAGTGGGGACGGGCGAGCTCCCAGCCGGCACCCCCTTGCACAAAGCCGGGGGGGGGTCACGGCGCCTTTCACCACGGAGGTTTGCCAGCCCCTCCTGGCCTTGACCCAGCGCTCCTGCCCCTTCTCGCTCCCTCGGGGCAGCCATACAATGCTCCCCCAGCCGCACCACGAGCAGCCTGTTCCGGGGGTCCCTCCCGCCAGCAGCCTGAGCCCCCGCAGACCCACCTGGAAGAAGAAGCCGAGGACGGCCAGCCCGTTGGGGTGCCCCTTGGCCTCTGCCAGCGTCCGGTACTTGACATTGATGTGGACGATGTGCAGCTGGGGAAAAGCACGGAGGGGCCGAGTGTGGGCAACCCCCCCCGGCCAACCCCCCGGCAGCGGGGCACTCGCCCACGGACCTCCCCGGGGCAGCTGGGTGCTGAGCCAGCCACCCCCCCCAAAAGCCCTCCCGATCTCATGGGTGTTTCTGCAGGGCAGCCGCTCAGAGGATCAAAGCGCCCGAATGAAGCGAGCATCCTTTGAAGGGAGTGGGGAAAGTGGGCCAGCGTCCCGGGGTGCCTGCCAGCCGCAATACATAAATTTTGCTCTCCTCTGGCAGACAATTAATATTTTAGAGGTGCAGAGCCTCTTTTACCCAGAAGGATCCCGACACGCTTGGCACGACGCACTCCTGCGCGCTCTTGCTTGCATTCACTGACTCAGCGTGCGGTCCCAGCGGGGCACAGAGCCCTCCAAACCCTGCCGAGTGCCTCCGATGAGGCAGCTGGGCCCACGCACGGTAAAGAAAAACCTTGAGTCTCATGTCAGCTGCTTTTTAACCACCCAGGTGCCCTGTGCGGCGGCTGTCCGTACCCCGCCATCGGCGGTGACGGGGAGCACGGCCGAACCCGCCTGCGCGGCACCACCAAGTGGGATCACCCCGCTGCGTGGTGGCCTTGGGGTGCACCAGCATCACACCTTCCCATCGCCCCAAGGACTCGGGCCACCCAGGGAGCGCGACGGGTGCTTTTTCTTGCCTACCTCCATGGGGAGCCGGCGCCCGTCGAGGGTGTGCTCGGAGCCGTTCCCAGCTGGGCTGCCCCAGTGGAAGTGGAGCTGCAGTGCGCGGTACCTGCCGGGGAGGCCCCCGCCGCTGACGGCGATGTGCTCAGAGGCCAACTCGCTCGCCAGGCTCAGCATCGCTGCGAGGGCAGCGGGACAGGGTAAGGATGGGGGTAAAGGCGGGGGACAGTCTGGCAGACCTGGGCTCGTCCTCCCCAGGCCAACGCACCCCAGCACTAACCCCAACCCACGGGGCAGGAGCCACGCCAGGACCCTGCAGCTCGAGGGCAGAGAGCACCCGGGAGCGGTGGTGGAGCCGAGCCCCGGCCAGGACAGTGCCCGGGGAGCCGGGGCAGGGGAGGGTGCCCGGCCGCAGCACGCACCTGTGTGCCCATCGTTTGCCAGCCTCCACTTGCCCGGGGGGGCCTGGTCGTAGCCCTCAAAGAGGATGTCCCCGAGGCTGCCATCCCGCTGCAGCTGGCGCCTGTCGATGTTCACGGGAGACTGCTTGTCGCCGCCGCACGTGGCTTTCAGCTCCTTCCAGTGGCTAGGGCCTGCAGAGGAGGGGCAGGGGCACCACGGGCAGCCAGCGAGCCACTGCCGCCCCGGGGGGCTCACGAGGACAAGGGTGGCGAGGTCTCCAGCCAGCCCCGCCGTGCTCGCCTGCACCCATGGGAGCTGCCCTCCTGCCTGGCCAACCTTCCTCCCTACCGATGAGCAGGGGCTTATGGCAGCCTCACCCACAGCCAGGTTTCCTTGCAGGGCTGGGGGCTATACTTAGCCCAGCAGCAGCAGCCGCCGTCCCTCCACCCTGCCGCTGGCGAAGGCTTTTCTCCCAGCCCCTTCTGCCCATCCCTGCAAGCAAACCCAGGCTGGGGCTCACGCAGAGGGAGCAAACTACCCCATACAGCACCTGCGAGGGACAGACAGACGGGAGCCACTGAGAAGGGGGGACTGAGGACTCAAGGGCCATTCACAGAACACGCGGTTTGGGTTTTACCACATTTTAGCCTACCCACGCTGGTTTTGTCAAGTTTGTGGCAAGTGGCAGCGCATCCTGGCCACGCAACTCATCCTGGGGCAAATGGCCTACAGGGTCCAGTGTGACCAGCCGATGCCCAGCGGCAGCTCCCAGGGTGGGGGGGGTCACTGTAGCAGGAGCTGGGCAAGGATGCAGCAGCACCAGCAGCCAGCTGGGCCTGCTGCAAACCCACAGTCCTGCCTGGGGGCCATGAACTGAGGTCCCCAAGGTTGCCACCATGGCTAGACCACACACCCCGTACGTGTGGCTCACTGTTCCCCTCGTCCCGGCATCATCACTTCTCGCAACACTCATTGCAGTCCTCAGCTGCGGGGCATAGCTGGCCACCCTGCTGCTCACTGCTCCAGTGCGGCTGCCGTGACTCCCTGCTCCTTTGCTTGGTGGCCCCAGGGCAGCCCGAGCTGCAGGCGCCCGGTGTGGAGGTGTTGGCACCGGGCGCTGCGGCGGCTGGGCTGCAGTCCCATCCAGGGAACGGGAGCTCCCCGGCATCTCCAGCCCCATCCACCCCAGGGCACCCCCCGTCCCGGAGGAGCTCAGGGCATCCCTCCGTGGGCACCGCTGGCTTTGCTCTGGCACACAGTATAGCTGGGCAGCCTTTGGCTGACCCACACACCGTTACCCCTCATATCCCCTACAACCAGGGCCTGGGGGGCCGTTCCCCAGGCAGCACCCCACGGCCCAGCCCTCACCTTTACCTACCTTCTCATGGACAAAACCACAGACACAGGCTCAGCCCCACCTCCTGCCCCCCAGGCTCAGCCCTGCCTCCTTCCCTTCCCCTCTCATTACTCCGGGCGGCTTTTTGCCTGGAAACCCCAGGAGCCGCAGCCTGGCCGTGCCACTGCCCTGCTGACTCCCCGGCACGGTGCTGCCAGGCAGCCCCACAAATTACCCGGTGCCTTCGTTAAGGAACCGTTCCCTGCGGCCCTGCTGCAGGCACACGGCCGGCTCCGTGCTGCCCAAGCCGCTTCCAGCCAGCCCCGCTCCCCTGCCGAAACCTGCTCTCGCCGCTGGCCTGATGAGGTTGAATTGCCGGTGATGCCGAGCGTTGGTCCGGCCGGGATAAGCGGAGCCCAGCGATTCACGCTCTCCGGCCACAGCGGCTGGGCACGGGGCACGTGCACCCAAGAGCTATAAAACAGTTGGGCCATGACGGCTGATTAAATACTCGTTGATCCTTAATTAACCTTTTACAAGCTATTTGCGTGCTTCAAGACAAAGTGCCCCCAGCCATGCTTCCCTTCCCAGCGCGGGCAGGCAGGGCTTGCTGCCTGCCCAAACGGAGCCGTCCCTCCTCGTGCCGGGGCCCTGTGCCCCACGGCCCCCCCGACGCCTCACTGGGGTTGCTAACGGCGTGTTTTAAATCTGGGATTTAATTTGCTTCAGGTGAAAGAGGGGATGCTGGTGCTGCCCCAGGAGCACCCGGACCAGGCTGGGGCAGGGGGCCAGGGCCGACTCTCCAAGGGGCTCAGGCGCTTGTCTCCAGTCTCTACACCAGCACACCTGAAAGTGAAGCTCCTCTAACCGTTCCCACCTCGGTATGACATGGGTCACGTCGCCTTTCTGCAAGCCACGCTGCCCGCTGCAGCCTCGCTGATGCTGCCCGGGGTGCCCTCAGCCGGGCGCTGCGGGGAGACGCGGGGCTCCGAGCCCCGCACGGCGCCGGCACCCCCGTCCCGCACGTGGCACCACTCACCGCATTTGGGGTCCTGCGAGTCGTAACACCACTGCCCTGCAGGAGAGAGAAGGGCTCAGGGCAGGTGATGGGGACAGGCACCCGCTCCCCAAACCCACCCACAGCCATGCCCGGCCCCCCGATGGCGAGGACACCCCTCATCGCAGCCAGGGGTCCCGCCGGCGCTCCTGTTCATCCCAGTTATTCTCGGCGCTGCTGGTTTCACACGTTCTCACCCTCCCTGCCTCCCCCGGCCGTTCCCCAGGGAAGCCTCCCTCAGCATCGCTCCGCTCCTCTCCGAGGCAGCCAAACCTCGCTGCTTGCGGGGCTCCTTCCCCAGCCGCTGTGGGGCCAACCCCCCCCCCCATCCTGCGGAGCCCAGGCGGCCCCTCGCCCCACGCCAGTTGCCTCACCTGCCCCCCAGCAGCCCTGGGTGAGCAGGGAGCTGGGGGGGCTGCTGCAGCCCTCCCCGGTGCTTCCCGCAGCTCCCACGGGCGGGCTGGCAGCAGGAGGCGGTTGCTGGGGGCTGCAGCAGGCAAGGGGTGGGGTGGGCAGGCCTGCGCCCACGCTGCGGGACGACGGCTCGCTCCGTCACTCGGCCACCTCAGCCGGAGCTGCCGAACTCCCACCGGCGCCGCTGCCCGCGCATGGGGCAGCTACGGGGACCGGGCGCTTGATGCCGGGTGCCGGCGCGGCAGATCCGGGGATGCTGAGGGGGTGCGCAGGAAGACGGAGCCCAGCTCCTGCCGACTGCGCAACTGCCCAGGGCCATCAGCTCTGTGATGAGGGCTGCGGAGTGCACCCCTTCCCTCCTCAGCTCCCTGCCCTGCTCCCGGCGGGACGCCCAAAGCTCGTGCCCAGGCGCCCGCGGTGCTGCCCGGCGCCAGCCCAGGCGAGCGGTCCCTGCTGATGGCCGAGGGCCCGTGCCAGCGGGCCGGTTGCAGGCGAGCCAAGCCACGCTCTCGTGCCAGCCGCGGCCGCTCGGAGCAGCAGGACAAAGGCAGCCCTGCCTGATTCCACCTGTGCCGCTCGTGGCCCCAGCCTGCACCGCATCCAGGTCCTCGCTACAGCCCTACAGGAGACACCAGCCCCAAGGAAGAGCCGTGAGCGGGATGGTGCAGGACCGTCCAGGGGGAAGCCAAGCTCTCGGGAGACCCTTGGATCTGCACCCACCAGCCCTCACCCAACCTCGAGCATCCTCCAGCAGGAGCCAGGGCAGTCGCTGCCGCCAGCCTGGCCCGAAAGCAGGTGAGCACCCCAGCGCCTCGGCCCCGGGACGGCAGTGCCAGGTTGCTCGGAGATTTCATCCTTGTCGGTGTTTCCCAGTGGTGCTGGTCCGTGGGGCAGGCAGGCTGAAGCCCAAGACCCAAACACCTGAATACCCACCCACCCCAAGGGGACCCCAGCCCAGACACCTCCTGCGCTGGGTGGGCTGAGACCTCCTGGAGCCCAGCAGCACAGCAGGGACATCCTCCAGTGAGGAGGAGGATGGTGGGAGAGCAGGAGACAGCTCCTGGGCCAGACCTGGTGCGTCACCCCCCAGCACCTGGGAAAGGGAAGGGAATAAACAGGTCCCCTGCACTACGGAGGACCCTCAGTGCACAGCACGCCCCAGCTCTGCACCCCATGACCCCCCATACTCTCCCACCGCGGGGACCCCCGTCCCCTTCGGCCACCCCAGACGCCCTGAGAGGAGGGCGGGCAGGCAGGCAGCGCATCTCACCTCCCACGGCTGCTTGCACGACGAGAGGCAAAGTCAGAAAAGTTATCCCCAGCCCCGGCATCCCCATGCCGGTGGCAGGGACGGGCAGCAGCGGGCAGGCGGCCCCGCTGCGACGCCCCATCCTCCTCCGCAGTGCGCCCGGGCAGGCGGCGGGCTGGGGCGGGAGGCAGCGCTGCCAGCGCCCAGGCAGCCCAGAGAAATCCTCCGCTCCAGCCTGTGCACTGCTGTTAAATATTCATCACAAGGGCTGAGTTTTTAACTCCTCGGCTGCTAGGAGGGAGCGGGAGAGTGGCCCGGCCCCCAGCCAGCCCCTCTGCGCCGTGCCAGGCCCCTGCCCGGGATGCCAGCCCAAGGGCAGGCGGCAGGGACAAGGCAGGTGAGCAGGGGGCTGGCAAAGCCCGGGGGTGCAGCACGCTCCCCGGCCCGCGCCCCTCCGGTACCCCCGGGTACCATCCTGCTCTCCATCCCCAAAACAGGGGGTTGGCAGCATCCCCACCGTGCCCCGTCCCGTGCCCTGCACGGTGCCATGGGGCCACACATGGGCTTCAGAGGGGGCTGTCGGTAGGCAGAAGGCGCCGGGGGCACCAGCACTGCCCCATGCCCTCCCCACTCTTCGCAGGTACGCGCTGTGGGACAGCCTTTGCCCCCCACCCCCCGCTTTGGCAACTCCCCAGCCAGCAGCGGGTCCCGCATGCCCCACAGCAGGAGGGCGGCAGCTCCCATCGGAGACCTGACGTGGGGCGGGCAGTGCCGTGGGGACCCAGGGGCCGTATCCAGCTGATGCCTGCAAACAGGGTGCACGCAGCCCCTCCCCAGGCAATGGCCGGTGGGTGCCCATGGCGCCTTGGCCACGTAACTGCAGCCCCCAGCCTCGGGGCACAGGTGGCCTCTGCATCTGCGCTATGGGGGGCCCTCAGCCCCCGGGGTCACCGAGGGGCAGCACGCTGGTGGGGCAGGATTCGGCCCTTTCCCCTCCGGCAGCACGAGGCTGCATCGTGCCGTAGCAGCTCAGGCTCTCACGGCCACGCAGCACCAGCCAGCCAGGGCAGGGGGGCAGCACCCAGGCACGAGCCTCGGCACCCGCCCGGGCATCACAGGAGCCCGGCGCGGACGCGGCTGTTCAGCTCCTCGACAGGGAGGCAGCGCACGCCGTCCCCATTGCGCCCGTGCAGGCAGGTCCCACGGCAGCCGGTATCTCACCCGCAGAGCTACGCTCCCGCGGCGGGCAGGTAGGAAGGGGGGTGAGAGCACAGGAGCGTGGTGTTGTCACATTCTCCTAAAATATCCCTGCCCTCCTCAGGCAGCAGTGGAAAGGAGGCCACGGCGCCCAGCCCGCAGCTCCTCTCGCCAGCCCCCAGCCCTGCCCGGCAGCGCGGCCGAGACGCTGCCAGGATGAGCAAACCCGGCAGCAGCGCGAGCGCAGCGGGAAGAAGCCTCCTGCTGCCGGCTTGGCCGGGAACGGGCTCTGGCTCGGCAAAGCCACTCGGCTGCCACGTGCTGCAAGGGGACAACGCACCCACCAGGGTTTGTCCTCGACGGGAGCTCTTCGGGGTGCCTTCGTCCCCCCCGGGCAGGGGCCTGGGCAGAGCAGATCCGCGGGTTTGGGCACCGGCGCGGGGCACGGAGGTGGATGGCCGCGCAGGGTCCCCCGAGCTGCTCTGGACCTGCGCCACGGATGACGCTTGGCCCCTGCTCCAGGGGCCTGATCCAGGGATGAGGTAGTTTGCAGAGGGCTGCGATCATCCTTCCGGAGCAAGCCGCAAAGGGCGGCCAGGCAAGGCAGAGGGTCTCACCAGGTCTGCAGCCTGCACCGATTGCTGCTGGGAAGGAGAGGAGCTGCTCCAGCAACCAGGGGAGACCCAGACCTCCCTCAGCCCACCAAGTGGCCCGAGCACCTCTGCCACCTGCCCGCGGTGGCAAAGTCCATGGTGCTGGGCAGCGGGGAAAAAGCCCAGACTCTCTGAGCTTGGGAGCCGATGGGACCCACTGTCCCTGGGCTATTGCCCCCCAGGGCATCGAGCAGGGCAGAGGTGCCCCCCAGGACATCCTTTTAGGTTTTCAGGCTTCTCTGGCGGTGATTTTTGGCAAGGAGGGCAGGAGCAGAGACATCACGGCAGAGAACGCACGGCCAGGAGCGCCAGCAGCGCGGTGCCGCAGCACATGAGCCGGCACGCAGCGGGGGACGAGTCCCTTACCCCACAAAGGGCCCTGCCAGGGAAGAAGCAGCAGGTCCAGCCCGGGGTCCTGCAGGCCCAGAGCGCCCTGCGTGGCTGGAGGGGGCTGCAGAGCCCCAGCGGGGCTCAGCGCGGCCCCGCCGAGGGGCAGGAGCAGCACGAGGAAAGGCAGCGGCAGCACCAAGACGCTGTGCTGTACGCACCCTGCTCCCCCCCATCCCGGGCTGCCCTGCTCCCAGGGCGCACCGCCGGCTGCTGGCACCGGCGCCAGGCAAGAGCAACCTCCAGTTTCTATAGGAACCAGATCAAACCTTGAACGAGCTGCTCTGTACTTGCTGGTCGCTTGCTGCCGCGGTGCTGGTGGTGAGCTCACGGCCGATCCTGCAGCTCTGTGCTGTCCCCGCAGCGAGAGACCATGTCCGTCGTCCTGCCACCGCGCAGCCAGGAGGTGGACAAGGTCCCCGCAGACACGCGTACTCGCAGCACCAAGGGCAAGAACCATGACAGGGGAAAAAATACCGCTGAAAAATAAAAATAGTTACATAAGCTGCAGCCGTCGATCGGTCACGGGCACGGTGCCACCCTGCTGGGAACCCCCGCCACGTGCACCATCAGAACGCTGCACCAGCACGCAGCCGAGGTGCCAAGAATGGCTCCTGGAGGCAGATCCTGCGCTGCCGCCTGGGAACCCGGCCCAGGGACACGGGCTGACAGGGACAGTGACAAGTCAAGGACCTGAGCCACCAGAGCGTGGTTCACATCGCCCAGGGACGGGTGCACGAAGGGTTGTGGGCATCCAGAGAAGCAAGCGCAATAGGGAGGAGAAGTTCAAGGGGAATAAATACTCCAG
This sequence comes from Phaethon aethereus, assembly GCF_964289735.1. NCBI lineage: Eukaryota > Metazoa > Chordata > Aves > Phaethontiformes > Phaethontidae > Phaethon > Phaethon aethereus. The sequence continues at coordinate 10,421,489 of NC_138593.1, read as the reverse complement.
CCACTTCTGATTTTCCATTAAAATCTTTGATTTCTGTAATAAGCTGCTGCTAGCCCAGGGAGGAAGCCGGGAGCAGGGCAGGGAGCGCAGCCGGCACCGGCACAAAGGAGGCACTGTGGCTGGCAGATGCGTGCTGGCCGCGCGCCGCTGTACAGCCCCTTCATTCATCCCACACTCCCGCCGCCGCCGGGGTCAGCGACGTCTCCCCCAGCCCGGCAAGGCCAGCCAGCCCCCACGGCCTGGCACCCCCGGGGTCACTGCCAGCCTGTGGCCCCTACACACGTCTGACCCGCACCCCTGGGTCCCCGGCATTCTCCCAGGTTTGAGCGCCCCGGACACGCCACGCTGAGCACAGCGGCTAATTACCCGCCCAGGAAAACGCATTTTAAGCCGGTAAGAGCTTATAGCAAGAGGCTGCCCAGCAACGCCCCTGCCACAGCATCCGTCAATGCCAACAGCCTCCCCCCTCGCACGGGGCGCAGGGACACACACAGCCGCGTGTCCCCGGGGAGCGGCAGCGAGCCCCGAGCGCGGCGGCAGCGCTCCCGGCCGCCCCCGCAGCCGCAGCGTTGCCCTGTCCCCGGGCGACGAGAGGGCAGGAGGGAAGGACGAGTTGTATCTGCACAAGGTCTTGCAGGGTCAGCAAAGCCCCACGGGGTCCCTGCCACACTGAGCCCCCCCAAGCACTCGTGAGACATCAGGCAGCTGCTATGGAGACACTTATCGCCCCCGAGACCCCTTCAGTGAAGGGAGAACTGCATCCCACCGCCCTCAGCTGAACCAGCATCTCCCGGCCCAGCGCGGAGGTGGAGCTCTGGGAGCCGGAGGCTGCGCTGGTTCAGGTCCGGCAGCAACGGAGGCGGCAGCGGCGGCAGGAAGGGGCGAGCGGAGCCCTCCGCGGCACCTGCGGCGACGATGACACTGCACGCTGGACGGCTTTCAGCAATGAGCACATCCCGCGGCCACGAGCAGGGCACAGGCACAGCCCAGCAATGCCGCGGGGACTTGTTCCGCAGCGCTCACAGCAAACACTGCGAGCCCGGCAGCTCGTAAAAGAAACAGGGAATGTTCCTAGGACCTGAGCTCTCAGCCCGGCACACGGGCAGGCATCACCGGGCCAGGTCTGGACCGTGTGAAAAGGAGCTGCCGCTCTTTCCCTGCTCCCAAAACCAGCCCCTCTCGTGGCAGGCAGGGATCAGGAAGCCAATTTTTAATTCGTTACCTACTTCCCCCAGGTAAAGTGGATTTGACTCTGCATCACTCTGGAAAACCTCATTCCAGCACTGGTAGCGCAGGGTGTCCTCGGAGCTGCCACCAGGACCGGGGCGAGGACGCAGGGGCTCTGCGGCCCCGTGGCACTGCGCGCGCTGCCCGGGCTGCTCCAGAAGAGGCAGGGTAGGTGCCAGCGGCACGGCTTTCCCCGCTCCAAAAGGACGCGTCCTCCGACCAGCACGCTGGCCACCACCGTTTGGAGCCTCCGGTCATGTTGTTACGAGTACGTACTACAGGACAGCTAACCTCCTGCGTTACTAAACCAACACAACCATTTAGAGGCCTATTTACCCAGCAAGTTGTTTAGAGGGAAATATTCCCTGCTATCAGCCAGCTTTGTTAAATAATTTAGAGTCACAGGCTCTTCCAAGCGAGGCAGCATCACCTCCCGGCTCACTGCAGGCCGAGGGGACCGGGGCAGGAGAGCTGCCTCTCCCACCGCACACGCCGGCTCCTGTCGTTTCCCCACAGCTCCGGAAGGAACTGCCATCGCCTGGAACGCCAAGCGGCTCGGGGCTGGCCTGAGCAGAAACGCCATCGGCCGTACACCTCCCCCAGCACAGACAGGACCCCCCCGCGCACCCCGAAACACGGCTCTTGGCCGAGGCTTCTCCTGCCAGCCCAACCAAGGGCCGGCCCTCCAGCCCCTGTACCACGCGGGAGGTGTAAAACACAACCGAGGGAAAGGTGCAGTACCCAAAAGCTTCTGTTCAGAATTTGAGGAAAAGTTTGGAGCTCAAATTTTGGAATAGCTGAAGAGGCCAGGACAGCCAGACCTCTCATCAGGCTTTTCCACCAGCCTCCCCCCTGCCTGCTGCGCCCACGGCAGCACCACGGCTCAGCGCTACCACGGCTCAGCGCTACCACGGCTCAGCGCTACCACGGCTCAGCGCTACCACGGCTCAGCGCTACCACGGCTCAGCGCTACCACGGCTCAGCGCTACCACGGCTCAGCGCTACCACGGCTCAGCGCTACCACGGCTCAGCGCTACCACGGCTCAGCGCTACCACGGCTCAGCGCTACCACGGCTCAGCGCTACCACGGCTCAGCGCTACCACGGCTCAGCGCTACCACGGCTCAGCGCTACCCCTCTCCCCCTCTGACTCCACGTCAACTCTCCGGCTGACGTGGTTCATTCCCCAGAGCCCTGCTGCCCCACACCGGGAGCTGGGGGTCAGGAACAGCCCTCCCCTCCAACACGGCCACCTGCACCTCCTGCCCCAAGGCTCGGCATCTTCCCCACAGGTTTGGAGGGCAGCAGGAGTAAGCTGCACTTCACCTTCTGGGGTATACAGCCAAGACTTTCCGAAAATTACGCCAATATCGGTAAATTCTGCCGGAATTTGTACACAAAGGGACTTCAGCAGCCTCCCTGCTTGAAGTTAAATGCATCTATTGATCTTTTTGCAAGATCACAGCTCAGAAGCGTGATTTAACAAGACCTTCCTTCCCAACGCTGAGGAACCACATCGATGCAGAAATCGGAAGACACTGCAACAGGCCATTTCTCTTACAGAACACAATTTATTTGGCATTTGGATGAAATGTTTCTCACAGCGTCTTGAGAAAAAAAGAAAGATTAGTGTCAACCCCAAAGAAAGAAGTTAAAACAAAAAACCAGCGTCACAGGGACTGAATTATTATAGTATCAAATTTAAATTCTACATGGTATTTCACAGAATATCAAAATCTTTTATACACTGCCACAGTTAAGTCCAGTCACAAACCAACTACACAGGAGAAGCCTGCAAATGCAGCGTTGGCCAATATTATTTTCCAGAAGGTAAAAATCAGTGTCTCATTCTCTCTCGCAGCCTCCCAGGCATCCGCCAGCCTGACACTCGGGGTACGGCGCAGCACGGCCACGCAGGCAGCCTGCAAGCGCAGCATCCCCGCTGGCATCGACTACAACCCACTCAACGTTCAAGGTGCACAATACTGGAAAATTAAAGCTATGTCGTACCGCAGCAGGCAGGTAATGCAGGGTGTTGTTAGGGGAAGCAAATCTGTACTGCTGCAAGCATCTGTTCCAAAGAAATGCGGGTTTCATTTGGAACTGGGGAACGTCGAAAGCAAAACGTATGAACTTTGATTTGCCTCCTCTACACTAATCTGCTCTAATTTTAGGGTCCATCTCCCAACTTGCAAGGGAAATTTAAAAGACATTTCTGTATATTGCATGTTCCTTAGCTAGGGAGAAAAAAAAAAAAGATGTTTCAGCAACTGGAAAAACAAAAAAACCCACGTGCTATGGATTGTGTCAGGCAACATCAAAACTTCAATGCTTTGCCACTGAAAATCCACATCTGAAAGATAAAAACATCTTTAAAAACAGGTTCAAATTAACATTAGATGGGAAAAGAACAGTAATTACTGGTCACAAAAACATTTTCTTCCCAAGTGAAACTCAAGAGACATATGAACAGGCCATCACCCCCTGACACCTGTGGAGGCAGAGCACTTGCTGGCTGTTAATATTAAGCCTTCAGAAAACATTTTCCACCTACTTCATTCTTCTTCTAGATCAGTGCCCTGCCATGAACGGGTAAAGGAATAGTCTGAGGCTCAAAACTAGACAAGACTGAACATTAAGCAGACAAGCTCTTTGTACAGTTTGAATGACTTTGTACAGCTCTTTGAATGACAGTTTTGATCTTCTAGCACAGAATGAAACCCACCGTCCTTCTAACATTACAATACTCTACAACTCACCTAGTAAAAAAATTAGAGGCTGCTGTGAGACTGTGTATGGATATCACCGATAACACCGATAGAAGTGAGTATCTAGGGCTGTTCTTGAAGGAGCAGCAGAGACCTCGATATGGCACCACAGTACGTCGTAAGGATGGGGAATCTGAGGAGCGGTTTTGTCCGAGGCCACGACGGGAGGTGCACGCCCTGCACAGAACCGAGTGCTGTGACTTTACGACGACTGCGGTCAAAGACATGCCAAGAGAAACATGCTCTCTGCTCACGTGTGCTGCTGGGAAAGATGTGGTAATGCCATCTCCCCCGCTGGGTCTGGAGGGCCATTTGGGATGCATCAATAGTTAAGAAAAACATCCAGAGAAGTGAATGGTGGTGGTGGGGGAAAAAAAGAAAAAAAAAATCAACACACAAAATAACTCCACAGATCTCATCAATCTAATGGCAATTAAAACAAAAAGGTCTTCCCTGGGCAAGCATCAACCCTCTGTAGCTGGTGCTCAGGACACACTGCTTACCAGTCACCTTGCCAAGGGCAAGGAAGGTTTGCTGAGGAGTCGACTGCCGTCAAGAAAACTTAATTCTTCCCCTGTTGGTCCAGAAGTTTGAGTAGTTGTGACGTTTTCTGCTACAAAGGCTCTTACTCCAAGAGAAAGCACTCAATGTGAAAAAGCTACATTAGAAAGGGGAAATTAAAAAAATGACAAGTTTTATTGCCAAATTAGAAGCTCACCAAGAGGTAAATGAGCTGTACTTGGTGAGCTGCTCTGTTCAAGGCAAAATTTCCCTTGTCTACAGTTAAGATGAAGAAGGATAGGGGAAAAGAGAGAAAATAGCAGCCTCCGTGCCAATACACAAGTGAGAAAGGCTCAGAAGCAATGGGGAAAATATCACACAGAGGCTTCTACAAAGAAGCCTCCATTTGGAATAGCTACAACCAGGAGCCACCATGAAGTTGCCAGTTGTAACAGAGCTTATTTTCAAATAAAATTCACCACAGAACCAAAAGTAAAATAAAAAAATCTAACAGATTCCTGCAGTGTTAGGAGAAGTGTGAGGTAAGGTTCACCTCAGCCACAAAACACAGCTTCAGAGACTAAACCAAGCCAAAAGGCCTTTTGTTATTGCGCTAGAATACTACAAAGAACAAATATTCCATCTGGCTTCAAAAGAAATTGGACGTTTTCTGTTTTGTACTGCTAACAAAATATTTTTCAGGAACAGATTGTAGTAGCATAGACTTTGCATCCTACTTAAGTGTACACTATCACAGCCTGTCCTACAACAGAGTGTAGCCAGCTTGAGAGAAGTATTAACCCTAAGAGCCTAGTTTATATCCCAGTGCTTAGCTTTACCTAGCTGGACACAGCACAAAGGTTACCGTCTACAGTATGTATATATATATATATAGCCATCCAGAAACACATACACGCACACACGCATTCGTACCTATAAAACTAAAGAAAAATCAGTACATACAATGTATAAAACGTATGAATGTGCTCAAAAATGCACAAAACCCGCTTTATTTTCATACTTCAGAAATGCTCAATAATTTGTATGCATGGTTCTGACTACTGCTATCCATCCACTTCATTAGACCAGGACTTGAACTCAGAGGAGAAGACAGTAAGAGATCCCACAGGGTAGAGAGTTGGTCCTCTTATTTCGTACCACTGCTGTTAGAGCCAGTCAAACCAGAGAGCAAGGACGCGCGCGGTGGTACGGCTCCAGGCGGAGAGGCTTCCTAACCGTAATTCCTCCCACTCGTGTGCCAGCAGCGCACCCCAGAACTGTGATTCGTTCTCTCTGGTGGACTCAAGATTGTTAGCAAAAGTGTCTGAATGTCAAGACACCAGATATGATCTCAATAACTAAACTTGGTTTTCTGTGCAAAAGAAGTTGAATTGTCCAGACCAATCCCCAAGTACAGTATAAGCCTATAGGCAAGACACAGAATAGAAAGTAGCAGCATATTCAATGGGGAAAGAGCCAGCTGCACTGGGAAACCACAACAGTGGGTTAGGATTTGTCATACAAGTATGATTTCTCATCATTACTAGAAAAACAGATAACACCCCCCCCCCCCATACAGTGTTGTCTTCCTGTCCCTCTAGGCTTGTACCCTTCATAAGGTAACAGGAGAACACTCACAAGGGGCATTCTTTACAAATTCCTTATAATTCATCTCATCTGCTGACTGCTACAGTAAGTCAAGGAGAAGCAGAAGAGGAGGATGGGAGGAAAGGGCAAATCATTCGTACACTGAAATCCAAACATAAATTTCAAATCACCTGTAAGGATTATTTTGCACTCATTATCCAAACCAACAGTGCTCAATTTTGGGTTTAGTGAGCAAGAGAATGAATCTTTTTGCCATCTCTAAATTAGCTTAAAGAGTTCAGTCTGAGGGGGAAATTTAAGATGACATCTCAGACTGAAGCAAACTGCTTTACTGATCCAAGCACTCTAACCTTACCATAACCTCTTGTGGGACCTGGATAAATGGTGCGGGAGACATGGGGAAATCCGTAGATTAGGTTGGCAATTTATGGGATTCGGATAAGGAACAAGTGTCCAATTAGAATTAAACATCATGTATTGTGCGTGTTGATCACGGTTTTTAAATGGTATTTGTGGAACCGTAAGGAAGCAAAATGGAGGGAAGGGAACACACTAATTGCTAAATATAGCATGCTGTAAAAAAACCAAAACAATGGTCTCTTATCCAGGCCAGTCTTGCGCAACTGTTCACTGTAAAGGAGTTAAGCTACAAAGAAAAATACCTCAATCTTCCTTACAGGATTATGACAAACAGGCTTCATATAGTGAAGTCAGACTGCATCAAAGTTAATTGCTCCCCACCTCTTCCCTCAAGTACTACCTAACACATATGAGGATTCCACCGAAGGGACACAGGCATTACACAGACCCAGGTTTCCTTATGGGCCAGAAGTTTACCCAACAATATGAGATTTTGTAGCTACCACCACCAGATAATTGTAATTGCAAATCCTAGTTTTCTTAGTACCCACTTGTCACATATTGTGTAGATCACTCATCCTCCAGTCCCTATGGTGTTCTGAAACAGCAAGGCAGATCAAAACATGCAAATGTTTTATACTGTGTAGCTCTCATTTGGTGGCACGTGTTTTAGCTCCTCAGTGTTCCCACTCTGTAAAACAGGCCCCCAGCCCCTTCCCCTGCAGTTCCATCTTCTCTGCCTTTTCCAAGTGTAGCACCGAAGCAAGGGAGAAAGCAATTGATTGAACGGTGATGGCCCCCACCCTCTTGTTCCATTGTCTGTTCCCTGGGTCCAGTGGTATCCAGCCAAATCCAAGCAGCTTTTTTCTGATGTAGATTTTGTTTCCTCTCAGGTTAAGGAAAAAAACAAGCTACCCATACTTTTCACCTCCTTAGAAGTCAAAGCAATTCTCTGCACTCTTTTCCATAACCAATGGAAAAAGAGAGTAGTTATACAATCCATATTTACAGGACAAACCAAGTAGTGAATGAATAACAACAGCCAAAAAACAAGAGGCACAATCCTAATCTAGAACATAAAAGCAGTGTTCAAAAACCAAAGTGGAGATTCCTTCTGAAGTTCAAACCACGGATTAGTGTTTGTCTGTGCAAACAGTTGCTAAAACTATTTCTGACTGGCAGTCAGCTTTTTACTCCTTTATACAATGGTATTGAGAGAACAGTGGCTGTGACGGCTGCCCGTAAGAGTTTCTGCCGGCGTGTTTTCATTTAACGGTGTGTCAGGAGGGACAAGAAAGGTGCTGCTGTCAGCAGAGTCTTCCAGCTCCACTGGAGAAGGACCAACTGAGGGAGGAAGTGATCCCTCTGTAAGCTGTGGGGACACATCACAGTTTCCTAGTGATGGAGGACTGCTTTGCACAGTCTGAGAAAGAACTCCATCTGCAAAGAACAAAACCCAAGCAGAATCAGAACATGAAGTATTGCATTTCACATTCCCAAACAGATTTACTATCTGTATTTCTGGAAGCTATGAGTTTTTCCTGGTTTTGCATTAATGCACAAAAAGATTGACATGCAAACGAGGAAAATTATGTAGCAAAAATAAAACTTTGATATATAAATAAGATACTTGCACTAATCAGGCTCACTTATCTTGTGAGATATGCTGCTATAAAATCCCAAATTGTAATGATTTCTACAGTATGTGAATATCGCAGCTGCAAAACTGAAGTGCACTGGATGAATCATTAGAAAGTGATATTTTTGGTCAATTTTTGGGGGGTGTGGGTGGGGGAAGTGGGGAGGAGAGAAGACACTGGATATATTTTATTCAAAATCTCTTGTACTTGACATTTGTTCTACTTTTTAATACCAATCTCTATAAACCTATCTCCAGAAGACCAGAAAAGGTACCAGCATAGTGGAAACTAGGTAACCAGGTAACCCATCCAAGGTAAGGCTTGAAAATAGGCAAGGTATAAGAGTTAAACTGCTTGCAGCATGGATTCCACTTGTAATTTAGGTGATCTAGATTTTGGGAAAAACCAAGCTTAATGATACATTTTAAGAAAAGACTTTTCCATCACAGAAATAGGAGATTTTATTGTGAAATACATTTTCCCATCACAATCACTAAAACACATAATTATAATTAAAAAAAAAAAAAAATCCATTGTCTAGCCAAAATGAAAAAGAAGAAAAGAGAAGTTATTGGCTGCATACCTGGAGTGGAACAAAGGATGCTGTCTGGATTGACAGAAGCCTCATAAGGAGGTGGTGGGTCATCTGGATGTTGAATATCCGGATACTTGTAAGCAGTATAGGGTGGAGGCGGATCATGGAAATGAAATGCCCCACCTTCTCCATCATCTGAAAGATGCAGTGGAGTAAGGCCAGTTCCAAAACCATCGGGACCATAATCAAAACCAGGCATCCTGCGGCCCAAATTAAAATGGTGCACTATTTCAAGAGAAGAAAAAGGAGTAAGTGACTTTATCCCATGCTTTCTTCTTCCATTTAAGGGAGATCTCAACAGCTTTTTCTACTTTTCACACCCAAGGAACTCATGTCTCCTGAAGACCTAAAAAAGTCTACGTAACCTATACAAGACAACTCACTGCAGTTACACAATGATACCCAGGCCCACCTGCTCCCAGCCTGTTTGTCCTGCATCACATCTAAATTTGAATCTAACCTCTTCAAACTAAGGAGATCATTCACACATAGAAGTTACTTCAGATTTGGACCACACACACAAACAAAAAATATTTTTCCATTACCAGCTAAAAAAGTTCAAGTTTGAAGAACCTACCAAGACACACACACAGGCATAGTCAAGCAAGACCATGACATTTCTCACCTTTCCGTACATCAATCTGTCAATAATAAGCATGAGGCACAAGGTAAGTGTTGATATCAAAGTTTTTTCTTTGAATGTGGAATGGTTCAGAGAACCAAAACTTGTACAAATCACAGCCAGTTCAGGCAGCCAGCGCAGAGCTACATTTGGGTACAGTACTGGCTGGAAACTAGAATCTATAACCAGAATTCCACTGGTGTTTTCCATAGATTTGTATTTCTTCTGCTCTTTATTCTGAAGCACATACACTACTTAAATCAAGACTAGTTACAGATACAGGCTACTTACAATTTGCTCCAATCAAAGACTCTATGCGCTCTCTCCGCCTCTGACGTAGCCGGTGGACCATGAAAAGCAGCAGAGAGAGGATGAGGAAGGAGGAGATGCAGCTAACAATCAGACGCATTCCACCAGCCATTGAGTCAAACAAACTGTTGCCATCTGTTATATAAAAACATATAAAAGAAGCCTGTTACTTTTGTTCAAGACTCATTTTTGTTGATGTTCTTCTGTCAGTAATGGAGAGATAAATGAAGCCTGGTTTAACACTTCTCCATATTTCAAAAGTGTAAGAAAATTTTGAATCATCAGGCGATTTATCTATTTATTGCAAGACGATCTAAATGTTTCTAAAAAGATCTTAATTGGCAGAAGGGACAAAATATTGACAGCTTCAGGTCTCTGAAAATGGGAAAAAGCAAAGGTTGATGGCATATTGCACATCCACTTGTATCCCTGGCATGGCTGACACTTATACTAAAGAGAGCAGCAAGCCTGGAAGCTCAGGAAAGGCCTGAGAACTGGCCTATCTACACACTATTTCTATGTGACTTCTGGACATGTTAACTTTTACATTTCCAGCAACAAAATCTCTAAACGTTGTCATTATCACCAAGATGTCGTCATCTAAATTCCATATGTCATTGGTACATTGGTTAGCATCATTAAGTGATAAGAACTAAAAATACCTTATCAACACGATAATCATCTTTCAGGAACTGAAGAGATTAAGGTAAACAGGAATTAAATCTTTTCCAAGAATTGCAGAGAAAGCATGAAACAGGAGCTTAGGACTTTGAGAGCTCTACATCGTTGCTAACCAGACCCATACTTGGAAGGCTGTTGTGAGCAAATTATAACTGTTCTATCAGTGCAAGACAGGAGAAGTATTAATTTTTCACAATTCAACTAATCACACTTCGTTACGCTTAAGTAGCATGCACACATACAGATACTGTACACAAAGAAAAATGACCTACAAATGACTGTCCTGTGTTCTTTGCACTGATTTCCCATTAAAGTTCTGAATGAGCAATGCACCCAGGTCAGGCAGAGATGAGAAACAGATGAAGTGGCTACACAACCTGGTCACCTTCTGCTACAGGACACGAGCACCACCCGGTACGAACCCCACTCCCCAGCCACCGCAGTGCTACAGCACTTCCTAGAGCAACCAGCCAGATCCTGGCCACCGCTCCTTTCCCGTGCCCACCACAGCTGCGAGAACTCTCTCAAGACTTTTCCTTTCACCCATCGCACCTGAAGCTGTATCAAAGATTCCTTACAAAAGAAAGCTAAAAACCTCACAAAAATTCTAAGTACTGACTTGCTACAAATGCTAGTAACAGAAAAATCCATGTATTTTACACATCATTAAAGTACATGGCTAACAGGCTGGCATTTATTACGTAACATATTCTTGGCAACAAGAAAGTCATTTAATAGTGCACTATGCATAGAGCTCAAACATTACAGCCCCTCAAATCTGGCTGCGCAGTACAAAAGCCTCTGTGCTGTCAAAACTTTCAGCAGCCCTTACTGCCAGAGTTAAAACTGATGCAGTCACACACCTACCAACCAACACACCCTCCTGAACACCACAGACCTGCTGTTGTTCCTCCTCCACTTTATGGCAATGCTGACTTCATAAGCATCATAAATAGTACTAATAACTGCCTTAAATAAAATATACACACAGGCAAGCATGATGCAATCTTGTAGGCAGAAAGCCTGAATTCCACATACTCTCTTTAGGCCAGCTACAGCTGCAATTCTTGGACCTTCTGGGTGCCTTAGGCCTCTATCGCACTGCTCCCAGCCTGTGAGAGCTCCTATCGTTCAACCTCTTTGGCTGGATAAAGTATTGTCATGTAAAGTCCTAGATTAAAAAAAAAGGACAAAGACCCAGCTTGTACAGAACAAGGTAAGTCATTACAGAGATTTCCAACCCACATAAACACAGTCAGTTATTTCTGAAAGGCTGTTTTACACTCAAGGCAGTAGTAATACCCTGTAACTGCACCACTTTAGTCACTAGAAGAGCTTCTGCACCATTACCTCTTTCAAAGCATTTTATTTCTTTTATTACCTTTTCACCAGTAAGAGTTGCAGGTCTGTCTAAACAAGAGCCACACAGAAAAATTATTTTCTACCACATCCAGGGAGCAGGAATAGACAGACTACCTTGGTTTCAGCATTTGTACATGAAAGATTTTCCTCTGCTATTTATCTTCAGCTAAGAAGAGGAGAAGCATCCTTCATTAGAGTATAGCTGTGATTGCTCAGCTTACTCCTACCACTGAAAAATTCCCCTACTACCAAGTCCTTGAGTAATATTCGTTATCTACTTGTAATCATTGCTCACCCACTCACACTGTGAAAGCTGATTACCTGCCAACCCAACAGCAGGATTTATTCCCCCCCAGTCTCTCCTTGGGTGATTAATTTACTTGCTGTTGATTACTAAACTGTTTTCCTTCCTTTGCAACAGAGCTTAGGGAAGATATATGTAAGAATTGGACAAAGATAAATACATGCTGATTAAAGAAAGTAATTCATTAGTTTTGTCATCTAGAACAGTCATTTCTAAACACCCAGAAGGGAAACCGAAATGCTTAATTTAAAAATTTCAGTGTTTATCACTAGCTGAAGTAACTTCATTATGAAGGAAGTTTGACAATTCTTCTCTCAAAAACCAAGTTACTAAAAAAACCAGAACACTTCAGGCAAGAGTATAATGAAACAGTCTTATTTAGCATCAGTACAGAAAAAAAGAGCTTAAGGATCAGAAAGGATGTGGTAAAATACACTCTTCAAATCAGTATTCATGAAATAGTTAAGACCCACAGCAATAAGCAAGGATTAAAGAACATGGCATAAGGTTATCCCAGGTCATCTTATCCTGTCTGGTGGATGATGCTTTGCTGAGACAGTTCCTGAAGGTAAAAAAAGTGAAGACAAAGTCTTAACTCTGCTGGTAAGAGTGGGAGGAAGACTCCTGCTTTTCCCGACTCTTTCACTGACCAACCTGCGATACTAGCTACGAACATCTGTTAAGCTTAAGCCTCAGAATGAATATGAATGACAGCAAGGAGGAGCCAGTGGCCTTTAATGATTAACTTCTGCATTTAAAACACATAAGAAACACTGCAAATTTGGAACCCGAGAAGCACTCCTTTTTTGTAACAGACTGAAACAGAATCCTCTGATGGGAAGAACTGACCTTCTGTGTTTTCCATAAGAGTTCAAAACAACAATTTCTTAGTGCAGATAAGATTAGGTTCTTTTAAAATACTAGGAAATAACTGTATCACAGAATGGTTGAGGTTGCAAGCGACATCCTGAGATCATCTAGTCCAACCCCTGATCAAGCAGCATCAGCTACAGCAGGTTGCCCAGGACAGAGTCCAACTGGGCACTGAATATCCCCACAGATGGAAGACTCCACAATCAACCTGCTCCAGTATTTGACCACCCTTCCAGTAAATTCCAAATAGGATACATTTCTTTTTGCAAATCTCTTTACAGAAAAATAACCCCCAAAACCTACATCCCCAAATGGTGACTGACAAACAGTTCAGTCAGAATCAACTGTAGACTTTACCGATCCAAAACAAGAAGCTGCACTGACACGCCAAATCCAGTAAGCAAGGCTGCATGTCCTGATTCTTTCTGAAACTCTGTATCATTTATAAACTTTGCTTCCCATGTGATCCTTGCATGCACACTTTCTCACAAAAATGCTCATGTCCGGAAAGAGATATTTAATTAGTGCTCAAGAGAAAAGTCTTTTCATGGCAACTGAACATGACAAAGGAATCATGCAAGACGCTCTACTAAAAATCCACAGTACTGCCAACCTCCACACAGAAGATAAGCTACTGCTTCTCCTATATAAGTAGCATCAAGGATGACTAATTATTTCTAGCCACAGTCTGAAGTGTTGTATTTCCCACGATTTCAGATCTTTCCCCACAGGGAGGTTGTACACAGCAATGCTGAGGCATTAAAAGGATGCATCATTTCAAACAAAATTATGTCTTTCAGAAGATAACCAAGTTGAGCACTGAACTCATTTTTGTTGACAAAACTGTAGCAGTCAACTCTTACCTGGGTCTAAACATGTAAATTTGCAGCACTCCTTAGGGTCTTTGCGATACTGCTGACACCCCTGGGGCCGTTCACACAAAGCAGCCACACACATTTCAGGTTCACCGTTGTGACATGTGCAGCTCAAACAGGGATCGTTCCCTTTTGGAGTGAAATAGTAGCCTTCATCGACAATGTTGTCTTTGATATCAACGCAAGTCTGGCCTAAAACAGAAACGCACATCAATATCCAAGTGCCTGGGAGCCTGCCAGACAGAAGCCCAGTTTATTCTGTTACATTAAGTGATTTGTAAACATAAGTAGACCACCAGTTAAAAGCAACGCCTTCACATTAAAGCAACTTTGAAAAGGGATCTCCAAGGAGCCAGGAAGATAATGGATACTCTGGAGGCACGCAGGGATGATTTATTGCTCAAAATTGACAAAGTGAGTTCTAAGTATTTAATGGAGTTGACACACTTCCAGGCATCCTCTCCAAGACACAGGAAGGCAAGTGGTCTGAGAAGTTTAAACTTTACTGCCAATGCCTGCTGCAGCTCCCTCCCTCTCTCCTGGTACTTAGGAAAAGCTGGATCTTCTCTGGACCAAACCTGAAGGACATTCCTAACAGGCCAGGCCTAAAAAAGGAATCCAGGCAATAGTACTCCCACTGCCCTGGCTACACCTTGATCCCTACCCAGCGGGGGAAGTTTAGGCGTCTTCTTTCCACTGTCATTTCCTCCCACTGACCTAAAGGCAGGTACCAAAACCAGAGAGAGGGAACACAGACAGCACTGGGACCTGCCAGCTGAAGCAAGTGCTCAGGGAGGGTGGCCTGCCCCCTCCATCCTACACACAGATGAGCTGTGAGGGTCCACAGGAAAGTTCAGACTGGAGGAGACATGAGGAGGTCTCCAGCTCAAGCTCCTGCTCAAAGCAGGATCAGCTATGACATCCCAACAGGCTGCTCAGGGTTTTATCTAATCTGGGCATTAAAACCTCCAAGAATAGAGGTTGCACAACCTCGCTGGGAGTCTGTTCCACCCTTGACTACCCTCATAATTAAACGGTTTTCCCTGGCATCAATTCAAATCTCTTGTTTCAACTTAACACCCCTTGACTCCTGCCCACGCACCACTGTAAAGAGCTTGGCTCCATCTTCTTGATAACCTCCTTGTAAGTACTATCTGCTATCAGGTCTCCTGGAAGTCTTCCCTTCTCCGGGCTGAAGGAGCCCCATTCCCACTGTCTCACCTCAAAGGACAGGCGCTTCAGCCCACACCACCATCTTGCTGGCCCCCACTGAATCTGCCTCAATTTGATAAGGTCCTGTCAATTTTCTTGCACTGCAAGGCCTGAAATTGGACACAGCATTCTTCTGCTCAACTTACACATCTGATGCCCTCACCCTCTGGTTAATATCTTGACAGAGCTATTGCCTTTCTTACAACATCATCCCAAAAACATGACCATCTTTTGATCATCATTTTGACTAAACACATGTCTTTCAATATTAGATTCCAAGATTTTATTACATCAAGGTAGACAAGGCAATATCCAGTCTTCCTAATTTTCAATATTTCAGGTGCAAAAGCAGGCAAAAGGGCTGAATTTTCCTCCCTTGCCATTCTGTAAGTCTTTTTCCTGCTTTAAAGAAAAGCAAACAAGAAAAACTTCAAGAACTGCAGTAAAAGTTCAACAACTTTTCTCCTTCTTGCAAAGAAGCATCATGTCTATCGGGTATCTTAAATACTACCCGGAAATACTGCCGACACCTCTGTTGGTATAAAGCCTCTCGGAGTAAAGAAATGCAAGATACAGAATGAAAGCCATTTTCTCACACTTTAAGTCAGCAGCTCCACTTGCTCCCCCCCCAGTTCTAATAATTGGCTGGAAAGAATTTAATAGAATTTGCTATATTCAAAATAAACCACAAATAAGTGTTTCCTCATTTTCATGTGAAGTTAATAGTTTAAGAGTGATATTTACTAATAAGATGTTGTTGGTTTTGTTTTTTTTTTACTTCTCTTTTTCCAAGTATACTTTATTTTGGGGCTGATAAAGCTACTTAATTTTTTAGGGAAAATCTGTACTGTGGCTGACCACCACACATTATGATGCTTTTATTTATTTAAACCGAGCAGAAATTTAACTTCCCCCCACCTTTTTTTTAATTCACTGGGCAAAAGGTAAAAAAGATAACCAACCAATTTCCCCATATTTGTTATATGCATATTTAAACACACCACACAGTTAACAGTGAACTAAAACCAACTTACTCCTTTTGCAGAGGAATGAAGATTTCTCATAGCAGTTTTCAGCATACCAGCTGTGTAAACCATGGTGCCGAAGGGTAGGAAAATGGAAACATTGAAGCTGTGCACAAAGTACGTTTTCATTTTCAGACATAGCCGTACCAAAGATAGGGTCAGGGGGTAAAAATACTTCTGAAGAGCCTAGAACAAGATGCATTGGTATAAGCAGCCTGCGGGCATGCAAAGCTTTAGAAAGACTGTAATGTCACTCATTTCATGCACACCAACCCTGCTACAAGGCTACTGTCCTGTAGCTTTAGCTTCCATTAGCAACATTCCTCTAGGGGAAGCAAACAGCAGGGACAGAATGGGTGAATCCCAGAGAGAAGAGGCTGCTGTTTTCAAAGTACAGGGTAATTTCGGCATTCTGCACCAGCAGGGGTGACGTTCTGGCATCTCTACAAGTGCTGCCTTCCAGAGTCCCATGGGGTTTGCCTGCCAGTTCTTATGCGCCCCTTCAAACAACGCTGAGTTTGGCCACGCTTGCTACTTGGTGGAGCAAGAACCTGTACCAGTCTTGTACCTGGCACTCCAAGCACCTACTAGTGCCTCCAAAGATGCGTGTACATCTATCCTGCGCGGCGCGCTGCAGAGCTGCTCCCCGCGTCGCATGCCGCTCATTCAGAGTGCAGACCAGCGCTAAGCCGAGAACAAGGCTGCGACGCAGCTTCTGCTGCTGCAGTGGTGGTATGGACTATTTGGTCCTCCCAACTACATAATTGCTAAAAGACTGTATTGTGATGGGTTCCAAACAGTGCAAAAGGTGTTGAGGGCATTTTATAACTTTTAAAATGTTGTTTCTGACCAGTATCTCGCTTCACTGTTAGATCTGCTGGTATGCAAAGTTGCAGAGATTAATGGGAGACCAACACTGAGCAGTTGTGAAAATCAGCCTTTTTTATATGTTTTCAGAAGCCTACTTTCCAAATCCGTGTGCAAACATTGATTTTAACAGCTCTTGCAGTTTGCATGTTACACATGATATGTGTATGTTCTGATATGATGGTCCTTTCAAACACTGTTAGCTATTTTTTTTGTTTATTTTTTTTTAAATGCAACTAGGTTCTGCTATCATTTTTTTGAGGGCTTATCTTCCGCATCTCCCAATAATGGATTAAAGCTTACAAGTTATAGGACCCTAGACCACTTTTCAAACAGATGCTAGGAATTCAGAGTCTGCCTCACTACAAGTCAATGAAGCTTAAGTAAAGTTTTTCAGAAGTTACTGCACGCTACTATGTACTACTACTATGTACTTTATTTCATATAAGTACACCTTTATTAAATAGAAAGCTTGCAAACAAAATAATATGATATTGAGAAGGCTTAAATTTATATAATGCATCAAATTAAATAAAACTTAGGATAAAAGCAGGTATTATGATTTTTCAATGTCTCAGTGGTTGTAAACACACTGTCAGCAGATGGCAGTGCAGTCAACTTTCCAAAGAGCAAAGAAAGGTCCTTTTAAGGAGAATGTTGTGGGCTTTTTTTCTTGGGCTTCACAGGAGAAACATGCCTATATAGACACTTTTGACCAGAAATCCCTATTATGAGAAAAAGTTGGACTTTCCTCCCTCCCTTTCCCTCCTGTCCAAAGACATCTTTAGGTGCTTTAAGGAACTACTGAAAACATTCACTGCCTCCACAAGAAGGAGCAGTTTCCTCTGAATATTCAGTCAACTCTGTTCACATAAATAACAGAAGAAACCAATACTTTTGTGCATGGCAGCACAGTAAACAAGTACTGTCATTAGAAAACTATGCAGGGTTCTACTACTCATGGGTCAAAGGAAGTATTTTTCAAGACCCAACCATTTAGCAAAATTACGTTCATAATTATGTATCCGTACCTAATGGACAGTTTTCATTACAGATTTTCCATTACTGAAAGCTGTATATGAGAAGAAAAATATTCAGATTAGCTTTCAAATGCTACACTGGAATTCACAGTGCTGATGCTTAAAAAAAAACCCACCCTTTTTTTTAAATTTGCCAGTACCTAAACTAGTACAGCATTTAGATGATCAATTCTACACATAAGAGTTTATATAATGACTTTAAGATTAACTAATCCTTCAACTGAATTAGTTAAAAGGTATAGAAACATAACTTTGCATTTTCAGCAGAGGGAGCTGCTTCTTTTGCAATTGAAAAAGTTCAGCCAGTGATGCCTATCAGATTAATGTTCAGTTTTTCATATAAACTGGGATTTATTTCTAGGATTAAGCAAATTTTGTCTTTTTTTTTTTAATTAAACTATCTGAAGTGCTTTCAAATGAAAAAAATCTGGGTAACTCCGCAAAACTCAAGGTTTTTTAAGTATATAAAAATCTACCGATTTTTAAGAAGCTACCCCCCCAAATATCCTACACTAGTCTGTGCAAATACAAGAATCATGAATCAACAGTTCATCTAGACATTCACCACAAAGAGCGAGAAATTACAGAATAATTTCCTTTTCCACAGCTTAATCAAGGGGAATGCCCAAATAAACTAAAAACCATGTTCTTTCCACAGGATGTCAATGTGAAAAACTATGAAATTTCTTACACTTGAAAATAAGATGTGTATCGAGTATCTTGCATCTTAATACTGTAAAGCAAAGCAGTTTCCCTACACTATTTCACATTATCACTGAGAGAAGTGATGTCATTCTTGCAAATAATATTCATGCTTTAAGGTAGTTTCCATGGACCATTTAAGTAATAATTTGAGAGGCCTACCTTTATAAGCTACTTCCCAGTGACCTTCTAGAGAGTGATTTCGATTGGTGATCACATACTGATATCCAACCCAGAACCTAAAAAAAAAGTTAGATTCTAAAGACAAAAGCCAAAAAAACATACTAACAAATTAAAATAAATTACACAGAACCTTCCAATACTTAAAAGCTAACTTTCAAAACTTTCTGACGATTTTTTTCCTTAACATTTCAGCTCATATGCTGGCAATGTAGAGAGAAAGACTACAGTTGTGGAATGGAGGAAAATACTTGATAGTTTTCTATGTTTACAAATGGTAACTCACCATGTCTTTTATTTCTATTCATAATAAGCATCTTATTCTGTTATGGCAGCACTTCAGTATCTCGGCAGCACTTCAGTATCTCGAACACGAAAACCACATCCAGAAGTCAAATATTTTATAAACATATACAACTTATGTCAGACTGTTCCAGATCAAACCATCTAACTCTCCAGAGACAAAGATACACCATTACTGAACCACTCCTGGTGATTTGTCATGGCAGCCCATGAGACTGACAAAAAGCCCACAGACAAAAAAAAAAGGGAATTGTATTTGTTGTGAACTAACAGAATGAAATATCTAAAGCCACCAGAACATAGTTCTTGCAATTCAAAATGGCTTTACTTCATTCTTATCTCAAACTTGCAGCCTTTATTAGAGCTACTGGTACTTAATGGAAACAAAAATTCTGCTGAAAAAAATTAAAGAATTATTTCTATACAAGGTAGTGTAGCAGTACATCATTGTAAAATCCATCTTCTCTGTTGCAGTTCAAGAAAACTAGCACGTCGCCGAGACAGACTGAAGATAAAAAGACGCTGTTGAATTGTAGCCTATCTGTTAATGTTAATTAAAACATAAAACAGAGATGGCCACCGCCAAACAATCAACCAGCATGGTCATACTAGGTTATTAACCTGAAGTCAATTTTACCATTAGATTTTCTAAGCAAACTGAGCTACCAGCATTTGTATCACACAGAAACCACTCTCATGTAATATGAGATCTTTTGTCCTTTCCTTCCTACTCACCGACGCTGGTCTTTCCTTACAAATGTTTTTTCTTCCAAGTCCCACTCCTGTGCCAGGATAAACCTTAGCTCCTGGTCTGCGGTGAAGGTGGCGAGGGATCCATTCACCCGCTGACATGTCTGCACTGCATCCCAGTAGTTCTCCCCATTTAAGTACACTCTGTAACAGCTGGCTGTGCCCTCATAGTGGTGCCATCCTGTTGGGCACTTTCCTAGGAAACATGAAGAATAGAAGGGAAACCGTTCCCCCCAAATTAGGATCTTCAAGATAACGTATCCTAATCAGTTTAGGACAATGCAACACATAATCACTTGGATGTGTACGCACAACGTACTGCATATACTTCACCTCACCAGGAAGAGATGCATGCATTACAGATCACAGAAGGCTTACTTTGCTACGCCTTTTGATAAAGGAATTTTTTTAAATATATTTAAAAAGGTGCAACTCTACTTAGTAATGTTTCATTGCACTGTGACAGCCTTTAAAGTCTTTAATTAAGACTGATGATCTACTGTGGAAGATATTTCCCTGCATACCTTTATAAATCCAATCAGTTCGATAAATCCAAGTCAAAACAAGCAGCAAGAAGCAGGAAGAAAAAACCAGAGGTGGCCAATTTAATGATTCTATCTTTCTATTAGGTGGTTAGCAATACATCCAACTTGCTGTGAAGTTTTCAACCTACTTTTACAAATAGTATTCACATAATCCTGCTCCCATAGTCAATCACTAAAGACTACGGGGGTTCTAAGGCAATTGCTGTTTGCTTTGGGAAAACATTACTGCAAAGTGGATCTTTAGGAAGTAAGAAGGTGATGGCGTGAACTGCTGTCTCTGCTTTCTCTCAGTTAACTCAATTGAGGGAATATGCAACAAAAGCCTTGAGGCATTCCTGAATTAAACAGGCCCATGGGCTTTTGACTGGAATTCTTGGGGGCAATGGGTAACTAATAGAGAGAATCAGAGACAGGCAGATGAAATTTAAAAACGCACATGAAATATGATTTTACCACCTGCATTTGCAGTATTAATTTTGCACAACACCCAAGAAAGGAACTTCAAATTCACAAACTGTTTTATGTTCATTGCATGCATTCACAGAGTTCCTGTTCTCAAGTCTCTTTATTTCCTTCAGAAACAGTGACCTTTATCATCAAATAATGATATACAAACTTAGATTTTAAGCCCTTTAATTAAGTATTTGTCCTTATTCTCCATTTATATGGGATCTTTTAAGATCCACTGTTCACACCACTAAGATGAGACAGAATACAGAATCAATCAGACTGCAGAGCATATTAGATATTGCTGTATCAATTTCTAAATTGCTTTATTGTCCTCTATAAAATCTTACTAACATAATTTAGCTACTGGAATCCACGACAGATCAAAATACCTATTTTAATAAGCATTTTTGTCCTAAAAACAAACAAACAAAAAAATCAAATAGGTGAGTTTTTACTTTTGCTTATCACTTGTCTTTTTTCAGAAGATCACCATAGTCCAAAGCAATCATTCCCAATTACTGCCATACTGTCTTCCCCCCATGTCCTCTTCCCAACCCCCCATGTCCCATCCCTCCCTCCAAGGCTAATCAGTGCTGTCTCATATTCCCAAATCCCTGGATGATCCCTGGAGCACAAAGGGAATCAAGATAAATTGGCTGATAAGGGAGAAGGCAGGGGAGACTTAGATGTTTTGGGACTGGAGAGATTCAGAGGCAACAGTCACTGTGAGCTACAATCAGTGGGAAGGACATTTGCAGAACATTTATAATGCTTTAAATAAGGCTGGGACGAGGATGCCGGCAGTGGCACTAGCAGTGCTGCAGCTGAGAGGGTAGGATGACATTGAAGTGATATTTTTGAAGAATCCTGACTGATTGATGGGAGTAACACGGCAAAACGCATTCAAGTGCTACATACTTCCTTGACAGACATCATCTTCAGAGAAGAATTTCCTTAAGTTCCCCATGCCCTAAAGAATACTTTTCCTATCAAAAAGGATACAAAACTCACAACATCAGAGATGCACTTAATTAACTAATAATAATGCAGTGTCTTTAAGATCATCTCCAAAATTACTTCAATCAAAAGCAATCAATTTTGTTTTCCCCCCATTTTCCAGGGGAACAAACCTACATGCAAGCTCACATAAAGAGACAAGGGCTAGATTATCTATCCCACTGCAGGTTGAAACCATCAATTAAACCATGGGTTTAGTTTTCTGTAATTGCAATGAGTTATAACAGAAAATTGCAACTCTGGTTTCACAAAAATGGGATTACTAGGGAAGTAGAATTCCTTGCACATATTGGCCTGCTATATAAACTACGCAATATAACAGGGCGTATATAAAAGAAATGTACAAAAACCTTAAAAAAAAAAATCACTGCACATTAATGAAACCTAGTCAGAAAGCTATGCAAGGAAAAAAATCTATTAATTCTCCTTAAAAAAAAAAGCCTAAATTACTAAATTAGTTAGAAGAAAGATGGCCCAGATTTCCCAGTCTGCAACTTACTGCTAAATCGGACAGGCTGTGCCACATTGACAGTGTGAAAGCGGGTTGTCTCTCCTCCTCTCCCTCGATTGTGCCTGGAGTCCACATTCTCCTTCCCATGGTAAGTTCGCTGGTCCCCTGTCAAGCCTGGGGACCAGAAGGAACAGTCAGTAGTGGTGAAAAAAATGCAAGCAAAGGCGGATTTCATTTTATTAAACGTTCTCTGGGTTTTAATTCAAGACATATAGTAAGTAACCTAGTCAGGTGAACAAAGCTGGTAGATCCCTGCAATAGCAGCTGGGCCATTTTACACAGTACGTAACCGAAATATCTACAACTGAAAAGAACCAACAAGCCATTACACAAGTCTTGCAGAGTAAGCTAAATATTTTGGCAGACTCTCAACAGCCTGCAGTTGTATACAGGACTTGATGCTCATCATTTCGATTGCTGCAGCAAATACATCATCTCCAAGTGCATTTTACCCATTCCTGTTTACAGAACTACCCACTCTCCAACTGCTTCATTTCTCAGTTGTGTGTTCAAGGATGTAAGACAACTTCTCCAATACATCTTCCAACACATTCTCCAAGATCTGGGACAAAATTAAAACCACGAAAGGAAACCTATCTTTAGCCAGAAGAATGAGTTTTTTTATTCACTCTCAAGCTTCTAAAGGAAACAGTAGTTCATTATTTCTGAAACAAAAAAAATACATCCTTATCCCAGAGTCAGGGCTTCTAAAAGGCATACGTGACAACTGGATTCAATAACTTAGGAAGAACGCAGTGCAAAGTATTATCCCAGAAAAGGGGCTGAGGGGCTGGGGGGGGGCTCCACATGTCTACCAGGAGTAAATAAGGAGCACACAGTTCAGGCAGAGATGCTGCTGGATGGGCCATAGCCAGCAAAACTAGCAAAATCTTAAGTAGGAAGGCTGGCATGGCAGTGGGGAGGAACCTTTGAGAAAGACAGAGATGAGCACCAAGAAAGTTTAATCTGGAAACAAGGGATTAACCTTAAAAAGGGAAAAATTAAGAACCCAAGAATGTAAGCATTAGAAATATCTACTAATATGTTATTTAATACTACCAGATGTTATTAGAGTTTAACCAGCACAAAGAGCTACGCAGACATTCATTTCTACATTAAAAAATCAGCTTATTTTCCTTTAAAGGTGATTAGCTCTATTTAGCCTAGCTAAACCAAATAAACCAGTCATGGTCCCAAATAAAGAGGAACTACATAGTCTTCTTCAACAGGTTTCACTGTTGAAGAAGAAATGTTTTCGAACCTTTGTCAATAAAGCTTCCTCCTTTCAGACTATCTTTAAAAAGCAAGAAGTCCACAGCAATTTCACGATAACTTAAACACAGAGTTGGAGACTGTTTGGTGTATTACCTGGGGGGAAAGACCTACAGAAGATCCACCGTCAAACAATGCGCTCCTTGGACAAATGTTAGTACCAATGAGAAAAAAAAAAAAAAAAATCACTTGCTGGAGCCCAGGAATAGCAGAGTAGCTTTGCATTCATCTGGCTCTAGCATACTGAGTTTGCCCTGGGTTAATGGGATAAGCAAGGGATATTTAATTATCACGTTATCCTAGGAATTACATGTCTATAGAGATCACCCATTAAGAAATCACTGTGCATAATACACTCATATGGCTTTACAGAAATAAAGTAGTGATTCTACTGTTCAATATTAGAATACACTATTTATCACAGGCAAGAAGTTAGTGCCAAGAAATTCAGTTACCACACATTTCAAAGGACACAAAATGGTAAAATAATTTGACAGTGAAGATCACTGAATATTTTTTATTACTTTAAAGACCAATCTATTTTTAGTTTTAGAATCTGACTGTTCTTAATCCTGATGGTTCCATAGCAGTATTTACACTATGATTTTCAGAGCGATATTGAGGCACTAAAAAAACAAATCTTGAATTATAGTAAGACTGTAAAAATAACACTAAAGTAGAATGTTTTATCAAAGATGAACTGAGCTCAGCACGGGAAGCTCTATTTTTCCATGGCATTAAATGGTAACAAGTAAACCCAAAGAACCGGTAAGAACCAAACGCACAAAGAATTAGTTCCCTTTCAGAGCAGATGCAACACCATATGGCTGACCCTCCATGGCTAAAGAGAACGCCTACGAGGACTTAACAATTTACCTCCCCTGGGAATAAAACAGAAGTTCACAGGTTTTAACATGTGAGGTTAAGAAAGGGTTACTTGGGCTAAAATCTTAAATTGACAGAATTTATGCCAGATGCTTTGAAAAACAGCTACACAGATCCCACACAAAGCAAGTTCAATCAGTCCTCACCCAGGAAGCAGGACACTCATTCCTTCCTCAGCATCTGCCCGTGTCAGCAGACTCACCGCTGAAACCAGGCAGGGCTGAAGAGGCAGAAAGCAGCCACCACAAGTCACTTCTCCTTCAAGCCCAACATTGTCAGCTGCTTAATAAACTGGAGCTCTTCAAATATCAAATTGCTTCTGTTTGACCTGAATTTTCAGTCTCTGAGAAAAGCAATGATGACAAGTTTTTCCAGGGCAATAAAGAAAGCGATGCTAACAAGCCTCTAAGTCACTTGACTGCCATGAAAAGCCACTGCAGATTCTGGTGGCAAAGGTGTAATTGGACTGGGCTTCTATTGTACTTTTTCAATACTCTGCAGAAGAATTTTCTATGTACCTTGCTGTTGCTGCTTCCTTTATAAAAATATTTTTATCATTATAAATAAAGTAATAGTGCCATGGACTAAGCTTTAAGATAACAACCTAAGCCAGAAGATCACAACCTAACCATGTTTGAGTGTTTCAGAAAGGGAAAGCCATCATTTTTACTGCAGGTGTCCATACTTAATATTCTGAAAGTGAACAAAAACCCAAGTAGTGCAAATGGAACGTGAGCTGAGACCACACAAAAGTGAGAACTGGCACCAGCTGAGGCAGGAACAGGCTGGAACGTTACACATGCCAAACAGCACCACATGGGGGAACAAACACAACACCGAATGGAAAACTGCGTTCAGAGAGCTAGAAGAGAAACTGCCATCTACCACACATGCCGAGGTCTGCTTTGCACCAAGAAAAGGGCAGGTGGAGAGAAGACTGCCTGTAATATAGAGAGGTCCTGGTAGGGTCAGGACTCATAAAAGGGTGAATATTGGGATTTGGGGAGTTGAACTGGTTTCTAGAGTTGTTGTGTCACAGATACACCAAATTCTTCACAAGGGTGGATGTCCTATGTCAAATTACACCAGAATTAAACTGTTTGTGAAGCAGCCAGGTCTTGCCATATATTATTTGTTCCAAGATTTGAGTTGCTCCTGTTTAAACACACAGATTCCCAAAATTTACATTAAAAGCTGCCTTGACCCCTAAGCTTCAAATTTTCTGTCCAGCGTATTACCTGGTAAAAGCTTGGAGAGCTTTTAATTCCACCTGGTAATTTGAGGAGAGAGAATTTCAGGATTAAATCCAGTTTTGTGCAGCTCCACACTTTGCATTATCAACGTATTATGCTAGGAAATAGATGCCAACCAAGAACAGCATCATGCTGATGATGTGCATGTTGGTGTGCATGTTATTCAACGTAACAGTAAAGAGCTTATAACTTAAACACCAAAAAATAGGGTAAAAAGGATGCGTTATACAGGAGTTCAGCAAGGGCTCAGGAAAGGTGTGAAAATGATCTGAGATTTTTATTATCTAGGTTTAAAAAAGGAGATGTACTAAAAAGCACACAAATGTCAACACTCACTTCAGCCAAACACAATATCCTTGGCAAAACAAAACACAAAGCTGTTTATGATCACTGCAAAACAGTGTGCTGCAGCCGATGCTTTACCAGTTACTGGCCATACCTTCAGCTGGCTCCACAAAGCAGGCTTTACAGACTCAAAGATGATATAGTGTGTATGTACTAAGGCAAGTGACCTCCAAGTCTGCACATTTCTTCCTGATACAGTATCTGGGGAAGTCCTTAAGAACAGCATACAAGATGACGTTGTTCAAGATCAGCATCTGCAGTTAGCTTCCTAGCAAGATTGTTTCTGTATGAAATTAGGCTCCCAACCTCAGCATAAAAACATGTAAAAAAATCATTCTGTTTGCCATGGAACTGCAGGGCAGCTCATACTACTTACTTCTGCTAGGCACTGCTTGCAACTGCTCACCAGGATGGCCAGCGGTCCAGTGTCGATTGTGGCCTCAGGCTCAGAGGGGAAAAAAAACCCCCTAAGAATTCATCTCGTTGAAACTTTACAGTGTTCTTGTTTCTGACCAAGTAGGTCTAGAAAACAGTACTGAGAAATACCTTCTAAAAGAAGAATGTGGCATTAGGCAAGGGTGTCCACTACAGGGTGAGCTGAAGGTTTTCAAATTCAGATGCTGGGAGAAGCCCAAGGACAGATGACAGCACAATCTGATCACTTATTCCTGGGACAAACTTTTTTTTTTTTTTTAATAGATAAACGAAGGCAACAGAATGATCAACAATATAATTGCAAGCTGCAAGACTGGTATCAACAAGATTTATAAAAGGCACTGGAATTTAAGAAATCCATTCTCTGTTCATACATAACAGAAACAAACATCAAGCCTGTAGCATAAGATCAAAACATAGGTAAACAGCCAGAGCTGTACTAAAACCTGCTCCACTCGTACTGCTGAAAATGAGTTTTGACTGGAAGGCCTGCAGAGAAGGTAGTGTATTTGGAGGGGCTACTCCAATATTCTTGTAGAAGCAAAGCTGAAAATCCAATGAGCAGTAAAAGGCAAACTGCAGAGCCGTTCCTTCTTATGGGTTTAAATACAGAACTTTTATAAAAAGTGGAAAAATTATGTAACTACTTTGATTACTTGTATAGAAACCTAAGAGGAAGTGACTAGAAACAATAAATTCCCATTGTAAAAAGCCCATGTTTAAGATATTAATGCCTGTTTCTACCATTTCACAGAATACACCACTTTGGGACAAACTATTTTTAGGATCAGTTACTGTAGATATGGAACTGCACACAAATGTCATGAGTCTCCACTGCTTAAGAAGAGAGTTGCAAGCAGATGCTACATAAACCCTCCCAGCAATTTTTAGGATGCTCACAAGAGCAAGCAGCTGACAGTTTTAGTTCTGACCAGTTTTAGTCTGATTGTCAATGAATTAATGTCTTACCTAATTGTGTTCTGAAAACAATGCCAGAAGAAATTATTCTAAAACCAAAGTCTTAGGGATTGGGGTGTTTCTAGTACTTCAGGTAACACACGATTCCCAACTACTTTATTAATTAATGATCCTCTTGTTTTAATAGGAGCTTTGTTACTAACATGAATGAAACCAGGCCTAAAAAAGGTGAACTAAATCAACAGTGCAAATAAATAGCTTTGTATCAAACCTTTGAAAATACCAACATGACTAAGTAGTCACTGAAACACACCTTCGTTATCACCACAAAACCCTAATTCACGGCCATTGATCTTTTCCGAGTTGCTCATGTTGGAGTGTGCCATTAGTAGCTCTAAGGCTGAAAAGTAACAAGCTTCTCAACCAGATTCAGAGCCTTTTCTTGCAAGCTTTCTTTTCATGCTTCAGAGAGTTTTCATACCTTTTAATTTAAAGATATTTTAATTCTCCAAGTTTCACAAGTCCAGGTGGCTTCACTAACTAGTTCTTTTAGTGTTCAGTCTGCTTTTATTGAAGTTAAGAACCTTAATTAAAAAGTATTTAAATTTAGCTGAATCATCTCATGATTGCTCATCTAAATTCAAAGGTATTTTCTAAAGTTAAAGCTGCATCATTTCTTCTTAATTCAGTGGCCAAAGAAGAAAGTTATTACTCCTGAGTATGACTATGTGCTACTAGTATTACTACTATTAGCTCCCCAGTCAACATCCCAGGACTTAGTCCCTCCTATGACTGGTCAAATATGTATTGCTTTCCACAATGTAAGAAAACTGTGCTCTTCCACACTTATTCTAGCCTCAGATTTACTTTCATTCATGCTATTTCTTTTTATACCCCAACACACCATTCGTATGCACACCAACTTGCTCTGATTCTTGACAGTTCCGAGTAACACATGGCCTTCAACATTCATTTCATGTCACAACACTATCCCACCAAACTTTTGTTACAGGTATAATAGAGTTTTTATATCCTACACCAGTAGTTCTTGTTCCTCTGGTTTGCTGGCTACACTCCTTGCATTACTGTGCAAATATCTCAGTTCTTTCATAAATGCCACACCCAGCATTCTGGCTGTTTTACTGAGCACAGCCTTTTCACCAATTACTTATCCAATTACTCTTCCCTTCGAATAGAATACTTTCCTTCTCTGTGCTGTCCATCATTTTCCCCTCTAGTATTCTTTATGTATGTTATTCTCCTCTTCCTGCATACAGGCATGGCAATGAATCAAGTCTCTCCCATGCATCTCCTTTTGTTTCTTAAGGTTTTTCTCATCATGTCAGGCCAGACAGTCCAATGAGACCTACACCCCAAACACAAAAGCAGAGCCTACCTACTGACAAGTATTATTTTCATAAAATCCTCTTCCTAGCCATATACCAAATATTCTTTGTAACTCCAGTCCTTAAGTGAAAGATCCTGCTGCATCCTCCATACAACAACTTAAATTGCTGACTAATACACTAGGCAAAAAGAAGATAAAAATACCATTTCCTACTAATATGGATTTTCTAATATTCCCATAAGTGAAGCCTTCAGTGCTGTTTGAGTAAATCCAAATACTGGCTCCTGAAAACATACGATTAAAAGAGTTTATGAAGAGTAAATACACCAGCTTGTTTGGCAGAACAAAGTTCTCCACTTAAGCACATGAAGCATAATCTGAACAGGGAGCAATAAAACAAGCACTCTACCTAAGTCCAACGGTGTCACAGTTTGAGTGATACACTCGTACAACCAAAACAGTAATTCCAATTTAACCGCAGGCCTATGTGTCATTTTAGTTTAATTGCAACACGATTTTTTCCTTGTCATGAAAGTCTTTTTAGACTACAAACTCTCCTCACCTCCAGCATGACCTACTCAGACACTAAGAATGGAAGAGTAATTCAGACAAGCGAAAAACTGTTTGGAGCATTAGCTGCACAAAATTAAGGGAAGACAACTCAACGTTTGTTAATAACGGGTACATTTCTACCAAACAATCTCCACTTTCAAATAAAAATAAGCAAGTGACCTTAAAAAGAAGAGTCAAAATATTGCTGCAAAACAAGTCAACACTGGTATGAACAGCCTTCTCAGCTTTACTTACCTGGACAGTCAACTTCATCACTCTCGTCCTCACAGGTGGGCCACCCATCACACTGCCAATTTGAAGGGATGCACTGGATGGTACCACTCCGACAGGCAAACTGCCCTGGGGTGCAGCGGAGCTCTAAGAAAGAAGAAAGTTGTGCTTTGTTTGAAGTGTTACTTATGCTTGTAAATCTATACATATATCAGTTGTCTGTCATGTAACATACTGCTGAAGTGCACTGGACAAAAGCTCGGAATAACTCAGCCTGTTAAAAACTCCTTAGTTTCAGATCACTCCCATGCTTTGAACTGCATGTTTGTGGTATTAATAGACCGGAGGGCCTGCTTCCAGTGCTTGGGAAAGAATTCTGTCAGGCATCTATAGTTAAAACTTCCTAACAAAGATACCATGTAAGGAGCTATCACCACAGCATTACCCATTTACTTCACAGAATAACAAAGGTTGGAAAGGACCTTCAAGATCATCAAGTCCAACCGTTAACCCAACGCCACCATGCCCCCTAAACCATGTCCTGAAGCGCCACGTCTACACGTTTTTTTAACACTTCCAGAGATGGCGACTCCACCACCTCCCTGGGCAGCTTGTTCCAATGCTTGACCACTCTCTCAGTGAAGAAATTTTTCCTAATATCCAATCTAAACCTCCCCTGGCATAACTTGAGGCCATTTCCTCTCGCCCTATCACTAGTTACTTGGGAAAAGAGACCAACACCCACCTCGCCACAACCCCCTTTCAGGTGGCTGTAGAGAGCGATAAGGTCTCCCCTCAGCCTTGTCTTCTCCAAACTGAACAACCCCAGTTCCCTCAACCGCTCCTCGTAAGACTTGTGCTCCAGACCCCTCAGCAGCTTCATTGCCCTTCTCTGGACACGCTCAAGCACCTCAGCATCCTTCTTGTAGTGAGGGGCCCAAAACTGAACACAACTGAACCGCTTCTGTGGGACTACTTGTTCGCTTTTCTCAGAACCAAAGTTCAACAAAAATATGCTATTGCGAGATTATGCAATAAATTCAAAAATCCTATTTCCATTCCAGTCATTATGTATGCCAGGACCCGCTAGACTTGCGCACATGTCCAGCCCGATTTAAAGCAGTTTCATAGAACTATTTGCAAAACAATTTCTATATCCACAAACCTGTTTTCACTTTCTAGCTTAAGCTCTTTTGTAGAATTTCTCCATACGAACACATCCTTTACAAGAAACTGTCAATATCTGCAAACATGTAGTTCCTGCTTCTGCAAGAGTACTGCCTACTTGCCACCATTATACTGTCAGACCTAATTAGCATTATAAAGAGTACAATTTTTTTCTTGCTTTTTTATATCAATTCCATCTATCAAATGCCAGAACCTAATAATTCAGCTTCATTTTGTGTCCCTCAAAACATTTTGCAGGGGAAGAAAAAAAAAAAATCTGTCTACACCAGTGAACAATTCTAAGCTTGTTTACAGATGGCAGGTCAGCAAGTCACCACTAGCATCCATAGGCTCACTTTTGCACCAGACCATCACCATCCATCTTCCATCTGGATGATGGTTGTCAATTTTCCAACCAATGTTTTTGAATAATTTAGCATATTTTCCTCTCAGTAAATTAGACTAATCCCAGGTAAGCTATGTCTAGAGAATAAGCACCTTTTTTTTTAAAAAAAAAAAGTGTTTTAAAGTAAAACACACTCAACCTTGATTTTGAAAGAATCAGGTAGGTAACTTCCACAGGGAGAAATCTCTAAAAGAAAATTTAAAATATGGGTATGTGTTCTCTCATCCACAGCTTACAATCTAAGAAGAGAGTTGTAATTGCAGTTGTTACCTTCTTGAAACACACGTCTAAACTAAATCAAGACAGACGTCACGTTTAAGTGTTCAGACAACATGACCAGGCATAATAAAACCAGTCATCGTGCACTCTCAATAAAGCTGTACCCACACACCTAGTAATTGGTACAGGACATTGATAACAGGCTTCTAATTTGATGTTAGACTAAAATCCAGTTCTAGTACTGGTTTCTCTTCAAAGCACAGACCTGCTCTTCTAGAAAAATAAGAATGGGCACATCCTCTTAGCAACCACCTACTCTGAGCAAACATTCAGGTCACAAAATGGCCAAGAACTCACACAGACTTGCCAGACTACTGACAGCAACAACAGGCCTTACAGCAAGACAAGAGTGTACTCACCCATTTAGAGTTTTACTCAGTCCAGACAACTAATAGTGAATGAGCACAGGGGAAATGTGTAAAAAAAAAAAAAATCTACTAGCTTAGGTCAGAATGATTTCCCCCCACAGAACAGAAACTGAAGTCATTTATTTAGCCCAAAGAGAGACATTTTGAGGGGAAATTATTAGGGGAATAAAAGATTAGGCTCTACTTGCCCAATGTAGCAAGAGAGAAAACTTAAAATCTATCTTTAAGCTAGGGAAAAAAAACAACAACCAAAACAACAAACCAAACACAAAACCTCAAGTGGAAATTAAAATTACTCAAATTTCAAGTTCACAGAAAAACATCAACTCTTCAGTAAATCGCTGCAGCTTCTTTCACTACTTTTGCGCAATGTCAGCATGCAGTGGAAGGTTTCTCACAAAGTTCTACTATCGCAGTTTCAAGTATGGAATTTACACTGGAGACCATGGTAGATATTTCAAAGCGTGAAAGACTATCCTCAGCCCAGCTCCAGGTTTCCAACGCAGCCACCTGCAGTTATGGCAAAATTCAAGTCCAAATTCAATACTTTAAATAAACTCTTTAATTTTTTTACTGCTTGGTTTTAGTGGAAGTCACACACACACCCTGTGAAGAAAGCTATTCTGCAGCCCTCTGGTTTCGCAGGCAGCATCCAACAGGAAAGGACTATGAGCCAACGTGCATAGGGGAAAAACAAAGAATACTTTTGTCCCTCTACAATTTCATATATGCTATTACTATTTCATGTACAATTACATATGACTGGTTCAGATAAAAGGATGACTCCAATGCAATATTATGGGCATTAAAAAAATGCCAGTTACATGCCGTAATATCATTACTTCCTGTATTCTAGACACTCCTCTCTGAAGAACATGGATACATGGAAGAGTACAGAACATTTCGATTAAAACACCACTCAAAGCAGCTGAAAAATTGTTCCCAATGGGAACCATGCTATGTCAGACGCACTAATTATTTCAGAACAAGGAACACGAACTGCTACGCAATTCTATTGCAGAGGAGGAAAAAGTGACACTAAAAGAAATACTGTGAAATGAACATCTCCATATTTTGCAAGTACTGCGAATTACTCCTGAGCCATCCTAACCCAGGGCCAGTGTCCCCATGCGTTACTGAACTACCTAAATCATCGTGCAGCTTCTGGAAGAGTTTCATCTGAATTGTTTTGCTTCTACATGCTGCCTGCTGTGGTTTAGCACAAAGTGAAAGATGCAGCCATCTGAGAAAGTCTAACCGCCGCTGTCACTTGCGCTCAGGGTGGGTTTGGATATACCCAATAGCCTCCCTGAGGACTAATGCTTAAGATCAGCTCTTTCAGAAACCCCTTGCCATTGATGGAGCACATACTTCCACTAAGGTCGTCCGTCCGTCCCCCCCCCGCCCCGGGCTGTCATCCGGACAAGATATGGCAGCAGAACAGGCAGCCACATGGGCAGCGCAGCCCGGCCCCGCAGAGCCTACGGAGCACAAGGGCTGCCTGCCAACACCATCCCCTCAGCCCCGTGTGCCCCACACAGCCCTGCACGCCGGGCTCAAGACTCCCACAGCAGAGCACATCAGGTAGCCAGGTCAGGAGCCTTCAGAGGTAAAATACATACATAAAAATAGATAGAAGCCTATGAAGAACCTGTGAGATACTTGGTCAAGGAATAGAGAAATTTGGGAAAGGCGAGGACGCACAAGATAGGTGCTAGTCTCCACAACCCAGTCAGGCGTTTCATTTCAGTAGCCTATTTTCAAGCCAAAAGAGCCGAAAAATGAAAACATTTTGAGCCTGTCTCTTTACTGCAGAAAAGGCAAGTCATGCCGCCAGCAGCAGAACAGGATTCATGAAGACATACGAGCGCTAGCAAACAACAGCACAACACAATGTAATCATCCATCTTTCCTGAACTGCAAGTAATTACTGAATACATGGTCAGACTTTGTATGAGGAGTGTGGTAAATAAAAACTGTTTCTTCACCCATATAAGATTTCCAGTTCTTCAAAAGAATAGCAAAGTTTCAAAAATATCAGCCCCACTTCTGTCCCTAAAGTCAGATATCCCACATTGTTCATAGCTATTGATGGTAACTCACAGCAAGAAAGGACGAGGAAGAAAGTTTCTTAAGCTCTCACCTCCTAACAGCACTAAAAACATGCATTTTCCATGAACTGTTAAAGCAGAAACATTTTGTATTTTCAATATTGTTAGAAAATATGTAATGGTACAAGTTCAGCTATAAGCAAGCAGCTGTTGGAGCAGAGGCACCAATACAACATTAGCTAACGGCATCAACAACTGCCTAGAAGTGAAAACACAGAAACGCAACCACCTCCAGCATTCACGCACAACGTGACAAGTTACATCAGCAGTATGATGATTCACATGCAAAATTCTAACATAAAAGGCTTATTTTTCTTCTAAGGATCACATGGAGTCTTCACTATGCTACAGCACAAAATTTAACAGACTGAAATCTCATTTTAGAGCAATTAAATTTATCTGACATTTGCTGAGAAAAAAAGAGAGGCATGTAAAACACTGGAAATAGCAGCAATTATAGGTTTTGCACTATACGTAACAAACTTATAAAGCATCATGAAGTTTAAGCAGTGTGAGAACGTGAAAACACTTCAAGCAGTGTCATTATCCAGTCTCTTCACTTTATCGTCTCAAAGCACTTCTGCAATGTTAACCGTCAACAATCTTGCCAACCACCACATCCTTCTGCCAGTGGTTACAACCAAGCACAGAAAAATTACATAGTTTGCCACAAGGTACAGATAAGATGAACGGCCGAGCAGAAGTCAGCTATCCTGGCTGCGCTTCCACGCTTTCATGACAACACCATGTTTCTTCCCTAAAACCCAAGCAACCTGCCAGTTCAGCAGCACACGCCTACCTGAACAAACATTTGTCTTTCAGAAATATCAGTAATTAACAACGACATCTGCTCTGGTAACATTTCACCTCTTCTCTCTAGCAACAGTTTATTAAGAGCTAGACATTGGCCAGAGGGAGCAAGAAACTCCTTAACTTTATTTAAAAAGAGGAAAAGAAAAACTGCAATCAGGTTCAGACCATGTTTCAGTTCTATGAGCTTAATATATAACCCAAGATAAAACTTACTGTCGAGTGAAGGCCAAAAAACCCAATGCCAATTTGCTGGGACACATTATCTAATAATACTAGTGCCCATGAGTCACTCACCTGAAAGAAGTCTTGCCAAAGCTAGTCGTGGACCTGTAATTTGAAATTTAAAACAAAACTTACAAAACAGTTGGAAACTTAATTAATCAAACACCAGAAATAACAGGCAAGATTATAAACAAACACTGCCATAAAAACCAAGAAGTCTTATCTCCTTTAGCTGCCAAATATGATTTTTCTAAGTTAGTCAGTGACAAAACAGACAAGATTTTTGACTACTTGAAAAATCTAGGTTTCATACAGGAAAAAAAATAGTCTTCAAGGTCGGTGTTTGCTTCCACTTTTACAGAAAGCTTTTGTTCCAAAGATTTTCCCAATTGCATGCTGAATACACTCATCATGTATTTCAACAGAGGGCTTAACTAGCTTTTTAAATTTTCTTTACAGCACGCTAGTTTCCAGGTTTTCTGCTAAGTACTCAAAAATAGACATATACAACGAGCATTATCCACAGGAAGGACTTCATGACAGATGAATAAAATACACATACACCCACCCTGCTTTAATTTCCAGCCCGCTTCACATGTTTCATAAAACAAACACCTTTTTGCCATTATAAAATGATCCAGGAAGCCCTTTCAGGTTTAATCTTCTCATGTAATCTTTCCATGTAATTGAGAATGTTTTCCTTCTGGAGCCTGAGCGCTGGGAAACCACAGTGCATCTCTCCTGCAGCAGATGCACACCTAGTCAGTGTGCTGCCCTGGGCGTTACACTACGTGCAACCTGTATTTTGTACTTCATTTTAAGTCTTCCAGAGGTGCATTTGGACTAGAACACCTCCTGCTTGCATTTAAACTGGAACTAATTTCTTACTCATCCTCCCCCTTTTTTATACAAAATATAAGGGATAATTAGTTTCTCAAAACAATTGTTTTATTTGAAAGAAAGGCAGACAGCATCTATATCCAGTATCTGAGACTACTTTTCAACATAGTAAATCTCATTTTAGAGCTTCCAATACCAAGTCAGGACCATAATAGACGCACGAGACAAAGTGTTGATTCAATACAAGTTCACTTTGCTAGTTCAGTTTTCTGAATGAATTTGATGAGTTGGCTTTGAAACCGCAAGCTTCAGATCAAATGAAGTTATTGTCTGTCCACATTAAGTTTAAGTCAGATCAGCTACAGTTAGTCCCCCTGCAAAGAGAAAGATCGCATGCTCCCACTAATTCAGCAGAAATATAGTTATACAGATCCAGTATCAAAGAAGGTGGAACCGGGTCTTCATAATAGCTGTCTGCCATGAAGCTAGTGGAACATCTACACTAATGTATTTAATTTACTTAAAGTATTAGCTCTAGTAGAAGACATCTTCTGATATGCTGGGATTACACACATCTCAGAGGCAGAACAGCTAGTTTCAGCCCTGTGCTACCAGAAGCTGCCTTATGAGCAGAGCTGGGACCTTCACGCCCATACCATAAGAAAAGCCTTGACTGACCAGTCACAGCTCTGACCCACAAAGAGCGGTACCAGGTCACACCAGCACAGGGGGGAGAGAAGCAGCAGGGGTGGAAATAGCTCTCAGGAATGGGCAAAAAACAGCAAACTCTAAAAATTTCTGCCAAGTGACAGAAGCCAACTGCCCATGTATCTCAGAAAAGCACCCCTCTAGTCTACAAGCACTACTTACTCATCAAAACACTTCTGCAAAGATAAGCTGGTGCATGAATGAGAATGCTTTGATACTGTCTTCACAGGATTATTTATCCTCCCTCAATTCAAGAGGGAGATATAAAAGCAATTCAGCCCAAAGAACTGCTACACCCAGTAAAAATGCCAGAGGTCCTGTCTCAGGTACATACAATAAACATCTACTGTAAAGCATTAGGTGAACACATCAAAGTTTTCAAAATCTAAATTTCAGCCTTTTATTTCCAAGACGCTGAAGCCCAATCTCTTCTAAGGTAGAAACATACCCCTGACAGACAGAAGACTCCCCTTACTTATAAACCATGTATTCCTAACTCTGATACATAAACCGCTAGTGGCACAAAAAACTCAACGCCTTGCCAACTCACAATTTAAGAGGTGGGTAAATGCATGGAACAATACAGATGAGGTGCCAGAGCTCTAAACTAAAGCCTCTATAATATAAGTTTCAGTTCAGGAGAGTGCTTTGATACAAAGACTAAACTCAGTGACTGCAATCACTGATAATGAAAGTTTGGGTTCTTCCAGTTCCAATAACTTAATTTCTCTTTAATAGAGATTCACCAGTCAGTAAAGTCTGATATATTAAGACTTTATTTTGGTAACTAAGACTACAGATACATGTTAGGTTTTAGCATTTACATAGCTAGTATAGATTTTAATTCATTTTAGTTTTTAATACAGGGAAATGCCACTTTTCATTTGCTACGCTAATTGTCAGTTCTTGCCTGCTGAGCTTCATTTGTATGGAAATTGAAATTTGATTAAATGCACAAATCCATCATTTGATGTTATTTCAATTATAAGCTATTACTCTGAAATGCACGTATTGGAAAAGATAAGCTTGAAGTACATGGTTTGGTTTTGTACGTAAGTTTTTAATGAACAATGGCAGTTTTGTGTGTACCTCACGTGTACTTCACTTATTTTGGTCACATTTCTCAAGACAGGATCTGATAGATCCTCTGGCATAATTTTTATTTACAGACTGAAATAAAACAGAAGACAAAAAAACTTCCTGCTTTATCAGTGTAAGTCACTCATTGTCCCAAACCAGATGAACCAACCTGTAAGAAAATATACCGTTCTCTTTCAAGAGGCAATTACAGCTATCAAAAGCTGATTAAGCATTAACAAAAACTCTAGCTACAGGTGCTTAGGCCAGTAACTCTTCTTATTCAGATTTTAACTTGTCCAACAGGTATTTCTTATATTCTATAATACTAAACTTACATACTTAAGACCTGTACCTACATGTTGTACTACCATTTCATATTTTAACACATTTAAGAATTAAGTTTACTAAAATTGAAAATTGTTTTTTTCTTAAGTCACCATTTCTATATAACTTGCCCCATGCTAAACTGTACAAGCATCTTCAGCAAGAAGCCTAAATCCCTAACCCCTTAGCTTCTGGAGATTTTACTCTGTATCAGTGCTCAATAAATCCCTGCAAACAAGCATCAGAAACAAAACAACAGCAGAAGAAACACCATACCCTAACTATCAAGGCACATACAGCTCCATATCTAATATTTACACTCGAAAGGAAGCATAGCATAACCAATATTTTTCTCCAGACTCCTATTTACTGAGGTAACAGAAACTTTGAAATATTCTTAATATTCCAAATACAACATTGCAATGGTTCTCTGAATTTAATCCTCAGCAGAGACGTGAAAAAACTGTCCATAAGCTAGTCCTCTGTATTTGAAAAGCAGTTTTCATACCTTGGACTTCTCCCAAGTCCACTGCTGAAGTTCACGGGAGCAGGTACCATACCTCACACAGGCCTGCTGACACTCTGCCAGCTTGTGAACGGCACAGCAGCCCTGCCCGGCCTCTGCTCCCGGTGGCCAGAAGTCTGCGGCTGAACAACGTATTTTCAGTGACAGAGAAGCTGCCTACAAACTTGAGGATGTTCTGACACAGTCTTCGAACAGGTTTTCTTGTTTTTAACTTGTCTCTGAGGTATCGCTGATCCCACGTGAAGGCTCTGCGCTCAGGCAAGTGAAGCCATGGCTAAGTGGTATTTCCCAGGAGGTTTCTTTATGTCACTTGGTGAATCCTGCTTTCGTTACATGTTTTCAGATTTGTCCTTACCCCACCAAATGCTGCATTAGGTGTAGTAGAATGAGCACACACAGTACTTTATAACAAAGCCACAGTAGGAGAAAAACAGACTATAACACTACCTTATTTTCAGAGAAGAAAGCTATCTGTCAAGCTCAGAAGTCACCATCAAACAATCCATTCCATAGATGATTAAAGTTTCTCAACAAAACTGGTTCTCTTTACTGCTCTTCAAATTAAAAGCCTAAAGAAGAACAAAGCACTCTATTTTCACATTCAGTTCCACATTAGATGCAATGCTCAGCTGTTCATCTGTGCTACCGAAAATGTGCCTAAGCGTTATAGGTAGCTTTCGTCCACCACGGCCCGAGTTGTGTGCAGGAGGGTATGACAGCACAACGGCAAAGCCAAAAGGGCCCTGTGCTACGTACAGAGCAAAACACAACCCACACCTACTCTCAATCTTAACTCCAGCTTCTGAAAATTAGAGATTCTGGAGTTATAATCCCATTTGGTAGGAACGCATCCGTTCCAAAAATAAATAAATACGTGTTGGAGGCATCGTCATTTTCTGCATGACCTCAGCATGCAGCTTCATGAAGTAATTAAAATTGTGACAGCACTCCAGCTGAAAACTGTAAGTCCTTAATGAATAACTCTAATGAACATTCTGTATTACTCAGTGTTCTGTCATAGTAAGTTATGCTGGATGAACCCAACATCCATCAAAAGATTTTACAGCATGGTAAGGAACGCTGGCAGTCTCCTTCCCCTCATCCCCTCTCATCAATATTATACCTACACTCCACACAAGCTTGGAACTGACCCAGTTTCTCCTTGCTCACAAGTGTCATTCACTGCAATTCATTGTCTGCTCTTTGTCTGGAGGGCAGACTCAATGTCAGTAAGGATAAAAAAAAAGAAAATCAAAACAAAAACAAACACAAAAAAAGCTAAAGGCAGTGCAAGAGACCCAGCATTCAGCCAAAGCAACAACATCAGAGCTTCTTGAATGGGAACCCTGGCTATGATTTCCTAAGACTTAGAAAATACAGACTCTGTTCTTTATGAATGTAGACACTTCTTCCTAAGACTGAAACAAAAAAAATATATTTCCCCATTCCCCAGTACTGCTAAAACCAAATGGAAACCAAAATTTGCTACTTGAACTAAGCCAAAATAATACTGTGAATTAGGCAATGCAGCATTCCAGACTGAAAAAGTTTCTTTTCATAGCAGTGAGAATACCAGCTAAGCAACAGGCTTGTCTTCATTGCCTTCACCCCCCAAAACTGTTATATTATGATAGTAAGTAAATAGGAAGAAGGGAAAAGTAAAAATACAGTACTGGCACAAAGAGCACTCGGTACTAACAAAACCAAAGTCATAGGTACTTGAGAACCCTTTAATATGGCTCAAAATTAAAGCCTGCAGCTCCTCTACACTGAAAGCTTTGTTCAGGACTTCAGATGTTTTGTACAGTCTTAGGTGGGACTACAACAGTGACAAGTGACCTAAACCTGTACAGCACCAAATTTTTGGCCATTTCCTTAAAGAAAGCCCAAGCAGTAAGTGGCTCAGTAAAAGTGCCAATCACACCTCACAATTAAATTCACTAACCAATTTTAAGC
Source organism: Phaethon aethereus (assembly GCF_964289735.1). Lineage (NCBI taxonomy): Eukaryota > Metazoa > Chordata > Aves > Phaethontiformes > Phaethontidae > Phaethon > Phaethon aethereus. The sequence goes on along the minus strand of NC_138593.1, from coordinate 10,381,124 downwards.
AAGCTTGAGAAAGTCAAGCCCAGAAAAATACAGTGTGCAGTGCAAGTTTTAGAAAGCCTAGAGCCAGCATAAGAGAAGGAAACAATGACCACCTTGAACTTCAGAGGGCAGGAAACCCTGACACGGTTTGCACTGTTTGGCAGCTGCCAGCCCACCAGCATATCTACGCATCGCACTGTCACGGCGGTGGCGTGGCTTCCCAGCTGGCAGCGAAGTGGTGAGCTGGGGTAACCGAACCCTTGCACGAGACCCTGCAGGACTCCCAGCTTCCTTGTGCCACAGCACATATTGTGGACACACAGAGGAGACACGGGGAAGACAGAGGTTTATTAAATCAGTGGTGTCAGGCAAGGGTACTACAGTGGAGGCAGTATAGGGAAATAGGAGACAAACCCATTGGAGTCCAGGTTTCATTCAACCCTACTACTAATGAAACATGCTCATGGGTGCTAAGAAAATAGCACTATTCCTCCTCACACAGAATTTAAATACAGTCACACAGACAACATACTAATTCTCACAGCAAATGCAGCAACAGAGAAAGAGTCCATTAAGAATGGCATCAGTAGTGAAATACTCAGCAAGTCATCAATTCTGCCCAGAAAAGAACACTATACTTTCTCCCCTACAATCCATATACCCAGGTCAGGACAGACTGATTACCCCACATACATGACAAATATTTAAACTACCTGGGTACCTCAGCTTAGCTACTTCCAGATTCCATCCTCAATCTTCACCTCAAACCTTCACCTTCCTTCTAAATATGGCTTTTATGACAAGATCCTCACACTACACTGCATCTAAATTCTCTAAATCATCGTATTAATGTACACATACTCTCACGCAGCTCTTCACAAAGCTGGGGTCCTTCTGAACAGAAAAAACCCACCTGGTTCTCAGCTCTGTCTTCACAAGTTTTTCAGCATTACCTGCACCTCTTTCCTCCCAGGAGGCATCTGCACTGGTCCTTCACCAATACATCTCCAGCACATTTCAGAGTCACCTCTGGGATGTTCAGAACTACACAGTGGTGCCAGCAACCCTAGAAGGACCAGTCTGATAATCAGAAGTATTCAAATACCAGAAACATTTCTTTTTTTCAATTTCTGACAAGCTGCTTGTTGGAAACCCTGTAAAATGCAACCTAGAGAAATTACCTAGAAAGTACTTCTGCACCTTAAGCTACACCTGGTAGCTGCCTACCCAAAATTACCCCACAAAATCTAAGCACGTGAGAGAGTTCCTCTCCTCTTCCAACCAACTGTATTCGCAGGATGAGGAAAGTACACATCCTATCAAGTCAGTTGGGACCAGTATTTGTTCCTATGTGAAACAGTTTTCACTTAAGAAGGATCACCAGGGAAATAAGCTGTATTCCCTTTGATCGAATAAACTGTAGGTGTAAGGGGGGAAAAAAAAGGCTAAAACCCAACAAATACTCTATAGAGATCAGAGTTTTCCACAGAGGAAAGAAAAAATTAAATCCAAAGTTTAACACGAACTGTATCAGTATTTCTTTGGATCAGGTTTCAACAAGAAGAGTATTCAGATGAAACACGATAACAGCCATTCAAGAACTGTCAGAGCAATCAAGGCTTATTTGTAGTCACCATTAAACTGAACCTAGGAACTGCCAGATTTCAGCATTATTAGTTAGCAAGCCCGTTTACTTTCAACAAGACAACACATGTTCCTACTTTGCAGGAAAACAAAAAAATTAATATATCTTTTTTTTCTCCAGTACAGGATTCAATAGTGCTTAAGCATATCCTCAAACTTTCAGCACACGAGCAATTCAAACAGATCTACTGAAAATACAGAATTTAAGGTCAAGTATGTATTTACAATACCTTGCTGAATTAAAACACGAGGAACTGCAATACTCTTTAATGCCAAACAAACAGGTGACAAAATCCTACCTATGAAATCAGGTATTTTTAACCACTCCACTCTCCAAAAATTAATGCCATTTCTTAATTTCAAAACCAAATGAACATGGAAGAAGCTCTCTACAGGGCCCTAAGGAAGGTCATGGTCTTAAACAAAATTTAACAATTCAGGGAGACAGGAAACCTGCACATGAGCACTATTCAAATGCAGGTCACGCTAAAAAAACCACTTTTGCTCACGTTTCATTTTTTTCTTCATAACTTGTACAAGACTTGATGAGCAAGCAGCTAGAACACTCAAAAGCAAGAATTCAATATACAGAAATATTCTGACCTCAAGTAGGGAAAACCCATTTTATCCTTTGCACAGTAGCTGGTGCAGTGGCTGTCAGGTACTAGAGCAAATGGCTCATGCTTTGAATAGCATTCCTCCGCTCGGCTGAAGCCGAACATGGCAGGAATGCAGCCGACGCCAGTCACTGCTGCGTTTCTCCACATTGTACGAGATACTGTGCTTTCTTCCATGTTGAAACAAACACCTGAACAGAGATTTCATATATCAAAACCCAACGTTTAAGAGTCCTACCAGAAGTGAGCAAATAGAAGTCCAATCCATTTATAGAAAGCCACTTAACCCTTTAAGAGTAGTTTTCTCATTCCCCACACCTTCTAACAGCTCAAGTACTGCTGGTGCTGTTCAAGCAGCTTTTATTATGCATGTGTCAGGTACTGTACCATGAAACTTGATCTTTGCAATTTTTTAGCTGTCGTATCAATAGAAAAATTACATTAAATTACATTATTGCTCAGAAAGACACAGATGAGCACTCATACAGTATAGCATCCTTGGACAATTTCTCTCCAGTCTGCTTACTACCAGAATTTGGAGGGGGGGACGATGCTTCTGATTAAGACTTTGCACTTGGATCTCACTCCTGCAAGATCCCTGATTTTTCATAAAGATTTTTCCAAGATCTCATTAATAAAGTACATTTGTGTTACTGTATTTTAATCAGTGAAGAGTAATTTCAGTGTAGCAAATGATTTCATAAATTCAGAGACAAAACAAAAATGCAGATTTGACCATCCCTAGATTAAAAGAAGCTGTAACATGTTTTAGAAGCTTAGCATACACAAGGCAAGATGCTACTTAGGCACAAACTCAAACCAAGCAGGTGTCAGAAGCAGGATCATGTTTTCTTTTAAAGTGTATAAAAGACAACATACTACTTTTAAGGCAGAAGAAATATTAGCACAGACAAAACATACAGATACTGAAGGACAACACAAACTCAGTTTTAGGTAAAATTCTTCTCACTCATGCTTGACACCTACCCTTCTATCACCCCATCTCTCTTCCCACAGAGACCTAAGGGCAGACCTGGGCTGGGGGAGCCACAGTCCAGGCTGGAGCTGACCTCCCTCCATAGAGACATATGGGCTGCGCTCACCCACTTCAAACCTCGGCCCCTGTGGCATTGCCCACTCTGCAGTGCAGATTTCAGTTCAAAACACAACCCGATAGAGGCTTCAGCATTGCAAAGTGACATCTGAAGGAAACGCAGTTGCAGCCAGCCCAGAACACCCAGTATCATTCTAGCAGCAACAGCACTTAATCCTCTTTTTCTACTAGCTTTTTCACTGGGTATCCCGAGTAGCTGAACTCTTTCCTGGTGGGGAAGGTACGAGGAAGCACAACAGAAAAGGTCTACGAAAGAAAAGACAACACAAAAAGTTACACAAATGAAAATACAACAAAAAAATAATTATAAATCAGTAAGTTAAAGGACAAAGGATCAGGGAATGTCCCAAGAGCAGCCAACAAAAGTAAGTTCTACATTTCCACCCACGGAACTGGCTGACAATTGTCCAGTGCTAATCAATAAACAAAACAGAAGCTAAATATAATGGTTAGACAGCCAATTTTAATTTTAATTAAGTAGGAAGTTGAATGTTATACTGTTTACCTATAGTTAATGAGGCAACTATCAATTTCCATTAAACTTAAAATTGTAATCTAAATGGTAGACAACAAACTAATAAAAACTTCCTTAATAGTTCTATATAGGAAATACCATTAAAATGTTGTTCATCAAACCCAGAATTAGCAGGCTGATCCTTTAGTACGAAGGCAAAAATTAAAGTTTCACAGGAAACCACAAGATGCCAGAGGATTTCACAGTCTGGGGAATGCAGATTAAAGGTTAACCCCAAACTCACATTTTTAAGCAACTCAGTTGCTAGAGTTCTGCTACAGCTGATCAATGACTCCACCAAACGATCTGCAATTTCTCCTCAACTCAATAGGTTCGCTACAAAACCACCACTGGAAGTACAATGCAAAAGCGTGAGCCATCCTGCCATGCAAGGATCTTGAATGGTACATAAACCCTTCCAGAGCATGGAAAGCCAGGAAGGAACAGGCACTGCCAGGCACCCACTGCACTTAGCACTGCTGAAAAACTGGTGGGTCCTGGCACCCGCACAGCCTTGGGAAACTGTCAATCTGTTCTTTAAAACTGCAGCATAAGAGGAACACGTGCTGTATTTAGACAGGAATAATAAGCTGAAACTGCAGAACAAGCAACAGGCTGGCAACTAGACTTACCAAGAGAATCTGGTGTTTGGAGTCTCTGTCACAGGAAGTAATTAAAAACATGCTAGACAAATACTCTTCAGGAATTGCCTGGGTTTACCAGATTTTGTTTTGGGACAGGAAGACAGACGACCCAATCTCTTAGTACCCCTTCTAGCCATAACTTTCTATCAGTCTACACAGAGCACAAGATTAGCAAGCCTTTTCCCATCACAGGTTAGCCCTTGAGATCACACAAGCAAAGATCAGCAGAGCCTCTCACCAAGCCTGCCATCAGCTGTGATCTGTTTCTTTTCTATCTCAAGGGGGCTATCAGGGCAAGAAGCCTCACACACTTATTTCATTGTAAAATACAAAACGAACTCGAGCACCCACGTTAACCCCTGAAGGGCAGGAGCAGCGATGCCACTGAGCTCTTTCCAGGTTTTGCTCTGGCCACACTTCAGGTACCAGGAGTTCAATTCAGGGTACGCAGGTTCTGCGCAGTGCAAGGCATGCGAGCGCAACAGAAAGTTCTGCTAATCACAAAAGAAGTTATTTACATGCATGCCATGGGATGAAACGAGACCTTATAAAAGTTACAAGAAATCGCCATGTAAAAACCCAGATACCCAGGCATTACTCAAAGATGAACTGTAGAGGTAGTTACTACTCTTGCATTACCATTCAACATCAAAACCAGCCCTAACAAAGCTAATTCCAGGGGACGTAATAATTCACTGAAGTCTTGGCTGATTTTCTGACATTCACTGGCAGATTTTACATCTTTCATACTTACTATCTAAAATTCTTTTCTCTTCAAGCTAGCTGTGCCTTTCCCCCTAACTACAGAGAAAGAAGCAGCACTTCCACAGCTGCCGCCTCCTGCTACAGAGGGAGGCTGAGCAGTGCTCTCTTCTCCATCACTTCTGCTGTTCCACCTTAATCTTCCTATACTCCCAAACCTATCATGGGGACATTGGAGTCAGGTGTTTGCAAACCCCCAAGTTCCTGTTCTGTTTTAATACTTCTCCGAACCAGAGCAATGCATGCAAACAGTCCTCTGCCTACTGACTCCTCTTCTCCTTTACTTTGTAGCCAGGACTAGTAGCAAACCCACTCGCACCTCAAAAATTTTGCAGGGAACATAAGACTGGAAGACAGGCCAGGCCTACCTTCAGCAAAACTAACTGAGGAGGTGTGATAAAAACCCTCACACCTAGAAGCCCTCACTTGGCAATTCAGTTAAACACAAAGACAAGTACTGTAGTTAGCAACGACACAGAACCGCATAAATATTACTCACCACAGCTCTCACTAAGGTAGAGACAGTGAACAAAAAGCAAAATAAGGGATTCTATTTGCTTACCAATGAGCTCCCTTTAGAGCAGAGGAACGCTGGGCCCAGGTCACATTCCATGACTGATATGTTTGGGTCTCCAATTGAATTAACCAATACATTTCAACTAGGCAAAAATCAGACACATTTAGTCACAGCAGACAAGTGGATCACCTTGAAACAATGCTGACTGGGTTTGTTTAGACTTCTATGCCAAGGAGCTCTGCCTTGCATTTAAGGCCTACAACTTTTGACTAGGTGACAAGAGAGAGTTGGCAATTTAAACACACTTGCCAATTGTGTCACAATACCAACACCCCATCAGTAAGAGCATAACCACCAGCTGCATACAAGTAAGCAAAGCATATGAAAAGTTCAAACTTTAAGCTGAAGTCGTGGGGCTTTTTAATTAGACCACTTGCGCTGGCAAGTCTTTCTAAGCACTGCCGATTAGGCAAGTTGTGCAGAATTTTTAAAAACAGGACTTGGGTAATAAAATTACTTCCTCTGGCTACCTTTGAAGTGGAGAAAAAAAGCTGCAAGAACAAGAACTCATTTGGCTTTTAGCTGCCTGGCAAATGCTCTAATAAGAAAGCCCGATGACCTACATTCACAAGGCTCTGTACTAAACCACTATTACAAAATCCAATATAAAGCCTGACCACGTTTAAGTGTTTTCCATTAGCAAGCAGCAGTGTCTTGTTAGAGAAATATGAAAACATGTTATTGTCTTTAGCGATGATGATCTTAATTAATCCTCTAAACACTATTCTGAAACATGTTGTCCTGATCATTCCAGACTGTTTAAGTTCCCAGTGTTACATAAAGACACCAAAACCTTTCCTTTTCAATTGCACAATGGGATGTTAACAGAAACACAAACTTCTTACATATTCTCAAACGGTGCTGCAAAACTAAATACCTAACTATTTACATCTCCAATACTCTTTTGACAACCAACAGAAATGCACCAGTGTTCAGAAACTCAGTCTAAATAGAAGATAGCACCAGTACAGTTTATTGTGACTCAGTTCCACTGAAGTATTTCTTCACATAAAGACAACGGCTCTCAGCCAGCTAGTCAGATAACCTGAAGCAGATGTTTTGAGTTGTCCCGGAAAAGATATTATTAAGCCAATTTGCTGTGGTAAATAGCCCCAAAGACAAGTGTCTGAACACCAGATATAATCAATTCAGTAAATGTTCAAAGGAAATATTAAGTTAGTCCTTCACTGTACACCCATTAGTTGGAAAAGTCTGGTACATTCAGCTTTGATTCACATTAGCAGCTTCCAAACAAATAACGAGTAACACAAGGAGAAATGCCCTACTTTAAAAAGAAAAGAACTCTTTCCACAATGCATTATAAAGCAGGCAAATAATCAAAACAAGCAGCTTATGGTCAAAACAGTTAGAAAGGGAAAGAGGGAAATACTGGGACAAAAAAAATCCAAGCAGAGATTCTCAAAGGCACAAAATTACCATTAAAAGTCCACAGGGTCAGAACAATGTAACTGCCTACAGCACCTTCAGGAACCCAAGTCTCCACAGCTAGGGCTGATGTCATGGTGTGTTGGATGTACCTGATGCTGTTAGCAATGGCAGTAGCGTAAAACAAACTCGTGTAAACAAGACAGAGAAATTAGGAAAAAAATGAAATTTTAATTAATTTCTCTCCTAATTTACTAAAACTCATCTCACCCTAATGCAGAGAAAATAGGTCCACATAAAATCACTGCCTTTCAGATTGTCTGAAAAGATACTACAGTTGAGGAGGCTTAAAAGAAGGTTTTATTTATCTGAAGAGCACAGCAAGAACATGGATACAAAGCTAGTGTCAAATTAACATGGAAGTACAAAGAGGTGCCTGATTCGCTGGGACTGAATTGTGAAGGGACTACACATTCATCTCAGAGTACATAAAACCTCCCATCACTCTGCAGCACTCATTTGATAGCTCCAAGTATAGATTTAAGCTAAGCAAGCTGCAGGCATCCTTTCTAAACCAGTAAGACAGTTGCTACAATACACAGGTTTAAAGAAGCAAAAAGAAAAACAAACACCACTAGGAAAATAAATTCTAAGTCCAAATATTTTTCTCTTTCTGAGGAAAACCATGCACTTCCCCCAAAAAGACAAGGGAGTCTGCTTCACCATTGATTGACTTGATTCACCAAGTTTGGCTCTCTACATCCTCTGTACTTGCATGAGCCAGATTTCCCCTATTTGCACCTTTTGTTTCAGGATCCACTCATACACTATGTAATCTATTAAACAGGTGATCTATTTGAGACTGTAGACTCAAGATACTAAATGAAACAAACTAAAAGCAAACGACATCGTCAAAAAGATGTGAGGCCATCCTGAAGCGATGGGCTGTCTTCCGAGGAGGAAGGAGTGGCACCACCATGGACAGCTCAACCACCACACTCATCCGGAGCCTCCAAGTAAACAGGATGGATAAGCGTATTCCAAATGGAATTCAGAAATTCCTCATACAGCAAGGAATTCCAGCTGCAATGCTACATCCAGTTGGATTACTTCACATTAGGTTCAGGAATACATACAGTTTGAAAAAAGTTTCAAGAATGCATACAGAGTTGCCACAGAGGAATCCTAATGCTACAGGTTTCAAAGCCAGTAATATGAAGAGATGAGACTTAGGGTTTGTTCACAAGAAGGATGCTTCTGCCAGTGTGGCTACACAAATCTCTACAGTTGATACATTAGAGCACCAGTGAAAAAAATTCATTAGCCTTAAAGAAGCAAACCTCAGTGAAAAACTTGTCTTCATGCATCAAGCATCAGCTGCTGACAGAGATGTGATAGCAAACTGAAGCGACAAATATTCTGACACAACATGGAAAATACCATTTTCTAATTTCTAGGAGGCTACAATGTTCAACACCAACAGAGTTCAGAGTCATATCTACCCACCCGTAAAAGTACACAGACAGCTATGAATCTCTGCTGAACCTTTTCAACCAGCAACTCAGTTATCTGTAGCACTTAGTGCCAGGTGCAAAAGAAGTTGCTTGAAATCAGTTTTACATAGTATCTTCTCCCCCAAAAAAGCCTCTAGCTGTAATAATACTGGGTTAGCAAGTCCCATGTTTCTTGGCTACTTAAGAGCACATCATAAGCCCTATATATACATCACACTGTCAAAACAACAAGCTAAACAAAACAAGGCACACAGAGCGCAGTTTCAACATCTAAGTTAGTTATTTCAATAAGACTGCCTACACTGACCCAATTGTGTTTCAACTGTACTGGGAACTTGCTCAAACACAGTTCACTAATACTGTTATATTAGTCTGGGTCATAAAAGTTATTCTGATGAGAAAGAACAAGGGGATTTCAATACAACATCGTTCTTACTTGCCTATTTACAAAGGAGAACATATCACCCAGGAGCAGTTGCACAGTGCGATGGGAGGACAGTTTCCAAACCTGCAAAGCCACTCCAGGCAGCCTCACGCTTTGGCTACTGATGCTCTTTGGCAAGAGCAGCCTGAGGTACCTGAGGACTCTGCCAAGCTCCAAGCAAGTTCAACACCCAAAAAGAAACTCCAACTGAGAGATGAACCTAGAAAAGCAGGTTGCTTTCAACCAGAGAACACCAACCATTTCTCCAAAGTCAATCATCCTAACATTTTAAAGCACTGTGCCTAGCAGCTATTACACAAACTCTCTCACTAAATTATTTCCCTAAAAGAAGAAAAAACAGAACTCGGAAAGTGACATACAAACTGAGATGCAACAGGATTGGGTTTTTTTTCTGTTTGGCATGATCACATGGCACTTTGAAAGTGAGGATTTTGTCGTGTTTTGTAGGCATACAAGGCCTGCAACAATAAAAGCAGGTAAGGAAGAAGCACCTGAAAACTTAGTCATGCCGCCTCATTTCCTCTGCTAAATAACTGTAGGGTTATGCAACTTTCTACCTAAGCTTTCGAAGTTCAAATTATTTTTTTTTACCCTAACTCGGAGTCCTCTCAAGACCCAGCCGGCCGGCACTGGGGACCGACGTTTCACCCCACGACTCAGCCAGGTCCCACCTCTTTTTTAAAAAAGTATACCGACGCGGCAGAGCCCTAACCAACACCCGAGTCCGAGACCGGCCTTGGGCCACGGCGACCCCAGAGCGGGACTCCCCCCGGCGCCCCGTCCCCAGCGGGAGGGGAACGGCACCGGCGCTCCTCCGCACCCGCCCGGCGCTGACCGCCCAGGGACGCCGCTCACAAGGGCTGGCCCGGCCGGCCTCCCGCGCTCGCGGGCGGCTCCCGCCCCAGGAGAGCCCCGGCGCCCCCCGCGCCCGCACAGCTCCGGGCCCGGGACCCGCCCGCAGGCTGAGGAGGGAGGACCGGCACCCCCGCCACCACCCTCCCCCGGCCCCGCCACCCCTACCTGGCCGCAACGGCTCAGTGATACTCAGCACCAGGAGGAAGAGGAGGAGGAAGGTGCCGCTGTCCGCCTTGGGCACCATTTATCCTCCGTTCATCCTCCCCCGGCGCAGCGCCACAAACCCGCGGGGAGGGACGCGAGGAGCGGCGGGAGGAGGGGCCGCCGCCGGGCCCACGGGGGGCCCCCGTCCGCACCGAGCTCTTCCCCTCCCCCGTCCGCCGCCGCCCCCGGGCGGGAGCCAGCGGCCCTGGCTGCGGCGGCGGCTGCGGCGGGAGCAGCGCGGGGGTCGGGCGGCGCCACGCTGCGGGCCGCTCGCCTGACTCCGGCGGCGCACAAGATGGCTGCCGCACCACCCCGCCGCCTTCTCCCCGCGCCGCCACGCCCCCCTCCCCACAGCGCGCCGTCCGACCAATCAGCGGCTCGGGGGCGGGGCCGAGCGCCCGTATCTGCACAGGCCCCACCCACCTACGCGACAGGCGGGGCCGAGCGACGCGGGGGATCGCGGCGGCCTCACCGGTCCCCTCTGTCCCCCCGCGATGGCCTTGCCCAGTCCCTTCCGTCCCCCAGGGGCGGCCATCGCCAGCCACCTCTGTCCCCCCAGAATGGCCTCCACCGGTCTCCTCCGTCCCCACCGGGACAGCTCCCACCGGTCCCCTCTGTCCCCCGGGATGGCCCCTGCCAGCCACCACCATCCCCCCGGGGTGGCCTCTACCAGTCCTCTCTGTCCTCACCAGGACAGCAACGCCAGTCCCTCTGTCCCCCCAGGACGGCCTTGTCCAGTTCCCTCAGTCCCCACCAGGATGACCTCCGCTGGTCCCTTCTGTCCCCCTGGGACAGCCTTGCCCTGTCCTCAGCTGGGGTGGCCTTTCCCCATCCCCTCCATAACGGCCTCAACCAGCCTCCTCTGTCCCTGGGACAGGCTCTCCCGGTTCCCTCCATCCCTTCTATGACAGCCTCTCCCTGCTGCTGCAGGGACTCCCCAGTCCCGTCACCCTGCCTGTCCCCACAGCACAGGCACAGAGTGCCGGAGTTTCCCAGCCCCAGCAGGCTCCAAGGTTGACCATCATTAACCTGCTTCATTAATCATCTCCTGCCTGCCCACCGTGCAGTGAGATAGTCCCTGTTTGCACATGCCTGCGGGGATGTCCCGCCATGCAGGGCACATGCCGGTGACACCGACAAGCAGCACCCGGCGCTGGGACGACCCTGCAGCCGGGGCCCTGGTGCTGTGCTCCCAGCACCGTAGCAGCACCGGAGCCAGCCGGTGTTTCCATACCTCCTGGAAACGCTCTATTCCCGGCCCAGCCAGAGACGAAAAGCATAAAGAAACCTAATTGTGTGGCTCAGATCATTGTTAATGGCCCTGCAAATGACAGGTGCCTTTAGGAATTTGACCCTGGGTGTTGCTGCACATCAGGCAGGGCAGGGTGGTGGCTGTCCCTGCAGGGAGCCCAGCCCCGGTGCCACAACTCTCCTGGCACTCGGCTCAGCCCAGGGGGCATTTGGGATCAAAAGGCAGTTTTACCTTCAACTCTGTTTCCCAGCTTGAGTTGGAATTTCCTCCAATGATGGGAAGCGAAGCACTGGGGCATGGGCTTGGGCAGGGGCCACGTGTGGCAGCTGACCCACGGGGGCTGCTGGGGTCACAGGGGACCAGCACCTTCCTCTGCAGAGAATTCCAGGTTTTCAGCAAAACCCTATTCAGAGTCAAAGCCAAAACCTGGGAAACTGCCTGGGAAGTTTTCGGGTGTTTTGGTTTTTTTTAATGTTTACAACAAAGTGTTTTCCACTTTTATACTACAATTTGAAGTTTTCAAATAAAACATTGAAATTCCAACAAAAACCATTTTAACTCAATCTTACACACTCCCTGTTAATTCCAATTGCTTGCTACACCCAGCAGCAAACCTCCTTCAGGTGTATTCCCAAGGGATATACAGACACTTCTGCTTCCCTCCAGCCCCTGCCCGGGCCGGCTGCCAACCTGTGGCAGGGAGGAGAGGGGCTTCTGCGTGTTTTCTCAGGCATGCGCTGCCTCCGGCCCCACAGAAGCTGTTGCTGCGCTCAGGTCAACTGCATCAGGGACATACTTTTTCCAAAGCTTAACGTGAAGTTTAATGTGGCAGCAGAAAGTGGTGCCCATCAAGACCTTGGAGCGGTTGCTCCTGGAGCAAGCCTGGAGCTGCGAGCCCTGGGGGGCCGCAGGAGAGCCGCGTGGCAGAGGACGCGTGCTTGGGGACCCGCTGGAGCGCGTCATGAGCAGCAGGGGGTTCCCTGAAGATTTAAGCCAAACCCCATTTTGCTAGCTCTGACGTGCTGCCGAATACTGCGATGATCCGAGTGTCCATGGGGGCCTGAAGCGTGACAGCATCCTCCACCATGAAGGACGAGTGTCAAACTCTCCAGCTTTGTTCCTCCAAGGGATGCTGCGTTGGGGAGGCTGTTCTCAGCTCAGCTTCCTGCTGCACATGCCAACCCCAGACTGATCCAGGACATTCCTTATCCACCCCAAGCCCGCAACACCCAGGGCCTAAGCATTAGACCATACATGACAATGTATAAATAAATGCCCAGCGATGCCTCCACCACGAGAACAGGGCACACGCTGCTTGTCCCTGGCTTTAGTCCCAAGAAAGGCAGAACTCATTTCCCCATGCCGCACCCCACAGCACCCCACCAGCTGTGAACAGAGGTGGGTCTGGAGCACACACGTGTGCCAGGCGAGCATGGCAAGCCACGCAGCGAACAGGCAATACACGGGCTGTGTCGGGGGCAAATGGACGCCCCGGGCAGGAGGGGTGAGGACAGAGCATGCTGGTGAAAACACGCTGAGAGCCCCTGCCCCGGGCATGCGGGAGCTAGCACATCACAGGAAATCCCAGTTTCCTACTGGGAACAAGCGATTCTCTAACCCGTGAGTGCAGATCCACCAAAAAGCAGTGGACAGAAGCTGCCGTGCCCAGGAGGAGCAGAGGGAAAGGGGCTCATGGGGAGGGCGGCCAAACCCGGCTCTTGCCCTGGACTGACCCTGAGCTGGGGTTTGCAGCCAGCTGCTGTGGGGCCAGCTGCAGACAAGCTGGGATTCAGGCAATAAATGCAAATACTATGAAGCAGGAATTGCTCCCTCTGCCCCTGCCCTGAGTGATGGGATCCATTTCCTTTATTTTTGCAGAGAAATAGCCCAGTCCTCCGAAACAAAAAATACCTCCAACCACAGCTTACCTTCTGAGCTAAATAATCAGAGAAGCAGCAGAGACCCAGCCCTTACTGGAACCTGCTTTCAGGCGAGCGCAAAGCTGCAGCCCCTGCAGGGTCCCCGCACCATCGCGGGGGTGGCTACCTCTGCCTCAGGGAAATGCTCTTGGCCCTGGAGGTGAAGCGCACAGGCCTTTGGGGAGTCCCATTGCAGACTGGAATCCCTGCCGCAAGACAGCTCACGTGGACCGCAGGGGATCAGCAGAACGAAGCTGGAGCGCAGCCTCCCGCCCCGAGGCAGTGCTCCCACCGCTCCCCTGGCCGCTCCGGCCTGGCTCTTTGCTCAACGCACGGCCTTGGGTGATTGCAAGGGTTTCTCTTCTCACTCACCTCACCAAACCCCGTATTGCTGCTTGTCTGCTGCTCAGCATTTTCTTACCTGTGCCCCACAAAGAAAACAGCAGCGGTCATCTCCGTTGTAATCAGTGTTTTGCTTCTTTGAGGCACCTGAGCCTGCCTTCTCCATCTGGGTTAGAGCAACTCATCCCTTGTCCTCACTGGCTCTTCACGAGCAGTCCTTGCAACTTTCTGTCTAAGAATTACGTCCTGCTGTTCCCCAAATCAACCATAACCCCCCGCCCTTCCCATCCACTTACAAGAACAAGAATCCCATGTGGTGTCTCATCTTCTTTCCCGCATGGAACAAGAAACCACGCCACAAACTGCGCATGCACCCACAGACTCTGCACATGACGACATTAACAGCCCCACGTCACACCACACGACCCCAGGTCCACTGGGGCCCCCATGATTTCTTACAAACAGCCGGTAACCCAGCACGGCCAGCAATGCCACCCAGGAGAGCCCCGCTGCTGCCACTGCTCGCTGCCACCCGCTCTGCGGCGTTAGGAGAGCTCTGGGGGCTGTTTTGGCTGAGGGAGGAAGCATGCTTGAGACTTTCACATAGGAAAATGCAGATATACAGGCACAGCAAAAGGAAAATAACTCTCTGAAAAATGGGAGGAAAAAAATAATCACAAGTCATCACCACCCAAGATGGTTTTTCATACTGGATTTGGCCCTCTAAGGCACATTATCTGCTAATGCTAGAGTAGCAAAAAAAAAAAAGAATATGTCAACAAAGAGCCCACTGATTCCCTAATTACAGGATAGCAGGGGCTGAACTGCAGCAGGAAGCAGAGACCAGACATTACAGCAGGCATTACAGGAATAGACCATCTGAAGAGCACTACATCCCCTTCAAGAGATCCAGTTTTATAGCATTTCATTGAAAATAAATTACATTCCCAGCAAACACGTGAAAGCCATTCAGTCTGGCAGAATCAAGACTGCGATTTTAGTAGGGTTGTCTAGGTTAATTCACTTGAGGACGAACGCAAAACAGACACCGTCCCACAGGTCATTTAACACAATCTGCTTTTAAGTATGACTTGCACAACATGGAACTAATCCTTCCCAGATACCATATTCCCCTCTCTGTTATTCCAGATACATCTTGGTATGAGCACAACCAGTTTGAAATTCTGCAGAAGACCCACACCCCATCCACAGTCCCTCGAACACTGCCCAGCCCTTACACCCACCCCACGCCCAGGAGAGACAGCTCCCGCACCCAGCGAATGGGTAGGAACCGTCTAGCAAGAAGACGGAGATCAGGCACCAGGCTCGAGACACGCACGCTGATCACAGCCCGCTTCCGCACATCCAGCCCATATCTCAACCTCCCTCCACGTTCCCATGCTTGAATCCCTCCCTTCCTCTAACCCTCCTCTAATTACTTTTGCCCCTTGGGCCCAGTCTCACTACACCTGTAGCCAAATTTGGCATTTCTGATCCCTCTCACCGGGTCATCTCCACCTCACCGGGTTCCACGCCCCAGGTGGTCCCCACGCTCCTCCTCAATCATCTGTGAAGCTCAGCCATTTCCCCAGGTGCTCCCTGCAGTGGTCCGGCCGCTACCTGCTGCGCCGGGCCACCTCTCACGTCACCTCTACTCCTTTCGCCTGGTCTGGTCAGTGACCCAAACTGCTGGCCAGGGCCTGACCCTCTGCCTGCGCAGCCTCACGGAGAGGTCCTACGTTTCATGAAGATAAGCAGATTGGGTAATCATTATGAAATAAATAATCAGTTTTTTAAATTACCTAAGAACTTAATTGTTATTTAGCCAGTTCAGACTTTAAAGAACATCTCTCAAAGCACAAAAACATTAGTGAACGGACTCCCTTTACATTCATGAGTACCTGAGAATATTTTTTTCTCCTTAAAGAAAAAACTTGGCCTTCAATTATTTCTGAACTTAAAAAAAAAAACAAAAATTGCTAATTTCTTGCAGTCACAATTCCTAGCAATGCCATTTTTTACAAGGTGCACTGTAAAAATCGAGTCCCTTGAAAGGGTTTTTCACAGTCAGGGACGTAAGTTTTGGAAGCGGCAGAGGAAACCATGCAAGAGGAAGCTCTCCACCAAGACAGACACAGCATCAAATACCCCAGACCTTACAGAAGGCTGCAGGTACTGCTCAAAGAGCTGCGTAAGATTTTTCCATGGATGTTCCCTTGGTAAAACATCACTCGACTGAGCAAATATCAAGACTGCGAAGTGTTACACAGGCTGTCTTGTACTCAGGCATAGTGCAAGAAGTGTACACATCTGGCTACGCCTGCTTCCTGCTAAAAGGTGCTCGGTGGTTCTCCAGGCTGGATCACACCGCACGAGTGCTCATCCCACACTCAAAGGTCAGCTCATACCGGAGCAACCACAGGTCTGAGTGCAGGCTATGTATGGTCAAAACTGCTCTTCACTTTTTTGGCTAGTTATAAAAATAAGCCAAAAGTTTCAAAGAATGGGAAGGAAAAAACCAAACACTCCAGTGTGGCTGTCAGAAGTACCACTTCTGTTCTTCAGAATGATGTTGTCATCCGTGCTGGTGATGAAGCAGGATTGTCTCTAGCCCCTGTGTTGTGATCATTATTATCATCAGCTCTTTGGAGTCACACACATGGCAGCTGTAAAAACAAATTTGAAGAAGCTGAAATGAACACAAAACAAAAAGCCCCAGAGGCTGATTACAGTGAAGCAATCAACACACAAAACATTAATCCTCTGAGCTGTTTTGAGGAAGGTGTTGGTGTGAGCCTTTCTCAAGAACAGCAGAAGCTGGAAGTCAAAACATAACTCCCTCAGCGAGTAAGGGTTTAAGAAAAAGCCAGCTGCAAAGCCACAAAAGCGGCCAATCATCAGAGCTACAAAATGGAGGGGCTGGATGAACAACAAGGAAATGAACTTAAGAGAAGCCACCTCCTTCCCCTAACAAGCCCATGAGGAAAAAAAAACCCCAACAGTTCTTGAACGCAGCTCTGGTGAAGATATGAAAAGCAGTACCCCATCCCTTTTTGAGGACAAGAAGCCAGGCCATCATATACCAGAAGCAATCCCATGTGGGGCTCGAAAGATCATCCGAGACACACAAAAAGACAACAGACAAAATTCTACCTGACTACCATGTGATTAAATATAAAGAGACCTAGGTACCCTTTAGGAAAGAAAAAGAAAACATGTAAGCTACTTCCATCCCATTAGCGAAACTAAATATAAAGATCATTTTATGAAGAAGGCAGAGCACAACCAATGTCTCTCAGCAACTTGATGTTAGGTTTTGCCCTGGATGGCATCATCCAGTAGCTTTATAAAAGGACTGAAAGGTCCTTCCTGGTGCTCTGCACAGGGGCGGCTGCCTGTGACATCACACAGTGGCCAGTGATTGCGGTGCCCACCCGCCTGCCGCACCATGGAAGCCACCATGGTGCGTGGGCATGCCACCTGCCACCACGCATGATGCACACCAGCACCAACTCATGCAGCTCCCCCCAGCCTTCCCACCATGGATGATGCTGTGGTGCTTGGAAAGAAAGGCTATAGCCTGAGCAACACGCTAGGAGAAGGCTCTTACGGCAAAGTGAAATCTGCCTACTGTGACCGGCTGAAACGCAATGTGGCTGTCAAGATAATCGACAAGAGGAGAACTCCTCGGGACTTCCTGGAGAGATTTCTCCCCAGGGAAATAGAGGCTTTGAGACGTTTGCACCACCCCTCGATCATCAAAACCTACGAGATTTTTGAGACATCAGCTGGGAAAGTGTACATCGTGATGGAGCTGGGGGAAAAAGGAGACCTCCTGGACTACATCAAGATCACGGGAGCTATGAAAGAGGACATCGCTCGCATTAAGTTTCAGCAGTTGGCTTCTGCCATCAAGCATTGCCACGACTCGGACTTTGCTCACAGGGACCTGAAATGTGAGAACATCCTTCTCGATGAAGACCTCAACATAAAGCTGTCAGACTTTGGCTTTTCCAAATCCTTGTCTCGGGATGAAAATGGAAGAACTATTCTCAGCAAAACCTTCTGTGGGTCTGCTGCATACGCAGCCCCTGAAGTGTTACAGGGCATTCCTTGTGACCCCAGGATTTCCGACATATGGAGCCTGGGTGTCATCCTGTATACAATGGTCTATGCTTTAATGCCATTTGATGATTCCAATGTCAGGAAAATGATCTGTATTCAGAAACAACACAAGATTCCTTTCCCCAACTCAAAATACCTGACTGTGGAGTGTAAGGACCTCATTTACCACTTGCTCCAGCCCAATGTGTCTCAGAGGTTGTGCATAGATGAAGTTTTGAAACACTCGTGGTTGCAGACTCCGAAATCCATGATCCCTTCCCCTCTGCCAGCCGCAGAAGAGGGTGAGTGTTCCCAAAACCTGTGTGAAGGAAAGCCGGAGCACAAGCAGCAAGCCAAATCCCATTCTGCAGAAGGGGAAGGAGAGAAGGAAATGGGAGCCTCTTAAAGACGGCTGGTTTTAACAATATCACAAAGTTGGTCTAACTTGTGAACTGATGGTTCTCAACTTCACTTCCTCTGGACCCTTTCAGCAACAGTCCTCGTCTTTTGCTTTACAAAGCATAGAAACAGAAGACACAGTGTATCTGCTGCAGTGAATGAACAGCTTAACACTATTATCTCAAAAGACCTGTCTCTGATACAGTCTGTGGCCATGAGAAGTTACTGTCAAAACACATTGGAAAGTTTCGTTCAGTGCTGCCGACACTTAACAGCTCTTACGCTCATGTTTCTCGAGTTCCTGACTACACCAGCTGCAGAATTCACACATGCATCAACCACATTTTGCATTCAGTAAGTAAAAGGGCAGGTTATTAGGAAGTGTGAACTGATGTCTGAAACTGTGTGCATACTGTTTTCGTAACGTACCAACTCTCTCAACAGGCCCACTGTACGTTCAAGACCATCAGTTTAAACTGCACTTAAATTAAAGAGAAGCCCTCTAAAATTCTGGGTCATGTCTCAATATATACATGGTTGTATCCCCTCTTCCGCAAAGTATAAAACCAAAGAAGTTTGACAAGCTGGAAAAAAGTCCAGTTCAACCATTTAGGAAGGCTTACCACATTTTATAAATAGACATATCTGTACAGAAACGTGATTAAATGCATGGCTATCTTAAAAAGAAATATATATTTAAAAAATTATCGCCATTTTCCAAGGAGTCCAGAATCTTCTCTGCCATTGCAGGAAGCATCCTTTTGGTACAGCAGTCCTGTGCATCCCATCCATGCAGTTCAAAGGAAAGTTATACCATAGCAGGAGATACTCTGCTTCCAAAAAGCACATCACAGGCTATTTTAGCTATATAGTCTAGAGTAGTGCTGGTCCCAGATCTTGTAACTGCTGGCTTACATTCTGGCAGGTGTATCTAAACACCCCGTATTACCGATGGCTCACAACATCCAGTTTGCAGTCAGCGAAGCACAGCCAGTTCACTATTGCCTTGCTGGTGACTGGAATATTCAGAAGAAATCAGATGCCTTCCTTCTTTTAGGAAGCTGCAATAAATTGTCTGTGATGGATGTAGTATCCTGAGATACCGGTGTTTGAGATACTGTCCTAGATTGTGGGGTGCTTGTGGGTGTATGAGGCCCACTTGCTGGGGTCTTGTAACCAGGAGTTCCGGTGTGGGCTGGGGAAGGAGTATAGCTGGCTCGCAGGGCTTTGTCAGTGTATTTACTTGCAGTCCTGTTTACCAGTCTTTGCAAAGCTGGTGACATTGCTGGGCTTAGTCCTTTTGGAGTGAGGCTGGAATAAACAGTTTTAAAAGATTTTATAGTAAAAATATGCCATTTATCAGGAAGGCCATTAATGCTTCCACAGGCAAGCTTGGTGTCCACTCCCCCCACAGAAGACCAGACCCACTGGGCTGCAGAAGTCATTCTGCCTGCAGGAAATGCAGCCTGTCTCTCTAGAGAGACAGTGACAGAGAAATGTCCTACATCCCTCCCAAACCTAAGTGGTACTGCCTGCGCCTTTTCCTTTGAGCCTGTTCTGTCCTTCCCGTGACCCAGCCAAGCAAGCCTTAGCACGTGTCTCCTCTTTGCAATGAGGCAAGACACCGATCCAGATGCACTGCTGGGTGGCTGTCGGGCAGAACAGTAATGCTGACAAGAGGGAGTATAAGGGACAGCCACCTTCCCTCAAGAATTTTTTTAATTTCTACAAACTTCTAGTTTGACTGTACCTCTTCCTGCTTTCAGTACTCTTATCATTCCTCCCTTTCTACATATGTTGATTTAAATCTCATCAGAAAATACCCATCCCCAGTTCTGCTGTCAAAACAGAAGTCTCACCTGGCCAAATTTTCTGTCACTTTTCGAAGTGCCTCCTGCTTCTTTGCTCTGTTTTTAGCTGCCACTTCATTGGCCATCTTGAGTCCTAACCTCTCACGGCGCCCAGGCTCCAGGATCTATAAATACATCACACAGTTCACTCACCAAGGCACTCATATGAGGAGCGGTGCGTAAATGAATCAAAGCACCTTCACAGTTGGATTCCAGCCTACAGGGATCTAAACCAGGGAGAAGTAGGGTGAGCCCACACCTCCCTGCTGCTATATAAAAGCCAGAGGGGACACAGAGAGACCTTCAACCTGCCTTAGCAAGTAACAAAAATGGTAAAACCAGTTCAGTCAAGGAAGCAGCCATTACCTCTGGCATTTCCTCCTGATGTCTCTCCTAAACAAACAATGTCACCTGTGTCTTGCCTAGCCTGGCCTGTAGCCAGCCAGCTCTCAGGCAAACACAGACATTGCTAAACAGCAGGAGAACCAGTCAAGGGCTTCAGAGTCTGACAAAACAGAGGCACATACAGAAAATTACACCTTCCTTAAACTAAGAGTCTCAGACAGCTCCCATTCAATGACACCAGCAGGAGACAGGTGGCATGCAGGGTCAGGTGCCATTAGCAAAGCCAGAGCACCTTTTCTACTCTCAAGTGATACACCTGCCTTGGGCTGTGACAGCCAGAAGATCAAGACGGAGAGAAATCCTACAATTTCTACCCATTCATACATTAAAATCAGAGTAATCAGGTGTCTCTTCAGCCTCCTCTGAAAGACCCTCTGTCTAGGCCCATCAGCAAATATTGAGTCCCACTCTCCTGCCTACAGTGTGTGTTCCTCCTCAGGTATCTCCACCATGTAGCTTTCATGTGGAACCCTGTCCACCTCCACCCTCCAAGCAGAACTTAAGATTATTAGTCTCATGGAGTGGGAACACAGCCTAGAAATGTGTCATACTCCCAGAACAATGTTAATCTATTAGTTACTCAATTGCCTTTCTCTTCTTAGTCCTTCCTTCCTCCCCCAAAAAAGAATGACATGCTGACTCCTGACATGAAATACCTTGAAGGCTGGTCCAGGTGTTCTGTCCACATACGGTGTTTCTGACCCTTCTAGACGCAAAGGGGTGCTTTCGATTTCACCCCATGTCATAAAAGGAGATTCATTCACACCTAAAAACAAATTTAAAAAGCAATGCTCATGCAAGATATTTGACTATTTGTTCACCACAAAAAATCCAGAGCAGCAAATTATGAAATGCAGCAAATTCATCAACACACAAAGGATCCTCTCTACAGCAGAGGAAACCGCAGCCAATGCTGAATAGTAACATGTGGTTCCCATTAGAAGGGCATGACCTTAAACTCACAGGATTGCCTGCGGCTGTGTCACCCTCTAGGTTACAACACCCAAGCACTGTCCTTTCCATATGTTTATTTTTCCATTTGGTGAGCTTTTCCTTAATGACGCTTTCATTTCTTCCTCTACGGTACTAGTCTTCCCCTCTGCTGTTGTATGAAAACTCCTTCAACACAGGGAACTACTTCAAAGCAGGGAAACAGGCAGAGGACTTAAGACACATGCAACACCCAAACGTACCCTCAATTCTTCTTGAGGCTAGCCTGTACCACACAGCGACTTGTCTAACAGCTACAGCTGCAGAACAGATTCTAAGAGCCCGAATAAGTCACTGGCTAGAAAATCCTGCTGTCCAGGGTTTGGAAAAGGCATTTACAATGCAGAAAGGAGGTGCACTCCAAATGCCACCTACAGGCTTTCTGGAGGAAAAGCCTCAGTATGTTCACCTTCTAGCATAGTAACGAAAGACAGGGAAACATAATGGCTGGTGAGGAACAGCTAAAAACTCAGATACCACATTTCAGCTGGAAGAAAAACAGCCAGCTTGCTCTAACTGAAAGTATCCTGCAGCTAATACATCTGAACAAAAGGAATCTATAATACACAAGTGTATTCTGACAAAGGAAGAACCTAGAAAGCACTAGACCTGGAGGAAAACAGTAGGTTAGACTGTGAAGGAAGTGAGATATGCCACGTCCCTGTGAGCCAGCCTGAACCATCACTCAGCAAACCACTGGACACACTCACATGAACGCTCCTTGTTTCGAAAAATGAGCACCTGAACTTGTTGAAGCTTAGTGTTTGAGAAATGCTTGAATTCTTATCTTTAAGCTCTAGAGAAGCACCACCCAGGGATAAAACAAGCTGGTAGAGCATCCCAGTTGCCTAGGAAGGCTCACCACCCTCTATATGATTCCATAAGCAATGGCCTGGCAGCTTGCTCAGAGCCTCTCGGGTACAGCATGACTTCTCTTGCCAGCATACTGGACTAGGATTTAAGCACTGCATCGAGCTGGCATACACGGTACACAAGGAAGTCACCAGCTCATGAGACATATGCAGATAGAATGCTTACCTCCTTGTATAAACCAACAAGGATATCCCAATGTTGAACAAACAGACCATCAAAATAAGTGCAGTAGCAGTCCTCTTACACCAGAAAAATAAGAAAACCCTCTTACCAGGGGCAGGAGAGGGGGTAGCCACAAATCCATATCCATTCACTTTTGGAGACTCTTGGGGTATCAGTTCTTTCCCATCTGGTCCCACTTTGCCCTGTTTGTACTGAAATCAAAAAGACAATGCCATTCATGTGGAGACAGCTGTGAGTCAGCTGTACCTAGCACACACATGGTTCTCCTGGCTGATGAACAACACCAGAGGGCAGAGTCTAACCAGGTTTTAGTCAGAAGTAAAATTATCCAACCTGAGCATTGAGGGCTGCAGCTTGTTGGAGCTGTGATTTGCTCACGGCTTGGCTAAAAGGGTCCTTCACAAAACGGGTGTTTCGATGGACAACTTCCCTGGGCTTCTTAAATACGTCATCCTCATCAGGTACACCTTGAAAAGCAAAATGTCTTTTAAGAAAGGGCTCAGGTAACACTAGGCGGCAGTGTGCTCTAGAGCTCCGGACCAACACAACACTTACCACACATTCCTACACAACACAGAGACCATCAGCAATTGCAGTGTGTGTCTCTAGCAATTTAAAACAAAATTTGCACTAGATATATTCTTTGTTAACACCTGAAATCTATAAATTAAGATCAGGAGTTTTTTTAAGAAAATAGTCAACAAGAATTTCTTTTCTCTATTTCACTGGTTTGCAGAAATTACCAATTGTACATTTGTAGCCAAAAAGAAAATTGCATTTACAAAATGATGTAGTTTTCTACAGCAACCAAGGAACAACAAGCCCAAGGAGCACTCTTTGGACAGAAGCAAAGAATGACTAAAGATGACAAGAAAGTGCTTCTAAATATGATAGACAAAACTGGAAAGAGCTCTGACTCCTGAAAACAAGTGTTTCTATAATACAGATAATGAGCCTCTCAATGACAAACAGAACATGATCAAACTTTGCAACCATAGGCAAAGGAGCAAAGTCCAAAGAAAAAAAAGGAGAAAGAAGAAAGAAAGAAAAAAAAAAAGACTTTTTAGAACAACTTTACATATCTGAGCTTCACAGAACAAAAAGCACAGAATTACCAGTAACAGCTGCTCGGTCATCTATAGAAGTGCTGTAAGCACTGTTTGGAGTCAACACACCTAGAACCAATGCGTCTTCTGAGAAACCCGCATGCCTCACCTGTCGGATAATACATGAGGGTGTTTCGAGCCGTGTACTCCCAGGTTTCCAGTCCAGCTTTCACATTCTCCAGAGCTTGCTGCTCTGCTGAAGGAAGTGCCAGGTTCTCATTTCGTCGCTGGAAGGGCAATGGAAAAAAAAATATTTAAAAAAGGGAAAAAAAAAAATCAAGTCTGAAACAGACTCCTGCAATCTTTTAATCAGGCATACAAAACTTGGAGAGCTCAATCACGACCTCAGCTACCTGCCCTAACTTTGCATCTGGGATGGCACAAGCGCTCTCTTGCAAGTGGCACGCGAGAAACAATCCTGTTCCCAGGTGAGCTTGCAAACAACAACTCCATATACAGTTCTGGTATAACATCAAGTGAGAACTAAAGAACTAACTTCTCAGAAACATTATGTTTATGCCTTTATTACATCTTGTGACAACAGTTGTGATGGTTCAAATTTTTTTCTCTATCTACTAATGAAAATTCAAATGCAGCATCATTGCTAACTAAGGGAAGAGCAACATATGACACATATCTAATATAAAGGCAGTCTACAAGACTTTGGCATGTAACCTTGGGAGAATATTTGTACCATCCTAGTCTCAGGCAAACTATTAGCTGAGGCAGGCAGTAACAAAAGAACAGACACTTCTTCAATACTTAGTCAGAGAGTTTTCAAATATTTCCATAGGCAGTATGGGTATGGAAGCATTTGACATATTCACACGATTACTTGCATGCTGTTACCAGCATACTAGTATCACCAAAAAGAAACTCATAGAATGCAGTCAGCCACTGATAAGTTACTCCATTTTAAAATTCTCAGACTAATTAAGCTAGACAATTACTGCCAGAAGCTATATATTAAAGACATGAACTGATATTGTCTTCAATAGGTGTCGTCCATATACATTTAAATAGCAGTATTGTCACTGAATACATTAAATGAGGCATAGTGAAGTTGCCTGCTACACAAACAGGCATGCTGTGCAAGGAAACGCAAGATCTCAACAGAGGGCTGGCTGACAGGAAGACACACAACATCAGCACACGACTAGCTCCGGCAACTTCACCTCGACCTGAAGCAAACCCTGTGCTTTGGGAATGTTCTCCTGCTGCCTGCCTTTCAACTCTGGATGAAAGCACTTGAGCAAAGATGATGCATAAAGAGCCACAGAGGACATTTTTATTGTAACAGAATCCAACAGTTTACATTAGCTGGGATAAAAACATAACACTCACTCACAATAACAGCAGTAAACGCACATGTGTCAGTGCCAAACGTCATTAAAAGGCACTGGCAACAGTGCCAGCTGCTCACTGCTGATAGAGAAAGATTGACATGGCAGACCCAGTAGAGCTCCTGAACCTCTCACAAAGCTAGCTGAGGAAGACAGCATAGCCAGTCATACTGTGTACAGTACTTGACTTCAGCAGCTGAATGGATTATTACTGATAATAGAAACAGAGAACAGAAATAAGACAGACCATCTTTGCAAACAAAAGGCTGACAGACAAATAACAGGAACTGTTCTCAGCTGCTCTCCTTGGTATTGCTGCTTATGGAAGAGACTGCCAAGAACAGCAATACTTGCACTTAGTGCAATCCCTAACAGTCTCAAAGCTTTAGGAAGATACAGATCCTTGGCAACTATGTAAACACTGTTCTTGCATTACAGATGGGAAAAAACAGGACTGCAAAAGGAAGCAATGAGCTGTCATAGGACCCAGGAAACTCAGGCTTAGCTCAAATTTAGATGTGATCACCCCATGCACTTATTCAAAACCAAGACCTTTCTATTCTTATTCAACAATATGAGTAATTCCACAGTCCAATGCAATAGCCCCATGCTCAGAGCCAATGCATTCTCATCTGTGTTTATAGCAGGATTCGAGAACAGAAGGTAAGACAATATTCTATTTAACCAAACAAGAAAGATATACAGTAAAATGGTATTTCCCTGTTGTGTCACTTTGGAAGAGCAGAGATACAGCTGAGCCATTTCCCTACCTGGGAATATTCCTCTTCTGCACTGTACAGCCAAGCATGCTTGACTTTCTCCTTCTCTTTGGCCACTTCCATGATCTGCTCAAACGAAGCATTGTCTTCACTTGTGTGTTTTGCTAAGAAGGTGTCCAGACTGGGAAGTGCATCTTTATCATCTTTTTCTGCTTCTCCTAAGAAGAGGAGGGAAGAAGCCTGAGAAAGGTTAATACCTCTCTTTCTATGAGAGTGCTCTACATAACTCTTAATCCCTTCCGACAGTGAACCTTCCACAGACCTACTAATAAACAACATGAAGCTTGGTGAAAAAAAAAAAATATATACACACAGAGTGGTACAATAATAAATTGGTTTTTGGAGGACATATAAACAACTTTCACAAAAACAGTTTTATGGCATTTATAGCTATAAATATAGGGAAAATGCACAAGTGGCCAGCTGCTAGCAGACATTCTTTTTTTACATACTGTATGAATCGCTTTGCCCCTACAGTCTTTGCTTACTTACAGAATTAATTTCAGGTGACACAGGAAAAATCTACTGCCTTCAAAGAGATCAACTGAGTTAATAACTTACACAGACATAGAGACCCATAACTGAGAATTCAGACACATGATGTAAAACATTACAGCAAGTTCAACTTCAGAGTGATCATTTCCACCTACTGGAAGGTTAAAGGAAACTGCTTCAACACCTGCTAAATACCCAAAACTCTTACAGAAGACAGAGCTCACAAAGGTATTTTCCTGCTGCTGAAGTATTTGGCTAGAAAAACATCATTCTCCTACCTTCCTCTGCAGCTTTGATGCCAGCTTTGGATTTATTCCCCAGTGGAAGACCACCTGGATGCACCTCTGGGGTTTCAAACGTGGCTGGAGTAACATCTGTGACAGAAAAAAAACCACCAAACAGGCTCACATGGTTACTAGAGCATGGAACAGGGCACTTGCTGTGACATCTCCCACCACAGTAAGGGTCATGTGCGAAACAAGTCGCAGAAGGCATATCAAAAGAAGAAGAATTTAATTAAAAAGTTGGGAAAAGACTCCAAAATATTCAATTCTGTCCCAACCACTGAACAAGATTTTGCTCTCATCTAAGTCACTATTTTTCTCCTGCTGGGAAAAATGCACAGGAGCGCCACAGCCCAGTATATTTGCCACCTTATCTACAGCTTTAACCAAAAGAAGCAAGCAGCAGCACAACAGTCCTAACCTAGGCCAGGGCCAGCACCTACAGTAGGGGAAAAAAGAAAATCACTTGGCAACACATGCCCTTTGCTGCAAGAAAGTTCGTTACCTAAACTCCACCATGAGCACTCAGCCAGGGACTGGGGTTTAGAAACACCTGAGCTTGAAGTGAAAGCAAATATACAACAGGACATTGGATGCCTGCTAGGCAAACCCCTGATAATCACCAGCTTCCAACACCACCTGTTCACAATACATAAAAATCTTACATCTATAGACACAACAAAAACCCCTAAAACTATAAGGATTCAAAACATAGCTTAGAGTTTCTGATAGTATAATATTGCACGTTAGAGCATTTAACATTCCCTACGGTGCAGGAACTTGGCAAAAAATATCTTGGAGGAATTGCTATTCAATAGCTATTTTTTCCAAAATCATCCCTCAAGAAGGGATTATTAGACACCACCAATGAGAAATTCAGCATCAGCCATCAGATACTGGCTACTGCCCAATCTGGTATACTATTTCCCATTCAACATCAGTCTTGATTCTTTAAGATAAACACTGCCTGCACTTAAACCAGAGCAATAATATCAGATATAAAACCCTTATGCCTCAGTGAGCCAGTTCTTACAGGGTGCAGGTGTATCCCTCGATGATTTGCCCAAGGAGGAGCCAAACTTGATAGCAATTTGTCTCATTTTTTCCAAGTCACCGTTTTCTTCAGCCTCCAGATATTCCTTCTGTGCTCGCAACTTCTCCACGTCAGGAAAGAAGTCCCGCTGAATGATTTTCTCTAAGCTCTACAAACAGAGAGACAACTACAAGGCAGCACTGGAATACCTCAGAGCGCCGGCTCTGCTCAGGGCCAGCTGCATTCAGCCCACGGGAAGGACGGGCTGCCCACGGGCGCTGGCCGAGGCAGGGCCGGCAGCAGCGCGCTAGTAAGCTGTGGCCGCAGGAGGTGCAGGAGCCCGGGGCGGCTCCAGCGCTGCTTCGCAGCCTGGCTCACACCGGACAGACCCGAGACGGGCGCACCCCAGCCGGGAGCCGCTCGGCCCAGGTGCCAGGACAGCGGGGCCTCCCGGGCCCCAGCGCGACTCGCCGGGCTCTGCCCTCCCTTCCCCAGGCCCAGGCCCGCCGGCCTACCTCGATGTAGGCCTCCTCATCCAGGATCTTCTTCGGGCGTCTGGGGGCCGGCGAGGTCGCGTCCTTCCCCGTCGCCACGGCGGTGCCCGCGGCGGCAGCCGGCACCAAGGCGCCGGAGGAGGCCGCTGGAACCGCCGCCCCCTCCATAGCGCCGGAGGCTCAGGCGACCGACGAGCGCCCTGACCCTCCTCAGCCGCCGTCGTAAACGCGACACGCCGAGACGTCACGCCGCCGCGCCACAGGGAAGCCGGAACGTCCCGCCCAGGAGAGACGCACGGAGCTGTACTCGCTGCGGCCAGCGCGCCCCCTGCCAGCCGGGAGGACCCGCCCCGTCCCGCTCCGTGCCAATAGAGCGACCCCGGCCCGGGGGGACGGCGGCAGCCTCACGGCCTGGGCTCTGCCGGGGCGAGGCCTTTGGCACCCACAGGCCGCGCGTTGGGTCTCTTCCCCCTCCCAGGACCCCCACGGCCACCCTCAGGGCTCCTCAGAAACACCCCGGGCTCCCCGGGGAGCGGGGACCACGGCCCGGGTGCTCGAGGGCTGCGGAAGGCCTCCTCGGACCGAGGGGCAGGCGAAGGCCTTGATGGGAGCAGGCGCTGCTGGCAGGCATGGCCAGGGCCCCCACTGCCAGCTCTCCACAGCACGTGCGGAGGTGATGGGACAGTTTTATTTCTCTCACTGCTTTACAGGACGTGGTTTCTCTCTGGCCATGCCAGGCACACAGGCACCGCTTGCACTGATGGGGGACTGGCACGGGCTGGCCGGAGAGGTGAGCTGAACGCTCACGGTGCCAAGCCCTCTCACCACAACAGATGGATTACCTCTCCCACTGGCCGTAGGGAGGAATCCGTGTTTCTTTAAGGAAAAAATCGCCTGTTCAGCAAGCTGAACCCCAAAAGCAACTCTAGATGCCATCGAGGTGCTGAAAATAGGAAACATTCATTTGCAGGATGTTTTGCAAATCTACAGTAGTAAAACAAGCACAAATACTACCTGCACAGAGCAAAGACTAGAAGGGGAGTCTCCCCATCTCCTGAAGCACACACATTTAACACTGGTACAGCTCTGTCCCCCGCACGGGGTTTTGGCAGTGGTTTCTGCTTAAGCATCTGAGGGTCATGCCCGGTGAGTTATCTGCCATGTGAACTAGGTTTGGAAGAGAAACTGGAACATGAAAGTGCCATGTCTGCTTTTACCTGCCCTCCTCCTCTGGGAATCACAGAGGTTTCCTTTTCCTTCCTTAGTCCCCCTCAGGTTCCCCCCCCTAGAAAATCTGTCAGCCATGGGAAATGGATGCTTCTTGGCATTCATCTGCTGAGACACAGCCTGCGACCACTAACAGCTCTCCTCAGAGGGCTTCTTGGTGCCTTGAAGGATCAGGGCTGAAGCAGATGCCCTCTTCTGATGCCGCCACTTGGCCCGCCGATTTTTAAACCAAACCTAGAAAGTGCAAAACAAGAAAAGAAGAACTTTTGCATTTCATATGTTACTCGGAGGGGGGCAGGCAGTTACACTCCTGGGCTGTACAGTGTAAGATTTAGGATACTGCAATACATTTCCAGATATAAAAGGTTGATACAAAATTTAATCAGTGCCTCCCCTGCAATCCTGCTCAGATAAATGTAAGGGGCACAAAGGAGCTGGGATCCCCCAATGACAAATTCAGAAGTCACGCAGATCACAAAAATAAGGAATATACACTCGAGTGCCAGGGATGACCAGAACTGGGCATGTCTGTGTGTTTGTGTAGGTGAATCTAGGAGAGACGGAGTGAGTGAGATTATGGGACCAGATACCAGACAAATCAGCCCAGCAGAACTGTTCTATATTCTTCCATTGCTTGCCACACCTAAACTGTGTTTTGTCAAATACCCAAGAATGGTATGGGTCTGGGTCTGCAGTTCCCAAGAAAGACAGTGCAAGGCCCCTGTCTGTGTTCTCGGAGGGTTGCAGCAAAGAGCACCTCACCAAGTGGCAGGATCTCACCTCTACCCTCTCCTCCTTCAGGTGAATGCGGTTTGCCAGGTGCTCGCGGGTGATTACGTCCGGGTACTGGTTCTGATGGAAAAGTGTCTCCAGGGCCTGCAGCTGATCCTCGGTGAATATAGTGCGATGCCGGCGCGTCCGGCGCTGGATCTGGTGGAAAGTCTGCAGCTCACTCGGGTTCCCTTGGGGACTCTTACAGACCCTGACTGCCGAGTGGAAGAGCCGCATGGGCCAGGGGAACCGGGCATCTGCAAGGGGAGAGGTACAGTGGCAGTGTTAGGGACTCAAGGCAGTTCAGGCACAAGTTGCATCCACACATGTTGTTTGGAAGGAGGCAGCTGGCCAGCTGGTGTGGGTGACAAGCTGCATGATCACCATGCAAGAGAGAGGACTTAGGGCAGCGCTTTGGGAGAAGCGTGCAGGTGGGGAGCGCTGGCTGGGTTTTCCTTGTTTACTTACCAGTTGGTAAGTAATTGTAAGCACTATGGCCAGCTCCAGAAAGCAGCTGGAAACTCGCAGCCTGGCGAGGAGCTCTGTTTCATTCCTGACACAGGGGATTTCTGAATTTCAGGATGCTCTTGAGCTGCATTTTTAAGGGTCTGCTACTTTTTTTTCTTAATAGATGTGGTAATTTTGCTACGTGTAGCAAAAATCTCTTTTCCTTAAAGGACAAATGAGGTTCCCCAGGGCCAGTGTTGTCAGGAAGCTCTGGGTATGGGCAGCATGCCCATGGGGCCCCACACTCCACAAAGAACTTCCACACCTACAAGCATCATCGTCTCAAGTGTTTACACTAAACCAGTAATAAATAGCACCTGTTGCTTTTAAAACCCTGGTAGCATTGCAAGTAAAAGTGCCTGCTCTTGGGAGCCATGCTGAGAACAGAGCTCAGCTTGTTGGAGCTGAGGTTTGAGACCACCGTGGTGGCAGGCCAGACGCTATATTGCCACTCAACGCCCAGGTTTTCCCCTCCACACAGCGCTGGCACCAGCCCCTCCACGAGCCCTACACTGTGAATCAAACACAAACACTCACCCAGCCAACTCGGTGAGTCCTGCAGGGAACGGGTGCTGGCGTGAGAACAGCAGCAGCAGTTGCGGGATGCCCCTTCCAGCTCTTCCTCCTCCTCGTCCTCCTCCTCCTCCTGCAAGGAGCTGGCTGGGATGGTCTCCAGCTCACACAGCCCCTTGGGTGCACAGTCCAAGATGCTCCGGAGGCACAGCGGGACCAGGACCTGGGGGCTCTTCTCTGCTGGGCTGGAGAGGATGTCCTCAATGCTGAATGAACATGGCTTCTTGAGGCTTCTCCTGCCGGCATCAGCATCTGACACTGGCTCCGAAGACATCCTCTGCTGGCAGCAGCGGCCGCAGGACCGGGCAGCTCAGGCTGAGCGGAGTTTGCTCTCTGCGTGCTGACTCCAGAGTGGGGTCTTGCAAGGAAAAAGACAGTTTACATAGCTTTTAAAATGGACTGGTAAAGCCCTCCAGAATTGCTGCTTTGTCTTGGCATTTCAAGTGACTGTCATTCTCGCAGCCGAGTTTTTATTTTATGCACACATGTACTTTTTCTCCTTCTAACCTAGCTGCTTTATGACTGAAGCCACCCTAAACATATATATAGAGAGAGATATAATCCCTTTGGAAAGAAAACCGTAAACCCTCCTGTGAATAAAATAAATTCTAACTAATCTTGGCAGCTTTGTGAAGGGTTAGTGTGGATCTAAGATTTAGCTAATCCCACAAAAATGACTGGAGAAGGAAATCTGATTTCTCCATCTTGGGTGTAGATTTGAGGTGGTTATGATCTCCATTGTGCTGCAGTCTCCGATCCAAGGAAGGGGGAGGATAGCTGTTCCCAGCCCGGAAATGGACCAGAGGATTAACTCCTTAAAAGAAGCAAATTATCCCTTTCTCTGGCCAAATGAAAGCTTTCCCATCAAAAGAGAGCTGTCATATTGTACAATATGAGAGAAGAGAGAGTTCAGCTTAAGAAAAAATCATTTTTAATGATAGCACAGCCTTTGGCTGTGCTGGAACTCTCTGCAAAAGTTGATTTATTTTCTGCTGAAAGCAGAGAAATTGTATTTTCCCTCCTTCCCCTTTCCCCCACCTTCGCTGCCCTAATCACAGTGATAATGCAGATGCTTTGCATGTAGCCAACATACTCTTTATAAGGATTCAAAGCTCTTAATAAATTAGATTACTGGCAGCTCATGGCAGCTCTGTGGCATAGCTTAGTGGCATGTAGCCACCTCCTGTATAGCTGAGCTGTACCTCTGCTCAGCGTCAGGAAGGGAAGGGGAGGACTGCTGCCTGCTGCCTCCATGTACAGGCAGGCAGGCAGCGAGGTCCCGCAGCAGCTTGGGCAGGAGCATGGTCTCGGTGCCACAGATAACGGGCACCAGTCAGCCCAGAGCAGCCCGGACTGCTGCCGGGCGCAGCCAGGCTTCCCCAGAGCTTTGTCAGTTCAATTCCCAACTTCTGTCTAGCAAGGGAAACTGGGGTGAGGCTACGGCCGAGCGCGGTGACTCGGGACGGGAGGGGATGCCTGGCACCGACCTTCCCAAGGGCAAACAGCAAGGTCTCACAGATGCGATCCACAGGAGGAGAGAGGACATCTTCCATCTTGGGTTTATAACTGAAATGAGTAGATGGAGTTAAAATAGAGCCTGAGGTTGAGCTGAGGTTGCTTAGGAAAGTTTAGGCCCAAGTTCTCTTGCCCTCAGTACGGTTTAAGCCAAGGTGGGTAGTGAGGCTTCAGGAGCTCACATGGGGAACACTCTCCTGCTTGGTGTTTCTTTGCAGGGCAGAGAAGATACCAGCGCCACTTATGGTGCACTAAGGAGACACACAGGTGAGTGCTGTGAAACCACTGCACATCAGATGTCCTTGTGGCACATCGTGACTTCACATTGGACAGCCCAGAGCCCTTCCAGCATTGGACAAAAATGAGAGCCGGTCTCCAGGAGAGCCCCCCCCCATTCCCTGTTCTTTTCTCCTTGGCATGGCTTTCTGCCTGCCCTTCCTCACCCTGCTGGTCTCGCAGTGCTGGGAAGAGATGCCCCATAGCTGCTCTACCTGTGACCCTCAAATTTCTATAAAATCTCACTTAAAACGAAACCACCGTTTTATTGTTCCATGCCTTTATTTTCCTCTCCTTCAGCTATTCCAGTGGCGTAACGTAAATTATAACCCTGCTCTACGAATCTCTACATATTTGCTGTAGAGTTGAGAGGAAGACACCTTTGTAGCTGCCTGGTTTGACTATGTTCCCTGCTGTCCTGCCAAGGTGTCAGCGCTTCGGAGAGGCACCGGGGATGCACTAACCAGGGATCATCACAGACTGCTCCCAGCTTTTATATATATATAGCCAAATGCTGACACAGGAGATGGATGTGGGGCTGGGTTCTGCTCCCCACACCATGCTGGTCCAGAGCGATGGCGGGGCAGGTGAGCCGGGATGTGCCGCGGGCAGGTGCAGGATCCAACCCTTTCTGCTCTTGGCTGTAATAATCATATGCCCGAAGCGGATTAATTCTCCTTCCCCATCCTGAACAAAGGATGCCTTTCCCTGGCCTGCCCTGCCCGTCCCTGCCTTCCCACCACACACGCACTTAGCCTATTAGGATCTCCACTG
The DNA here is from genome assembly GCF_964289735.1 of Phaethon aethereus. Lineage (NCBI taxonomy): Eukaryota > Metazoa > Chordata > Aves > Phaethontiformes > Phaethontidae > Phaethon > Phaethon aethereus. The sequence goes on along the minus strand of NC_138593.1, from coordinate 10,347,375 downwards.
ATTGCTTTCTTTCATTCCTCCTGTACCTTTCACTTCAGAAAATGGACTGGTAATACTTCTTTTATCAAAGAATTATGGGATTTAGGATCCAGATCTTACAAAGAGACTTTCTGATAGCTGCTGGTAATCAAATCCCAATCGGCAGGCACTTCTCTGCACCCTGTTACCGGAGAGGAATAAAGGAAAGGGATTATTGATGTTCTGTTTACTGAGCCTCCAGGAGATAGGATCGCTGGGCTATTTCATATTAGAAAAGGAAAGGAAAATAAAACAAGAAAGAAAAAAAATGCAGACAAGAGAGGACAATATAGATATAGATAAAAATAAAAGAAACAAGCTCTTATCATTTTCTTATTGGTTAAGGAGATTCCAAAGCCATTATAGAGGATTAGCAAAAAGGTTAATCTGCTTTAGCCGTTCGCTTGTCAAAAGTGAATTTATAGGGTTTGAAAACCCTTCCTGTGGTGAAACCAGAAAAAATCCCCCTCTCCCTCCCCTGCCCCTCCCTTCTGCAAGCAGCACGAGGGGATGGGAACAGGAGCCTCAGAGACCCTAAAACACGGGAGTACCCTCCCTCACCTGGCCCCTGCCTGGTCACTTGCACCCATGGGAGCTCTGGTTTGGCAGTGCTTCCCCCTCTCCCCCACCCATGTGGGGTGGCCGCGGGCCTCGGGAGCAGAGGAGCAGGTCTGAGGGACGTGACCATCCTCCCATGATTTACCCCCTTACCTGGGGTAAATCCCGGGCTGTTTCACTGGTTGATATCAGCAGCAGTCAGGGCAAACCTGGACCTGTGGCTGGATTTGGGCATCCAGGTTTATTTCTAAAGCCGAACAGAGATGGCTGCTGCTGGCAAATGTTGTCAAAAATTCCAGGCTGGGGCTTATCTGTCCCCAAGCACAGTGCTCACCGAGGGAGCCACATCTCAGTGTCCCCCCGGTCACCCGGCCCAGACGCTGGCCTGTCCCAGCGCGCTTTCCTGGGTTACTCTTGCCACTGATTCTCCCAAGCGGCCGATGCCCATCGCCTGCCCCAGTGCCACTGTGAGAAACAACCCAGAGGAAAAACAATCCTGCAAGGTCAAAATGAGCCAGGAACACTTTCTTGGTAGCTGCTGCGTGAAGCTCAGTGGCGTGTGTTAGTCAGGTCTTACACTTACATTTAATAAAGGCACAGAAATCATAGAATCATGGAATGGTTTGGGTTGGAAGGGACCTTTAACAGTCCTCTAGTCCAACCCCCCAACTGTGCCTGTTAAAATAGGTGAACCCTGTGCCAAGTGACAAAAAGAACCCAAACAAAATAATCTGGATTCGATGATAATTAACATCAAGTGTTAATAAATCCGCTTCTCTCTCCAAGGGCCGTTCGATCCCTCAGGACAAAGTGGAGTCCTTCCGCTGGCCCTCAGTGATAATAGGCTAAAACAGGGGTGCTGGCTAACAGCGATGGTGCCCGTGGTGTAGCAGGAGGACTGCGAGGGACCAAACCTCCTCTGATGCAATGAGGCACGACGGAGCGAGGCATCTGTTTCACGCTGGAGCGTTTCATTCGGCGTTTCAGAGATCTCACAGCCACCGCCTCGTGCTCCCCGGCCTTGTGCTCGGCAGCAAGCACCCGCTCCCCGGTTTTCGGTCCTTCCGGGGGGCTCTCGCTCTCCACCGACTATGGAAACAGCCTCAGATGCTGTTGCTTCGCCACCCCTGACTTTCAGCCTGCGGTGGCTCCGGCGTCCCGCCCGCCTTCGCCCGCTGCCTTCGGCGCGCGCCGCGCTACCGGAGGCGCCGCCGCCCCGCGGAGCGCGCCCGGGCCGGCGCTAGGGGGCGCCGCTGCGCCGGGGCGGCGCGGTCGAGCTCTATGGTGGCGGCGGTGCCGGCCATGGGAGCCGAGCGGGCGGCGCGGGCCTGCGCTGCCTTCTACGGGCCGCTGGGCATCGCTCAGCCGGTGCTCTCCTGCCTGCGCTGCCTGCGGCAATTCGCGGGGTAAGAGGACGGGCCCTGGGCGAGGGGACTCCGGCATATCCGCCCCGCCGGGCGCGGCTGGGGAGGGAGGGAGGCTCGGCTCCGTGCCCGGCGTGGGGACTGAGCCACCCCCACTTGCCCTCATCCCCTTCCAGCCCGCTCTGCAGCAGCAGGGCAGCAAGTTTTAGGATTTTTTGGGGGCCTCCTGCCCACCCCTCACACCCCCCGCCCAGGGCTGGCGTTTGCCAGAACAGGCTGGGTTGTGAACGCTGAGCTTTGAGGAGTTCTAGCTGCCCCCCCTCCCCGTGCAAGGCTGAGTGCAGTGGGGAGAGAGGAGCATCGCAAGCTGGGGCGCCCCAGCCCTAACCGCTGTCAAGCTGGAGCACCCCTACCCCAATCCAAATCGAGCTGGGGTACCCCCACTCCAATCCACATTGAACTGGGGCACCCCAGCCCTAATCTCCACCGAGCTGGGGCATCTCCCACCCCAGTCCCCCCTGAGCCAGGGTATCCTCACCACCGTCCCCATCCCGTTTCAGGAGTACTGCCAAGAGATGCAAAGACAAGCACCTGGAGGAGGCTCTCCTGCTGTCCCGGGCACTGAGCGAGGGTCTGCAGGCACTGGGCGAGGCGGAGGTACAGCCCCTGCTCCGCTGCGTCCTGGCTTTCCAGATGGAGGCAACCGGCAGCTCCAGCTCCTTCCAGAAACTGGAACAGGTCTGTAACACAACCGGCTGGGCTGCTGCTTCAGGGGTCTATTAGCCACAAGCGTAAGCGACGTCTGTCCCGGCTCTGCCTGCCACCGACACAGCCCTGGTGTGGTGCATCCTTACCAGCAAAGGGGACACCGGGATGCCGCAGAGCTCCCCTAAAGCCGCATTGCAGCTGGCATCTCTCGGGGTCTGGGCAGACCAGCTGACTTGGGGTGTTTTGGCAGATTGTGACCCATCTGGCAGTGGGGAAGGAAGCCCTGCTGGCCCGGGAAGTGGGCACGCTGCTGACTGGCCTGGTGCTGCAGGGAGAGGTGAGAGCAGCCCAGTTGTGCAGTGGCACTGGCTTTCAAGGGGGCTTGGCTGCAGCCCATTTGCCACGGGAACCTCCTGGTTTGGGCTGCCTTGGGTCCTTTGTTTCCCTTCCCACCGTGCTGGAGGCTTGCCCTTGCTTGCAACTGGTGATGTGTGGGTGCCCATCACACCAGCCCTTTGCTCATTGCTGGGACAGCTTCTGGCACAGGACCTTCCTGCCCAAGGCACTGAGCCCCAGCACATTGTCATACTGGACAACCTGTCCTTCTGCTCTCACAGGTGCTGTCTCCTAGGGACCTTCAGTCAGGTCAGTCTCTGCTCCTTCCCCTTTGGGGGCTTCTCCCAGCCCACACCACCAATGCATGGGACACCTGCTGCCCACCCAGACTGGGTCCTTTGCACTCGTGGGAGGGGGAAGCAGGGATCAGCTGGATCTGTGGGATCTCTGTGGAGGTCCCAGCAGCACCCAGTGGCTCTGCCCACCCGCCCCAGGCAGCTGGAAACCAGACAAGCCAAAGCATCCCCTGAATCCCAGCCCTGTTCTTACCCCGCTTGCCGTCAACGCAGGCCTTGTTTTAACCAGAAGCAGGGCTGGCTGCGGGCACAGTGCCAGGAGCTGATGTTGTCCCTTTGCCCGCAGTGTGCATGTTCATGGAGGAGAGCAGCCTGGGCCAACAGCACTGGCGGCAGAACCTGGCCCTGCTACTGCAGCGCCTGGCCACCACCTTGTGCTGGGTGCTACAGAGCCAGCCCGTGCCCAGCGGCACTGGGGGCTACCTGGCTGTCAAGGTAAGAGTCTGTCGTGGTTTAACCCCAGCCGGCAACTCGGCCCCATGCAGCCGCTCGCTCACTCCCCCACAGTGGGATGGGAGAGAGAATCGGAAGGATAAAACTGAGAAAACTCCTGGGTTGAAATGAAGACAGTTTAATAGGTAAAGCAAAAGCCGCACACACAGGCAAAGCAAAACAGGGAATTAATTCACCACTTCCCATGGGCAGGCAGGGATTCAGCCATCTCCAGGGAAGCCGGGCTCCATCGTACGTAATGGTGACTTGGGAAGACAAATGCCATAACTCCAAACATCCCCCTCTTTCCTTCTTCCCCCAGCTTTATATACTGAGCATGACATTGTATGGTATGGAATATCTCTTTGGCCAGCCTGGGCCAGCTGTCCCGGCTGTGTCCCCTCCGAGGTCCCCATGCACCCCCCTCCTGCTCTCTGGCAGCCCAGCGCGAGAGGCTGAACAGTCCTTGACTGCTTAGCAACAACTGAAAACATCAGTACCTTATCAACATTATTTTCATACCAAATCCAAAACATAGCCTCATACTGGCTTCTGTGAAGAAAATTAACTCTATCCCAGCTGAAACGAGGACAGAGCCAAATTTCAGAGGAGGGGGGAAGGATCAGTCCTTGCAAGGACCGGCCGGGCACTGGTAGCGGTGTGGCACACAGTGCCGCTTCAAATGGCTGTCCCCAGGGAATTGTTGCTTTTTGGGAGGTGAGGGATGCTGACTGTCCCTCCTCCTCCTCCAGGCTTGCCTCCAGCTCTTCCAGGCACTGCCGAAGGACGTGGCCCCCCTGGTGTGGAGCACAGCAAGGAAGAGCGAAGCCCTGCAGAGCCTCTTGGGGCTACTGCTGGAGGCGGCGTGGGGGAAGGTGTGTACGGCCCCAGGGAGGGACGGGGCTGCCTGTTCCAAGGAGCAGAGCAATGCCGTCCTTCCCGGGTGCTTTTCCCGGTTCCCTTCCCCAAGGGGAGACTGCAGAGGCAGCCCCTGGGGTGTCCGAGGGACCCTGCGTAGTTGCCTGCATGGGCATGGAGAGAGGGTTAAATGGGGTCTGGTTTTCAAGTGGCATTTTTGAGCTGTGCCTTTGCCTCCCTTCGAGTCCAGGCCCTGAACAAGGACACGCGGCTGCTGGCAGGCACGGCCCTGAGCATGCTGGTGAACACGGCCCCGCGGCCCGAGCGCGGGGCCAGCGCTGTGCTGGCCCTCTTCCAGCTCCCCAGCCGAGGTGCGTGCTCCGTCCTGAGCTGGGGTCAGCCTCTGGTGAAGGGGACGGCGGGGGCAGGCGTGTTTGGGTGCAAGAGGACAGAGGCCGGTGCCACTCCCCATCAGTGCAAGCCAGACTCTGCTACCATGTCCTGCTCTTGGGGCCTGGGAGCCCCAGCTGCCGCCAGCCACTTCCCACGGTTGCTGGAATGAGCCAGGACAGTTCGCGCTCAGGGCAGCATGTGGGTTTGCCATCTTTCTACTATCTAAAGCAGCCATTTTGCACTAGGTGCGGGGGAGCTGAAGTTTGGGGAGCTGGCAGTGGAGGGCAACCCCGTCATGGAGCCAGATGGTCTGGAGAAGCTAGTGCTCACCAGAGGTTTGCTGACATGCTGCAAGACGGACATCCTCAGCTGCCAGCTGGAGAGCTTCACCCACCGGGTAGGAGAGCTCAAACCCAGTGGCCAGGGATTTGGAGAGGGCTGGCAGTCGCCGGCGAGGGCTGTGGATCCCCAGGGGATGTAGCCAGGCTGCACCGCGCCGCACCAGCGGCTCCACGCATCCCGCTGAGCACGGTGCATCAGCCAGGAGCCTGCTTTTTCCAAGGACATCTGAGTGGGGATTTCACTCTCTTGAGGAGCTGATAAGCCAGGAGGTGACAAAAGTAGCCCCTGCACAATCAAAGCAGCAGCAGCATTCGCCCCATGCTCCTGCAGCATGAACCCAGAGCTGCCCTGGGCCAAGAGCAGCCTCCAGGTCTGCCCATCTCCAGCATCTCTGGAGTCCTCAAGAGCTGACCACTTCCAGCCAGGGAGCAAAAGCTAGCAATAACCTGCTGTAAGAGCAGAAAAAACAGGCAGTGCTCTCCTTGCCTGTCTCATGGCAGGGTTTTCTCACCCTGGAAAGGCCATGCCAGCCCGCTCCCTGAGCCACTGTGCTCCCACAGGCCTGCCTGCTGCTGGATGTGGTCTTTCCCACTGTGTGTGCTTTGACCAAGGAACGGAAGGACTGCCACTACTACTGCTTCCAAGGTAGGAGACGATGACCCTGCCGTGGCGGGGAGGTTTGAAAGGTTCACTGTGCTCATGATGCATGGAGTCCCCATGGCACTTCGTCTTCTCCCAGGTAAGATGCTTTTCTGGATCTTGGTAGCTGGTTTGGAAACTGCCATTAATTTCTGCTCCAGCCCAATAGACACTCACCCTCTTGGGCTCTTGTGTGCCTAACGGGGAAACTGCTCCCCTTGCGCACAGGGTCCTCCAGCCTGGCAGCCCCCGCCAGCTCTGCGGCAGGCGAGTCTCAGGGCGAGGGCTGCAGCGGTGCTCTCTGCTTTTGCAGCCTGTGCCCTGTGGCTGCAGCGCCTGCGGGAGAGCCTGCCCGCCGTCTGGCACCTGACGGGGACCCGCATCCTGGCCCAGGACACCCAGCTGTTCCGGCAGCTCACCCAGCTGGTGTGGGACAACGCTGAGACCCCGGTAAGGCGGAGTGCCAAAGGCCTGTACCACCGCAGCCAGAAACAGCCCTTCCCTCACCCGGCTCAGCTGCTGATCCACTGCCCATAACACACCCCTGCCTGTTTCAGCTCGTCAGCCGAATGAGCTGCCCTCTGGAAGGGCAGGGCCACCCGTGCTGCCGAGGCACGTGTCACACACGGCCTCTGCAGGGCCAAGTCCCCGTGCTTCGCCCTCCCCACGCAGCACCCACTGATGTAGTCCCAGCCTGTCCACATCTGCTGGCTTGCTGCCTGCCATCCCCACGTCCCCAGCCCCTAACCCCATGGTTACCAGCCAGTACTCAAAGTCCATGGCCATGGCAAAGCAAAGGGTTTTTCCTGATGCAGCAAGACAGGAGGGGGAACCCACCCTAACTGCTCCTGCTTGCCATCCTTCTCCCCCCAGGTGGAAGGGGTGTCCGAGTTCATCCACAGCTCTTTCCGACTGCTCCTGGAGATCTACCACCTTGAATGCCAGCACTTCCAGGACCAGGAGAGACCCCTCTACCAACAGATGCTGCAGAGGGTGGTCTTCATGCCATGGCAAATCAAAGCCAGATATGTGCCCTTGTGTGCCATCATCCCCTACCTGGGCAGCCAGCAGGTAGGGAAGGCGGGGGGGTCAGGGAGGCTTGGTCCCAGCTGGCACATCCTCTGTCTGCTGCCTGTCACCTTCTCCCTGCCCAGCTCAGCCATGCGGGCAGGGAGCCTTCCCAGCCTGGGGGGCCATTTCAGCATCACCCAAGGGATAGTATCCCTGGGAGGGTAGTGAGCTGCAGCAACAGCGATGAATCTCTGGGGACAGCCAGCGGGGAGGGAAGCTTTGCCAAATGATGCCCACCAAAATCCAGCCAAAAGCAGCCTGGGGTACCAGAGATGCTCAGTGCCATGGGTGACAGCAGAGCGCAGTCTGTGCCCCAGGTCTGTCCCTCACTGTACACAGTCTTCAGCCTGGCAGGGAGATGAGGGTCATCTGCCTGTCTCCCAGGTGCTGGACACCTACCCGGACCTGCCGCAGCACCTCCTGAGCTGCCTCTCCACCAACCACCTGTGTCCTGCAGCTGCCGAAGTCTACAAGGCCCTGGTGCGGCAGCAGTGCTCTGAGCAGCAGGACGGGCAGCGGGGCACGGAGCCAGCTCCTGCAGAGCGGTGGGCACTGCGCTGGCTGCCCCTGCTCTCCCAGGCGCTCCGCTCCCCGCTGCCCATCCTGCAGAGCAATGCCACCAACCACCTCCTCGCCTGGACCCTGCGGCAGCTCCCAGCTGCCAAGGCATTGCTGGCTGCCCAGTTCAGCGGCCGGGACACAGCATCGCTCCGGGCTTGGGTCTCACTGCTGAAGGCACAGAAGAGCGTGGCGGGGGCCCTGCCGCTGCGAGGCGAGGCGCTGGAGCGGCTCTCCTGCTGCCTGGGTGCCCGCGAGGAGGGCATTCGGTTGGCGGCACTGGGTCTTCTCTGCTGCAGCCCCAGCACCAACCAGCCCCTCTCGGGCACCGAGGTGCGGCTGCTGCAGGAGTTCCTGCCCCTCAACCTCAACTGCGACTCCTCCTCATTCCGGCAGCTGCTGCAGGCAGCAGTGAGGAAGGCGCTGGTCCGGCTGCGGGACAGCTCGCTGGCCCAGCTGCGAGGGAAGGCTCCCCAAGGTGCCGAGCAGAGCAGGGGAGCGGTGCAGCTCGCCCAGGCAGTAGGTGAGGCAGCTGCCCCAGCACCTCCACTGCAGCCCCAGGGGATTCACATGTGGGTGCCCAGCCTGGCATCACTCTGCCCACAGGCTTCGTGGAGTGGCTGCTACAGCTCAGCATCGCCTCACTCAGCCCAGCCTCCAACTACCAGAGGAAGAAGACGGCTCTGCTCCTCCTGGCCACAGTTTTGGAGACCTGCACGGACACCTGGAGCCCGGAGAGGAAGAAGGGCCAGCCCCCACGTGAGTACAGGCAGCCCGCCCGGAGCATCACCCCTCAGCTGCAGGGGTGCTCCCCCCCATCCCTGTCCCACTGCCCCATGTCCCTGCTGCAGGGACCATGGCTGTGCTGCTGAGCTATGCCAGGCAGAGCGGCTGTTGGGACTTCTTCTCCCAGCCCAATTTGTTGGCGCTGCTGAGCTGTCTGCAGGACAGCACTAACGAGGTGAGCCTTAATGGTCATAAAGCCGCCTGCCTTGGCCCTGAGCAGGCTCAGAGGGGAAGGGGTGGTGTGCTTCCCCTCCTGCCCTGCCCCAGCTGTTTCCCCACCACCACCGCCCCTCTTGTGTCCCAATTCCCCCCACCTCTTTTGTCTTGGCAGATCAGAGACTTGGCCTCGGAGCTGCTCGTCTGCTACTTCCCCACCGCGTTCCCCAAGCCCATCACCCTAGCTCTCTTCCAGCTGGCCCACGATGCGCTGGGCAGCCCACGAGTGCAGGAGGCTGAAGCCGGAGCCGTGCTGATGAAGACCATCCTGCAGAAGTACGAGGTCACGGCCTCCCCCTCCCCGTGGTGGCGTGGCAGCCCCTGAGAGCACGCCAGCAGCACCAGTGTCTCATTGGGGGTTGCGTTTACAGCTCAGGGCAGCAATGGCTTGGGTTTGAAATAGCCTTGCAGTGGGGAGCTGGGTAGGGTTGGGTTGCAGGACCCTGAGCTGAGGGAGGAAGGAGTCACACAGCACGAGTCAGGCAGAAAACTCCCTCATCCTTGCAGCAGCATCTGCCTCTTCCCCCAGGTCAGACAGCAGCACCATGAAGAGCCTGGCCCTGGATGCCGAATCAGCCCCAGCACTGCCCAACCGAGGCCTCTGCTTCGCTCAGCACCTTCTCCACGTGCTGCAAGCCCAGTACGCTGCGGCATGCCAGGACCTGCTGCAGGCAGCAGCCACCACACCGATGCACGGTATGTCCTCAGCCTGGCAGGCCAGCAAGTGGCTTCTGCAGCAGGTCTGCTTCCTAGGAATCTGGAGCAGGCAGGAATTGTACAGGCAGGACTGAGGCCACAGCTCAGTGCTGAGGCCACGTCCTTGCCTCAGTTTCCCTGTGTTACTGCTCTACCTGCCCAGCATGCCCCTCACCTAGGGGCCCAGCTCGCTCTCCGGCACGTGAGCCATTTCAGCTGCAGGCTCAGGCAGGAGAGCTGGGGTCACACAGCCACCACTGTGACCGGAGATGGGTGTTTGTGCAGGAGCCGTCGCAGCCCTGCGGAGATGCCTGCTCCAGGTGCCAGAGGTGGCCACCTCCATGCAGGCAGCAGAGTTGGTGCAGAGCTGGCAGGAGCTCCTCACCCGCCTCGTGACCACGGTGAGAGACATCACCTCCTTCCTGCTGGGTGCGCTGCAGAGCCAGCAAGGCCCTGGCGCCGATAAGCAAGGTGAGCGTCCCCAGGGGGGCACCAGCCCTAGAAACCACTGATACCTCCATTACAGCCATCCTTGACCCAACAGCCCTCCAGCCTGGGGGAATGCACTTGCTACGGGCTCACTGCCTCTAGCAGGGGCAGCAGTGGGGCTGGGCAGGGAAGGTTGGCCTGGGAATAAGGTCCGAAGCAGGACACCTGGGCAAGGATGCTCCAGGTGTTTGGCACAGGATCCTGGAAGCCACAGGAGCAGAGCAGCTGGGTTTGGGTCCCTTTCTCAACTGCATATGAGAACGGCAGCAGAAGTCGAGGCAAAAGCCTTCCAGCAGCAGCAAGGCACTTGCCCCTTTGGAGCGGCTGGGAGAGCAGGGGCTGGCGGAGCCCTTGCAGCAATGTCTCGGAAAGAGCGGGGCAAAGTGCAACTGTGGTCCTGAGTGGGTGTCGTGGTTTAGCGCCAGCCGGCAACTAAGCACCACGCAGCCGCTCGCTCACTCCGCCCTCACCCAGTGGGACAGGGGAGAGAATTGGGAAAAAGCTCATGGGTTGAGATAAAAACAGTTTAATAGGACAGCAAGAGAGAACGAAACAATGATAACAACAATGATAATACCGACAAAGGCATGTACAAGAACAAGTGATGCCCAATACAGGAATTGCTCACCACCCAGTGATCGACAGCCCGTCCCCGAGCAGCAATTCCCACCCCCCGCCTAACTCCAGTTTACATACTGGGCATGACATTATATGGTATGGAGTATCTCTTCGGCCAGCGTGGGAATCTCTCTTTGGCCAGCCTGGCTGTGTCCCCTCCCAGCTTCCTCTGCACCCCCAGCCTTCATGCTGGCAGCCGAGCACAAAAAGCTGGACTGTCCTTGACTACTTAGCAACAACTCAAAACAGAAGCACGTTATCAACATTTTCTCATCCCAAATCCAAAACAGGGCCTCACGCTAGCTTCTGTGAAGAAAACCATCTCTGTCCTAGCTGAAACCAGGACAGTGGGACACATTGCAGGACAGGAGCTGCTGCCATTTGTGTGCGCTCTGAACAGGACACAGCGGGTCCCCCCAAACCCCCAGCAGCATCCTCCTCCCTCTGCCCCACACCACCCTGCTCAGACCAGGCTTCTCCCTTTCGCAGCTGCTGCCCCATCGTTTGCAGACATGGGGAATGCCATCGGCTCCCTCATCATGCTGGGGAAAGGCCGGGGGCAGGAGGAAGAGGAGGAGGACTCAGTCCTGCTGTCAGAGGAGCACAGCCTGATCCTGACCTGCTGCTGGGTATCAGTGAAGGTAGGCACCCCTCCCCATGGCATGGGGGAGAGGGGCAGCCCACCCCAGTCGCTGGGTTCTTCAGCTTCCCTTGGGGCATTCACCCTCCCTGGGGACAAACGGGGGAATCTCTGCCCTTACCTCTGAGCTGCCACACCTCTCCTCAGCCCCTGCCAGGAAGGATGCACCACCACCCTCCCCAAAAGCAGCCACCTCCCTGCCTGCCCTTATGTGGCCCAGCTGGTTCCCAGGCGCTGACAGACCCCAGCTGCGGCAGAGCCGGGCTCCCCCGCGTGCAGCCCTGCAGCCACCCCAGCCGCTGCTTTCCCACAGCCACCCATCCCGGCTTCTCCTCTGCAGCCTCTCCAGTGGCTGCCTGGAAAACGGCCATCTCCGCCACACACACCTCACAGCTGGCCGGGAAACCACCGTGCCGCAGAGCCTGCTCGTGGGCATGCCGGCAGCCACGCTGCCTGATAGCGCTGGCAACCGAGAGCACCCATGCTGGGGGAAAGGCAGCACGTGCTATGCTTCTCTGTGGCAGCGATGGTGGGGCAGGACAGGAACAGGGCAGCCCCGCTGCTGGTCCCCATGACCTTCTGCTTCTTCCCAGGAGATAGGGCTGCTGCTGGGAGGACTGGCCGAGCTGCTGCTGGCCTTGACGCTGCCCGCCGGATCGGGGCCCCTCCTGCCGCTGGCAACCCTGCAGACGGCTGCAAGGGTGTTCCAGGAAATCCTGCTGCGGTGCCGGCATTGGGTAAGAGTGTGTCCTGCCTGAGGTGGCTCGGCCCCTCGCCCACCCCTCTGGCCCCATCCCTGCCCTTGGGCCAATAGCCAGGGGCTCTCGCCGGCATGCAGGGAAGGCAAGCGCAGCGGGGCAGGGTCTGCTCTGGGGCAGGACACGGGACACAGCTGGGATCCTGGCACCAAACCTGCCACGTCCCCACGCCATCTTGTCTTCTCACTTTCTCCTTCCCCTTTGCAAAGAGGTTTCTGGTGTTGGGGGCGGGCGGTGGGCACAGCCTTGGGGGCACACGGGGCCTTGACGCCGCTCTGCCCTAGGGAGCAGTGGAGGGCTGCAGCATGGGTTTCACCAAGTTTTGTGCTGCTCTGTTGAACCACCCTGACGTGGAGCTGCAGGCAATCCCACAGACCATGCTGGAGCAGGTACTGCGCTCATTCTGCCCCATGTTCCCCCTGTGCCCCAGGGAGCCCCAGGGCCATGTCCCTGTGTCCCCTCACCCGGGACGAGCACCCGGGACGAGCACCCACCTGGCAGCCGAGATGCTGCGGCGCGGGGTTGGTGCGACCAGTGCCCTGCCCTGCAGAGCAGCTGCAGGCTCCAGCCAGCAGGTTTCCAGCCCTATCTCGGGTGGGTTTTGCTCCTCAGGGCTTAGAAGCACTGAGCGGACCCCGGAGCAGCTCGATCACGCGCCGTGCTGCCGGCTTCCCCATGCTCTTCCTCTGCATCGTCAGTGGGGAGGCCCCCGCGCAGGCACGGCCACTGTTGACCCGCTGCGTCCAGACGCTGCTAGCCTTGGCCAGCACAGACCTGCCACAGGACTGGGACCAGACCCTCGACCTCCCGCAGGTGAGCGTGGTGGGCGTTGAGCTCCTAGCTGCTGTAGCCCTGCTGTAGCCCATTTGGGGACCGGATGCTCTGCGCGAGTTCTCCAAAAGGGAGCCGCGCTGGGTACCCCAGCATGAGGCTGCACTAGTGCAGAGACCTCAGGGTGAGCAAAAAACCGCAGCCCTGGTCACGCTGCCCATCCTGCAGCCTGAGTGCTGACGTTCCCTTGGCTCCCCCATCTCTTCCTACCATCTTCCCTTTGCCCGGAAGCGTGAGTCCCCTCCCCACGCAGTGCTGCTGAGCCCGGTGCGCTCTCCCCAGGTGTGTGCCCTCCACGTGCTGCAGACGCTGGTCCGTGGCGCGGGGCTGGGCGGTGCGCTGCTGCGGCATGCCACGCCGATGGCGGCCCTGGCGCTGCGGGGTTTGGGCTCGCCGTGCTGGGCCATGAGGAACGCGGCCGTCCAGCTCTTCAGTGAGTACCGAGGGGAAGAGGCGAGAGATCCCCGCAGGACCGATGCAGCCCTGGGGTTTGGAGTCCTGTCAGGGCGAAGTGTGGTGGGCCGGGCAGGGGGTAGAGGGGACCTGACGCTGCTTTCTGCCCTGTCCCTGCAGGCGCCCTCACGTCCAGGCTGCTGGGCCAGCAGTGGAGCCGTGGGGAGGGCTGCCCGGCGGAGGGGGTGAGCCTGCAGGCCTTCCTCGGGCAGCATCCCCAGCTGGGCGCCGTGCTGCTGGGTGAGCTGGGGGCGGCCGCAGGGCCTGCGCCGGGGGGGCCCCACCTGCACCCCGCGCTCCACGCTGTCCTCACCCTCCTGGCCCAGCTGCAGCCCGGTGCCGACGGCCCCAGCAGGTGAGGGGTAGCGAGGATGCTCTGCCCCAGCCAAGGGCTCCTGCAGCGGGAGGTGGTCCTGCAGTGCCAGGGCTGGCCCTGGCTCTCAGAGGCGTCTTGCTCGAGCTGGTGCATGCCCACATGGTGCCCTTTTTGCTTCGCAGCCCCTCTGCTCGCTTCCTGGGGCCGCTGCTGGGGCTGGCGAGGAGCCCCATCTATGCCGTGCGAGCAATGGCTGCCAAGGCACTGGTGCCGGTCGTCCCGCCGCCCCGGCGCCGGGGGCTCCTCCTGCAGCTGGCCCGACAGCTCCCCGCCGCGCCCGGACGGGTCTGCTCACACAATGCCGTCCACGGGTGCCTGCTGCAGATGCGGGCATTGCTGGCCCCCACCCTGGGCGCCAGTGGGTGAGTGGTCCCACGCCATCCCCCCACCCACAGCCTCTGTGGGCGCTCTCTGCCGAGATGCAGTTTTTTGGCCAAAAAGCGGTGCCCGCCCGTGTGCTGCGGGCCCTGTCGTGAGGCTGTGTGTCTCCCCGCAGGCTGTCGGCCGAGGCGCTGCGCCCCGTGGCTCTGCAGCTGGAGGCGCGGGGCTGGCTGCTCACCCCTGCCCAGCGCTGCCCGCTCGTCCGCGCCGCCTTCCTCCAGGTTCTCACCCTCCTGCCCGCATCCTTTAGCTCCAGCTTCGCCCAGAGCATCCGCGATGCCATCAGCACTGAGCTGGGCAGCCTCCTGCCGGGGGCAAAGCCAGGATGCGCGGAGCTGCAGGTACTGCTGCCTACCAGGAAAATCACAGCCATGGCCTTCCTGGTGGCAAGCCTGGGGGTGGGAGGTAGGGTCCCCCCACTCAGGGGGCACCCACACCACTCGAGGCCGAGTGTTGGAAGGGGGATCCTGGTTCTCCTCCAGGTGGGCTTGGCCGTCCTCCACCGAACCATGGCCCACTTCGCGTGCAGCGAGGCAGCCCGGCTGGCGGACAGCGAGCGGATTAGCGCTGTCTGCTCGCTTCTCCAGCAGCCAAATCATGATGTCCAGCTTGCCATCCTGAGCTGGGTGATCGACAGAGAGGAAGGAACGTGCGAGGACCTGGAGAAGGCTCTCGGGCTGACATTGCTGGTACGATGAGGCTCAAAAGTCGCTGAGTAAAGCAGAGGGTCCCCAATGCACCACGCAGATGGAATCCTGGGTGCTCACGGAGAAGCACGGCGCTCCTGGGCTGAGGGTCCACGGGTGTGGGGCACTTGCCTGGTTGTGCCGAGGTTCCCATCGCGGTGCTGGGGACACTAACCATGTACCTTCTTTCCTGTTGTCAACTAGGAGAGCTTGCAGTCGGTGCTGCGAGAGAGAAGGGACAAGGAGTTCCTGAGATTGTACCTTGAAGCTTTGCTGCGTCTTTACAGAGACCCCTTGTCGTGGTCCCAGGAAGCTTCCCGAAAGCTCCAGGGCTCCTCGGCAGCATGCCTGGAGATGCTGCTGCACGTGGTGGAGGCTGACTGTCCTGGCCCCGACCTCCTCTTCCAGGCGCTATGTGCCGCCAGCCTGCTGCTCGCCCACCGGTAGGTCCCCGCCGCTGCCGGGGGGCTCCGCCTGACCCTTCCAGCAGATTTCTCCTTGGCTTTTGCTGGAAACAGAGCCGGGACTTCTCACCTAGAAATCACAGCTTTGCGCCTAGGTCCTGCTGTCTCAGGGCAGCCAGTGGCCTTTGGCCCCTGGATGGAGCTGGAAGGTGTGCATGAATTCCCGCTCCTTCCCTGGCCTCTGGCAGGTTTGGGGATGAGGATGGCACCCTGGTCGAGCGATGGTGCATGGCGCTGGAGGAGTGCAGCCAGTCTTCTTCGTCCGAGGTGCTGCGGCTGGCGGCCGCCCGCTCCCTGCAGACGGCGGGTGCCGACATGGTGCGGCGATCTCTGCGTGCTGCCTGTCCCTCGCTTGTCCCTGTGGCTCTGCGGTAGGTGACCCATCCCCCGGGACGGCCATCCTTGCGGGAGCAGTGCTGCCCATTGCCGCAGTACATTCCCAGTATCGGTGCTCCTTGGGGCCCCAGCTCCAGGGTGCTGCAGGTTAATTGGCTCTGCAAAAGGACATGCCCCCTGCAAAAAATTAAAAGAATTTAATTAATTATTAATTAAAGAAACCCTCACTTATTCAAAGATCACTAGTACCCAAGAGGTCGCAGTCTACAAAACATTTGTGGGTGGCGTTTTAATAGAAGCATCCAGCCCCTTATGAGCAGCAAACTGCATTGCTGGGTCCCTCAATCCCCGTCACGGTCCCTGCTCTCCCAAGCGGCGAGCTGTCAGGCAGTGTCTGTGCCTTTCACAACCCAGGAGCCTCCAAAAAAGTCCCTCGGGGAAGAATTCCCCTGGGGGGTCTCATCCTTCCCTCCTCAAGGCAGGCTGGGGGTGCTCTGGGGAGCACCCTGGCCTTCCCTTCTCTTCCCTTTCCCCAGGCTGATAAATGTGGGCATTCACCTTCTGCAAGACGAGGAGCGGGAGGTCCGGCACGAGGCCTCAGGTTTTGCCAGCCTCCTGCAGCAGGACCCTGGGGAGCCGCTCCGAGACAGCTGCATCTTTGTGCAGGACAACGTGGGGCGCCTGGGCCTCCTGCAGCTCCTCCTGGGAGAGTTTGGGGAGCGTCCTGAGACCTTTGACTTGCTGCTGCGGCACCTCCCTGTCCTAGATCTCATTGACATCATGGAGGAGCTGGAGGCCAAGAAGTGAGTTCCCAGACCCCTGGGCTGGATATGAGGGAGCGTGGGGTGCCATGAGGCTGGCCCTTGGCTTCACCTGTGCCTCGGCTGCATCCCCAGAGTTGCCAGCCTGTACAAGGAGGACGAACCCAATGTTTTTGCGGAGCCGGCCATCCTAGCACAGCAGCTGCTCCCTGTCCTGCTGCAGCTCCTGGAGAAGGCGCCCACCGGCAGCCCGCTCCACACCTCGGCCCTGCGCTGGCTGGCAGCTGCAGGCCCCGGCATCCTGCACAACCTGCGGTACTGTGAGCGCCGCTGGAGCCGAGGTGTGGTGCAGCGCAAAGCCCCCAGGCCAGGCAACCTGCTGTCCTCGTCCCCTGGGCCAGCTCTGCCTGGGGGGACCCTGCCACGCTCACGGCTCTTTCGCCTGCTCTCTCTGCAGGGACCGCTGCCCGCTGGGGGATGAAGGCGCTGGGTTGTGCCAAGCTGCACATGGCCGTGACTGCGCTGCTGGTGAGGGCCCGGCTGGCGGCACAGGTGCTGCAGGTGCTGGGGGAAAGTGCCGCCACCGTGCCAGGGCTGGGCTGCGGTGCCCAGGAGCTGGAGCAGGAGCTCACGCTGGTGCAGGGGCTGCTGGCGCAGCACGGGCTGGCCCCTGTGCCGAGCCAGCGCAATGCGCTGGAGGAGCCGGGACCACCGTCTGGGGCTGCCTGACAGCTCCGGGCATGGAGCAGCATCCCACCAAGCCCCGTAGCCACAAGGCTCCTGACTCATGCTGCCACGTCCCTCCCTTTGCCAGATGCTCTCTCTGGCTGCCAGCTGGGACTGCAGAGTCGGTGCTGTAACTCAGGGGAACCCCACTTGCCGTGCGGGACACGCTCCCTTCGCTCCCGGTGTTTTGTAACTCTCCATCCCGAAGGCACCAGTGCAGCATCGCCTCGGCCCCTGCCCGCGCTGCTGCCCGCAGCGTCCCTGCCCTCGGTGCGGCTGGGAGGAGGGGAGATGCGCCCCGGCGTCCTTGTGCTGCTCGACTCCCACCGCCTTTTTTTTAAGCAACGTTTTAGCTCCTCTTTCACGGCCGACCTGGGCTTTTACCCCAAATAAAGAGGCCAAGGCCATCCCCAGCGCTGAAGCCTTTTCATTTCCCCGCCTGGGCGGGGCGGCGGGAGAGGGAGGCTGCGGCGCGGGGGGTCCGGACCCCAAACCCCCAAGCAGACTCCCCCCGGCACCCAGCCCCGCTCGCGCCTGCAGGCAGCGGACGAGCGGGTGAAGACCCGGCGCTCGGCTGAGCCCCCCGCCGGGGCCGGAGCCGCCCCCCCGCCGGGCCGGGCCGCCGCCGCCCCGCCCCGGCACCAGCCCCGCCCCGGCGCGGAACAGGATGCGGCCACATCCCCTTTCCGCGGCCATCCGCCCGGCGCTGGCACCGGACCGGCGGCAGCGAGGGGCCCCGCCGAGCCGCCGGGTTGGGGAGCCCCGGGCGGGGACACGCACCGGCGGCGGCGGCCCGGGGACAGCCGGTACTGCTGAGCCCCGAGCGGTGCCGCAGCCCCGGCTCGGCGTGCCCCAGACGGGGGACACGGAGCGGTGCTCGGCGTGAGCGACCCCCAGCCCATCCGCCTCGTCCTCACCCCCTCCTCGCCCACCGCAAGGGCAGCATGAGCATGGCCAAGCCGAAGCGCATCAAGTTCTCCGAGGAGGAGAAATTCCTCATCCTGGAGGAGTTCACCCTCCGCAAGGACATCTTGATCCCCAAGAGCGGCCGGTACAAGAATACGCTGGCCCGGCAGCGCGCCTGGGAGGAGATTGCAGCCGCCGTTAACTCCCTCAGCCCCCTGGTCCAGCGCACGCCCGACGAGATCCGCAAGAAGTGGCACAACATGGTCGTCGACGCCCGCAGGGAGTTGGCCGTGGAGAAGCACCCACTGCTCCGCCAGAGGCCCCAGGAGAAGCTCTTCCACAATATTTTCGCCCTTTTGAACAAGCCCAGCCCCAGGCCGCCAGAGCCGCTGCTCTCAGCCTCAGCCTTCAGGGCAAGGGCAGCCAGCAGTCTCCCAGGGATGCCGGAGACCGCCCCGGACTTGCTCCTGCACGGCCAGAGCAGCACTGCTGCCCCGGGCCATGGGCTGCTCTGCGCCACAGGGACCCCACCGGCCCCTGGCCCCACGCCAGAGAGCCTCCTTGGCGCAGCCAGCGGGGAGCCCGGCTCCAAGGAGAGCGTGCTGCCAGCGGGACCGCAGGACAGCGCGGAAAAGAGACTGACGCCTCCCGGCACGGCCCCCGCAGCCCCCAGCCTGCCCATGGCTGAGGCGCTCCCGGCAGCGGCTCCCCGTCCCTCCTCGCTGCAGGCCCAGGGTGCAGCAGGGATTGCCCCGGTGCCTCCGGCCGGCTCCCCCGAGCCCCCCGCACCATTCCGCATCAAATGCCCACCGAGCCCAGCGCTGGCGTGGCCGTGCCTTGGCGTGACGGAGAGCCCGGCGACGCAGGGCAGGGGGACGGGCAGGCCCAGCCCCCCCGCGCCGGAGGAGAACGGTGAGGCACCCGCGTTGCTGCCGGACTCTGCCCGCCTCCCTGGCGCCCACCGAGCCGGGCGTGCTGGACCCTCGCCGTGGGTCCCAGCCCGGTCCGCAGGCTGGGCGGGCTGCAGAGCTGCAGCAGCCCTCTCGGGGCAGCGGCTTCTTTGCCACGGGCAAGCTGTCCAAAACCCACATTTTTCCGTGAGAAGGGGCCCACTCGCTCTCCCTGTGGGTCCCAGTTCTCGCGCCGGGGTGGTTGTACCCTGCCCTGCTCCCACGGCTGCAGCACATGGAGGGGGCCTGGGGGAAAGGCCAAATCCTGCAGGGTTAAGCTTGCGGGAAGCTGCAGTACAGCCGGCAGGGAGCGGTCCTGGGGTCCGCTTTCAGCATAGCTGACCCAGCCTGGCAGCCTGGCTCCCCACGGAGACCGGCCATGGCAGGGGCAGTGGTGGGAGAGAAAGGGCAGGAGCAGGTGATTCCCCATGGCTGTGTCCCCTCTTCGGCTCTAACAGGTTTCTCTGCTCCACTCAGGCCACCCGTCGGCACCGGAGGGGTCTCAGCCTGGCCCGTGGGGCTGTGTTGGCATGGCTGGGGAGCAATGGGAGAAACAGAGACAGCTGCAGACGGAGATCCTGGAGCTGCAGAAGGAGACCCTGCAGCTGCAGAAGGAGAAGATCCTGCTGGAGAAGGAGAAGCTCCTACTGGAAATCATCAAACTCCGCAGGGAGCTGGGTACCTGACAGTCCTCTGCAGGTGCTTGGGGCAGCCCAGGGTCACAGTCCCCACCGTGGGGACGGGGACAGCCCGCTCCTCCTGGGCATGGGCACTGGCTGCCCACCTGCAGGCGGGGTCCCATGGGATGAGGCCGGGACCCCTGTGCCGTGAGCTGCCGCCTCCTTCCCACCTCCAGGCCTGGGGCTGTGCTCACCTTGGGCTCCCTTCTGCCTGCTGCCTGCCCTCTCGGCTAGCCCGGCGAGGGCCAGCCCCGGCACGGCACGGCATCTCGCCGGAGGAGCCTCGTCCTGCCGAGGCAAGGGTTTGGATGGGCAGCGCTGGGGGGGTGCTCACGGTGTGGGCACGGCCGCCCTCCTCTGCCGCCCACATCTTCTCCGGCCCCTTCACTCCATTTCCCCGGGGCTGTTTAACAGCTCGGAGCTCCCCGGGCGTCTCGGCCAGAGCAAGATGGGGGTCGGGCACCGCTGGTCGCTGCAGGCGGCCCGTGGCTGGACAAAGGTGATCTCTGCAGGACGAGCAGCCGGTGCTGTGCCTGGCAGGGGTGGGGGTGAAGTCACCCGGGGAGTGGTTTGGGGGTGAGGCAGGTGCCGAGGCTGCCGGCACAGTGCCGAGGCTGGGGGCACCGCCAGCCAAGCTGGACTGGGGACCCCAGCAGCGGGCGAGGAGTGGGGCAGGGCGCCGGCACAGCCCAGCATCGCCCAGCCCGGCCCTGCTCCCTCCA
This sequence comes from Phaethon aethereus, assembly GCF_964289735.1. Lineage (NCBI taxonomy): Eukaryota > Metazoa > Chordata > Aves > Phaethontiformes > Phaethontidae > Phaethon > Phaethon aethereus. The sequence goes on along the minus strand of NC_138593.1, from coordinate 10,327,267 downwards.
GTGGGGGCTGCCGAGCCCTGCAGCTGGACCCGGACGCCCAGCGGCGGCATCGTCTGCGTGCAGACTTTGGGTGCCTACGTTTAATTTCTCTCTGCAAACCACAGCACGCAGCCGAGCCGCCCTTCACGGCTCGCCCCACAGTTCACTGCAGTTGGGACGGCCAGAACAGACAGAGGGAGGATGCTATCTCCATCCTCATGTTGCTCAGCGATGGCAGCTCGTTGCACGGCGTGATGTCATGGCTGAGCACGACATCATTGTGTTGTCCTCCCACGTCACTGTTGCATAATCTTCTCACCCAGATTTAACCTCAGTGTGATATTCTTCCACCATTAATCACCATACTTTAGCAATTCCCTTATTTTTAATCTTTATAAGCAGGATTTTCTTCCCATTCTTCAACAAAACACTTAATGGAAAATGCGGGGAGTCAGCTCCACAGGTGAGCAGCGAGCCTGCAGAAGGGCGAAATTACAAGACACCACGTTCTTTTTTCCCTCCCCGCCTCCCCAGCAAGGAGCAGTGGCATGGGGAGGCTCCGCGCGCCTTTCCTGGGAGATGCCGCACGAAGATGGGAGCAGACACAACCCCCCTGCAGCCCCTCCTGCACCCACGAGCCCTGGCACCCTGCCATGGAGGCGGCCACCCAAAACGTCCTGGAAGGGAAAGCCGGTGAGAGCTGGGGTGCGCTGTGAACAATTACATATAATTTTTAAAAAAATATATATATTTTATATGTATATATAATAATAGATATTGGCAGTTGGACTAGATGATCATTGCAGGTCCCTTCCAACTGAAATATTCTATTCTATATAAATATATTTATTTTTATATTATATATTAGTGATTTATAGTACATATTATTGAACTATCTTACATTATTATGGCATACTATAACATTATCCTATAATATGATGGTATATTGTAATATCTTATAATATTGTGGCATATTATAATATAATATTAGTTTTATATATAAATATGTTATAATTAAGAATATAAAAGGAAGATGCCTTAGGGGCATAGAGAGATGCTCCTCCATGGGGAGGAACGTCCCTTTGGAGGTGCAGTGTGCCCTTGGGGCGTGTTGCACCTCCAAAGGGGCAACCCCCCCCCCCCCCCCAAATTACCACCTACCTGGCTCCTTGCAGCCCGTGTCCAGTGCAGCAGGGCCAGGGGCGGGATACCGCTTGTCCCGGTGCAGCCGGCAGCTCCAGGCCCCTGCTGCAGGGGGGCCCTACCTGCGTCAGGCGGAAATAGCCGCGGGAGCTGGGGAGGGGGCGGAAAGGGGGGAAAATGGGAAAATGGGGGGGAGGAGGGGGGAAGAAGGAGGAAAATGATGGTTGGAGGGTAGGGCAGAGGCTGTGGCGTTTTCTTGATGGATGGGGGCTATAAAGGGGCTATGGCTTTGTTATGGGGGTGCAAAGGGATGGTGATTTGGGGGGTGGGAAGGGTAATGGCTCCAGGGGGCTGCCAAGGGGCCACACCTCTAAGAGGGGGGTGCAAAGGGGCCATGGGGCTGGGCTGGGGGAGAAGGGTTTTGGCTCTTGGGAGGTGCACAGGGGCCGTGGTTTTGTATGGGGGTGCAAAGGGGCCATGGTTTGGGGCGGGGGGGGAAGAGGGGTAATGGCTGGGGGGGTGCAAAGAGGCCTTGGCTCTGGGGGTTCAAAGGGGCCATGGCTGCGGGGGGTTGTGCAGAGGGGTCACAGCTTTGGGAGGGGTGCGGAGGGGCGGAAGGAGTCGGGTAACACCTGGGCCGCTCTGGCAGAAGAGCAGCCCGGGGGGGGACACACGGGTGGTTAAAAGCCCCCGGGACGGGCAGCGGGGCCGGTCGCGCAGGAGGGAGGTGGGCATCCCCGGGGGGTCCGGCGTTACCTTTGGGGGTCCGGCGTTACCTTTGGGCGTCCCGCAGGACGGGCGCTCCCCAGGCAGCCGCGGCGCTGCTTGAGGTGGGGACAGGGCTCCCCTCCGTGCCGGGGGGGGACGGTGACCTGGCGGCTGCGGCCCTCGCGGGCTCGGGGCTGCACCCCCCGGGCCGCACCGCGCAGCCCACCGCTGCCGGCGGGCCAGGGGGGCGGGCGGGACGGCGGAGAGGGAGGAGAGCGCGTCTCTGCCGTGAAAGATGGAAGGAGGAGGGCAGGGGAGACGCAGCACGGGGGACAGGGAGAGGGGAGGAAGGGAAAGGGCCGGGGTGACCCCGCAGCCCCTCTCCCCCGACCCCCGGGCAGGGGCTGCCCCAGCAGCGCGCTGGCATTGCGCAGCGCTTCCGCAGGCCTTTGTCCCCGCGCCGCTGCCGCGGCTCTGCATCGCGCTGAGCTGGGACCCCGCTGATCTCCCCGGGATTAGGGAGCGCCGACTGCTGCAATTGTCCAGGGGGCTGCGGCTGGCGCCCGCCCAGGTTTGGGTCCCCAGGGCAGGCTGGTTCTGCACCCCCAAGCCCACGCTCCCCATTTGTCACCCAGCGTAGCCCCCGCTTCCCACATCCCCGCGCAAGGCACCACCCACAGCAGTAGCAGGGTTGACACCAGGGCTCGTCCCGCTTGGCCCCCACACTGTCGACTCTGAGGCTTGCAACGACAGCACTACCATCCGCTGCAGGCCAGAGGCCACCCCTGCGGGCTCTTTTATCGCACTGGGAGCAGCCAGACATTTCAGCGTGGAAAAAAAGCAGAAAATCGGGATATTGCTCCAAATCCAGCCCAGCCGGCATCCCCAGATGCATCCTGTTCCTGCTCAAAGTATGGGACACGTCTAACAGTTGCAGACACCGGCCGCCAAAAGCAGCAGCCCAGGCTGGCATCCCCAGCCCCGGGGCTCTGCCCCCAGCACAGGGTCCAGCCGCCGCCGTCCCATCCCGACACACGGCGCGGTAGTCCTCACAGCAGTACGAGTCGCAGTAGCAGCGAGCCCAGCGGGCGCCCGCGGCCCAGCAGGCGTTGTTCCTGCCAGGGCAGCAGTGGTGCCGGCAGCTGCCCACAGCACCCACCAGGTAGCTGGCAGCCAGCAGCCAGCCCCTGCAGAGCAGCAGGCCATGCATGCTGCCGGGGCCCCACCGGCCCCCCCAGGACAGCTCTCCCCACACCGGCAAATGCTGGGCGAGGAGCGAGAGCTGCGGCAGCAGCGGCGCTTGAGCTCCGGCCGCACCGCCCCTGGGCTGGGCCGGGGGACAAAGCCCGTTCCCTTCTGCTCCGCCGCCCCTTGCCATCCTGGCTCTTCGCTCCGTGGCCGGGGTGAGGGATGGTTAATAAAACGCTGTGCGTGGGACAATGCAACCCCAGAGCTGCCAGGAGCGGCTGCGAACAGGCACTGCTGGGTTGATGCCGACGCTCCCCCGGGAGCACCCGCTCACCCTCAGAGGGCAGCGGGACTGGGGCGCAAGGGGGGACCCCATCCCCAATCCCCACCTGCACCGCAGGAGCTGCTCGCCACCTGCTCAGCACTGCCCGGACGCCAACGCAGCTGCTAAAGCCAGACTGATTTTATTCAAATTGCAAATGTAAAACAGAATAATAAAAAAAAAACCAACCCAACCCTCACCAGCTTCAGAGCAGAAAGCCGCAGGTAAAACGCGCCCGGACTTTCCTTCTCCTTCGCCCTCCCGTGTTAAGGCTGCGTTCGTCACTGGTGACGGGAGGGAGGAGGGACAGGTCGAGCCCCGGCTCCTGTGCCCCTCCGGCTCCTTTGGGAGAAGTTTGGCACAAATCCGGCAGGGTCAAGCCCAGCGCGGGGCGGAGCAGGGTTCCGGCCGCACGGCCACGGGCATTAGTGGGTCAGCGTGAAGCTCCGAAAGCTACGGGATTACCTACGGGGCTGCGGCGAGGCGGCGGGAGGGCAGATGGGAGGAATGTGGCAGAAGAAGGGGTTTGCACCCCCGGCCGAGGGGCCAAGTCTGCAGCATGGGGCTTCGCCTCCCCACCCGGGCTGGCACACGTGTCTCGACTGTAAACGGCAAGTGACGGGGGCACCCAGCTCGCCCCAATCCCGGCCCCGTGGCGATGAGAACTAAAGGCCTGGCTGTACATGCAATTTTTAGGCAGCACATGCTCAGCAGCTCGGGGCGGAGTGGGACTCGGGGGCTGGGGTGCCACACCCCGAGTGGTCTCGGTGCCAGCAGAGAGGAGGAGGGAGCCTGGGGCCGCGCCGATAGGTCACTGCCTGCATCTTGGGGGTGCCCCCCCCAGAGCCGCTGTGAGACCTGGTGCATCGCTCCCAACCGGCAGTGTCAGCCCCAGGAGCCTCCGCCAGCTGCGATGCCTGGTGCACAGCTTGGCCATTGCACCCACATGGCTCCTGGGGGGCTCTTGGCACTCCAAAAAGGGGCTGCCCCCCAGGCAGCCAGCAGCTCCTGGCTGCTGGGGGCCCTGGGGGTGCAAGGCCACCGTCCTGGGGGACACCTCACCCTGGATAATGTCGCAGGTGATGCAAGACCACCGGGAAGCGTCACCAGGGGATCGGGGCGGGCATAACTGGGATGCTGGGGGTCTGGATGCTGGGGTACTGCTCCCTGCCTGCTGCTTTCAGCACACAACTGATAACTTAACCTGCTCCAGAGCCTGTTCCTAACTATGAAGATGGCCGGGTTTGGGGGAGGGCGTGCGCGTGGGGCAGACTTGGCCCCGGGCAGCGCTGGTGGGCAGCTGCAGGCTTGGTCACGGCTCTCCAGCTGCAGCCCCGCAGGGCGAGGGGAGCGGGGGGCCGCCCCGGCCCGCCCCCCTCAGTCCGTTTTCCACACCTTGTTGAGGAACTTGACCACCTCGTCGTAGATGACGAAGACGATGGCCACGTCGAGGCAGACGCGGCCCAGGCGAGGCACCGTGCCCTTGTAAAACCTGCCGGGGATAGAGGGGGGCCATGCGGCTGGGTGCCCTCGCAGCCCCCTCCCCACCCATCCTCCCCCCCGGCCACCCCTGTGCCCCCCTTGCCCGCCCCCGCCACAGGGCTTACGCCAGGGGCCCCTCGTATTTCATGATCTGGTAGGCGCAGTCCCAGGTGCTCTTGTACTTGTGCGCTTCCAGCCCCTGTGGGATGGGAAAACCAGGGTCAGAGGCCAGAGCCGGAGGCACGTCCGGGGGGATTCTGGGGGAGGGGGGACAGCTGGGGGCTTGCCAGGAGGAACCAACCCGCCCTCGCCGCTGTGGGCCACCGAACCCGGCAGGGATGTCCCCACCTCCATGCGAACACCTCCCAGCACCCCCACGGCCCTGCTGCAAGGGGACAGCATCCCCAGGCGTCTCCCAAACCTCGCCGGCATCGGGCGCCTGCCCCCAGGGCTGCACAAAATGGCTCCCAAGCAGCGGCTGACCCTCACCCGATGCAGGCAGAGCGGTCCCACACCGTGCCCCAGTGCCGTACCTGCATCCTGGTCTTCACCACATCCAAGGGGGTGTTGCCAAAGACACTTGCAGCTCCGGCAAGGGCTCCAAACACCCCCGTGACGAAGGGGTTGATGACCTTGTTGGGATCATCCCCTGAAAAAGAGGAGAGGTTGAGGGCAGAGTGGTGGTGCGGGGATGAAGCACGGCATCCCTGAGGGAGCCCGCAAGGAAAGCCCCAGGTCTGGCTGCTCGTGGTCAGGGCTTGTGCCGTGCCGAGCTGGGGACCGGGGCATTTGGAAGGGACCATCCAGCAGCACCAGCCCCGCAGAGCCCACACAGCACTGAGGGGCTCAGGGAGGGGGTGCTCCAGCACCAGGACCCTTCATCAGCCCCAAGAGCTGGGCCCCCCCAGCCCTGGCTTTCATCTTCCTCCATCAGGAGAGGCTGAGCCTTGAGAAGCAGAGGGTGTGCCGATGGAAAACCCAAGCCCAGCTCCCGAGGGTGGGCTGGGGGAGCCAGTGGTGCAGCCGAGGTGACCTGGGGGGACGGGGGCACCCTACCTTTGTACCAGTTCTTGAGGGAGGTCATGACGAAGAAGCGGATAGCCTGGTTCGACCCTTGCTTGAGGACTGTTGCAGTTAAGCCCTGGTAGGTCCCCTTCAGTCCTGCAGCAAGAGAGGGAGTTGGAGGGGAGCACCAGCCTCACCTAGGCAGAGAAAAACCTCCCCAGGCCACCGGTCCCAGCCTGCACCCATCTCCGCCTCCCGCCCCGTCCCCACAGTGTGGGGGTTGTGTGTGTGGGGGGGACAAGCCACAGCTTCCCCGGGACTCACCCTGTTCCCGAACGATCTCCCGGACGCCGTGGAAGAAGCCGCGATATTTGGGCTTGGGGGAGCACTGGTCATGGATAAACTTCACCTGTGGGGAGACGACGTGCTTGTCCCGGCTGAGGCGAGGCGGGACGTGACGAGCCCTAAAGGGCTGCCGGCTGCCTCTCGCCTTGCTCTGGGGACGGTACCGAGACCAGGGCCGACCCACGTGGCCAGGCAGCACCGGGTGAGACCACGGGGGAAGCCTGTGCCCACGGCCAGCAGGGCGTTTTGCAGAGGAAAAGCTGGGAAACTGCCAGTGACCGCCTGGGTTTTACAGTACTGAAATGGGTGAGGGGATGGCTCCTGGGTGGGGGGCTCCTCCCCAGAGCGGGAAAGAGGCCACGGCTGCTAGACCTGGCCTCTCCATGGGACTTTCCAGCGTCAGCTGCTCCCCTCAGGTCCCCAAAAGCCGGCCAACCCTGGCTCTCGCCCCCTCCCGGCCCGACGCCGGGGCTGGGGGATGCTGGTGGCTGCCTCCCACCCACCTTTATGGTCTCCATGGGGCAGACCACCACCACGGCCTCGGCCACGCCGGCGCCCAGCCCGCAGATGAGGCCCCGCGTGCTGTCCAGCCGCCCCTGCTCGTCTCGCATCTGGTTGCTGAGGAACTCGAACATCCCGAACCTGCGGAGGAGCCGCTGTGCCACCCCCTGGGCGCCCAGCCGGGGGGCTGCACCCCCCTGCTCTGGGTCCGTCTCCGGGAGCAGCCACGCGTGCTGCGAGAGGACCCTCCCTGTCCAGGAAAGCACTTGGCTTTGGCAAAACGCCGCTGGGGACACCGAGGGCAAGCCCACCCCCTCTTCGTTTGCTGCTACCCAGGGTCCCCCCCAACTGTCCCCATGCCACGGGGGACTCCTACCTGACGGCGGCCTTGGGGATGGAGCCGTACACCAGCGAGCTGAGCCCCCGGTAGAGCCCCCGGATGCCATGGTCGCGGACGGTCTGCTTCACGCAGTCCCCTGCGGCACAGCACAGTCACCCGCCACACCGAGGGCCGCTGTGCCACCCCCCCCAAACTCCGCTCACCCCCCCAGCTCCAACCAGGCTCCCCAGGAGCCTCTGCATCCGTCCGGCGGGTTGGGGCAGGGCACCGGGCACGCGCTCACCGATGCCCTTGTAGCGCGGAGGGTTCGCCTTCTCATCCAGCTGCAGCTGCGTCTTCACGTACTCGGTGGGGAATGTGATGCAGATCTCGATCCCTCCGGCCAGGCCGCCTGGGGGGAGAGGAGGGGACCCTGGGGTCGGGAGCAGCACCGCGGCCCTCCAGCACCGCGCGGCTGCTGCCAGCTCCACGGCGGCTGAACCCGAGGCCTCTGGCCGCGAGGCCTGGGCTGGGACGCGGTGTCCCTGCCCTTGCCAAACCCCTGGGGACTTCACATGGCAGCAGGGCCCCGTGCCAGCCTGGCACCCTGCACGGGCATCACTGCCTGGCCACGGCAAGAGCCGGCGAGGGGGTCAGCTGAAGGGGTGGGATAACTGGGCAAAACACCACACCCATGGCTGCTGTTTCAGCACAGGCTCCCCCTCAGCGGCACCTCTCCCCCTCTGGAGCCCTACGCCCCGCAGGTGAGCTGCCAGCACGTGGATTTATAAACCCAACCGGCCCCAACGGAGCTGCAGGAGGCCCAGCACCGCTTGCCCAGCACCAGCAGGAGCCCATTTGCAGACCCGGCCACGCCAGCGTGGAAGCGCAATCATCATCAAGCCTGTCTGGCCGCCCCGGGCTCACGCGGCGGCTGCTGGGCGCTGATTACGCCGGCTGAAGCCTTTCCCACCACGGCGCGGGGACACGCCAGCAGCGAGCGACGCGGGCTCTCCGCGGTTGGGCTCCCCTTGGCTCGCTCGAAGCACCTGCAGCCGGACCTGCCTCGGGGCAGCAGAGCCGGCCCCGGCTGGGCTGGGCGTCCCCGGGAGCTGGGCTCGCCGCGGGCCGGCCGGCGAACCGCCCCGCGGCTCCTTTGCTGGCACCAAAGCGTGGCTGGGGCTGCCAGGAGGAGCAAGGAGGAAGCGCGGGGCCGAACCAGGCTCCCCCAGGCCTCGCGGGGGCAAAGCCCGCGGCAGCCCGGGCCAGGGCACGAGCCGGCACCGGGGCAAAGAGCCCGACCGGCAGCCTCCCTGGGACTGTGCGATGCTGGGGAGCCCCGGGACGCTGTGGACTGGGCGCCCACCAGAGCAGCCCCCGAGGGCCTCCTGGCTCCCTGCCCAGGGAGGGCGACTCGGGCCCCATCCCGCAGGACACGGCACGTCTCCCGTACCACCTCTGCCGGCTGCTCCAGCCCCGCCACGTCCTCAGCGTGACTCAGCAGCGCCGCAGCTCCTGCCGCAGCCACCCCGGGCAGGCGGCCTCGCCGGCACAGCTCCGCCACATGCCGGGGGGAACGTGCTGCCATCGCGGGAAGGGCCAGCGCAGGGGCTGGGTGCAGCGGTGGGTTATCCCGCTCTGCGGCCGAGCGCAGGCCTGACGCCACGCGGCAGAGCACAGCTCTGCTTATCAGCACCCTCCAAAGTTCCCTGCGCGCGGACGCGGACAGGGGACACTGCAGCCCACAGGACGGGGAGCCGGGCCACGGCTGCTCCCCGTGACAGCAGCAGGCGGCCCCAGCTCCTTGGACCAGGGCAGTTTCTCATATAGTCTCATTTCTTTTGTACGGCCTCCAAATTTACAAGAGATACCTGATCTCTCTGGTGCTGCCTCCAGCTCCCTCCCGCAGGGTGCCGCCAGCGAAGCCGCTCACCCAGTGCAGGGATATTGGGGTGGGCAGGCTGGCATCCCCCGGAGCACCGGAGGGGAAGGAAAACAGCCTTGCTGCGCTCCCTCCGGCAGCTGGGCAGCACCCACCTTCGAACAGCCTCACCCTGCTTTCCCCGCCAGGCACAAGCAGCAGCGGGCTGCGCTCGTCCTCCCCGAGGCAGGCAAGAAGCCGTGCCAGCGCTCAGCACGGCCGGACGCAGGGGAGCCCAGCCTCACGCTCCAACAGTATCCCCCTCCTCCCGCAGGCACGGCGGGGATGGGGACACCGTGGCACTGACTGCCGGTCCCCCATCCCCAGGGCAGAACCCACCAGCCCAGCCTGGCAGCATCCCGGCCCTGTGGGGCGCCGGGGACGGGGCGCGAGGCCAGCCCGGCTCTGCCGCAGCAGACAAAGGCCCCTTGTTCCCCTCCGTGTTCCCAGGAGAGGCTGGAGCTGCTCAGCCCCGGCCAGGCGGGCGCCTCCCCGGAGGCGGCGATGGGCGACCACCGCCGGCCATTACACCTCTGCGGCACCCTGTGCGTTGGCGGCATGGGAGGAAGCTGTGGCAGCCGGCTCATGCCACTGCTGCCCGGCACCGGCTCTCCCCCGGGCACCACAGGAGGACAGCCACCATCCCCAGGGTCCCCAGAGCTCTCCTGCTGCCCCCTCAACCCTCTCCCAACTTTGGTGCGTCTGTCAGAGGTGGCAGACGCTGCCGGTGCCGTGGCAGAGGGGCTTGCTGAACACTCATTTCTCCTGCAAAGCCAAACAGCTCCTGTGGGAACAGCTGGCGGGTCCCCGGGGAGCAGAGTGACGAGGAGCAGCGTCCTCCAGCCGGGTGCAATGGTCCCTGAAAAGCTGAGCACCAGCTGGCACCTCTCTGTGCCACTGCACACCACTGTGCCACCAGCCTCGCCGCCCCACAGCCGCACCGACGCCCCAGGCGCTGCCAAGGCCACCTCCCTCCCTCCTACACCGCAGGCCTCAAGTGCGGGACTGTTTTAAGAGCTGTAAACATCCGTTCCCTCTTGGTCCCGTAGCACCAGCTGCTGCCCTGGCACCTCCAGGAGCCAAGCAGGGAAACACGCGGGACAAGCACCAGCCCAGGAGCAACCAGCGCCCCGGCTCATGGCAGCCACACCGAATGGCACAGGGAGGGATGCTGCACCTCCCGCAACCCGCCCGCGGCCTCAGCAGCCACCCAGATTAAGGGCATTTGTCCGTGCAGGGGAGGCAGAGAGGCTCTGCCTGGCACCTGCAGGCAAAGCCGCGTCCACAGGAGCCTGCGAAGCGCCCGGCAGAGGGGCAGCACGCTGCTCCTGGGAACCGGCAGCCCCTGGGGCCACCCAAGCCGAGGAAGGAGGAACGGGGCACCCGCGCCGGCTCCCCGCAGCAAACCGAGGGGCTGGATGCAAAAGGTGTCCCTGTCCCAGAGCCACCGAGAGCGGCCGCCTCCCTGGCACGCCGCAGCGCAAACGCACGTCGCCCCGTCTGCGGCAGGGGACACCCCAGGGCTTGCGCGGAGCGGCAGGGGCACGGCCGGACGCCGGCACCCTGGCAGCCTCCGGCACCACTCGCCGGGGACGGAGGAGGGGAAGGGACCCTGCCCTAAGGCCGCCCCGCTGCTGCGCAGGCTCCGGCACCCCTCGGGCGGCCGCGCACTGGCGAGTTACAGGGCAGGCGAGCAGGTCTGTTCAGAGAAACGCAGCCGGAGGAGGATCCTCTCCCTGGCCCTGCTCGGGGAGGTGTGCTGCCTGCGCTGCCAGGTCCCCTCCCTGCCCCCCAGTGTTGCTCTGGCCCCAAATCCCACGGGAAGGCGCGCAGAGGAGGGACTCCAGATGCGGTCTGTAACTTGGGGCAATTTTATCCTCTTTTGCTCTGCCTGCAGAGACAGAGCGGCACAAACCACCCGCCTGCAGCCCCTTCCCTCCCTGGAAGTGCTCTTCTCTCAAGCATCCCCTCCCCACGCTGTTTTATTCCAGCAGAAACCTTATTCTATGCAAATAAATCACCCCATAGCCCACGAGCAGCAGCTTCTTCCAACCCCCTTCCCTCACCAGGGCTGCCAAGGGCTTCGCAACCTGTTTACCCGGACTTTAACCGGCAGCTTCAGCTCTTGCAACACCGCGGAGTCAGCAGGAACAGCCGGCAGCGAGCACGCAGGAGGTGAAAGAGCAAGCGGGGCAGCCCGGATGCCGAGCCAAGGCTCCCGGCTATGAGCTGGATGCGGCGGAGCCAGAGGAGAGAGGACGCCCTTCAGGGAAGGTCGCTCTGACTGGCCACAGAGAAGGTGCTGTCGGCGGGGGGATCCCGCTCCCGGCGCCAGGAATCACTCCCTGCCTGCAGCGAGCCTGCGAGCGCTCCGGCTGCCAGCCATCCCGACCCCGCGGGCCCAGCGGGGAAGGCAGAGGAGGGAAAAATACCCATTCGTCAGCCACTTGGCATGGTTTTCCCCGAAAAAGTTTAGCTCCCCTCTGTGGGAGGGCCAGCAGGGTTATTCGGGGATGTGGCCACAGCCCTTGGACGTGGCTGGGGAGAGCTGGCGGGAAGGCGAAGGGGATTTTTGGGGACAGCAGGAGGGTGCTGCCCCTGTGACGCTCACGCAGCACGTGATGGCATTGGTGCACGCAGGTTCAGCTAACGAACTCAAACCCCATTAGCAAGCAGCTTCTGGGGACACCACCAGTCACCCCTCGACCACCCCACCCTGGGGACCCCAGCTCCGGTGCCCAGCATAGGGTGGGTGCCGAAGGCCGGAGGATGCAGCCGTGACGGGGAAGACGAGCAGAGCCCCAGGGGCCGACGCAAACCAAGGCTGCACAGCCAGGGCCGGCACTGCCACCCCGGCAACCCCCCACCTGGAGGGGAGCGTCCCAGCGAGCACCCGTGGCCCGGTTTGGGAGCCACTGAGGGCAGGAGGTGGCACTGGCTCTCTGCCACTCCTGCAAGTGACCGCGCCTGCAGAAGCATCCTGCTCCTGCAGACACAGCAGCAGGTCTCTGCGCGGCTCTGATGAGAAGCGAGCACCTGGAGAGCAACTTCAGCCTCTCTATTTTAAGGGTAATTTCACGTTAAGATACACAAGCACCTGATTTCCACACAAAAAGCTCCTTTTAACTTCAGATTTGGCAAGATCCTTTCAGGCCAGAGGAAATCATTCCTAAGGGCCTAGAAGCAAAGCAGCAGAGCTCCCACAGGACCCACGCCTGAAGCTTGCCCTTCCTGCCGGTTGCGCGGCTCAGCAGCCGCTCCCAGCCCCTCTCCAGAGCGCTGGCGAAAGCTGACCCCCGTGTTCCCCCGTTTGGGGGGCACCCGGCCCACCTGCAGAAGGCGCAGGCGTACAGGGTGAGCTGAGCAGCCGTGACGCGCGGCGGGCGCGGGAGGCAATCCTGCCCGCCTCCCGGATGCTGGGCTTACCAGGGGACTTGGTGCCCTGCCCCGTTAGCCAAGACAGCTTTCAGAGCTGGGGAAATAAAAACCAAAAAGAATGAAAGACCAGCAGAGTGCTACAAATCAGGGAGGCAGAAACACCCAGCGCCACTCATGACAGTTCTCTGCAGCCCAGATGCTGCCCCGTCAGCAGCACAAGACCTCTCTGCCTGCTCCCTGCCGCCAAGGGACGCTGCAGGATCGCCCTCGGCAGGATCCACGCTGCTTTGGAGCCACGCCATCAACACAGCCCAGCTACGGGCCGCGATGGAGCAATCCCGCCGTGCCTGCGGCGGCGGAACGCGTTCAGCAGGCTCCACCCGCCACGGGCCATCTTGTGAAACGGGCACAGGGGCAGAGCCCGGCTCAGGCGCAGGCAGGTGCTTCGCGGGGGACGGCGCCGGCTTTCCACCGCGGTCCTCGCCTGGGCACCTCCGCGCGCAGCCCTTCAGCGCCCATCGGCAGCCCCATCCTTGGGGAAAACCGCCACGGGAGCTGCTCCTCGGGGAAAGGCCTGGGATCAAGGAGGGCTGTTTCCCCCAAACCAGACTGCCAGAAGATCACCCACCTTTTGCTTAGAAGGGAAAAAATGTGTCCGGCGACAGGTCAGCCCATCTCGGAGGGCGTCCATCCCCTGCGCTGGGGCCCTTGGATGGTCTCCTATCTGATAGGGACAAGGCCGGCGGGGGGCACGGGGGTTCCGCATGTCCATCGGTAAATACACACGTGGCCACTTTCGTCACGGGAGCGTGTTACAGCCAGGCTGGCGAAAGTCTGATTCCCCCACCGGGCATACACAGAACGGCAAACACGAAACGCACCTCTCTGTACCCCATGCCATCGGGTGGGTAAACAGCCCCGTGCAAACAGCGCTGCAGATAATGCTGTGGATGGGATGGAGTAATTTGTCCCTAATCTTACTGGAACCGTCCTGTTTCAACAGGCCGTCCTTTCACAACCTGCTCATTCATCACCTCTTTGCATTTACTTTTCAATGGACCAATACTGCAATAAATCATTATTATATTTTAAACTTCTTGGCTATGAGTATGATGGCAGAAGCCCTCTCCCTTTGCTCGCAGTCACAGCATCATCTGCATTTGATGCTGACTGCACTTTGGGGACTGCCAAGTCCCCCGTCCTGGCTCAACTCACCTTCACCCCGCCGCCCTGCGCACCCCAAAGCCCCGGCCAACCCATCACCCCGCTTGAGACACCTACTTTTTAAGTGTCCAAAAATCTTTCTACAGACATGCAACAGGGAGCCGACGTCGGAGCCCCAGCGCAGCCCCAGTAGCTGGATGAAGGAGCCGCTGCCACGACTGAGGCTTCCCCAGGGACAGGCTCTGGTTCCCCGGCCACCAGCACAGGGGAATGACTGCTGTACCAGGCACTGGAGCTCACGAAGAGAGACGAGATGGCAAAAAACCAACCCTTGCTGTCAGGAGGTGACCCGAGACCTCAGGGCACAAGCACGGGGTCACCACCGCCCAGGCAGGAGCAGGGAGGCTGCATTGGCATGCACCGCACAAGGCCGTCAGAGATGAGAGACGCTGCAACATCCCTGAGCTGTCAGCTCAGCCTCCAGGAAGATGGATGGCTCCTTCCGATCATTTACGTCAACCCAGAGAAAATGGTCGCCTGCAGAATGTCAATGCAGAGCATCAGGCATGTGAAAATCTCAGAACCTCACATTTCAAAGCCTGGGGTTAACCCCAGCTCACACAGAATTCATTCAGGCTGAAGAAGCTGGGCACCCTGATGTGGTGTCCCAGTCCTGGGGCTGACAGCCTCCTCACACCAGAAGCCTCAGGGCTGCTCCAGCTTTCCACAGCAGCCGCAGCCCACCAGGGCTCACAGGCAGGCAAGGACGCGCTCATGGCCAGCGTGCTCCTGCCCCACACCCCGAACAGACGACAGCCAGAAAAGGCAACCCCGGGGGAAGCCACAGCCAGGCGTGACGCACCAAGGGCCAGCAGACCTGGCAAGACAGGTTCCCTCCACGCTCACCAATCCTTCCCCATGGCCGTGTCCAGCCCACCACCCAGCTCCCCCAGCTCAGCGTCAAGGGGGAACATCCCCCACTCTGCTGTGAGCACCCGGCATCCACCTGAGAGGCAGGGAGCGTGCCACACCATGGCCATTCCCAGCAGCACAACCTCCCTCCCACCCTCCCAGGAGAGCAATGGCCCTGGAAGTCCAGGTAGACTTGGGACATTTGGGAAAGGAGTCCTACTCTGCAAGAAGCAAGTCACAGCTTTCACACCCAGTCCCTGACTCCTCTCGTCTGTAGATACAGCATTTCCTAAGAAAGATCGTATCAAGAGGTTAACACAGAAGAGGAAACTGAAGCTCTAATTATTGCTTTGTTTGTCATGTGCTCCTGGGCTCCATGCTAAAGGTGTGCTTCAGGCCTTTGTCTTCATCTTCATACCTCATCTCTTTCTCCCTGCGGAGTCCCTCTCCCTCCTGCTGGGACTTGGTGCCTGTCACTGCTATTTCCCAGTGGTCCTCCATGTTTGTAGCAAACATCAGAGCAACAGCCACGACCAGTGCAAGCTCTTTCCAAATCAAGCACCGCGCAGGACAGCATCCAGGCGTCCTGCCTCCCTGACCAGGCAGGATTAGGTGTAGGCAGGAACAGCAACTGTGCACCAGCCCCCGGGCGAGCAGGGGTACCATGCAGAGAGCGAGGCGGGAGGGAGCAGAGCCCAGGCTTCAAAGCTGGCTAAAAACAGAGTAAGACTGTACTTTGGGCAGGGCAGGCAAAGCCTTAAATCAAATGGCCACCGCTAACCAGGAGCAAAGCTCTCAGGACGAGGGCAGGGGAGCAGAGGTTTGCCTGCAAAATGGTGAGAGCCATTTGCGCTGGGCTCTAAATAGTCCGGGCTGGCTCGAGCTGACCTAACAGCCCTGCAGTGCCTGAAACCCCCCCCAGCAAGGAGCCCTCCAGGGAAACGCAGGGGTGACCACCTCTGCCAGCTCTGCAGTCCGTGCTCCTGCCTCAGCGCACGCTGCCTTTATTTTGAGGTCCCCGCTCGGCCAACGCAGCGTGGCCCCATGCTGGGAGCTGCACAGTGGACCAGCAGCACCCGTCCCTGAAAGAGCCCGGCGGGCTAAAGGGTTTGCTTTGGAAACCATGGCACAGAAACTGAAAGCTGGCTGTGGGAGGCTGAAGACACAGCTGGACTCTCGGGTCTCCTGCTAACAGGTTATTACCCAGCTGAAGAGACATCAGCTGGCCCTCAAACCAGCTCAGGAGTTCACAAAAAAATTATGCCAGCTTTACAACAGGTAACTGAGCCAGCAGGTGAGTTAGAAACTGACACAGATAACATCCATGTCAGCATAAAGCCTGCATATTTACCAGTCTTTTAACCAAGTTTAAGCTAAGCCACCTTACGCCAAACCTTAGTGTCCTACAGCCATGTCAATTCTGACCCAGTGCCAAGTCAGAACCCACTCTGTACCATCAGTTCAGAGCCTGGGGGGCTCTTCCCCTTGCAAAGGGGGCATAGGGGTCGATCAGCGGCAGGGACCCACACCCACTCAGCTCTGCCCTCTCCGGAAGCCCAGTCTGTAGGCAGCACCCCCAAGACCAAGTCCTGGCAGCGACACTCACCCAACCGGCCAGGACGGCCAAGCTGCCTTCATGTGCTCAGGCCACACATGGGGACACAGCACCCGCACAGCCTGCGTGGTCACAGCAAGGTGAAGTGCTGCCCTGGCACACAACAGCTGCTTGGACAAACAAGAGCCCATTAGCAAATTAATTTTTAACTTTGCGTTTGTCTGTTGTGACAACCGAAGGAGAAGAGCTCTTGGCAGCCGGAGCTCCACTTGCATCTCTTCAGAAGAGCCAGCCCCAGCCTGCTCAGGTCTGGGCAGCGTGAGGGAGCTGTGCCTCCCTGGCAGAGGACCTCAGGCACACACAGGGTCTGGGAGCAGATATGCACCCAGGGTAGGACAACGGCTGCTTATTTAACTCCACCAGTACAAGGCAGATGAAGCACAGCACAGTAGGAATGGTCCATCTTGCACACCTCCAGCTCTCCAGAAGGTCGAGCTTTGGAGCACACACCCCTGTCGGGCAGACAGGTGTCAGATTAGAAACCCTGAGAGTATCAGCAAATGCTTTGAAGTTGGCAGAGCAGCCACAAATAGTACTGCATGTCCCCAGCAAGGGGCTGGAGGGCTGAGCAGACCGGGACGCAGGGAGTTAACAGCGGCGTTCTCCCATCTGCGTGGTTCTCTAATACAATTAGATGCCACAGAGCCTTGGCTGGACTTCTGCCCGTTAACCAATTACTCTGATTTGCTGCATGCGAGGAGAGGACTAGCATCTCAATAGGGTCCTTCTTCCACCTCTGCAGCCTCACGTGGACCCAGAAGAGCTCCTCCAAGGGGAGGCATGTGCAGCGCTCTGCTGTGTAGCCCAAACTGACACCTGGCAGAGGTGACAAGCACCATGTTCCTTCCTTTACACCAGAACAGCTTCCAGGCACAGCCACGGCAACTTCGCTGGCAGGGGAGAGCAGGGCAAGGCTGCCGCTGCCTCTCCCGGGGTATGTCGATAAGCCGTCTACAGCTGATGATCCCCAGTTACAAACCTACACCGGGGCGATGAAAGTCTCTTGATGGACCGGCCCAGGCAGTGACAACCTGACACATCGCACATGGGCAGTGAGTTGGGAAAGACTGGGACGGCTGGATGGGGAGCAAACAGCTCGTCTTTCTCATCCTAAGCTTGGATTAAATGCTATTTAAAAGATCTCTAAATAAAAAAGGCCTGAACTAACAGCCCACTTTGAGGGGGTGACAGCACAAGTCTTAAGACCCCTGAGGAGCGCAGAGCGCTGCAGGAGCCGGGCCTCACGGAAGGTCTCATTGGAATGAGACGGTACCCTCTCGTTCAGCCGTGGCTGCCACCTCCTCGCGCTCCAGCCCATTGGCCGGGCAGCAGCGCGGACCCCTCCAGGCGATGTGATGCTGGGAGCCCTCCTCACTCTTTGCACGCTCCAGCGCTCGCATCCATTTCCCGTCACCGGCAGTTCTCCGGAGCCACGTGATGGGTGGCTGACTGCTGAGGCAGGGGCCAGCGCTGGCGGGCAGAGCTGGAGCAGCAAGGGCTCGGCTCCCCGTGCCCAGCCGGGGGGCAGGCAGACCCTCGCTCCTGCCGGGTCCCCGCTACAGGAGGCTGGAGCTCTGCCCTCGGATGGGAGCAGGGAGCTGGGCAGACGAACAAAGGCACAATCGCAGGAGGTGGAATTGGCTGGAAAACACAAAAGCTCTGGACATGCCCATTGTGTCTAGGCCACGATGGCTCATTTCAAAGGGAAGACACTCATCTCCACTCTGGGAATCCCCCTGTGAGTGGCAGGAGAAACCAAGGAGCTAACGAACGGCTACAATGGAGTTTAACAAGCCTGCAACTGTCTTGGACTCCATTCAGCTTGAAGCTGAAACCAGCTACGAGCAGAAGGAAGGGCATTAACTCTGCAGTTACTGCTGCGCTTGGAGCCTGTTTAGATCCCAGGGAAGTGGTCAGAACCCGACAGGAAAACATGCCCTGATCCACGAGGACTGATGCTGAGACACAAAGGAGGGACCAAGAAGCCGTCAGAGGAGCTGTATCAAGCAGCGTGCAAGACGCCTGGCGCAGGGACGATCTGTGTGCTGGCGCTTCAGCTTTCTGCCGCCTTAACGTCTTCAGGGGGTGCATAAGGAGCTCCCCTGCTGCTGCCTCTTCCATCAGCTCAACTCCTTCCTGCTAACGTGAAAATCTGCCCTGCTGAACAGGGCGACTGCCGCAAGCCCCGCGTTCACCCTGCGCTGCCGTAGCGAGCACACCGGCACCGGTAGCCCCAGAGTGACGCTGCGACCCCGCCAGGAGCAGGGGAGCCCAGAGAGCTGCCGCCCCAGCTCGGGATGCATCTGCCGGGGCTCCGCCGCCGCGGCCCGCCCCGGGCTGCCGGGGGCGAGGGGCGTGTTACGGGCGCGCGGCGGGGCTGGCTGGCTCCGAGCGGGCCGGGAGGCAGCGACAGGGACGGCGCACCTGCGGGCGGCGGGTCAGGGCAGCCTCCGCCCAACGCGGATGCCCACGCTGGCAGCGCCGGCCGGGCGAACCCCACCCGGGGCGCGGGCGGGAGGAGGGAGGAAGCCCCGCGGCCGCGGGGCGCCGCTTACCTGCCAGGATGGCCTTGCCGGGGTGGGTGAGCTTGGCCTTGCCGGCGGGGGCGGCGGCGGCCAGGCGGCGGGGCGCGGCGGGGGCGGGCATGGCCGCGCGGCGCCGCGGGTGCTGCGCTGCCCGGCGGCGGCGGCCCGGGCCCTATTTCAGGGCCGCGCCCGCGGAGGGGCGGCCCCGGCGGCGTCACATCCTCACGCGGCGGGGCGGGGCCGCATGGCGCGGGACGGGCGGAGGCGCGGGCTCGCTCCGCCCGCGCCCGGCTGGGCCGAAACCGGCGACTTCTTACCCCTGCGCGTGGGTACCGCGGGGCGCGGCCAGCCCCGCCGGACGCCGGCGTGGGCCACTCGTTCCCTCCGGCCACCGGTGAGCGGCCGGCGCGGCCAGCAGCCCCCCGGCACTAGCTACAAAAAGCACCCGACAAGCCCCTGGGTCGGTCAGAGGGTCACGCCGGTGCGCTCGCTGCTCTTGGGCTGAGCGAGAGGTGGCCTTTCCTGGCCCGAGCGACGGCGAAGGGGTGCGCTTCCTCCTCTTGTGCCCTGGGCCTGCATCATCTGCGGCGCGGTGACAGAGGGAGACGAGGAAGCTCCCGGGGCAGCGGCCACATGTGAACGCCCAACTTCGGAGGCAGAAGTGAAACCAAAACATCCTTAAATCCAAAGACTGCCTCTGTGTGCACAGGCACTTCGGGCGCATTTCAGATATGTTTAGTTTTTCAAGGAGTATTTGTTATCTAGTGGCTGTGCCAATCGCACCACTACTTGTTTTTGCTTTATCTGCAGCCCTAGGAAGCCAGCCCTCCCTTAACTCGTGGCCAAAAGCTGTATTTTCAGGAATGCTGGCAAGAGAAACCAATGCTATTTTCCTCTCCCCTCCCCGGATTTCACAGAAAGCAGGGAGCAGAGGAGCTGGACTCTAGAGCTGCCTTCTCCCTTCCACCTGGAGCAGCCACCCTATTCCAAAGAGGGAACAGTTTGTGTAAGAAACGGCCCCACGTAGAGCATATTCCTGTCAAGACTTGCTATCTGTGCGCTTCGTGACACAATTTCTGCTTAATGAGACTCAGCGATCAGGCAGCTGGATTGTGGCTGCTAGCCCCATCTAAAAGTGAACTCTGCAGCTACAGTGCAGCAATACAGCTACGGCTTCGTGGCTAAACTGACTGCAGAGAGATCATTTGGGAAAGTGAAGCACCTTTGTTCAGGATTAAAAACAAACACGTAATTGCATTGCAGAACTCAACGCCGGATGATGCCAGAACTATACGTGGTCTCAGAACAGAGTTAAGAGGCAAGTGCACTGAGGTGGTCCCATGACAAGTCTAAGCCCCCCCATCTTCTGCACTGGGAAGTAAGGGGGGGGGAATAACACATGAAGGGTACGCAGAAGGAACGAATGTTCACAGTCCCAGTTGCACAGCAGCTACATAGTGCTCAGGTTAGCAGCCCTGGAATGGCAAAAATAAGAAAAATTCTTTCAAAGATGGCAAACAAATCAAAATGCATTTACATTTCTGATTAATTTCTGCAACTCTTCACTACCTTTCCATCAAACTACCATAACATTCATGTATGCTTGTAGACACGCATACACACATGCGAGGCCGTGATTAACTTCACAGCACACACTGGCTCTTACAGATTCTCAAATCAAGTCAGAAAAGCCTTCTACACAATCTCATCCTGTCCCAGAAAATACTACACCACATGCTTAATTCTCATCAGCCTCAGTGGGATTCACAGCAGTGCTTACTTTGCTCAAAAGGGAAAGGATTATTCATATTTAATCACATGCAGATTGCAAGCCATCTCAACCTGACCTCCAAGAAGCTGCTAGCAACACTTGTCAGCAGAAACCCTGAAGGAGAAGAGCATCTAAGGAAGATAAGCAACCCCTGAAATACTAGAGGCTGCAAAAGGTGCATTTTAAAGCCCATAACTGACTTACATGAAAGTAAAGACTTGACTGGACTTGCATGGTCAAGAGCATCTCCTGGGAAATGGGTGGTCTAAGCACAACAGAGCAGCTACCCTTACAGACAGGATATGAAGTCCTCTCCCTTACTGCTGTCACTTCAGGAATTTTCAAGGAAAAACAACCCTTTGACCATATGAACCCATTTCCCAGGTGGTGTCTGGTGCTTCTTTCAGCTGCCATAGAAAGATATGAGAATTGTGAAATACAGTCAGGTGCTACTGCAGCCTGTACAGCACATGACATGACATCCCTTCAGGCCCCAATGATCAGAATTAAAAAGAGAACTACTGAAGATGCAAGCAACTTCCATGTTTTGTGGTGGTGTTTTTTTAAACACAAACACCAACTGCAGACTGAGCTTTCTGGATCCTACAAAGCACAGAAACACTGACCTCACTTGACCAGTTCCAACTTACCCCTCCCTTTCTCCTCCCCAAAATTATTATTATTTTTTTTAAATTAGTACAGCTTGATGCACCCAGCAGCACACCATGGTTTCAGAGACCATAAATAGTCAATATTTAATAAATATTTAATATTTATTTATTTAATTAATAAATTAGTCAATATAGGGCAGATAACTTCCTATTATATGCCCTTGAATCAGAGAATGTCTTCATTTCACTGAACAGCTATTTTACCTGAATTGTTACAACTCATCAACTACTACAAACCTTTCTATGCATTATTGATCCACATCACTTGGGGTCTTACAGTAAAATAAGAAAACTCATTTCCTCTCAGGTTCCCTGACAAGAACAAATGATGCCTTTCTGTATAACAGATCCTGCACATAACTGGCTTCAAGCAGAATTGACTGTATCAATGATCTGAGTCAACATTTCCCCAGCTTTCAAGTGTATGCAGCAGGAACTACTGTGACTGTAAGAAAGATGATGCTATTTCAAAACAACTTGCATGATTCCCACTTGAGCACACATGCAAAAACAGCTTCTGTTGATACTCAAGGTTATTCACTGAGATTACCAGGACTGTGCCTCTGAAGAGCCCAACAAAAGTCCCTGTTACATTAACATTTGAGTGGGCCCAACTCATCTCCAAAGATGAGTGAAATTCATCTACTGCATACAGCATTTACAGGTTATCATTCTGTTGCCAGACCAGTCACGCTTCCCTCACAACATGATATGTTACTGAAAAAAACTACTCCAGCTGACAAACCTTGTTAGCCATTTACCCTAGATGAGACCATTCCCCCACCCTCTAACTGAAAAAAAAAAAAAAATCTTCCAAAAGGAAAGCAATTAAAAGATTTACTAACCACCCCTTCCTACCCAAACCCACTCCTAGCTTCCCAGCCGGATAACCAACACTTTAGGAATTTGTGCTCTACATAATATTGGAGACCTCATCGCTGTGGAAAAGAACATAGCAGATGACTTTGTAATTCTTTCCTTTCATAACCACTAGGGGGAAAAGGAGAAATAGATTTTTAGATGAAGATATTTTAAAGTCTTGAATAAAAACACAGCAGACAAAAAAAATTCTCCTTGAGTCATTGAACCACGCAGGAGAAGGCACGACTGAATAAACTCAGAATTTGACACAGAATTTTTAAATTCTGACATATAAAAGCAAGACAAGACTTATTCTTCCCTGACTGTATTTCAAATTCATACCAACTTAATACTTAAAAGCTGGCAACTTCACAGTCTGTTTTAGCTTGGAAGAAAACAGATGGATTTTGCTACCTTCCTGAAAGATTTCAAAGGCTCCAGACTGAAAAATCTATACTGAAACACGTACCTAAGCTAACAATTTTGCAGCATTTTATTAGCAAAATATGAGTCAGGATCTGTCATTACCTTTGGAAAGATGCCCACAGAAAGCACATAGTATTGAAAAACAAGAAAGCTATACTGGCAAACTCACTCTTTGAAGGCTGAATGCTTTCTGAAATAAGAGATGTAGCAGAATAAAAGTCTCCAGATCCATTAAGCTGGACTGGTACAGGTTGCTATAGCAAGCGTTAATTTACTCAGCAAAACACAACCTAATTACCAGTGTCACAAAGCACTCTGGTGGTGTTAAGAATTTCCCAGCCTTATGTTCCATAGCATTTTATCACAAATTCAAGATGTCACGATTTGACTTTGTGGGAGCAAATGAGATTGAAGCAGTCTTGGGCTACTCTGTAAAGCAAAAAAAGAAATACAGTCAGCTTGGAAAAAAAGTGACAAGCCAAACCATTTGCAGCAGAACAGGAAGGACCCAGAAAGACTGAAAGAAGTTCTACAGATGAGAAACGCACCCCGTCACTAGGTAGTACACACACTTTCTAAACTGCTTGTTATGGGAACCTGGTACATGCAGTGCTACTTGTTCCACGACCTGAAAAAAATTGAGGCTAGAAATTTTGCAGTACAAATTGGATCCACTGTCATGCTGGTTTAACCGCACCAAGAGTTTCTCAGTGGCCAAGTTCTAGCCTGCCAATTAAAGTGTCACACATTGAAGCATAAACATTAACTATACAGCTGTTGAACAGTCAGCTTTACCCAAGTATATCATATGTGCCCAAGTACAAAAGTTATCCATGCTCATCTAAGTGGACATCAGACAACAAAGGATTTGTTTGTCGACTTGAGAGTTCAAAAAACAGAAGACATCTTTTATGTTTCTGAGGAAGTGTTGCTGGTTTTGCTAGGGAAAAAAAGTCATTACTTATTTCATGCAGCCTTATTAAGGGATCCATGTTATGCTCTAAGTGCCACCTCTCAGCATTGCAGTTGCTAAAAAAAAAGCTATTCAATCAAAATTAAGTTTTGGACCTTACAGCTACTACTAGTCTTTACTGTATCATTCCCATAATTTGTACTAACTTGAATAGGCTTCATCTGCCTATAATTTTGTTCTTTAAAGAGAAAAGTTACTTAGGAACATTTTCTTCTGCTATGCTACTGTTTAACTATAGAGCCCTAAAAAGGGGGTAAGGGGAACAGAAGTCTTTTAAAGTACCACCACATTATGTAGCCCATAAGAAACAGAACTTACCCCAGTGATGCATTCCCCCTGAGTTTAATTCCTCACAAGTTTATGGGTCTGGCTTATCTGGCGCAGAGCAGACAGCAGCAGACTCGACCAGGCATTCTGCTTCTAGCAGCAGCTTTGTTAGACATTCTCCCTTCCCTACTCTTTCACTTGTTGTTTGTACCAAAAGCAGCCAGAAACCTTTAGAGATGCAAGGGAGCAAAGGATAGTGTAAGGTGCTCAAGTGCTAGCACAGAGCAGCTGAATGCAGGTTGGAATTTTATGCCAAGAGCACATGTCCTTGCAGTCATTTGTGGAGAGATCAGTTTCCACCGAGCTCACAAGACATTAAAGCAGCTGGACAACAATGCTTGTTGTCTCTGACACCAGATCTGTAGTTGCCAAAAGCTTGCCAGATTGGGGAAAAATCCCCTAAGGTCTGACAAATAGCAAAAGCTATTACAGAAGGAAATCTATACCATTCCTCAGAGGCAAAGCATGAGTCAGTAAAAGCCTGCATATAGGTTCAAGCAAGTTACTAGTTGACAGTATCATAAGCCCAGAAGTTAATGTCTAGATGTGACACACTGCACTGTGTTCCACATGAACAAATCATTCCACACAATGCACTAGTCTCATCTCACTGAAGTAGTGGGAATTGGCAAGAATCTTAGTTTTAAAGGAGGCTTCCTGCAAAACAATCTTATCCAGGTTTTTAAAAACTTGATGAACATTACAACTTCATAAACTGGATTAAGTCCTCCACTTAGCCCCCTAAAAGAGAGGTTATTTCCTGCTGAGGATTTAACTGTTAAAGAAACAGTGAAGTACCCTGGTATGCAAGAACTTGTTCCACATTTGAGGTACAGCCACACTGTAATGGCAGGGAGTATATGTTTCTGGATGCATTTTAGAATGCAAGATCGCAACATTTATAAAAGCCATTACACTTAACAAGAGCTTAAGATACCAGGAGAGCAACTAAAGCAAAGCTGTTGGCTCTGATGAATAGTCTTGCTTTCCTTGAGAACTGTCATTCCTGACATTAGAACCCTAGACTGAAGCTATTAAGGATACTCAGGCTAGCTCAATTCTCTACAGGTCATGAGCTGTTCCAGTATTTAGTCTAGTTTACTGTATTTCACCATCAGCTTGCACTTTGTTGCTATGAAGTCACAGTAAATTTTCAAGTTGAGAGGAAGGAAACTCCCATAATCATACTAATACTAGAGCTGGTCTTCAGTTCCTAGAGCAAGTTTTTAGTTCTAGCTGCCTCACCCAAATTCCTTTTGACTCACAAGGAACTAGTTACAAAATATAAGTATCATGCATGTAAGTACCAAGTACCATGCACCGTAAGTACCAGCATGCTACCTGGCTAATTCCTGCTAGGAATAAGTCTGGACAGAGTGCAGATTTGCTTGAACCCATTAGCTGCTCAGTATTTCAAGCTGAGCCCTTGAGTGCTGATCAGTACAAAACTGAGGTTAGTATGTTACACCAACACTTGGAGCACACCGGCCTGTATCAGGAAGGTGGACACTACATCTCTTTGACTATGCTTTGGCACAATTCTAAATAGTATATCTCCCTTGGTCACTGCACTGTGATAGCAGTGGCAGTCTCTACTGGTTGGCATTTAAAGATGTTTTGCCCTGTTCAAGTAGAATTCAGTATGAGAAGGTGTAGCTTACTACTACTGCTATGTATTTTATTGGAGAAGACACTAACTGCAGCATCTCCCCAAGCACAGGACCAAGGCTTTTCCAGTCCTGTGAATGAAGTCACATAAGCATGTGACTGCCTTCTGCAGCACAACCTCCACACGTGACAGTGTGCTGATGTGTCCAGTGAAGAGACTGCAACTCCCTTTAAGTTAATTGCTAGGCCATCCACATTAGGTGCTTTGGCACAAAGGTTTCCCTTTTCCTGCCTGGCATCCTTAGTTGTCAGATTAAGAAACCTGATGCTATTAGTGGTAGTGTATTACTACTAACCAGTCCCCACCCCCAAGATATTAAGACTAGAACCACACAGTGGATACTGCAGTTTTACATTTATAGTTGGACTTTTATAATATTCAAGATTAGCACAAGATTCATAACCATAAATTATACATTGTTATCTAAGTACATAAAACGTTAATGATACATGTATTTGAAGAGTGGCACAAAGTAATAATACATCCCTGTTGGCATTCTCAAAGAAAGAGGTGGGTGATGGACACGCTGTTGATACTACTGCAGCATAGCAGAACTGAGCCACCACACCCTGTCAAATTCAGGTGGTGCTGACTCTGCCCACCAGACAGAGTCAGAACATGGTGTGGCAGGAAGCCAATGCCAGAATCAGTTAAAGGTGCAAATAAAAAGTCAGGAGTATGGCCCTCCCTACTGCCTCAATATTTTAGCAGTGTGTCCCCCTCCCCAACCCTGACACTGTGCTCTTGCATCTCTAGTACTTTGGCAGCCCATGCACACTCCTACATTCACTTGCCACACATAGCTGAGGTTTCCTTTAGTACCATTTAATGTCAACAAGTAACATGCTCTCTTGTTAAACAAAAAGGATCTGGGAAATGTTTGCTCTCTGGCATGAGAAGATTTATTTTCTCCAAGTCTCAGATCTACTCCAGAAAATATAGAACAGACTCCAATAGCATTGAACCCCAACAGCATTATTGTCCAGAAAAGGAAACTTTCCCAATATGTCTCTAAATATTCAGAGCACAAATATTAGAAAGCCCATTTTCTTTTGCACATAAGACTGCAAATAGAATGGGGTAGTCAGATGTACATGAGCTTTCAACAATTCATTATTAACGAGATGCTTCACTGAGTTGTTAACAACCCTGCTACTTCAGTAGCTTCAGCTAAAGCTTTAACAACTTGGTGCCAGGCAATTTCCCAGCTGCCTTCCATGGGCTTTGAAGAAAAATATGCTCTCTTCCCCCTGGCCTCAAGCAGTTATTGCTATATGAGTTAGTGAAATAGTGCCTTAACTTCAGACAAGAGCCTCACAATGTCATTAACAAAAGCTGCCTTTCAGAGGTTGAAATGTAACCGGACAATAATCAATAAATAACAGTAACAGGCATCCTGTTGAAGTCTCCTCACTTGAGCCAGGCAGCAAGTGTGTTCCACCAACAGAAGGTCATCTCTGCCTTTAGGACCATTGTACACTTCTTGGAGAAGTTAAAAAGGGATGGGAAGGAAGAGAACAGAGACAGTGGTCTGTCAGAGAGCTAGTTACATATTGAAACCATAAACAGGCGGCTGGGTGAATCCTGGTGCTGTGTATCCATATGGGAAGTTTGCCTGGGGAGGTACTGCACTGGGGCCTGCTGTTAGCATCAACTGCTGGCCTAGAACAGCATGAGAAAAAACAAAGTTAGTTTAAGAACCCAAGCTTCCCTAATGCTACCTGTACTATGGGACAAGATTATGAGGCTTTATCTAAAAATCAGCCACTGTGCAAGCATATGCTAGCAAGCCACACTATTATTCAACATGCACCACAGACTGGGCACTAGGCCACCTGCTCTTGCTACTAGAAAGCTACAAAAGCAAGGCAGGACTCAGATGGAAGACGAGTATCAACTGATCTTGAGGGCATGATAAACATGGCTTGTTTTGAAGAGAACACACTGAAAGCCAAACAAACTGATACTATTTACACCATGCATGGTCCAAACTGAAAAGTAAAGCAATTCAAGAAATAGTTAGGTCTGTTAGGTCCCACAGTCTGGAGAGTGCTGCAAAAGGTGTGAATGCATCTTGACAGATTTGTCTTTATCACTAGAAGCACACATGCCTCATGCATATGTTAAACTCAGGTTAACATTCACATCAGAGTGAACTAGTCACATCCTTCCCTTACCAGCCACTTCTAGGTGCTTGTTAACAGAATGCCTCTTCAGAAGGGCTTCTAAAATAGCAGCACAATTTGACACAGCCATGTTTTTTTGGCTGCACTTGTCTTAAAGTGGGTGAGCTAGAAAGCCAGTCTGCCTTTCTACTTGGAAGAGCAGAAAGCAGACATTTCTCAGACAGGAATAACAAGAGGGATTAGCATGGTAAGTTATTCCTGGGGTTGTGCACACCTTGGTGTCCTCTGTCCTGTTACCATACTGAAGTTCCTAAGCTAGAGTTCTGGCCATATAAGAGGAGCAATACTTTAGTTGAAGAGTAGAAGTACTGTAAGAGTGAGATGTCACTTCCAACAACTTACGCAATTCATGTAGCAGAGACAATTTTACTATCTAGTTGAAACCAGTTTACTTGGACTGGAGGTAGTCATTTACATTACCTCCACAAACAGAAACCAGAATGACAATAAGTAATCAATTAAAAAATCAAGTCTTTCACCTACCAAATACTATTGGAGTGGGTTCAGTTACTTGTTCCTCTTCTTTTCTTAGGCTTTCAGAAGCATCAAGTTTATCCACCTACATTGAAGCGAATAGGGAGATGCATGAAGGTCTTGTCTAGGAACTGCACCATCATGTGAGGCTTTCCATGCCTGGTACCTTAGCTATCAAGTGTTCCTCTTGTTAGTCCAAGTTGGAGACTACAAAAGTCTGTGTGTTCCCAGGCAGCTATGTTGTAAACCTGCCCTCCCAACCACATTAGGTTTATTGCAATGAACAATAGCTGTCAAATGCAGCTGAGAAAGATCACCATTACCTTCAAGCGAAACACTTTTGGGGGGTCTATTGTAGTCACTGTTAACTATGACCCAGAAAGCAAGCCATCAGATTGCAGTTCCAAGGATCATATCAAATGGGCCTGATCTACATTGTTATCTATTAACCTGCAAGCCCTCTTCTATTCAATGAGAGCACCCAGATATTTGCAAATATTCAAGATCAAACTTTATGGATTTGATCTAGGACTACAGCCTAACCTAGGCTGCACGGTACTGGTTTAACTGTATTAGTAGTCACATAGAGACTCCTTTCAGAAGCAGCTCTAGAACCATCATGGAAAGTGGTCTAGTAGGATCAGCTTTATACAGATCCCAGTATTGTGCCAAATAAAGCTCTGTTCCTGCAAAACTCATTTGTGGGAGTACCTTAGTAATGCAGGAGCCCTGAACACAGCTTTGAATGGGGGAGGGTGTAATCTGAGAAAGCAACAGTACCTTCCTTCTTTTAGGTTTAGCAAGCTCTATCTTCCATAAGAGAACCATTGAGACTTAGACTGAAGACTGCATGGCATAAAAATCATACAGCTTCACATCCAGATACAGGCAGTACTAACACCCTGGGCAAACCTACATTTAGCCCAATGCTTTAATTTTCAGCTGCTCCTCATCCTCCTTTCCCACTCCAAGAATCATATCTGGTGTGAAAACTGCTGCAACAGCAGTCTATTATACTTTAGATATGTTATCTAGATCTGGTGTTTAACAGTTTCCTGGACTCTGTGAAGTTTGCAACTCTAATAACTTGAGTGGCAGTAGGTCTTTCACTAGTTCATTTACAGTTGTCAGCCTAACCGCTCTTCAGGATAACACTAAATATTGACGTTATAAACACTATCCATATTACTATGGATCGAGGCAATTGAGAGCTACCAGTTGCAAACTAGTTATACCACTCTACTTAGGACCTGGGAATCCCACTCTTGGATTAGACTTTCCTCTTTAGTCCCCCATGAAGCATTAAGGAACTTTGAACAGAAGTGCAGTTACTCCCTCTGTTGGAGAAACAGCAAGCATGCTGAGCAGATACCCTGAAGAAGGGACAAGAGCAGCTCTCCAGGAAAGCCTAAACATCTGTTTGATTTACTGCCTAGAAGTGAAGTTGTTCAAAAGGTTTCCAAATGAGTGTTACCTTAATTTGTGCCTGGCCCTTTCTGGGACATAGGCTATTCTGTACTTTAACACCTTTTTATGCATAGACGAAAGGTAAGTTCTAGAAGACATACACACCTCATTGATAAACTGGTCTTTTCTTTTGTACTTCTGTAGTTAGTTACATGACAATTTTAGACATAGCACATTTATAAAGCCCATTCTCTAATTCCATGTTTTGCAGTTAATTCAAACTAAATTAGTTCCACTGTAAACCACTTTCACCATGCAGATTTTCTTTCTGGCAAGTTATCCCGTATTTAGTACATGTGATTACTTGTAAATCCAACCAGCAGTTTAAAAACCATGATCTTAGACCTAAACCTCAGGTGAACTTGTGTGGCAAGTTTCTCCTCAGTGGAATATGAGGAGGAGGAAGAGTTTAAGATATGTGCAAGTACTTTCATTACACTAACAGGCAAGAAGCTTTATGCTACTCTTCAGACTCACCATGCCCAAAATATTGCACATTTCAGTAAATTTACAGCATAACAAGCAATTTGGACTTAGAATACAGCCTGTTAGGCAGCAACTGCTTTTGTTTACTTATGAACAACATCCTCCCTGCCACAAGATCTGTAATGTAGTGAACAGAAGCCCAAACACTCAAATCCTCCTCAATCACATGCTTCTGTTTCCCATGAAGAGGATCAGAGTCTGGTTGGATTTTCAAGTTGCTTGTGAATAGTTATCCTTTTAGCATTAGAAAGTGAACAGGAAATGAGTTAGAGCTAAATTACACTGCTCTTCTGGCAGAAGCTACAGCTAGATTCCTGTAAAAGAATCCTAGGATATTGAGGGACACAAATGAACACAAAGAGTTTGAAATCAGAGTGTCACCTTATAGAACAGCCCATCAACCTGCAAGAAAATTCAGAGTTTAATGAATACTTAACATGACTGATTAGAGGCAACCTGAAGCAGTCACTTTTAGATTACTCACTTTAATGAAGCGCTTTACTGTGATGTCCTATGCAACCCTAGAGCCTTTTAAGGAAGAATCTTAGCTTATCATCTTAGAGCTGTTTGAGACAAGCATTTCAGGACCACACAGGATCAGAATGTCCCTTCTCTCAATTGAGGACTAGCTATTGGTATCAGTACTGTACAGCCAGACTACACATCTAAAATTCTGTTTTCCTTTTAAAACAATTCTTCAGCAGCCTACTCCTATGGCTGATGCAGGAATAGCATGTACTATTATTGACTCAAAAGCTATTTGCTCCGTAACAAGAAAACAGAGTACTTTCATAGTTACACA
The DNA here is from genome assembly GCF_964289735.1 of Phaethon aethereus. NCBI lineage: Eukaryota > Metazoa > Chordata > Aves > Phaethontiformes > Phaethontidae > Phaethon > Phaethon aethereus. Next base: position 10,296,647 of record NC_138593.1, on the reverse strand, counting down.
AAGTAAAGAGTGATACAGGTTGTCCTCACCAGGTTTTCAGCTTCATCAACTATAGAGCTGCTTTAAAAAGAACAGTCGCTTACGTCCACTGTTAAAAGCAAGAGTTTAACTAGACCTCTTTCAAGTCCCAATGCATCTGTAAGTTTTGCTATCTAGCCTGAAGCTATTACACCCACAGAACTTCATAGAAGACTTAATCTATGAGGAACAACAATATTCCAAATACATGCAAAGAGCTTTGGTTTGCATAAATGCTAATTATCCAGCAAACTAGAAGTCTTAACTCTTTAGCCTACGCAATACTCACTTTGGTAAGGTACTCTCTCATCACTTGGATGAAATAAGGCATTGCAAAGTCCATGATGTTATGCCTCCATGCCAACTCAAGGACTACATCTGGGTGCAGCAAGTCATAACATGTGAAAAGGCAGGCTGCAAAGCACTCCTGCTTGCCTTCTTCCAGAAACCACTGAAGCAGCTTCTCTGCTAGTTCTGCATCTTTGGACTCTGCAGCATACTGCATAGCATCCTACAGAAAAGAACAACAGTTAGGTTTGACCCTTGCCTGTCAGCATCTTGCTCTACACCTTATGTGCCAAGCTACAGTACATAAACACAGATAAGTGCTCTTATTTTGAGGCAACCCAGATATTTGTATTATTATCCAACAGGCTTTCCTTAAGTACTTGAAGTAGCCTGATGAGATTTCGCTTAGTTTTGTAGTGGAGAAGAGAAACATCTTTCTGCTGCTAGATATCAATGATCACCCAGAGCAGAAGAGATTATTGCATAAACTGCTTGCTATGCAGCAAAAAAGAAGACTATTTGCTAGCTCTTCTACAGAGTAGTCAAAAACTGGCCCACGTGAACTCAGTATAGGCTTGGAGGACTATACCATTGTAATCATGTTTCACCTGTACCCTTACAAGAGCATAAGTCTTCAGTTCTATGGGGGATGTTCCATACCAATACAGAAAACTGTACAGAAGCCATTGATTCAGACAGATTTCAGAGTACAGGATAACATTATGAAATTAGATTTAAGATATGCATTTGAAATTGCAAACACTTCTGCTCCAAGAGTCTTTCCTTAAACTTCAAGTAAAGGGCTAAGACTAATTAGAACTTCAGATCTGAAACTAAAGACATTCAGTATCCAGGAGATCTGTGCTTCATAGCTCAGGCTTCTTTTTGATAGAGAGAAAGGCTGCATTAACTCACCTTATACAGACGGTCTTTCTTGCATAGCTCCACACTCTGTTTCCAGCGGTTATTACCCTTATACAAATATGCTGCAATACGCCTAAATTCAATTAGTTCATGCTTCTCCAGACGCTGAGCCAACGTTATGTTATCAAAGTTGTCATAGGCATCAATGGAAGCTCTCAAACCCTGTTTGAGAGAGAACTGTTGTTATACAAGCTTCCAGATGGGTGTAGGTGAAGACTACAGTAGCAAGTTATCTAAGCATGGCACACAAGTGTTTAGATTCTGCCCACTGGACATTGATGCTATGGCTATAGCTTCTTTACCCTGAATATTTTAAGTGTCTCTCCAAAAAGATGATATTTAACAAAGCAAGATGCTGACTTGGTCATACTAACTTCACTTGACAGAAGAGAAAAGCTAATTACCTTTAGAAGACAAAGCAATGTCTTCCAAATAGCAGCCAATGAGGCTGGAAGCAAATCTGTTTACAGAAGTATTGTCCAGTAGAGTACACACCTGATACTGACCTTTGAGAAATCTGTTGTTCCAAGAGAAATAACTGGCATCTGCTTCATTCACAAATCACCAGTGTCCCAAGACTCCTGCCCACAAAGGGTCTGATGATTCCACCCCTGTTACCACTGCACTGCAGAAGTTCTCTTCCACTCAGGGGAATTACTCTGTGTCAGCTGGGGAACAACCAAACTATGGCCTCTTTTTTGTCAGAGAAAGAGGAGCACCCCTCAGGCCTAGCAGTCTATTTTGTGTAGCTCACCTGGTAATCTTCCTCCTCTGTTAAAAGGTTGTTTAGAGCTTCATTAACTCCTTTGTTGTTGTGGTTCTGGACTGAACGCAAATAAGGCTTTACTAGAAGTAGCTGATTAACCTGGAATTAAGAAGTTTCCAATACGAGATTAAGTATACCAATTCTGACACTTCATACCGATACATTCATGTACTTTCTGAAGGGTTATTGATTACATGATTAGTTTAACTTTTGTACAGATTTCATTAGCCTAATAACTGTGTGATTATGTTTAACAGCCTACTGTCATAGTTCTTAGGCTATACTTGCCTCAATGCTAACCAAGAGGCCTCATGAAGTCAAAACAAAGAGGAGTTAAGAGCAAGGACCGAGAAATTAATGAGTAGAGAAGATATCTTAACCTTTGGAACAGAAACATCCTAGCAGGAGTGCTCAAACAAGGATGATAAAGAATCGGTTGGCTGTACAACAGAAAGGGCAAACATCCAAGGAGAAGAAGCTATCCTCAGGAGACCTGTGACCATAAGGGAAAAAGGAGTAGGGGGCTAACTCCCTAAACGACCATCCAAGACCCCTGCACATGCGTAGTGTAGTTTTGCAATGCCAGCATTATGTAAGTGTAGTAGATCGGTAGGGAGGTGGAGATTTCTTGGAAAATGCATGAACATTCATGTCTTTTAAGATACATAAAGGATGAACTTTTGTTTCAGGGTATGCACATTAGGTGGAGCAATCCCCCATGCACCCAGCGCCACAATAAAGAATGCCTGCCTTCTAAAACTTCAAAGTAAGTGTTAGAGGGTTTTCTTGCCGACTTTTTCTGTAAGAATACTCCTGAAGCAGGTTCCCACTTGTTATTAAAAGAGTTTGTGCTTACTGTCAGGGCCCTTCAAACAAAACATCTGGTATTGCTAGAAGTAAAATAAAAACGGCCTCCTAGGCCAATTATGCTAACTCCTCCAGTGTTTCTCAGATCAAGACAGGATTGGGCTGCTTCTCAGGCCTTTATACTGGAGGCAAAGCCACCTGCTAGATGTCAACCCTTTTTCCAGCCAGAGACTAGCATGCCTTAACTTCAACACAAGAATTTCTTATTCATCTACCATCTCCCAAACTCACCTTTGAGAAAAAATTTACTGTCCTGGTATGATCCAATCGTGGAGATAATACAAGCAGGAGGTCATTGATCAGCAGAGGTTTGTAGTCTAAGTAGAACTGCAAGGCTTTGTAGTACAGCTCTACATTGGCCACCTGCATGGTTAGACACTAGTTAGTACTCCAAACACAAGTAAGCCTATGCTGCTTAGTTTGGATCACTTAACTTAGCACAAAGTTTATTTGACTCTTAAATAAAAGCTCAAGTTTCTTTCTAGAGGCCAGAAGTGTTCAATCTTATGACTACTTCTTGTGCCACCTGCTTCCAGATAGTGAAGTCACAAGCTACCAGGGGTAGTACAAACTAATTCTAACCCATCGACAGTTAGATCCTGGCACAAGCAGCCCACTAGAGTTAATGTGACCATTTGTTGAACTCCTAAAGCCAGTAAAGGCTGTAGCTTTAACCAGTCTAAGTTGTTGCCTTGAAACCCGTAAGACCAATAAGAATGTGTCCAGTCTCAAATCCTGTCTAAACTATTAATCAATTCACACTATTGCTGCATTCATGGGACTGCCCACCCCAATTCTCACACGAGACAGCTGGAAACATTTGCAGAGCTCTTTCAAGAGCTGTTACAGCCTCAGACTAAGACAGCAGTCAGCTCAAAGGTATTAAGGAGGTTAGGCCTCTTGCTTGTGACTTATGATCCAAGCAGTCTCTGAAAACATTCTGTCCTAGCTGCTGCCACTCAAGAGAATGTGCTGCACAGCAGAAAACAAAAGGTATAAGATGAGATTAATTCTTGTGCTAAACTGATTGGAAGCTCTTTTAAGTATAGCAGGAAAACTGAGCAGTAGCTTAAGTAAACTCATTTTCTAAACAGCAATTCTGTTATCCCTTTTTGCCTCTGTTCTGAAAGACTTTCAGGACTTTGATGCAGTTAACTAGTTACTTACCTTGGCGATTATGTCTTTAAACTGCCCTTCTTTCCAGGCATCAGTGGGATGATTCATCATAGTAATTATTGCATTGTCATACTCCTCATACTTGTCATAGAGGAATACAAGTTCTGCCCACAAATGAGCCTGTTCTGCAGCTCTGAGCACCTGATAAAACAACAACAACAAAAAAATCAGTCAGTTTGATTCACTGACAACTTCCCACCTTCACTTGCAGCGCAGCTACCTTACTGCATACCTTTGGAATATTAACTCTAGACCAGAAGAGCTCCAGATGTTCCCTCATTTTCTGAGGCTTGAATTTGGAGTATAAGATGGCAAGTTCAGTAAACATTCCCATGTGAGCACGCTCTAAGCCCAAAGCAGCTTCCAAAAGGGCAATCAGTTCTTCAAAGTAGCCACGATCCTAGATGGTAGGAAAATAAGGATTAGTTGCAAATTCATGACCAACTGGCACATAAAGCTTGCTAAAATGCATTATTTACTTAAATTCAGCATGCTTTGCTTTCCTCTCCAAACTGAGTGTGCTTAGATTTGTAAGACAGGATTCAAATGAAGCAATAGAATTGTAAAAGGGCAGTGAAAACTATCACCTTTCCATTTACTACAGGGAAAAAAAAGCATGCAGCTATTGGGAAACGGAGAAAGAATGAATTTAAAGATCATCCCCACAGGGTATCAGGGTTTATCTGTAACCACTTTACTAGCAGATACAAGTATGCTATCTAAAGTCTTCTAGGATACTAGCAGTGATCTAACCTGGTAGTAACTGATCAGCTCTTCAAGTTCATCAGCATGGATGACTATGTGTAAGCCACAGATCTGTGCCAAGCGGAATTCTTTTCCATCTACACAGGCAAAGCATACCTGTAACGAGTTAATAAATAGTCAGTTAACGGAATACAGCAATGCTTATTTATTGTCCTTAAAGGGAAATTAGCAAAACTTTACCAAATTTGAGGGTTAGGTACAGTTCCAAATAGGTATTTCCATAACGTTTGCTCTAGAATTAACATGTTTGCCATTCATTTTACACTGTTTTGAAATTAAGCTTTATTATCTTGGGCAAGACAACAGCTTATAAAGCTACAAACGTACTCTGTAGCCAGAAACAGTTAGCAAGCCACCATCAGAACTGTAGATAGTTAGGAGTTAACTCCTCTTTAACTCCCACATTAGAGCGAGAGCAGAGGAGTCCAATTACGCTCTAAAGCGACATACTCAGAAGCAACAATAGAGTACATTCTGCAGATTATTAAAAAACATGAGTTTAAGTTACCTCCTTCCAAGTCCTTGTGCTGTTGGCTTTGCGACCACTGTCCACTGCTGCCTGATACTCTCCAAGGTGCACCAAAGTAGATGCCAGGCGAGCAAAGTTAGATACGTTGTTATAGAGTAGTTTTGCCGCTTCATACATCCCCTCTTCATAACAGCGATCACCAACCTGGATTAAGAGTCCAACAAGGTAACAGCAAGAATCAGGAGTCAGCTAAGCAGCAAGTCATACATGGGAACTGTGGATCAAGACATACCTGCTGTATATGGGCATTATTAGGGCCACTAATAAACTCCTCCAGTTCTGACAGACGATTAGTTTTTGCTAAAGCAAAAATAAGTTCCGTCTCTACATAAGACTCTCTAGCCTTCTTCCTGGCCATCTGTAAGAACTTGACTAGGTCCTCCCAATTATCTTGAAAAGAGAACAGATATTTAAGATCCTCTATTTAGTCATTCTGTATCACTCACCTTGCCCACCTTTGGAACAGTTTTCACTAGTAGTCTCAAGGACCTTCTCCACCACAATATTAAGCCATTTGCATCAGAGTTAAGGAATTCCCTGCTAAACATCGAGTCACCTTCACGGAAGGTTGAACTTCTTGCAACTATTCTACAACCCAGTCTGCAAGCAATTCTGCCACATACAGCTAAATAAATATATTATACTTGGCTGTATTTTACATAACAGTCCAAATTATCTCCACAGGAAGGTCTACCTTCAGTGTAGCAACACAAGCTTGTTGACAAGAATCTCACTAAACATCGACTCATGCATTCCATGTACTGACTGCTCCCATTTCCTCTCAAACAGAATTCTTAAGTCTCAAGAATCCCTGCTACTTGATGTCAATGCAATAACCCAGCTCATACCCAAGCAATCTTAAGTTTGAGGATGCTTTGCCTTACCATTTCTATTTGCTGCTTGAACAACTTCCATGTAGGCAGATGGATCATCTGCCTTTATATAAGAGTCAATAGCTTCTTTCACCAAGTCCTTCTGGAGCTGTGCTCTGGCTAGCTGGCTCCATACTGCTGGTTCATTACATCTCTCTGCGAATTCATAAGCACGATCTAAGTTGCCAATGTGCTCAATCAGCACCTGTTTGAAATTAAGTTGCAAGTTAAAAAGCAAAGCTTTAGAACATTATCCTTTTTAAGGGAACTCCTCCTTCAAGTGCATATGCTGTTCTGTGTAAATTAACTGCTTTTGAAACAGCCTTTTCTGTCCAGTGAAGTACAGGCAGTGAGAGCAAGACTCATGTTGCTATTGTTTCTCCTACGCCTTACAGAAATCAGTAATGCCTAGTAACATTGCCTAAAGACAACACCTAGTAACATTAACCTCTTCCGCACCTTTCAGGTATGAACAACCAAGGGAGCCACACTGAAACAAAGGCAGCACACACCCCCCAGTGTATAGTGCAACACCCCAACATTTTTGATTACTTTGAGCAGATCAGTCTCCAAAGTTATTATTCTGACTTTGCTTTGCTATTCTTTGCACATAATCTCACTTCCCCCTGCAACTTGGTATGAGCGCTGTAGTCTTAAGTCTCAGTGATTTAAGTGACAATTACTCCTTGAGAATCCACACAACAGTACACTTCCCATCCTCTCCATTACTAGCATTCTATACCTCCATGCAGGAACCACACCTCACCTGAACTGCTGAAGTATTAACATCAAATTTTCTGAATATAGCAAAGGCTTCTTCATATAGCTCATTACTGATGGCAATATTCGCAATATCTGGGGCATCATAGTTATCCAGCCGATTGATGTATTCCATCACACGAGTGCGGTCGGCCTTAATGGCAGTCAGGATCAGCAGATTCTGGAGATTCCTTTGGTTAACAGAAGGCAGAGGCTTTAAGCAAGTGTTACCGTGCACTGCTTATGTGACATGCATTGTACATGCAAAACCCACACCCACTTGCTGTCACTAGCAACAAACTTTCATTCCCAGATTGAGAAACACTGGTATTTGCCTTCAAAAAGAAATTGCTTACCAATATCAGTGTTCTTTTCTCAACACATTACTGCAAACTGCATAGTGTGAACTAGCTCTGTTCTTAAAGCGCAGGGCATTCTTAAATGTGTATAATTGGGTGAAAAAGCAGAATTTAAAGTGATTAGGTCCCGCAACCAAGAGGCCCACCAATAACTTGGGTCACTTCACAAGGCACTGAATAGGCTAAACTCGTGGACAAAGCTGTCCTCTTACCTGTGTTCACTGAATACAGAGTTATCCAAGACAATTTTTTCCAATAACTCAATCAGTTCATTAGGCAGGTCAGCAGTCATGAAAGCTTTCACAGTTACAGAAACCTCCTCTGGATCCTGTGTCTCTGATAAAGCTGTTTGGACAACCTGGATTTGAAGGCAGGAGAGTATTAAGTCTTCTCCCCAAATGAGATTTGTAGTTTACTGGAATAGATTGGCAAATTAAGGCTTCAGAACTTTAAGAGTATTTTGTCACAGACAGCAAGAAAGAGCTACTTCTATACTGGATATAGCTATTAAAGTCACACCTTGGGTCTGCACAGGGAGCAAATTCACTAGAGGTAGATCACTCCACAAGACAGACATAATATCTTAGTGGAGACTAAATTTTTTGACCGCGAAGGTCAGAGTTAATATCTGCCACTCAGACACCTACAAATTTCTGTATGGTTGAGATGGGGCCTCAAGGGACCTTGTGGGGCATGACAGCTACTTTAACGCTCCATAATGTTTCCAAAACATCCTGAGGTGTCCTCATACTGAAAGCTTAGCCTTTGTGCTGTACCTGGTCAATAAGCTGCCGCCTGAATGGGTTGTTTTCTTCCAGAACATTTGCCCAGAGTTCAGGGTCCTTCCTGCGTACCAGATAGCGAGCCTCACTCTTAAACAGTGAGTTCTCATTGCAGACCTGAAGGAGAATTTACAGATATTGGCATTATGTTAAGGGTTAGTATGATACATAGTTAGTTTAGCTAACTATGAAGCAGACAGTCTAGAAGACTGACTAGAACTAATTGCTGACCAATGCTAATGCCACAGACAAGTTCTTACCCAACCTCTGATCTGGAAGGCTCATGGAGAAGGTCTCCAGCAGAATTTCTATAGCTTCTCTTGGTTTTTGCCCGACACACAAATACTGTGACAGTGGCTTCACAGTAACTATTTGCATCTGAAGTGAAGACCTGCAGAAGCCTGAAGAACTTAAGTTTTAAATCTAGAAAGGGAGCCACTTGCCTGGGCAGTGTTAAGTAGTGAACTGAGGAAGGGCACTGGTGTTTAAAGCTAGAAATAGGTTATGTATTTGGTGTCATTAGCTTTACACTAGAAGTGTTCAAAAGTAGGAAGTGGCTTGGACTCCCCAGTTAAAATGTGATGGGTATAGAGTAAATGTGAGATCTCCTATAGAAGTGCAGCAAGAGTTATGATCCTTTTAGTACCACTAGCTTAATTTTCCAATTAGAAGACTAGAAACCTGAAGGGCCTATTCCATCTTCTACCAACAGGTTGTGTCTTGTTAGTATCCAAATTAGCTCTTGGAATCTCAAATACTTTGCTGTGAGCAAATTAGTAGGAGCACAATTTTACTTTACATTGTACATCTATTAGTTGCAGTAGTTGAGTCCTCTTCTGGGAGGGAACAATGTCTCAAGAATAGTTCTTACAGAGGAAGATCTCTTCTCCATAACCAGAAACACCTGCTTAGAACATCAGTTCAAGGAAGAAACTGGTACTGACAGGTTTTTATGGTTAAAATCAGAATGTTAAAGCTTATCCTAGCTAAAGTTTCCTAGCAAACCAACTCAGAGCCACCTTCATATTCTGAAATAGAAAAGCCAAATGTAGCCAGCTTTTTTTTTTTTTATTACCACTACAGAGGAGGTATTACTCCAAAAATCACTGCTTCAGGCTGGAAAGTCATCTACTTTCAGCAGCAAGCCTAGATTATAACACCATTCTAACACTCAAAGGGTAGGCCCTGCCAGGGAACAACATTTACTTCTTTTGAAACAGGGCAAAACAAGCTAGTTCTTAGCCCTACACAGCTGACATTCTTCGCATATAGTAGTTTGGAGGTGCAGGTAGGAGGAGTGTGTTTTCCTTCTCAGCCACCAAACACTACAATCTGGCATTAAGCTTTGGTGTTCAGTTTGAGACAAGGACATGTTTGGAGAACCCTGTGAATTTCACTTGCCCTTGAACTTCCAAGGGAGGTTCTAGGAATCAACAAGCTTAAGACAGGAGAGGAATGCTATCTGAATAAGTCCTTGCAGTTTGATTGTCAACATTTATATTCCTCACTTCTAGTTAATTATCGGAGCAACTCTAAGTGTCAACCACAACAAGGAAAAATTACAAACTCCCTTGTAGTTTCAGGGAAGCTTTTCCTCCTGCTGTAGAGACAGACTAGATGACAGCTTGCCCCTTCTGCTGATCAAGTGCTCAAGGCTCAAAAAAAAAAATCAAGTAACTGTCCTGGTTTAACAGTCTGCATATTCATTAGCTGGGCCCAGTAAGCAATTTAATTTTGAGCAGAATCAGTGGATGAAAGACATGAACAGCACCTTGAAGCTGCAGAGTTATATAACTTTAATTCAGATATATAGCATAAGAATTCTTCTCATCAGCATAAAGTTACTATCTCCATACAGGAGAATCCTGCCTAACTCAACTCCTGAGTGAGACTACAAGACAGGATTCTGCAAGTGTTAGACAACTAGCCAACCAGGCTTCCGCTTCAGGCAAAAAGGAGTTCTTTAATATGTTTATAAATGCAGTTTTGCTAACCTTTATGAGTTCCAGATCACATTGCCCCCTCTCATAAGCAACACAGGCCAGATGAGGGTCTCTCTTTTCACAATATTTGCCAACTACACGGCTGTCATAGTAAGGATTCTCACGAAGGAACCGCTCTGGATTATTATTACTGTCAATGTAGATTTTGGCCAAGGCATTATGAGTCGCAGGTTCTTCACAGCCTTCATGAATCCTTGATTCAAGCCACGGCAACAGCAACTTAAGCCTTTGAAGAAGCAAACATTTTAGGTTCATAAGTCAGACTGAGGTATGCTTGACAGCTATCCATTAATACCTGGCCTTCCCTTCAAGCAAGTCTGCTGGTCAGACTTAAAAGCAGACTCAGATCAGCCAGTTATTTTTAATGAGTCTTAAATGATTGGAGGACAGATCTGCAGCTTAACATCAGGGAGGTTGCAGATGCCACTGGTTTTGCAATCTTTCCTTTCAAGTCCTGTTGTATTAGCTGGCTTTTCACACTTAAAGCCATTTGTTCATTTTACAGGTAACTACAAACTAATTATACAAGCTGCTGTGTGCCTACAAGACTGTCAAGACATTTTATCCAGATTTACTCCAAAGGCACATCCCATGATTAGCTGTACAGGAACTTAAGCATTCAAAAGCCACGTTTTTCACCATGCAGTGCTGTCACAACACTCCTATATGGCCCAAATAATCAAGAGACTGACTAGCAAATCTAAGCTGCTTTTCTATAAAGCAGCAGAAAGCAGTATTAGTATTGTATCAGTCAAAATTGCCTCATTCATTTTGGGCATATACCAGGGTCAGGAAAGCCCAACACTGGTGTCTACAAATGCATTTTCATTACCGATTTCTTTTTTCCACTTCAGCCACCAGCTCATCTGTTGAGAACTGGCCTCTAACCACCATGATCAAGTTCTTGATGACATCTTCAGAACAATCCACATCAAGAAGCCCTCCAACCACTGCTGGTATACGGCTAGGATTCACCTAGAATATGCCACCATCATTGAAATTAGTTATTAGCTTTACTAATAACCCACCCCCAGTCTTCCACATGGGGAAATTCTAGTCAACAATTTAAACTATGCTTTAGAGCAGTGAATTTTAAGGTACTAACACATTAGTATATACATTCCAGGAAAAACTACTTCTAGGTTTGTAAGACAAAAGCTTATTGAACAGCCTCTGCACTAGAAGTGTGAGCACAAAAGACATAACAGATTCTGCTTTAATCTACCAAAAAGTTAAGTTCCTTCTACGGAAAGAAAGGGCAAGAGCTTAAAACTGGATTCTCCTTACCTTCTGTACATAGATCTCTATATACTTCTGCAAGTTATTGCGGTATAAGTAGAGCACCAGGTCATGAACAAAGTCAAATCGATCACAGACAATGATCAGAGGAAGCTGGTCTGTGAGCTTTGCCTCCTATATTTTGTGCAAAAAAAAAAAAGAAGCAACCACCATTTGTTGAAGTGTTTTCAAAGCAGGAAAGTCTGACCAGGTCCCCTTAGCACTAGAAGGGCCAATATATTCAAATTTAAGACTGCCAAGCAGACAATTGACTTCAAAAGCAAGTTATCCACTATAAATACCAGGTGGCCAGTCTACCAGTTGAGATTTAAGTTTAGGCTTCACGAAGTGCCACATTATGCCTTCATCTCTGGCTTCAAAAATGACAATCAATTCACATATCAACTCAGAAGACAGTTGCTGGACCAAGAACTTAGTAACGCAAAATGAAGTGGCATATCAAATCCCACTTTACCAGCCACAAAGCATGCAAACTGTTGTAGTACAGGTTGACTCCAGTTTTAATAAGCTTTGTCTAGCCAATATCCCTGATAAAGCTCCTGCTGAATACTTCAGCATAGTCTTGCTTTCTGCCAACCTGGATTCACCTATTGTCAAGTGACAACACATTCATGAGTTCTGTAAAAGTTACATCACACAAGCTAGTTTTAAATGAATTGTGAATTTGGGCTTGTTTTTCCAGAGATAGCCTAGAAGGACTTATTATATGCCTGGAATAGGACGAGATTCCTATTCCAGCTACACAGTAGACTACTCACAGCCATGCCAGCTAAACCTTGAGTTGGTATTTCCCTCTATTAGAAGGCTGTAGCTCTGCAGCTAAGCAAAACTTACAGAGGACTGCTCAATCCATTGGACAGAATATTTACCTTCAGGAAGTTCTTCACTCGTTCTGGGTTATAGCAGTTACTTTCACGGCAGATTCTTTCAACTTCCTTTATCTGACCAGTTTTGCAAGCTGCCTGAATGTATTTGAAGTGAACGTCTGGATCCTGGCTGAAGTTTACAATGGAACCCAAAAAATAGAACAGTCCTAGAAAGAGTCACATGTTTTTAACATAGTTAGAAGGGTAAGTGAAGCAAGTACAGATTGTTACAGGCTTCAGCTTGTGACTTAGTTCAACACTTCCAAGAGTAGCTTTCATTTGATTACAGGAAAAAAATCAGAAGGATTTTCTCCCCTCTTTCAGGTTTCATCTTTCTTTCTGATCTTTATTCAAAAGGGTTAAGAAACTTTCTGGAACAAAGCTATCCCTAGAACTCACTGTGATGAGCTCACTCTGATAAATGCATCCAAAGGTCCAGCCATGCGACAAGTACCTCTCCCACAAAAAGCTACAATCCTTACTACCTGCTTCAATCAAGTACTGCTTCTAAAGTTGCTTCCCTCTAATACTGTACCTTCATAGCTTTTGAAAGATTCAAAAAGCTCCACAAGTGACTGGGTACCAAGCTGCTCATGGTATTTAGAAGCAACTTGCACACAGAGCTGTAGGTTTTGCCTAATGTTTGCTGACAACATGGCACGCAAACACTCCACAGAGTCTTCAACTGAGAGAGAGCCAAAGAAGTTCACAAGCCACTGTAAAGAGAAAGAAATGTTACTCCATAACTTATACAGGATTTGACTGACTTCTAAAATGTGGCAACTAGCCAGAGTTTTTACCCCAGCTACTAGAGAGAAGCCTTCCAGGCACTAAGACCAAAGACCATAGTCACCATCTTTACAACTACAACAAAAATACAGTTTGGAAGTAAGATTTGAAATGCCCACCTAGGAAATTGAGGGCAGATTTAAGCCATTGAAAGTATAGATTACAGTTTAATCATTAACTGAACAAGTGTTCTTGAATCACAGCTACATGTGCTACTTCAGTACCTACAAACCATCTTATAGTGGCTGCAGGGATTTTAGGAGCTACAGGAGTGGTCACTTCACTTAGACTTCCACTTGCTTGCTCTGTACAACAGACTTACCTCAGGGTTCAGGAGGTGAGTATGAACAACAGCACGCTTAATATCATAGAGATCCGTGTAGTGTTCCAAAGCTCGCTGAAGCAAGCCTGCTTTTTCACACAACTGGGCAATATGAGCACGATCATAGTGTGTAAACATTTGGTTTCCAAGAATGGCATCTGCAACCTAGGAGATTACATGTCATATTCAGACTGTCAGAGAATCACAGCAGCTCAGCCTAAAAGTTGTTGAAAAGTCACAGCACTGACTCATTAGTAGTCTGACGTTGCTAGACTATTTGTAGGTATCAGTATCAGACATCATATCCTTGTGCAAGCCTACTACTGTCTCCCCTTCACCTTTTTGAGGAATAGGTTAAGAGGCCTTACTTGTGGGGCATGAATCAAATTCATTTCCAGGAGACGAGTCTGAAGGTGGCCTTCCGCAGGACGGTTATTTTTCAGGGCATCCAACAGAAAGGACGTGCACTGCTGGATAAGACTGTTCTCCATGAAGACATCCACAATCTGTTGAAATTGATCAAGTTAGAGACATGTGTCTATATAGACACATACACATTTATCCATATATACTAATGGCCTGACAAGAAAGGCAGCTCATGGCAGCACCTAGCATGCTATATTCCCTTTGTTTTCATAGGATTACTACCATGGTAATAGAGAAACAAGTTTCACACTTGGTTTTCTTTTTCTCTACTATGTAAGAAGCACACTACTTTGAGCTGTTATATCAGATTTTGCCACCCACTCTATCTAGTTTTAACAGAGCATGTAACAACCATTCCCTCCCTCTCGAGACAGTTGCTACAAGAAAAGCTAAGATTTTTCTCAGTAGCTTCAGTTATTAAATAATGAAAAACATTGCCTTATTTCTCTGTCCATTTAAGCAGAAGGGGCCACTGGTAGCCAGCACTCAACTTAGTTTTACTTGTTCATCTTCCTGTAAATTCTCTGCATGGGAAGAATTAATGTATGCTCCACTAAAGCCAACAGTAGGAATTTTCTAAATGGACAGTAACACTCATTATTGCTTAGGCTAAGACTGTGGCAGATTCACTATCAATATTACAGTAATAAGCCAGAAAGGTTCCGTGGGAACTTGAGGACACTTGCCTCAGACTTAACAGTAATCAAACTTGAATAGCTTAGCCATCTTTCTAACCAAGCCCACTAAATACCTGAACTGGTCTTACCAGTCCCTAAAGTGGTACTGTGCTATTACCTCTGCCTAGAAAGAGACCAGTACTCTTGTTGTAGGCATCACCTGGTTAATGTTAGCCAGTGGCTCCTCATCCTGTACCAGCATCTGAGAGAACTGCAAGCCTTGCTCTGGACTGACTCTCATCACACTTCTCAGTAAGAAGATCCAGTCTGGGGTATAGCCAACCTAGAGATTTCAGAAAGAGTCATGCATGTCTGGAAAGGTTTACACACCTTTTAAGCTTTCAGGTTCTTTAGCATAGGCACTATGAGTTGCTCTGAGGTTGCCATGCCCGTATCTCACTTTCCAGGAATTCTTAGAAAAAAGCACCGCTTGTCTGTTCACATAGAAATGCAGTATTCACCTACTTAGTAACTGAGCATGAAAAACGTCCTGGTGCAAGTTAAGACAGACAATGGCTAGAAACAAGACTTTCAACAGTCTTAAGGCATTATCTATCAGGTAAGCTCCTAAACTTACAAGTGGACATCAGGGAAATTGTTTTGTAATCCATCCAAAAAAGAAAAAACTGTCTTATGAATTTAGGAAGAATCTTATCTTTATTCTCTAGAATAAGCTTAAGCCAGTCCATTAATCTGATAATGCAAAAAATTCTAGATGTTCTGAATTTTATTTTTTTGCAGACTGCTCAGACCTTAGTCATACACTGATTTGCACTATGACAACGAAGAAAACACTGTTTCTCAATCTTACCTACTTATCAGTTTTAAGTGACAGAAGTCAAACTTATCTCATGGAAGATAACTTGAGAATGTGCACATTAAACATAAGATAGTCTAGCAGTTTGTGATAAACAACTTTACCTTTTTAGCATATAGCACTATTTTCTGGAATTGACCAGTTTCAGCAAAGCACTGAATCACTTTGTTTGGCACATTAGCACGAAGATAAACACTGAGTGCAAGGGTTGGGTCAGCGGTCTTCACCAAGTCTCCCAGCTCCTCCGAGCACTCCAGCTGAAGTCAGAAGCAATATTTTATTAAATAGAAGAATTCATAGATGTAGTATCAACAAAAGTATTGTTCACACACAACCATTACAAGACAACAGAATTAAGCTAGTGTCCTGCTGAGCCTACCTTGTCTTCCTTCAGCCACTTCTCTAGAAGCTGTTTGCGGCCCTGCTGTAAGACAGGGCGACAGAGCTCCAGAGATTCAAACTTGTTCAGCTGTCCCTGGTCAAGCAATATACCAAAGTACTGGAGCAGGGGAGAGGCCTGCCCAGGCTGAGCTGGTACACTCTGGAACTTCCTGATTGTATCACTGGTACGTAGAATTCCCTGAAGAGGCACAAGATAGAGGAGCAATACTTAGTGACAGCTAAATAGTATTAGTCAAAAAACAGGCATTGAGCTATACACTGAGGCATCTACTCTTAAGCCTTCAAGGTGGAGATCTTTATCAAACCAATGACATTTTAGCAAGAAGTCAGTGGCCACAGCAAATCCAGTCTATGGTTGGAAAAGTATAGCAGATGCTCCTTCAATAGGATACAGGAGAATGTATTTGTCAGAAGCAGCAACCGAACTACAGAGAACTAAGGCTAGTATTGCAGCAGTCTAGTTTTTTAATGTCAAGTACTGAAATGCAAGTGAGCTAAGCAAGTCCACTAAGCCAAGGCAACTCTAAGACTTCTAAGCTTTAGCTTTGGAGTTTTTTTTACCTTTGGTGCAGATGCAGCTACTTTAGCAGCATCTGCATAGCTTCCTTGAGCAAACAGTGTGTTGAACTTTCTGGCAAACAATTCTTCTGCCCCAGCCAGATTACTACGTATAGCCATACGCAGTCCCAAGTCAGGATTCTGGAGAACACTCGTAGCATAGTTCACTATGTTGTCTTCCTCCACACATACGGAAAGCACCTGGGAAAGGACAAAAGGCCTATGTGAGGAATACTGTCCCTTCCACAACTATCATATAGCAACCAAATAGCTACACAGCCCATCAGTGAAGTAGATTAAAAACACAAGTGCCTCCCCAAGCAGTTCTGTACTAGGAAAGGTTAAAAACTGACCAATCAAATAGTTATTTGCTCCCTTGATGTTTGTTGCATCAAGTCACTCATTAGGTTTGTTACATTCCATTTGAGCTTTAGAAGGCTCAGAAACAGAACACTGGATTTGTTACCTGTCCTTTTTTGTTCACACCAATAATGCCTGAGGTAGGTTCATGAGGAGCTGTGACAAAGATAGTATCAGCACTAATACGGTTCATGTAGATGCACACTCCAGACTCCAAGTCATACATGTGGATATATCCATACTTTGTGATCAGGTAGATAACACCATGCTTAATTCCAATCTGCCAAGAGATAAGTCAAGACTAAGATTGTAACAGTTAAGACAGCTGCCTTTAGCCTAGTCACAGGACAGTACTGCAGTGACATGCCTTTGCACTGACATTAACAACAAATATAGCTTTGGGCTTCTTCCTTACAGACTCAAAGCAATGAACAGCCTTCCTGGCCATCTGGAGCCGTAGTTTCACTGAACAGAGAGGTTGAAAGGAAATGAAGATGCATCTGCAGCAACAGACATACTCCCCACTTTAATAAGCCAGGCTGAGGGAGAAAGTTTGGGCATGGTTAGCATTCTAGTCTAGGTATGTCAGTACAAGTTTACGTTCAGAAATATTGGGTAATCCCACTCTTCCAACAAGGCCTACCCAAAGCACCAGCAGAACTTAAACCAAGCTCAGCTATTGAGTAACTCCAGTTTAACTGACAAGTCACTTAAACTGGGGAGGCTTTCAAGCCACAATGGTCTTCAAAATACTTCCACTTTGGACCAAGTCTTCAGAAGTTTTGTTAATTAAGCCTCAAGCTCAAGTATACAGCCACATGAATCCTGCCACATAGACAACTTGCTTTGTTTAGCTCAGTTTATTAAGGCATCTCTTGGCTCATTTATGAAGCTGGTCTGTTAGATTGGTCAGCAGTTGCACGTCCTGGGACAGTTTGCTTTTAACATGCAGTTTCTAGTCCTACAGACATGCTAAGTGAATATATGACAAGCTGTCAAGACAACCAGCTAAGTTCTTTCCTAAATTAGCATCCCAAATTGCCTTTTCTGTACTACTGCTACAGGAAGTAGGCTCATACAGGACTCCCCTCTCCATTTGTCTTAGAGTGACATCTACTTACTGTAGATGAAATGCCACTTTCATGTGAAGCTACATCATGCACCATGACATTCTTATCTAGAACTCCAAGCACTAGTACGGAGTTCAATAGCCCAAGCGATGTTAAAGACATTCTACCACAAGACACTACTGAGGGTTTTTGGGTTTGGTGGTGGTTGCATTTTTTTTGTTGTGGGCTGGGGGGACGACGACGACTTTGCTTGCTTGCTTTTAACTACAACCCTAAGTTGACACATCTGGACAAATACTGGAACATCCTATATATTTGTGTTTGAGTTACTGTTTTAATGTCCAGGATACCTCCCACAAATCTATTAATACTCTTCCCAGAACTAGGAGGAATGACAGAAAAGCACTGGTAGAAAGCATTCCTTATGAGATGGCAGCTACTTGCCAGGCTATAAAGTTGATTTTTTGGGGGTCAAACATTTACCTGCATTGCCACAGGAAAGTCTGTCTGTGCCTCAGGTGGGAAAAACACATCAACAGCTTTCTTAACAAATGGCTGATTTCCAGTAGCTGGCTGACCTACTTCAATTATGTGTAGCTAGGAAGAAAAGAGTACATGTCACAAGACTGCCTGCAAGTATAGCCACATGAAAGAAGTTCCTCTCTTCAGATATGCTACTGAAGTCACATGCCACACTTGGATGATTAATTAATCTGCCCAATCCTGAACCAATACAGTCTGGGGAGTTGTGCCCCACATATTTATTAAAGGAACAAGTTTTCCAGAACTTTGATAAAGTAAAAACCAGAGAAATTTAAAAAAGAAAAAGACATACTTTCTGCGAAAGCAGACTGTATTTCTATTCAAGGCAACTTCTTTAAGATGTTTTGAGTGAGACTTGTCAATTCATCAACAATTTGTGCAGGACAGGACTAAGAAGTTAAACATTTTAGTGTTACCTCAGTTCTTTACAGACCGCTCAGCAATTGTGGCATACAACTGCTACTGAATTCTATTATCAGTTTGATGCTAATAACCTACCTACAGCACTAAGGCTCATCTAGTCTCTTTCTGTACTGGAATCAAGTCGTAAGAGGCTGCTCAATGACAACTTCATACACACAAAACACCACGTAAGCATAAATTGATGCTTTAATACCCTGAGCTCAGTTCTTATTGCATCTACATTTGTTCTTATGTCTAAGCCTGAGACTTTTTGCAGTTTCTATCCCACTGAAACAAAGCATTTTGATGCTGACCAAATATGCTGTGCACACAGTTCCCAAGCTGCTCTTCAGACAGCATACACTAAACTGTGTGATCACTGAAGTTCTGTTAGTACCAAGTTATGCTACAGCAGAACAGAAAAACAGTTGCAGACTTTACCTTGCCACCTGCAGGACTCCTCACAGCAAAACAGAAGAGGGTAGAAGGTTTGGCATTTCCCTCTATTTTGAATTCTGCAAAAGCTGCTGCGTGGCCCTCTATAGGTTGGGAGACTTTTCTATCAACTGAGTACAGCTGCATTGCACCAACCACACGATTTTGCTAGAAAAAAGAAGAAAGGTCAGCTTTTGGAGATAAGATTTCAAATGTTTATAGCGAGACTTTTGGGACAGTAAACCAAAAAGCAGCAAATGCCTCCCATCCCCTCCTCCAATGTTTTAATTGTTTTAGAGGTCAAGTTATTCCTACACAAAAGATATTTCTGAATTTTTGATCTGTAGAAATCAAAGTTAAGAAACCATAGCAGCTATAAAGTGAAGCAGGCCAGGGCCCTCCTGAGTGTTTTTATAGCACACTATTTCCAGGTAACTTACCTGTGCTGAAATTCCTATCAGCAGCAGCCATTTTTGGTGTTCGTCTGTTCTGTAATTGATGATTTGGCAGCCCGCAAGACTAGCATGCCTGTCAAACATCTTTTGAGGTTGTGATTCTCCCTCCATGCTCCAGTGGTAGACTGCTGTCTCTGTCACCAAGGCAACTGTATTCACAGATATCCATTTCCAGAAGATCACTTCCTCTGCCATCGTGTGGGCTTTCATTTTACTTTTCATCTCGATGTTGAAGATCTGAAGTGTTTTCCCAGCTAGTACAACAAAACCCAAGAAACATCAGATTAACACAACGGCCATCTTGCAGTTAGCCTATTCACAAGCTCCCAGTTTACCTCACTAATCCAGTGGTGTTACAGAAAGGGTTAGTGTCCTGTCACAATTTGATGCTTGACTCTTACCAGAGTCCTCTCTCCACCCCCAACCTCTATCATCCGTAAAGAAAATACTATTTCTTATGGACACTCACACAGACATTCCAACCAACAACTGACAAGCATAGACATTTTGATTGACTAGAAACTGTAGTTAAAAGACAGTCTAAGCCACAAAGCTTGTGTAAACTCGGGTTTAGGTAGCAGCACAGGTATACAAAGTTATAGGTGTCTAGTAGATGTCATTCAGTATAATTAACAGGAAGAATGGCTCCAGTTTGTATCAATTTAGTAGCTGCTGTAGATGACCTGGACTGAGTCCAACAGCACAAAACTTGCAACAGCTCGAGACAGTTGAGTGCAGTTCGTTCAACAGAAAAATAGAATGGAAGCTATGGTCTCTAGCTAGGGATGGATGTGCTCTGTACAACAGTAATACAAGTGCCTACTAAAGAGAACAGTTAAAAGGTCAGAAAGATTACACAAAGGTTTGGAGCTTTAGTTCCAGTTAAGGTTGCTGCTTCATAATTTGTGTAACTATATTGTAGGTTTAAGCTTGACTTTAGTATTCCTTTTAACTACCAGAAGCAGGTAGTAAAGGTAGACTATTAAAACTAATGTTAATTGAACCAGCCTATAAATAAGAACACTCTATTCCTTTCATGAAGTCAAAGTGGCATTTTACTTCACTGCAGATGAGACTACTCCGCTCCAGGAATATTGTTTTCTGTTCACAAGACACCCACTCAGGCTGCTAGAGTATTGGCTTGTAACGCCATTATTTCCAGTCATATTTCAGAAGTGTCTTCCCTGCTAGTAACACTTCTGACTGTCAAACTGGTAGATGCTCCTTCTACTAGGAAGTCTTGATAAATGAAGGCCACTGGCCACTGAGGAATCGTTTTCAAGAGATACTAACACCAAGTTAATAGGCATCTGACTGCTCTAAAGCATTTTAGCATAATTTATACAGTAAATTGATCATATTAGTTTAATGTAGTGCCAAGAGACAATGGAAGACTTCAAAGATACAACATGCAGCACTTATGCTTCCTGGATTAACTGCATAACAAACCGTTAACCTGATCAACTAGTTCCTAGGACAGCTTGCTAGCTTTCCTGGGACCAAAAGCAACCTATTTCTGACCATCTTGCTCCACACATGCAGTTGCTGTATTATACAAACTCAATAAGCCCAGGCCTAACACCAGCTGTAAGCTGATAGTTGGAAACAGAATGTTTACTGTATTGGACAATAATCCATGCAGCAGTAGACTGGTGTTATCAAAGGATTGATTTTGGCACTTCCACAGTGTGCAGCCTTGAATGCTGAAAGTAGACAAGTAATTGGTGACTAGAGCCCTTCCAGAACTAAACAGGAATACCAGCACATGCATGCAGAAACTGCTCTTAGTCTTCCTGAAAAGGAAGCAGGATGTCCTTCTTAGTTTTCAGAGCACAGAAGAAACCAATAAGCTACTAAAACGAGCTAAAAGCTCATGCCCATCTATTTTCTAGATTAAATTTGACTGCTGTTACAGTTGGAAATAGCTTTAGAAGCTTCATCAAGCAGCTAGCTCTGAATGTTGAGGGCAACAGGAGCCACAGTGATACTACTTCTTAAGTGTGGCAACACAAATTCAAACTTCAGAACTCTACACCGTAATTAAACTACCAAAAAATCCCGTTATTTGGATTGAGAGAGCAGAACCTGCTATGAAGTTGCAGTGAGAGCATGTGTGAGTTTGAGTCTTATGTCTACTTGAATATATTCTTAGGCCAAGATCTGAGACAAAAAGCCAGACTCTTATGTAAGTTTTTCTGATAAAGCTACCAAACTGATCAGTCTAGACTATTCTCTACAGGTGTAGTCAAGTAAGCAGATGCAATTTTTGAACACTGGCACAAGAATTTACATTTCAGTTCACCGGGTATGAAGTTTCTCCATTCCACAAAGAATGGAAGCACCCCCAAGTGCTGCAATCTCCACTTACACCGACTGGGGAGTACTCTCAGTACAGAGCAAAGCAAGAGAATCATGAATACAAGGACAAAGCACAAATCTTGGTACACTAGGAGAATGCCACATGCAATCCAGAAATGAAATTGTGCATACTGTATTTCAGTTTAAATTAAGAACCATTTCATTTCTTTTTCTAAGGGTGGATTTGTATGTTTATTGCTCAGTAATCCTCAGATTATGAGCAACTCCCAGTCATGGCACACTGAGTCACAATATGCAACAGTTTTGACTACTGAAGCCTCAGTCAATCAGCAGGGAAAGTCTGGAGTGACAGACCAACTCAAACCATGTCTTCAGCGCAGTTCACTGTTCTGCTGGTTATTGTGGGTAACAACATATTGGTTAGGTAGCTCTATTCATCCTCTTTTCTCCCAGACCTTTGGTAATTAGATTACAGATAGAAGAAGAGATCATTAAGTTTGCAATACCTGACAACAACTCCACATGTCAGTGTGACATAATTCACTCAAACTTATCTGTTCAGAGGACAAGCTTATTCATGCTGCATGGACAGAACAATACTCCTTTCGAGCAAGTCTTAACACTGGCAAGAATAAAGCTATATTCTTCAAAGCTGACAGTACATTTAGTTAGTAGGTTAGTCTTAAAACCAGATGATACATAGTTTCTTTTTAGGAGCTAGATTAAGCTCTGCTAGTATAGGGAAGGCACTTTCCTTGCCAATATGGTTTGTTTAAAGGGGTCCAAGATTAAGGACAGTGAACTCAACAGATCTGAAGTTATTTTTATATTGTTACCTTTACCCACACCACAGGTAAGGCAGTCCTTTGCAAAACGTATAAGGATCTTAGCTGAATCACAGATTCAGGTGAAGTCAAACATGAACACATTAGTTTTCCCTTAATGTCAGTATAAGCCTGAGTTCAAAGACAAGAAGTTACAGGTTTCAGACCAGTTCTGAGGACAGTTATTTCTTGGACCCCTAAGTAGTTTCACCATGGTTTTTCACAATAAAACACTTAGGCAGAAATGAATAGCACACAGGACATGCTAGCAGAGGTCTCTCATAAAAGTACCACACCTTGGTTTTGTCTATCAACTGTACTTCCATTATATACACACACACAAACATTAAGAGCACACTCTTCTTCACTTGGTACAGTCAATAGTCAAAGCAGCCAAATGGTTAGCAACAAGCCAATGGAGAACATTTTCACTGTAATACCAGTTGAGGATTGTAAGATCCCCCACCTGGCTATGAAGTAAACTGTCAAATGGCTACCTTTAAGTTCAGTACTTTTTATGAGATTAGACCATTCTGTACTACTGAACATGAAATGTCACAACAAAGTTCACTCACCATCTGTTTAGATAAGATGCAGGAAGAAAAGTACATAGTCAGTAACAGTTATTGAGATTTAAATCCCAGAAGCCACTCATTTATGAGGACAGCCAGAGGTGTATTAAAAATTATTTCCTTGAGCTCAGAGTGCTACTTAAAGCCAGTATCAACACCACAGGTACTTATAAGCAGAGGTCTTCTATCTGCAAGATCTCATGACTGACAAACTTAACATGTTTGTACATTCAGACTGTAACAGTTGCTGGCCATCCTTATGACAATTTCATACAATCATAGAATAGTTTGGGTTGGAAGGGACATTTAAAGGTCATCTAGTCCAATCCCCATTTGTTAGTATCTAGTAAGCTCTTCAGAGCTACAAGAAAGGGCCAGGACAGAGCAGAGAGTAAGAGTGTCTTTACACCTCTATTCATCTGGTTAGATGTCCATTATGCTTACAACCCCCGCTTAAAAGGAAAGTATACCATATGTTGACCTGGTCCTCAGTGAGACTAGGATGTTGCAGTGCCAAGCCCAAGCATCTCACACCTACTTGGAGGCAAATCATCCAAAGATAACTGAAAAATCCACTGCCAGAAATACAGCATGCAAGTTCAGGCAAGAATTCTTATCCTAATATACATTCTGCTTAGAAAGTTCACAGAAATCTAATGCTTAAGAGTATATGTAAGCAGTAATATAGCTAAAGAGTAGGTTTCATACTGCTATAATAAAAGGTTACTCACCTTTTAGTGCAATTACTTTAGAGGCTGGATTCATGATGGCACTTTCGGCAGAAATTGGACGTCTGATGGGTGTCGTTGGATCACTCATGTCAATTATCACTACTTGGGCCTGCTCTCCCACTTTCTCCCTGATGCAGATGAACTTGTCAGATTCCATTGTTAGGGTACTGAATCCAATGTTTGCTGGGTTAATGCCCAAATTTTGGAGCTAGAAAGAGGGAAGAGAGTGCTTTATTAACCTTCTCATGTTGAAGGTCTAACTCAAGCTTCTATGTTTAAAGTCTCCTCCAGCAGGAAATGCAAGATTGGCATATTTCTCTGGTAAAAGTGTATATTATGGAACTACCATTTATCTTCTGTTTCTCTTTGTTCCATAGAGCTACACAATTGTCAGTATTCAAGTCCTAAAGACATTCCAAAGTCATGTTATTGATGTAAACTAAAAGGATTTTTAACTTAAGCATTTATTGTTTAAGCTGGTTCTAGTAATGTGATAGGCTGTATACTATCAGCATCACTACTCCAGATTTACTTGAGATTTAGCAATGCTGGTAAATTTGATACTAAAAACTTAAGTGGCAGAACTACAACGTACAGAATCAGTGGCCTTATGGAAAGGGATGATTACACATATGCAACCCACTCCTGGCCACATTATGGAATGAAGTCTACATACCAGGGCTCAAACGGCCTATTTTTACAAGCAGACTCATTCATCTTGCTTCTTACAATCTAATTCTTGCCAGTAAAAGTTAAGAAAAATGTCTTAAAATAATCAGTTATTCCATCTCTCCTTGCCCAAGACATCATGCCATTCGGCTTAACAAAGGCAGGGATTGCAATGCAGGGCCTCTCCATCCCTTATGCCCCACTCTCAAAACATAACTTGTGCTCAATCATATGATAGTAGGATACAAAGCAGTTTTTTTTGCCACGACTGGCCCAGAAGATGACTATTTCCTATTTTCATCTTTTTGTTAACACTTCGTTTCCATTCACTTCCAACCTCAAGGTTAACAGGAGGAGGTGGCAGTGAAGGAGTATCACTGTTTCAATTGGTCTGCACTAAATCAGATGTACTTATGCAGCACACCCCAGCTTGGTATGTATGCAAGCTGCATTTATATAACAGCAACTGTGACAAGCCCAAGCACCTGCTTCATGCTCCAGAGCAACACTTTTCAAGCAGAGGAACTGTAACCACTTCACTGAAGCTTCTTAAGGGATTAACCTACACTGCTTTTCAGTGCACTGCAAGTGAAAAATTACTGCCCTCAAAGAGATGGTATAGAACCTACCACCAGCATGACCAAGTCGTTAGACTCCTTTCATAACATACCACCAGGACCTTTATACAATAGACTAAACCCCTTGGGCAACAAGTCCCATGATGGTGTCACAAACACCGTTTTAGTATGTTTTGATCTGGCTGATCACTGCTTGTTTCAGCTTCTGTAAAGCTACTCACTAAATCATAAATTGGGTATGTAACCAAGATACCTAGAAGTGTGGTGTGTCAGGATTGTGCCCAAGAATGCTTCAGGAACTGTTTGATTTCTGTCCAGTTCTTCCTTACTAATGAAGAGCTATTCAGCTCAGTAACTGCTAATCTTGACATACTCAAGTTTCAGTAATGCAATACAAGCCAAATGTACGCATGTGTAAAGACATTTACTCCCTCCCAGAAGTGTCTCTCAGCAAAATTGAGACCCATTCAGCTAACACCTCCCTTTACAGGTAAACACTTCAATAGATGCTAGTAAACTTCAGTACATGTCATTCATTACAAAAGGCAATTAAAAAAAATTTAGGCACAAGAACATCAGAAGCTGCTTGCAACTACAGTTTTGAAACCAAGTCCACTAGGCATGCAGCTATCACAGGCCTCTGTGTCAGTAAAGAAGATTCCATATCAAGACAACTCATTTACTTTTCATATGTAATGCACAAAATTTTAGTACCCAATAAACATGCAAGTTGTAGCTCCATCAACTTCTGTGACCTTGTGTGACAGAGGAATAAATGATAGGCCCTTAATTCTACTGTTCTTGGTCACATGCTCTAGACCAGACAACATGTACTTATTGTGACAGATTACATGTTCATGTAGTAGACACTTCAGCACTTAGTGCTGAGCATGATCTGGGTCCATCTACCAATAGAGTACAGTCCATTCTAAGAGACTAACTAAATTAATTGTCACAAGAGTGGTCAAGAGATTTAACTACAGCATAGTGAAGTTCCTAACTTGATTTAATCAATCCAAACTCAGATGTATTTCCAGAGTACTGAAGTAGAAACACAGCCTCTTCAAGGTCTCTTCAATTACTGTGCTTCAGCTTGACCTACTCTTCAAGAGACAGCCCCTGGACACTCATTCTGTGTGGTGAGAATCTTGAGGCATTAGGCTACTTGAAGTTCAGCTTCAAGGTTATTCACTCCAAAATCTGGTCCATGTTGAAGAGTAACACTTTGGGTATCTTCACCAAGATAAGCAAGATTTTGCATCAAGTTCTGATATTAATATTTCCCATTTTAACATCCTAAAAATCTAGCAAAGCTTTCAAAAGACATAAGGCTAAATTATGCATGAGTCTCACTGCCATCCTTATTATTAGGGAAGTCAGTCACATCTTTTAGAGACAAAATGTCAGTACTTCCTAAAGGATGGTCATGTGAATACCGCAAGCCTCAATGAATGATCACAACACTTCACATTTAGCAGTCTGAAGAGGCATACTTCTTAAGACTACACATAAGAACACAAGCAGAATCCCTTTACCACCAAAGGGACATTAGCCAATATCACTTCTATCCTGGATGGGACAAACCTGCCAAGACGATCCAGACTACAATCCAGACACCTTCCCCCTTGTTCCTCAAGCACAGAATTAAGAAAATCATTACAGGAGGTAGCAAGCATTTAGCTATGTATCTTAAAAGGCCCAGGTAAAGGTTCTACAGGTCATTACTGAAGTTTGTATATATTAACCAGGGTTTCTGCAGTTTATTTTCATAAATGAGTGAACATCAGGCCTCTCAATTGCTACTAAATTTTCATTTTTTATTATGCTGCTTTGGCAGGCAGTACACTCAAACTAAGGTTGCCTTCTTCTGAAAGAAGGATTCGATATTACAAAGTCATTCCAGAGACATTCTCTATGGGGATAGCCTCCCATGATTTTACCCCATACTTTAGAGTAATTCAGTTAAACCCTACCAAGGGACCTCAAGCACCCCCATGTAGGTTACTGCAAGCCTCACTGTAGAGGAAAGGATAACACTGTGTTCTACAAGTAACAGCCTAATGCCTCCCCTACCCTTTCATGCCCTAATGACCATTATGTACAGTGTAGAACTATCATCACTATCAGGCTGAATGAACCTGGTATCTATGAAGCAAAAATGAAATCCAGTATTACTGCAGGCTGGATTAGATCATTGCCTACCAAACTTACTTTTAAGCATCTTATAGATACTGAGAACTTATGACATGGTAAAGATTAACCCGAGATATTATTTGATTCCCACCCTGAATGAAGAGACAAATCCTACACTTAGGATGAAATACAGCTATTAGTCTGAGACTTAGTCTTTCCCCATTCTACTTTACCAAGATGGTACCATCTGCCAAGAAATGGAGTTAGGATGTTTTTACCCAAGTGTACTACTAAATATTGGGCTTTAACGCATTTCCCTTTCTGTGGGGTACAGTGATCCAGGCTCAGCCAGCACAGACCAACTCAGACATTGATACTACCAGTCTTCAAACTAAGTCCATTTCTCTAATGGGAAATACTTAGGCCTAACTTACTGTCTGTTCAATACAGACACTCTAATACTTGCGACCTACCATCAGCTAAGCGCTGAAGTCAGAACAACTCTGAATTTAAGGTCCTCCAGGGGTCAGTAAATAGCCCATTTCAACTTTATGCCACACAGTTCTAGTGTAAATGATTTTGAGATTGTTTTTTAAGCCCATTATAGAAAAGTAAGGCTTGGACAGAGGCTATAGGTATCCAAATGTTAAAAACTGCCTACTAAAAGCTCTGTAAGCACATACTACTTTAAGCATAATACAAACCAAAACCACAGTAATAGATTCTCAGAACTCTTACTCATGTGACTATATAAAGTTATAATCATGCTTAATAAGGACCTGCATATAGTTGTTGGACATCCCCTCTCAATTGCCCACCCTCAGCTCATCTCCTGCTATAGCTCCCATCTTGACAGATGAGGGACATGAAAGACATCTACAAGAGCTAAAACATGCAAGGCTCACAGGTTTTAGCTGCAGTTGCAATTATGCTTTAATCTTAAGTGATAGTTACCCCCTACACAAAAATTTGTTCTTGTATGTCAATGACGAGGATTAGATCATCTATTGAGTCTCCCTACCACTACCCTTTCCAATCCAGTGAGCAAATATGGTCTCTTCAACACTAAACAGCTGAATCAAGTCATGATATTTAGCCCTACCTTTGAATACAAGTCGAAAAAGTCATTTACAACTTGCAAATATCCTGAGCACTTTTAAGTCCACGTCTAGCCAAAGCAAACTCATGAAAGCCATTACACTTCAGCTTAGTCATGCCTATTGCACAACAGATAGTAATTCTTAACAAGGCATCTCAGACTATCCACACAGAAAGTGGTTTTGTCCAGAAAATGACAGACATAAATCCACATCCTTTATATTTAAAACCAAGATACCTTAGATTCAGTGCTGCACCAAGATGCACAGAACTTACACATCAAGAGCATGCCATGCACACACATTTTTTCACATTAGTTGGCTGTGCTCAAGAGCCTATATTAGTTATTCACCAGAAATCAGAACCCTGCCTACAGATCCATGTGTATCCATTTAAGGGACAAAGCCCCCAACCCAGGAACCTGAGACTTTGTCTAAGCAACAGTTTCCTCTACAGGCAAGCAGAGATTTTTGCTAGTGAAAACTGAAAAAGCTCAAAAGGGGACAAAGACAAACTTTTAAGAGCAAACCAATGACTAAGTAAAGGAAACGTTTAATTTTAGATCAAGGACACTTTGTACACTGAATTCCAATAGTATTGCTTCCAGTCTATGTACCAGTCTTTCACAGCACTTCCATTGTAAACTACAATCCCCTTCAAAGAGTTCAATCTGGTAAATAATTTATAATTCACTGCTCCAACAGAAGCACTGGAGTTAAGAACCTGATTAAATCACAGTAGCTTAAGCTGTATGTACTAGTACTTCAGGATAGCAGAGCTGGTATAGTTTGTACAGCTGCAGCTGGGCAGCCATCAGACCAAAACAAGTCCTTATCTTATTCCCCTCCCTTGCTATGGGACTTAACTATGATATCCTCTGTGGGAAGAATGAGCAAGATTCTTTATGAATTTATGAAGGCTCATAGCTACAGAGTCCACATCTAAGAAACAACTGTTTGATTGCATTAAATGTAGCTAAACAGGAAGATTTGAACACATTTTCAGCTTTACTACTACCATAGTAAGACCTGGATATCTTTCTTTTGCTGCAGCTATTCTCCATCTTTCAGCTCACATGCTCATACAGGACCTGAACGTACAAGCTATAACAACTTCAAATTTCATGTACACCGTGACTGGCAGTCACTCCTCCTGCACAGGCTTGGAGCTACAGTTCAGTCAGAAGGATGAGCAACATAAAGCAAAATGAGCTTCACAAGGAATGCAAACAGTCTGCTGAGCTCTAGTACTCCTCCAATTTTATGTGGACCAACATTGCTGTTTTGCTTCACACTATCATTTATCCACTTCCAGCTAGAGAGAGTGGGAGAGAAGAGTTCAGTATTTAGCACTGCAACTTATGTTTAGTTTCTCTGGAGAGCACTTTCTGTACACTTTGGTTCTTCTTTTAGTAAGGTACATACAACTATCTCGGGAAGATTCTGAACTTGAGTGAAATAATGTTTCATCAGCAACAATCTGAATTCGGAACTGAGTCATTATAGAGCTAATAGCTATTCTAACTACTTAAAGCCATATTATTTAAAATGGTTATAGTACAGAGATTGACTTAAGGTGCAGAAAGATTTAATGTAGGATCACTGAAACACAGCGCAATTATAAGGAATTGTAACTTTTTTGGATTTAACATCATAAAGCAGAGCAGCAGATCTGTTACACTAATTTTAACTATGACTATTTAAATGTAGCCAAGCCAATTTCTTGAAAATGGGGGGAGGGGAGAGGGGGGAAGAGTGAGCTGAGAAAGCCAAATATGGGTGACAGCAAAGCATTATGAAAAGGAGTGAAGGCCTAATCTGTTCATGAATTCCCTACCAGTCAACAATAAGCACCATGTATCATTTATTCATAACTCAATATTATGTGTTGTAAACATCTAGAGTTAGAGCTGATAAAACTGTACTGCAGATATCCAGCCAGAGCAAACACTACCAGTTCCCACATTCCTTCCGATTTCCCTCCCTGTTTATCCCACCATGTAGAGACAACTGCAGAAGCAGCACTGAGGGAGGCTAACTACATTCCTACTCACAGCTACTACTAATCTCAATTTCTCTTTAGTAGAGTCCTGCTTTGGAGCTACTGCACTCAAATCAGGGGGAGAAGCAAGAAAGAGTGAATCCTGAAAAAGAGTTTGGTCCTATATGTTAATGGAAGGTATCCCAAGGTTTCCCCTGCTCCTCTGTGCAGCCTCCACTCTGGGGAAAAGTCCCTCAAGCACAGTTTTGTTCCTTTCAATAAAGCCAAATTATTTAAGCGCAAAAGCAGGTGGTAGCAAAAAATAGAATATGGCTTCAGTACAAACCCCTTGAGATGTTGCTAGGTCCCCCACGCCCCCAACCCCGAAGTACTATAATGCTAATATTGGCAGTGTTGCAATACACACAACACTAGCCATCACAGAAAGTCATTTAATATGCAAAGCAGCATATTACACCCAAGACATATTAAATGTGATGTTCTTTCATCACATTGCATAGACCAAACACAATCAGCAGGATTTGTTAAGTTTGCTAGTTTTAAAATGTAAGAACCATATGCTTCTTTCTAAGGACAGTCTGACATCAAAAACACTTTGATCCCAAGCTTCTTAGACAGCTGCACTGTGGCTCTTGGGAATTCATTTGAGGTTACTATAATCACTGCTATACTGGACATTGGTGCAGAGGCAGGGAAGCGACACTGTAATTCTTCACTATGTTAAACGCTCTTAACCCATGACAACTCTGAGGAGACAGGTGTCTTGCTCCCTTGGGCACGGAGGTTAGATATTTCTGGAGTTCACTAGCCCTATTACTGTTTTTCAGGCTACAGCTCCTTCTGGAGTGACCAAGACAGTTCTTCCAGTCAAGCAGAAATACGCTTCCCAAAGGGAGCTGGAAGTGGCAATAACAATCTCCCAAGCTCAAGTGCTGAAAGTGGCATCAAGTCCACACTGATGGACAATACCCAGTTCGTATTTTGAAATGGATGCCTGATTTGACAGAAAGGGGCGGTACAGAGACAGAAGGATGACTTGCCAAGTCCACTTCCTGTTCTCTCATTCATTTAGCGAATTCCTTTAATTCCTGCCTCAAACTGCACGTTCAGAGACTGCTGTTCTCTCACTCCATTTACAACCCTCCCTCACCACCAGTTCACAAGGAAACAGATAAACCGGTTTGTCTGTGCTGCATCCATTAGTCATGGATCTTTTCCAACGCTGGCATTATGGTTTTCACAGTAAAGAACTATGTCATTTTTAGGGAGGGTTTGTTTTTTTTTTTTTAACATTGTTATGTTTGGAAGGAGGGACCGAGGCTGTGCAGCTTCCAAGTCCAAATGGTTTCTTACACCTCATCTCACCAATTTCCTCCCAGTTCGCAGCTACACAGAAAGAGGTTCCCTGGAACCTCCGCGATCCGGAGGCTGATGGTCCTTTAGGTAAAAAAGAAAAACCACAATCCCTCTGGAAGATAAGGGCGCCCACCTAAGCCGAGGCGGGGGAGCCCCCGCGGTGCCCGGGGCGAGCAGCCCGGCCCCGGCCCGGCGCCTCCCCCTCCCCGGAGCGGGAGGTCCCTCAGGCGGCGAGTGACTCTGCACAAATCGCGGCCGCCCCGCACGCCACGGAGAGGCAGCCCGGGGATGGACGGACGGAGGGAGGCGGCAGCCCGGGAGCCCGCACCGGGGGCGGGCTGGGCCCCGCGCGCCTTCCCGCGGCGCCCAGCGGGACGGCGGCCCCGCACCAAAGGGAGGGAAGGAGGGAAAGGGTCCCCCCACCACAGCGGCCACGGGAGGTGCCCCGCGGCCTGCCCCCACCACAGCGCGCCCCTTAGCCCCGGCTAGGCCGCAGCCCCCCTCTCTGAGGGACGGCGTGAGGCAGAAGATGGGGAGCCCCGTCCGCGCCTCCACCGCCCCGCTGTGCTCACCTGGAAATGCTCCTGGAAGCGAATGGGCAGTATCTGGGCCATGGCTGGGGGCGAGCTCCCCGGGGCAGGGGCCGGCAGTGGCAGCGGGACAGGCACCGCTGCACCCCACACGGCGGCGGGGAGGAGGGGAGGGGGAGGCGGCGCAGGCGCAGTGCCCTCACTGGGATGGCGCCCCGGCGGGCTCGCCTCCCTTTTCAGCTTCAGCCCGCGGCCGCTCACTCCGGCGGCGGGATCACTCCGCACCTCACCAGTCTGCTAGGGTCTCCTCAAATAGTCCCTCCCCGCGGCGCTTCTTCCCCTCGTGCCATCGCCCCCGCCTCTCGCCCGCCCTCACGCCCTGCCGCTTTCCTCTCCCCCACCGCCCCCCACGCCAGCTGGGTGGCAGGGCTGGGGAGGGGGCTCCGAGGGAGGCTGCCCCCGCCCCGCCTGCGGCCAGCGGAGAGGGGCGGCAGTGCTACCAGATCCCAGGTATCCTTCCGCTGCTGCCACACGCACACACGTGACCCGACCCCCTCCCCTATTCCCCACGGCGGCTGTGGGCGTTGCGGCCCCTCCCGGCTCTGCCCCGTCGTGCGCCTCACACGGACC
Source organism: Phaethon aethereus (assembly GCF_964289735.1). Taxonomy (NCBI): domain Eukaryota; kingdom Metazoa; phylum Chordata; class Aves; order Phaethontiformes; family Phaethontidae; genus Phaethon; species Phaethon aethereus. Next base: position 10,263,677 of record NC_138593.1, on the reverse strand, counting down.
CCCGAGAGCTCCTCCCCAACCCCGCGGGTCTGCTCCCGCCCTTCCCCATAGCAGGGGCGGAGGTGATGCTCCCCGCGGGGCTCCGGAGCTGCCGCCGAGGGTGAGGACAAAGGCAAGGGGTTCCCAGGTGCTGCTCTGCCGCCTGGCTGTGGCCCTCGGTGGGCACTGAAGGCCGGGAGCAGGCCCGCTCCTTGTGCCTGCGGGCCCCGCGGCCCGCCCCAGCACCTGCCGTCGTCGCTGGTTGTGGCAAAGAGTGGCTCTCCTCGTCGGGGTGGACACCTGCTCATCCATGCCACAGGGGAGCAGAGGCACGTGTGGCCTTTGACAGTCATGGCCCCCACTCAGGGCATGAGGGTCAGGGCGGTCACCGCTTCTCAGCAGCCCCTTAAAGCCCCAAGGGGCTCAAGCTGGCGCTTGGGTCTGGCTGGGTCAGAGAGCATGGCTGCCCACTGCCCTCAGCCCGCTGACATTGTAGCACCACATGGGCTTTGCTACCTACTGCCGTGCCTGAAGGTAGGAGAGGAGTTTTATGACCATTTATCAGGTGTGTTTGAAAAGCCATTCTGCTGTTCTGCCCTATTGAATTTCTAAATGGAAATAGGGTTCCTTCTCTGGAGAGTTGACATCGTAAATTGGAAAGCTATTGAATAATCAAGAAGTGAAGGGTCCAACATGCAAGAGGTATACCAACACCTTTTTTTTTTTTTTACCCTCACTCCTAGTCAGGCCATTAGCATCAGATAGGGGAGGTGAAGGTAACGTTAGTGCTATTATGTTTCTCCTAAATTACAGTAATCCTTTGAGATGGAAACTGATTGCTGTGGTGTTGCTCGCTCCAGCAGTTTTAGCCTGAGCATCATGTTGTTCACATTTTCCCAGAGAGCCCAGCTCTGGGAAACACAAGATTACAGGAGACTCTCTGATTTAATTTTTTATAAATTAGTTTCTTATGCTGTGGGTTGCAAAGAAAAGCTGAACAAGGGACCCCTGAAGACTCAAAACCAGAAGGCAGATTAAAACAATACCAAATATATTACAATTTAAAACCTCATTATTTTTACTTAACCTCATTCATTTTTAATACATGAAGCTGGGAATTACCAAAACTGGGTTAGGTTTCCAAAGGAATCATAGGCATGGCTCTGCTGAGATGCCTCAGTTCCTACCAGCGTACACAATCACAGGCTGCAGCCATGGGGACCCATTTGCCATGTATGGGAGGTCTGAAGTTCCACAGCTGGACTGAGGAAACCCTGAACAGCTCATTGAATGGGCGGCAGAAGGTGCTGGGACTGAGGTGCCACTGAAGCCCCATCCCTCAGGAAATCTGGGGTCTGTAGCTCTCCTGGGAGGGGCACCAAGGTCTGTTCTCTCAAAAGCAAGCAAAAATGGAACTGAGGTGGAGACAACTTTTCTTAACATGGTCTCAAAAGGGGTTTGAGTAACGTCTAGTCCATAGGCTTGTTAGTAGCAGTTTATTTACAGTGGGTTAGCAATATCAATTTCTAAATGACGGCAAGTCAACAGTGCAGCAGAGACAAGACCGTCAGTGGGACGTCAGGACACTATCTGTCACCAGCCCATTTTGGTACAATGAACTTGTTCTATGTTTGCCTCTGTCAGCTGCCCTCCTTCACAATCACTTTATGGATGCTAATTTTTTATATCCAGAGCTCCAATTGCTAGCTTTTGCTTTCTAATTTATAGCTAACTAGCTCTGTTGAAAAAAAAACCCGAGCCAGAGACTTTTATCACTTCTCAAATGAAGTAGGACTTCTTAAGTAATGTGCATAGTTATGGGATATATATTTTTATATAGTTTATATTTTAAAGAAAATTGTGAAAAAGGAAAGAAACAACAGGTTTGTCTCTGAGACTTATTTTTATTGGCAAAAATTACAAATGCAGAAAAATCACTGTGTACTGTGTGCAATCACTCTTAGTAGTCTGGCACTAAACTGCTGACATGAACTAGAAAGATCGCTGGCTAAGGATATCAAGGCTCTTTTAAAGTATAATTAAAATTAAAGGTCTGTTACATTTCTTCAATCTAGTTTTAATAATATAATGCTTCATGCCCACTCCCAGCTGGCCAAATCCTAATTACAACATCCCATAATTTCGGTAGTACAAAAGTATCTCACTTTATGTAGAAGTGCTTTGCCACGCTACTGTCCGCTGATGTCTTTCTCATTTATACCTTCTTCATGTTGTTCTGTGCTTAAATGCCTGCTCTTTCTAATGCCTGGCTTTGCTGATCACAAAGGTTAGATTCTTTGCAAGTGTCATCGGCTCTGAAGAGCTAGCTGATAGTGTTTGAAATTTTGACAAAAATAAAAAAAATGGGAAAAGTATTTTGCCATCTTTTCTCCACTTTGCAACTAGCTGAGCTTCTATAGCTAAAGAAACCGACCTCTGTACAGTCAGCTGTGCGCACGGATGTTTTAACTGAGTCTTTTAACCTTGTTTTCTATATTTAGTTTGGGATCTCTCAATGGAAGGGCACAGCTGGCCTTATATAAGGTATTTCTGTTAAAGTCTATAGTTTATTAAACGGAAACGTAAAGGGTCTCAAGTCTCTAAATGTTTGCTGTGCTAGTGCCCCTGTGATTAGCTAACTGCTGCTCTCTTGCTCCTTTTTAAAAGGCAGAGCCACAGCATTTAGCAGCTCAGAAGGGTGTAATCCCTAGCAATCCTTTAACAACGCAAATGGGAAAGCGCCTGGTAAATGTTTCTCTATTTTTTCAGAAGTTGCTCTCCTCCAGATGTTTGGTTTTCTGGCTCCTCCTATGGATGGCAGCCTGATGCTCTTTTTCAGCATTTGAGAACAGCCCTGAGAAGAGCTGCATTTTTGCCTTGGAGGGACTGTTATTTACATGGAAAAACTGTTCTGAGTATTGTACTTGTTCCTAGTCTTCTTCCCACAGAATCAGGCAACGAAGTCACACTGGAAAAGCAATGTGCATTTCTCTTAACTGTTCCTCTCAGTGTCTTACTCCACACAACATCAGGTCAAATCACTGTTTAACTACAAAAGTGTTAAATTTGCAAATGTTTGGGCACTTTACTGTTTTGATTTAAAAAAAAAAAAAAAGCACTAGCACATATTCTGACCTGTATGAGAGAGCATCCACTTGCTGACAGCGGAAGACCTGCCTGAGTGTGAACAAGTAAAGCTCCAAGTGACAGGGAATCTGCAGGTTGGACTTGCACGTCCTTGCAGCTGACTACAACAAACTGCTGGAGAGCTGATGTGCATGGCATGGCATTGAACGCAGAATGTTTGATCCACATCTGTTCCCAGATGGGTGCTGAGTGGCACTGTCTGAGTGTCAATGTTTTGCCTAACAGATAAATGCAAACCTTAAGAGTGCTGCAACAGCAGTCACAGCACAAAGACGTGGTGCAGCAAAGACAGAGGGTCACAACACCTCCAGAAGTTCTGATTTGGTCTCTCACGGGGAAAATTGACATTTTGTGGATCTAAGGGCCCTCACTGACTGCCCTGTTTGCTTCAGGATCCAGTTTGAAATTGTACTGCTTGTTTTTCAAACCACACCCTCACTCCTTGGACTTCTTTCCAGTTTGTCTCCCAGAAACAGTGGAGCCTTCCCCTTTCCTCCCGCCTGTCCCTTCCCTCTCTGTCCAACAGGCTCCTCACTGCTGAGTCAAGAACTGTCTCCTCTTATCGTCTCCCATCCAGAACTGACTCCTTGTAGATGTCCGGCAGTCATTCTCCATTTTACTGCAAAATTCCATTCAAATAATGTTCTTTTCCCCTGGAATTCAATTCTCCTTTTCCCATCTGTTCTTCTTATTGAACACATAACTCTGGGTCATACAAAGCACTTGGAGGCTCTGGATGGATTTTTCTTCTGTGGTTTTTGTAAGTCATTGCACAAGCTCCTGAGAGCAGACTTGTTAAAATTGTAGATGTAATGTTTTTGAAGAAATTATTTGAAATTTAAAGATTCTGTTGCAGAGTTGCTTAATATGTAACTGTTTAGTGTTTAAATTCCCTCTACTTCATTCTCTGGCAAGAGTGTCATTGTACACACTTAGCATTTAAAGGAAATCCTCTATTATGGTGGATTTAACTCCTGACATGCTCTTGATAAAGGTCACTTTATGAATTCAGTTTGGTATGTGAAGCCCCATCCTGTATTCGCTGTGCATGGAAAGCTCTGCTGGAGGTGGTAGATTCTGATGGCATTTAATGTCAAAATGAACAGAAGTGTCTAGAGGCAGTAGCAGCGCGGGCTGGAAGTCTTTAGATTCCCTACGGAGCTAATGCCATGATGATACATAATTTATTTGTAACTTGCAAACAATATGCCTGTCTTTCCTCCCAGAAGCATTTCCTTTTAAAGAAGCCATTTCTGTCTGTCTTTGTGCACTGCGCTGACATTCATGCTCTCTGTGCATTCATATAGTCGTTTGCTTCTTCTCTGGACACTTGTGTTCTCCAGGGTTTGCAGAACAGATGCTGAATTACTTGCACAGCAGTATATTAGCTGAAATTGCAACTCCTCCAGCCCAGCCTTGTAAAAACAGAGGTCTACTGGTCAGTGACGCAAAGCCAAATAAAGGGCATGGGAGTCAAAGTCTGCCTTCAAAATCATGACAGATGGGTCAGGGCTGCTTGCTACGTCACATTTTTTAGAAGCTGAATTCCTCCAGAGTGTTTTCTCTGGCAGCTCATCCATCAAGTAGATAGAGAGTGAACGTGTTCTTTGAAAATACAACTAATGGAAAGAAATGAGATAGCTAATATAAATCAAATGTGCATCTATTGCTAATTTCACTAGTTCTGGAATGACAGAAACCAAGCTACACTTGTCAATAGACCAAGTAAAATCTTAGCCTGAATGGCCTGAGTGGTTAAATACCATTTAGGAGCATAACTATTAAGTGTGCATAAATAGGATACGAGAATAAAAAGGCTGGAAAGGACCTCGAAAGGTCTTCTGGTTATTACCTCTGTCCTACAGCAAGACTGAACGAGCCAATGTTTTCTAGTTGCAGATTAATAGGGTGATTTGGGAAATGCTGAATATATTGACTGTTACGGCCTTTTAGCTTTTTCCTTTGAAATAGACCCTTGACAGGGAAACCTCAGTGTTCATTTTCTTAACATTATTATATTATCCAGGAAATAGAATAAAGCCAAGAAAAGCAGAAACCCTGTTCCATTTTAAAGTACAGTAGTAAACTATGCAGATGGTATAAACAGACTTTTTAATTTTCTATAGAGCCTTTACAATATATTTCCCCTTCTCCTAATCCTGGAGAGAAGCACTCTCTAAATTCATAAGCTATGAATTCCCCTCATTCCCAGAAGGAAACAAGTCTTCTATGACTATGCTTTCCCTATGTTTGCCTGTTTCCTTTTCCCCACCATAGTAAGTTTTGAGATCATTGGCCAAATTCAGCCATATGTGATGGAGAGGAATAAACTCAAAGATACTAGATTTCTGCAAGTTTCGTGAAAATAGGCAGCCAGAGAGTGGAGAGAGACTTTCATCTAGAAGAAATGTTTGAAGTGGGAGTTCAGCCTTACTGGCAAATCTATGAAGCAGTCAACCCAAATAATGGAAAAAAAATAATCTTTGACTAAGGTCTGCACCTTCCTGAATTAGTTTTATTGTTTATGAAATATTGTTGTTCCCTTTCTTTATGCCCAGATTCCTGCTTTTGTATGAATCTGTACCTTTGTCTGCATTAACGTTAAATATACGTTCAGAAATCCCCTCCTGAAAACAACATTATTTCCTGAACTATGCTCTCCACTTCAAAAACAGGTTTGTATAGACCATGTAATGCTATTTTATGTAACACAAAGGCCCTGGGGTTTTTCTATAAGCTTGTAGGATTTCAGGAAGCTGAAGATAAAAGTCACCCTTATTTTCTTACTCACTCTTGGCTTTCTCTGTCTTGAATTGTTTGTGGGACAGGTTTTAATGGAAGTTCTCTGCATTTCATAGTTCTTAATGACATATATAACCCGAACGTAACAGACCGGCTTTTCTGGAACTTCAGTCTTAACTAGAATTTTCAAGACACAAACCCGACACAAAGATGTTTCCCAGAGAGGTTCAACAACAATTCATGTTTGCTACCTTTTAGATTTTTGAGAAAATAACGAGCAAGACGGCTGAGCTAGAATAAAATGTAGGTAAGCACAGACGTACATGCCGAAAGTCCTCATAATGAAATGCCTAAATTACCTTTAAAAAGAATTCTTACCAGTGCTAGCAGAAGCAATATATAAGCACTTTTCCTGCTCTGTCACTAGAATGAATTTAGAAGACAAGATTAAGACAGCTGTGCCCCTATATGCCAGTGCTTTAAGTGTAACTGATACTACTTGTATGAGGGATGTTAAATAAAGGGAGAAAAACCTCTCGTGCAGAGGAAGCCTTAACATACACCAGAGGGAATTTACAATCCTAGATTTTTAGAGTATAGTTAATCTTTTTAGAAAGACCTTCCTGAATTTAAAGAGTATTTGGACTTCCTGCTTTTCTAAAGGCTCGAGAGGTGCCCTTGCAACATAAAAAAGTGACATTAATTTTTAGCAAACTGTGCTGTTCCATATATGTAGAGTATGTTTAGCAAACACAAAAATGAAAGGGGAAGCATACAAAGCATACAAAGTGCTAGTTATACCATTTATTTAGCATTTTGTGGTCACATTTCTTTGCAGATTTTTGGTCCTTATCATGGAAAAATGTGATCTAATAAAGTAATTATTTCAAAAAGAATGTGTGGAGGTCCAGGTATGCAGTAGCTTTTAGTTGCCTCCCTCTTTCTGCACCACGCAATACTGCATCCAGGAAGCAAAGGAATGATTTCTAGTCCCGGTGTCAGAGTTTTCACTCTTCCATCCTAGCTCTGCACAAGTCAATTGCTCTGACTCAACCAGAGTCTAGTGTGAACACATTTAAAATTCTGTATCGAGTAAGGCTATGTAGCCAGAGCACACCAGAAGTGAGTCGTCTTTACCGGTTTCTATCCATTTCCATTTCATGAAGACTGAGACATAACTTAAGAAAATAAGCAGCTTTTCTTTTGTTTCTTTGGCTATGCTGGAAGAGGAGAACTAAAGAATTCAAAAAAACAAGTTTAGTGGTAAGAAATAACCACTTTCATGGGCCCTCCCAAAGATCCTTAAATATCTGCATTTTTCTCTAGCTCAGAATGTGACTGAGACAGCACATGATGTGTTGCCTGATACAAGAACTATGTTCAGTTAATGCATACTGCCAACTTTGTGTCTGCAAACAGGAGCTTGATTTGCTACGTCTGGGCTGTGACTGATTGTACTCATTCACAAAGTGAGCGAACAAATGGCTGTATAAATGTCTGGTAGAATACAGGAACCCGCATTGAGCTTTTTGAACAATTATTCCAAACAAAGAATCATCAAATATAGGCCATAGGATTAAAACACAGCCTGAATCCATCCTCATTTGTAATATAAAGTTAAATATTTTGGAACAGTCTGTCCCTTCCTAGTCCACCCAGTCTTGTCAAAAAATGATGCAGCTGGATTTGCTGGTGATACCAAGATTCTGGTAAGCTCTCGGCATGGTCCCTCTGGTTAGTCAGGGCTTCCTGATTTGTTTCACTGGCATGTTACCTCCTCAGCTGTTGGGTTACAGAGCAACAAGGCAGCATTTATTATACTGCCTATCTCATCTCAGATATCACTTCCTTTCTGCTCATCTCCAGTCATAGTTACATGCAACATGCAGTATTATTTTCAGCTATATTTGGCTTGCATGTAATCCAGCTTTCCAGCTCCTTTCTGTATTATGTAAATGAAACAGCAGGGAGAGGAAGCCTTTTGTCCCCCTGTGCCAGGAGGATATACTGAACATCAACATGGACATGTTCCTGAAGACCTGTTTTTGGAAGTCTGCTCACAGATTTCATAATCCATCTGTTTTCTGTAGAATGCAGTTATTTAAAGCAACAAAGTTCACTTCAGAGACATTGTACAGTAGCTGCTGTTTATGTTGATATTTCTGATGAGGCTCAATATTGTCTGTTTTCCATTATATCTCAACACTGCCTTTAATTGCCTATTTCTACCAGATTTACATATTATCCCTCCCGGCTGTTCACACACAGACTTTCCTTTACTTGGCAATCTTCCAGTCACTCCATACTACAGAGGTACTAAAACAGCAGAGCAACTGATGAGAGTCAAAATAAAACTACATTATGTTATACTACATGGCCTACAGATGACTGAACAATTAAACAGAGCACCCGAGACTCTCTTCAGAAGTTCTCTTCCTTTTCTTAAGTGTTCATTAAGTAATTTTGGGCAGGTATGTAACAAGGTTGTAGAGGCTTAACAAACACCTCTTCAAATGTTATTTAATTCCATTATTTATCACTACTCCAAGGAAGAGTAAGTCAGAATTAATGATCATCTCAAATACCAAATGAAAATTGTTCTTATAGGAATTGGCTTCACAACCCTGACACTTGAGACACCTGAGGAAGCAGAGATGTTCCCCGGAGATTCACGGCGATCGTTAACACAGCCAGACTGACTCAGCAGTACATCTACATGTGCCGAACTGGAAAGATGTAAGGAAGCTTGGTGGTTTTAATGTGACACTCAACATAGATACGCACCTATTTCTTAGGTAAGTACATTCATTAATTAAGGCTCTAGCTTCTTGCACCCAAACCCCACTGCTCTGTCATGGCCATTAGCTGCTGGTGTCCAGTGATACATGGAAACCATCAATGTGCTGCTGCAGCCCATGGTGAAGAGCTGCTTTGGTTGTGCTGTTCGTCTTACCTCACTTGGGCACCGGTGAAACCCTCAGGCTCCTGGCAGGCTGCCATTGTAAAGCCAACACAGTACATGTTAGCTTGAGTGGAGAGTAAGGCCTCAATATTGCGTTTCAAACACTGATTAGTAAAGCAGGCAATTGAAAAAAGTGTTTATTTAACTTACGGAGATTGCAGAATGGAAAACAGCTCCAGAAATTCAAAGCTAGAAATGCTAGAGCAGTCAGGTACATCAGATTCCTAAGAATGAGCTTCCTTCCTACCACCTTCATCTGCAATGATGACAGTCTCACCGCACTGTCTTTCTCAGCCAGTGCGCTGGACAAGCAGTTGAAATGCAGCTCAACAAAAAGCCATTCAGAAGGGTCAAGAGCAAGGATTCAGGCAGTAAAATAAACACCTGGAAATGGAAAAAATCCTTCTCCATTTTTCCTCCTACATGTTTTGGAATCATTGTGCCAGGAAATTATTAAATCACACAAATTTCAATAAATGAATGCATTGCTTGGATGGCACATGAAATTGCTGAGGAATATGGCTAAGGAAAATAAAAACTTTCCAAAGTCAGTAGTGATGAAAGATCAGATAAAGGAGCTAGACTACAACTTATCTGGACTTATGAAAACAGTACTGGTATGGGGGGATAGTCCCCTAATTGATACAAGTGAGCATTAAGAAGCAGCATGTGCATAAAAAGCAGAGGAATCTCTGTTTAATGTTTTCTGCTGTAATTCAGCACAGAGGTTCCCCATGATATTTTTGCTCAACTGGGAAGACTCTGCCACTTAATTACAGAAAGCAGACCCACTAAAGCCCTTCTGTGTCTAGAAGGCCATTTTTACATCTTTTGAGAACAAGCCTACTTTTGCCATGCCACAAATGACAGTTTGTAGCACGGTAGAGTTGTTCCATGGCTTAATAAGGTTGGTGCATTGATAACAGGACCCTGACAAGCTAGTTTTCTCACCTGGACTTTCCTTAATGTTGCAGTTCAGTTTTAGTTCATTAGAACTTGCTAAACATGTACCAACAAAAATTAACCTATCTATACTGAATTATTGCAACTATGTAGTTTAGGAAAGAACATCCTTCTCTCCATATCGCAATACAGTATGTTCTAATTAATATTTTCTACCTGGCTCAGTCACAACTGAGCACAGAGCACGTGGAGGAGAGGCAGGAAGCAGCAGCCAGCAGGCTGGCCATAGCAAAGCAAATACATAGCTGCTGCATTGTCACTGACTGTGCTCATGTTGCTGTTCTGCACAGATGTGGTGAGATGGGGAGAATCCCAAAGGCAAGAACCAAGGATTAGCACTCACAAATGCTGCTAGTTCCTATCTATACTGTAGTATTGTGTGCAGCTTTGGGAATAAAAAGAAATGCCAGAAATGTCAACAGCCTGTAACACAACAATGTACGATGAAGCAGATAAAATTACTCACAGGTCTCCTCTGCAGTGTTGTAGCAGCCTAAGTATTTTCAGACCAGTAAGATGTAGAACTTTGAACCTGGAATTGTCTTAGCCTCCATCAAATTCTTGCCTTTTAAGAGTTCTTGGCTTTCCACAAAAGTCAAATTACATGGAATAAGCCCTCAGACATTCAGTCCTGGTCACCCTGCATGCATTAATCCAGGAGGAAAAATACAGGCTGATGCTGTCCCTCCCTCACAAAGGTTTCTCCATGGCAGGTGGATGCCATCGGGTTTTAACCTTTGCTTTCTTACATGACAATTTTGTAACCTTACTATTTATATCGTACTGCTGAATTTCTTGGCTGCTTCTCTGCCTAGGCTTCACTCAAAGAGGGAAGGAACATCCTGTCATCATCATCCAGGAGGACCAGTGGGCAGAGATGTAAACAGATTGGCCAATACAGACAGAAGGCAATGGTGCAAACAGGGCAATAAAAGTTAAGACTATCAAGACCTGACATTATGAGTGCTGGTATGTAGTAACTTAGTACTTACATTACTGTGGATCTTACTGGAAGCCAAGAGCAGACTGCATCACCACCCTTTTCAGTTGCTTCACACAAGGGAATTCCTGCAGGGATTTTTCTTCAAAGGCACCCAAACATGCTAGCCATTAAACACCATCTAGACAAACATCAAATGCAAAAAACCACTGGGGTTGCACAGAAATTCTGAGAGAAATTTGGGGCTCAAATCTTAGGGCAAGTCAGATTTTAGTACCTGCATAATTTGAACTCAATTAGGACTGGCAAAATTAATGCACTTAGAGCGTATTGAAGAAAAGCTCTTCTGTTAGCTATTTCTTTCCCATATGATGGAGAGTGGGTGTATTTAAAGGATGAAAAAGCAAGGAAGAAATTGGGAAAGACACAGGAAATATTCAGTGAGACAAAGCAAACTTTAATGAATAACTTGATTGAATGTAGGGAGAGACTAAAAGTCAGGAATAAAGCACCCAGATTTTACCTATTTCACAAAATACATAATGTCAGTAAAAAATTTTGTTGAGTAAAACCAAAGGAAAATAATTAAACTGTATAAATTTTCCCAGCAGCTCTAACATGCCTGTTTTTCAATTATAAACTTTTTTGGGCAGTGCCTCCTATTCCCTAGGGCTGTCAGCACCCAACATACACATTCCAAACTGTATCATCTTGTTTCTACGCTGAAGGGTTAATACATATGTGGCCTTGGTGCCCTAGCTGACCCTGGAAGGCTGCGAGACACACTGGAGCTGGGCAAAGGTTTCTTCTTCCAAGCGATAGAAATTCTAGCGGCTTTTCAGAGTGCTGATCTGCAGGCAGAGCTCATCGTTGGCAAACAACTGCTATCCATTAACAGAAAGAACAGATTTACAAATTAATGTTGGGGGAAAAAGAAGGATCATCTAGAATGAAGATGCCAAGGAGGTCCATTGTTTTCCCCCAAAATATCCACAGCTAGAGCTGGAAGCCCATTTTCTAGAAGGTTCTGCGTCGCCAACAGCAAAGTTACAATCCATCTAGACTTTTTATAGCCGAGGCAGGGCTCCAAAGTCACTGTATTTAGAAAACCCTGCCTGGCATTCAGGGATCTTCCCAATTTGGCAGTCTGTTTATTCTGGGGGCACCTCCCTGCTCTCTTTCAAGTGAGTGTTACCAAGCCCTCAGTTCTGGCCCCAATGCAGTTCTTCATATTTTCCCCATTTTGGGAAAATGCAATATATTTATTTGGAAGCAAACAAGCCAACCAACCACAATGAAATGAAAATTGTGGAACACCCTCCTAAAATCAAACCTCTTTTCAGAAGCAACGAAAAGGGAAAGAGGCAGGCAGAAGCATGGGGGTCCTTCATTCCAACAGCACTGGCTCTGCCTGGCTTTACATACTTGCATGAGCATCTTTTTCCTCCCCTTCCCCAGAAAGGCAAAGGAGTGCGTTGTAAGCAAGGAAGTCCTTCAGAAAACACAAAAGGGTTGAAATGCCTGACCAGCCTTAAACAGATCTGTGTGCAATACTCTCTTCTAAGACTCAGAAACTGATTCTCCATGCAAGCAGAGCAAGCTAATAATACTCCTAGCAGAGATCCAGAATCCACTGCACTGCCCTGTTCTCTACCATCTTCCACTGTGCTCTTTGCAATGTTTTGATTTTTCTGTACACAACAATAAAGTGCAGAGGTGGAAAAGCTCTCAATTCCCATTTGCTGAAGAACTCTTAGCACAAAGGCAGCAAACCAAAGTTATGCGAATTAAAAAACCCTGTCAATCTCTCTCCAGCATATTGACTTTCCGTTTTCAGAGCTTTTGTAATAGCACTTCTGAATCTCTGCTTTATGGTATCAAAAACTACTACAAAAAAGTTTTCAGAAGCCAAGTTCCTCCCTTTATATGCAGATAAGAACCTAACTGAAGGCCAGGACATTGTGAAGTTTTCTGCCATCACCAAATTTGGGACATTACATACCTGTTGGTTTTAATTTTTCAAGATGGTACATATTTTTTTGCCTTACTCCTGTTCTGCCTGCCTTGTTCATGCACACATCCAGTCTATTATATTCCGGATAATACCAAGCACTATGGTAAGATTACTTTTCAAGCAACATCTTGAATTATTTTATCATCACAAATGCACAATCTGCAAAAATAAATGCCTGTTTGCATTCCTCTTTCAGGATCTAAAAGCATCTACTCAAGAGTCAAGTAGAAATGCAATATCCTCGTTTTATTCTTCGAGAAGAAAACCCACCAGCTGCAAACTTATTTCCATTCTCGCAAAAACTTGACAGAGTACATCCAGCATTTTAACAGATCTTATTATGGGAAAGAAGCGTCAATGAAGTGGTAAACAAAGAATTTTGTGAAATAAATGCAAAAACTCTCCATTAACAATAAGCACCTTTATTGACCATCTTACCATTCAACACTCATTTCATTCAATCTCCTAAATTGCTGAATTACAGTCCAGTTTAGCATTTAAATAAAAGAAAAAGATATTTTAGTTTGACTTGTATAAAAAGCGTTATACCTTTGTGACATAGAATTAAGGTACTATTTAAAAAGTCATAGACACAAATAATCACTACCTGTGATTTTGAAAATTAAGACCCATATCTTTCAAAGTCAAAATTAACACATATCTTCCACATGGTATTATGCTTGTAAAAATGCCTACAAAAATCCGTTTGTTCAGAAGGCAGAGTGGTTGGAAAGTATTTTCTATTCCACCATTTAACAAATGACATCACAAAAAATACTGGGCAGCAAAATATTTCAGATAAATTTCACATGTTAAAAAAACCCCAACACCATATAGTGTTCCAATGACTTCAGTAGGCCAACAGACTTCAGCACAGCAACAAATCTTTGTAGTACAGACTAAAATTCATCTATGTATCATTTGTTACAATATTGAATTCAATGCTCAGGAAATTTGAAAATCAAATACACCTAGGAATCTAGTACTCGGATACTGGTTATTTCCACTTTTTTTTCCTTGCTGTTTTTAGCATATGTTGTCTTATATCTAGGTTATGAACGGTATGCTACTTAACTGTGTTTAAAACCTCTTCAAAATTTACTATCTAATTTTGAGAAGCAAGCAAGTTGCCTTTATAAAAACAACAAATTTTTTTTTTTTGCTACCTTCTTGACCTTAATATTAAACTTCTACTCACGCAATAAGAATAAATTTAACCAGAGCTATTTTGCGGCAAGGATACAAATTTCTATTCCAACATGAGTACTTACGCAAAATCTTATGAAGTTAATAACTTATGAAGTTGGTGCTTGACTGTAAATTAAATTTATTCTGAAAACCCTATACTCTACACAAGGTAAGTTTTTTTCAACAGTATCCAAGAAGAAAATAAAACTATCTTAGGAAATAGTAAGAAGAGCTTCTGAAATAAGTCCTTCATAACACATGCAAAATGACATTTCCTGGAAAGGCAAAAATAATGTGGGGTTTTTTTTCCTTCCCTTTAAATTTCCCCTTTCTGCAGGATGGAAAGTTATTCTAATGAGCAAAAAATTTCATCACTATTACAAAAATAGTATTGTCTGCTCATGTCAGTTAGACTTAAGTTCTTGATCAGCACAAAGCCTCTGTATGAAAGCTGAGAAAGGGAATTCAGTTTGTAGCAGAAATTAATTTATACCCATGCACAATCTTTTTTTTCCTCCACAAAAGAAAACCAGTGTGGGAAATAATCCTTTAAAACATGGCCATTAAAAAACAAAACAAAAATAATAAATAGAATAGGAAAGCCTAAGCAAAGACATACATTACTGAGACAGTGAATGGGATTGTTAGAAGAGATGAGAAGTTAGTCCTCTGTAAAACTGCCACATGGCTGAGATCCTGGTTTTCTAGTCTGCTTGGATCATGAGGTTTTCAAAGCAGAAGTAGGGATTTATTTGCTATATTGCCCTGCCCGTGTTTTTAAAGGCAAAGATATCCAGGATGCAGTAAACATTTCATAAGGCCAATACAACTAAACAGTTGCCCAAAACCTTGAGTTCATTTTGTGAAATAATTTAGACTAAAAAAAGGGAATAGCTTACATCAGAAAGGCAACACACTTCACTCTTAAATCAACAACATTTTTTGCTTGGATTCAATATTTTCATTTCTTATTACACATAACAAAACTAGATCCTCCAGATACATTTTTTCCCTCCATTAGCCATAACTTAGTGGAGAAAGTCTCAGCATATCTCCTAGTTACCGAAGTCTTACTTTGGAAAAAAATTAGTTGTGAAATGGTTGCATACAGGTGAAGGCAGATTTCACACTAAAAGAAATGTTACTAATTACTACGCAATTTTTTTATATTCTCTGTTCTGGAGAGAATTTATACATCCTTCCTAAGATGCAAATGTTTCTGTTAAACAGTATTGGGATAAGAAAAAATACAAGTCTTGTCACCCTTTTTATTAAAAGCAGAAAGTCAAATAAGAAACTAAAACAGGTATAATCAAAATGTCAATCTTCCTTCAGTAAGGTACCTAACATTTTGAAAACTAATGATTGTATCATTTACTAAATGCATCAACCATCTTGAGACATCAAATCGTGTAATTCATAAATATTCTAACAGAGTTAGAGAGAATTAATCATGGTATACAATCAAAAAGTTAGATGACATGTTGATATTAATAACATGTTAATAGTTTTTTTTAGGCTTCCAAATGAGCATAAAAGACAAAGTGAACCTTGAAACACAATTAAAGGCGCCCAATAGCTCTTGAAATTTTATAACCCTACAAAACACTTTTTTTAGGGACCGAAATCAATGACATCAGTAACATAAGGGGAAACATTAAATCTAATTCACAACTCTACTTTGCTAGTAAACGCAGGAATATTTTTTTTTCATAACACTGTCCAAGAAGCATAACTTTTTTAGTGACTTATTTTTCTACAAGTGAACTTTCAGGAGACACAATAAAACAAGAAAGGCTCAAGTTCTCTTTTATCTCCTTAACAACTGGGTGCACTTTGTAGCAAGAGAGCTCAAGGTAACAAATCCCTTGGAAAAAAGGAAAGGGGAGGGCCTGAATGTAATGTTCCTGAAGGATACAAGCTTGATAGCCCTAAACACCAAGGTCTTAACTTAATGCATAAGATCATGTGGCAGCAGCTCAAAAAAGTAACTCTCTCTGCTTAGCCGCTCATTGTCATTTGTGATAGCAGGTGTTGCAATACTGTCACTGGTTCCTTGGCGCCTCTGAGCCAAAATAACTTACTTGTTTTCAAGACAGACAGCAAGTTCTCATTGTCATGTCTTCAGGCTGGAGCAGGATTCTCATTTTGTTCTACAGTGATACTTACATAAGACTAAAACAAATTGGAAGGCCCAACTTGTATCTGGAAGATCAAAAACTTTTGAGCTTTTCTTCATTTGCAGGAACTTTTCATATCTGCTAAGCCAATGCAGAAGCATGTGAGTCATAGCAGAGTTTCTTAAAAACAGCCAATTTATCTAGGAAAACACAGCATCTGCTCAATCCCTAATCACATTTGAAATAAATGTTAAAGAACAATCTCCTATGACCTGTTTGTGCAATGAGACCAACTCTCCACTTCTAAAATGGAAGCTATTTTTCAAGTAACCACGTAACAGAATAAGCTGAGAAAGAGCAGAAAATAAAAGCAGATGGTGACCATTTCTTAAAGATTCTTTTGTAGAGCACATACATTTAAGTCCTGATTTTGTTACCCAAGCTTTTTGGGTCACTGTCAATCAACATTTCTTGCAGACCATAAGATAACCTTAAAGATCTTTACTGAAAATATTGTAAAGGTGATAGCTTTTAGTAACCCAAACAAAAACCACAGCTTATGGATCCAACATTTGGTAAAAGTCATCTTTGGAAAGGGAACATGCACAGGATATTATCATTACTGCATGACACCCTTGATATTTTACAACTTCCACAGAACAGTTCATTCCTTAAGCCCCAGAAATGCCAGAGAACAGTCACTTCAAATTATTTTTACAGCTGGAAATCAGCATTTTTTTCAGAATTTAAAATAGCTGTAGGTAAACAGAATTAGCAACATTTGTTCTGAACAAAGCAGCACATTCTGTTCCCCCTGCCCCCTCCCCAAAACAGAGACAAAAATGCAGTTACTTTTCTCATCACAGCTCCCAGGCCAAGGACACTGAACCTTTGTAGACTGCAAATTCCTCCACGCGCATGACTCACAGTTATACAATTGACCAGGGTATCCAGCACAAAAGCATTTACCAAGTGCTGAGAGATTTTACTCAACACACACTTTTCCCAGGTACAGTAAGAAGAAATTTAAGGTATATGCTGCACTTAAGATTATGCAATTTTAATGACAACAAAATCAATAACATATCAGAAAAAAGCAAACCAGATACTGTCCAAGATTTTAAGAGATCAGTTGAGATAGGACATCCAAGAAGAACTGATGCTGAACAAAAAATTTTCTAAAAATCCTTCAAAGTTGTCGGACTTTTTTATCAGTGCTTTTAATATTCACGTCCAGTGTCTCTACTTTTTTTGTTAGCCGATCCAGCATATCATCTTGCTCATCTATTTCTGTCTGCAGACCAAGAGCTAGGTTTTTCAGACGACTCAACCCAGAAGACATCTCATCTGTCAACGAAGAGAGGGACCATACAGAATTAAACAGCATGCCTTATACTGCTTTTAATGGACACTATCAGGATTCCCTCTCCTCCAAAACCCTGGTTAGAAAGCGTTAGTTGCAACTGCTCAAGCCTGAGTGTTCTTCTCCAGTAGTGGAAGCACCAATATTTTAACACTTCTACTGCATTACTACCAGAAATAATCACTTCCTTTTTTCCATCACACCTTAACTACAAAAGCTTAACACCAAATTGGATCTTTATGAAATGACATACGCTGTAGTTTTTATTTTTTTAAAAATGTATTTTTTGAAAAATTCGGTACATCTTTTCTCAACTCAGTATACACAATATGCTCACTACCTCAATTGTTTTTCTTTAAACTTCACGCAGATGTTGTCAATTCACTGAAAATTTAAGCAGTTTAACAGTTTTAAGATTTAACATAGATGGAAAAATCCCATTTCCAGATTTTCTGGTTTGGCTACAAGGAAACTATTTTATTGCACGATTGATTGGTATAAATGCTTCTGAGGGCTAATAAGTTTTGCATGGCTTGAGCATAGAACAAATGTGCTCCCACTAACTCTTATGCTTGACTATTTCTCTTTGATCTATTCCTTTGTGATTTCTTTCCAATCTCTTCTTTCTAGGTCAGCTAAACAGTGACACATGTAAGCAAAGAGGCACTTTGCATATATGATAAAGAACAAAGGAAGAGAAAGTCAGCTGAAAGGTTTGGGGAAGCAATAAAAGAAATGCAGCAAACTCACAAATTAAGTATTTAGTGCCTTCTGATTCTTCTATTTTCTGGAAAACATGTTTATTTCAAAAACTGCAGAGAGTTGTAAATTCCTTGACTGATGTACAATTTAATATCTGAGTTTAACTGTCACTTAGGCAAGTTGAATGCATCTTTCAGTATAAATGGTAAGCTTTAGAAAGAGAGGTAGTAATTATCCATACTGGTATAATCTGGATGTCAATTTGACTCAGTATTTCCTAAGTAATATTAATAGTACCTGCTTAATAAGATTTTTTCAGAATGGATGGATAAGCCTGCTTGTCCCAGTAATATTCCAGTCAACTTATAGGAGGATTCAAAGAAACATTTTCATATCCTGAATGCAAGTATTATGGGATACTTCAGCACCATTTCCTCATTCAAATAACAGATATTTGCTAGCATATTCACATTTGGTAAGAGTGTTTTTGTTCTTGCCAATATATGACCTAAGAGGATTCATACTTTTGGTGTGGGTTCCCGCCCGCCCCCCCCCAGTCCTCCCTTTGCTCAGGGACAGTTAAAAATCTAACTATTTCTAAAGCACAAGCATGCCGCAGAGAGTTGAAGGATCAATGCCAATAGTACATCAGTTTCCACAGTGGATTTATACTATGCCAGGCATCCTAGCCAGTTTGTTTCTAGCTGGTTTCACATGAAATGCATTTCTAACTCAGATTTGTTATTAATATTTGCAAGTGGTTGACCCACAGACATCCCACAGCATTCTACCATTCAAATAATGTAGGTTTCAATCAAGCTTTGGATTTTGCCATATAGATAGTTTTGAAATGCAGAATACAAGCAGATGATTTTTTTAATTGCCCAATTTCACATGAAATGAAAAAAGTGTTTGGTGGCAATATATTACTAGTCATTTTCTCTGTCTTAAGAGCCAAAAATTGAAAATTGTATTACGTCAAATAGCTTCCATTTTCTCACTCACCTAAGTTGTTATCAATTTTCTGGTGGTAAGCTCGCAGGTGTTGGTTCTTTGGATAGGAATCCTTTTGCACTGGAGAAACTAAATCTGCTTTGCTGAAATCATTGTCTGCTAAGAGTATAAAATACAGAATATAACAAAGCTAGCAAGAAGAAGCTTTAAAATTTTAGACGGGCTATTAAAAACTGGTCTGACCACTATCTATAGGGCACCCCTCAAGATGAACAGTTATTAAAATACAGTTATTCCTTTTGGGGCTCCCTTTTGTTGTTCTGCTAGGTAGCTGAGAGAAAAAAAGGCAAACACCAGCCACCCAACCAACAAAGCAGGTAGGTTGGTCACTCCTACTGGCAGTTAGCCTTCCCTCAGGTCAAGCCACCAGAGAGTTATTTCTGCCCTCTATTGGACAGACTTTTAATGTTCTTTAAGTACAGAACTACAACTAAAGATACCCTCCTGTTTTCTCACTCTTAGTAAACTAAATAACTGAACCTCACTTTAAAAGGGAACAGTTACTTTGTACATAAGTCATCACAAAAGTTAACGCATTGGGAGAATGGGGAACAAGACCAAACACTGCTTCCTCCTGTGAATCAAGTAATGACTTCAGTATGAAGGGTTATAGTCCATGTTTGAAACAAGGAAAACCTATCTAAACGCTGTGACAAATGATGGTTAAAAGGAGGACCTCTGAACCTATACATTAACATTTTGGCAAACGTAGGACGAGGCCGCCTGCACATTGTGTGGGTTCTTGGCTGCAGTCTCCTCTGTGCAATTACAAGCACTGGATGCTTTTAAAGCCTTTAGTGGATACAACATAAATCCCCCACAGGACAGGCTAAATAAAACCTGTATCCAAGTAGAAAAATTTCACATCTTCAGTATGAGTATAAAGAATTCTAGAGGAAACAATACCCTAGAATTCAAAGCCACCAAGGCTGAGATACAAATCTCCAGATACTAGGCAGCAACGTAAGGCAGCAGCTGGGCAGGCTGAAGGGCCTCTGCCTTCACCACTGTGCAAGTTTGCCCCATGTTGAACAGACATTCAGTGTAAAATAAAGTTAACAAACCTGAATTATCTAGCTTCCTTAAATTTGGATGACTTTCCTGGTATTTTGACTCTTGTTCTTTACTAGACATTATTGCTTCTTTTAATCTAGTAATGAAGAGAATAAAAAGAAAACATTACTATGGACCGCAGGCCACATTCTGAACCTGTTAAATGACAACAGGTATCAGATTCATACAAGAGCAGCAAATTTGTTGGACCTGATCCAAAATAATCCTTTAAAATGAACTGTTAGCATTTGTCTTTGGTGAAAACAGAACCGGTTGCTTCAGTGCTGAAAATAGCATATGGAAAATTTGATATCAAAACCAAAACTGTATTTTCTGTCTTGGAAGCAAGATATTCCTTTCCTCTGGTGGAGAATGGAGGGACAGGGAAGGAGGAAATCAATCCATGCAGTATTACCTGCAAATACAAAGTTATTCTTACCACTTCAAACATAAATACAGGTAAAAATATTTTTCTCAGCGTTAAAGGGAAAAAGGAGACTAGACACCATCTCAGGAGCCTACTTGACAGAATCAACTGATCTTTTAAGTTCTGATTTTCTGGTGACATTTCAGAAATGCTGTGGGCAGCAAGCCCCAAGTAAAACATTTGTTTTACTTACCGACTGTTAGCATAATATTCAGGGGTTCCGTTCTGCTCCGGCTTGCCCTCCGGAGGTTTGGCTTTGAAGTAGTTTACCAAGCCCCCCCAAACACTCTTAATGCTACTTATGTGCCTTTGACTAGTCTTCAAGTCCTGGTCCATTTTATCTACCATCTGTTCCGTGCGCTTCAGTGCCTCTCCTTGACGTACAAGCTCCTAACAGATATTGACAGAAAAAGAGAAGTTAGTAAAGCCAAAATAAACTGAAGCATCAAACATATTTAACAGACACTTAAATAACAGGGTTCCTTCATCCATGTAGATTATTTCTAAAGGCATACAGCTTTTTCACTTGCTCCTCTTCCTCCAGAGCATTTCACTCAAGAGTTGCTAGTCAGCCATAACATTAATCAGCTATAAAATCCTCATCACTATGCAATGCCACGTTTCTGACACCAGCTACAAACAGCATCCATGAATTTTCTGTATGGGCTTTTTGTCAGGTTGACATTTGTAGCTCTTCTTGATGGAACAAGCATGGCACCAGACGGGTGACATAGTGAAAATGAAAAGGTCTATAGCAGGGAAGTGAGAAAGCAGAACTATTTCTAGTTATGAATGACACCTTCATTGGGAAGGGCTTCTATTTTCACATTACTGGGATGTTCCCGATCATTTAGAAATAGAGTAACAAAAGAAGTAAATGCAAATAGAATTTCTTCATACTGCAAGAACAATCTTTTAGCTAATACTAACAGTGCAGGATGTAGAAATTTCAATACACACAATTACGTTATTTTCTTATTCAGCAGCAGAGGCACTATTCCAAAGGAATTCAAAGATTAATTCTGGCAGGAAAGTTGCCTGCAGCTAACACTAGTGCAAAACAAAGCACTTGTGTTCATGTTCTCTTTAAACTTTGTTGAATATTCTTCTTGCCCCTCTTCCCCCTCCAGTAGAGCAGCAGACTCATACAATTAAAGTTTTACCACAAACCCTACGTTAAGCCTAAATTCTTAATTCCTCATTTGTGCTTTTCTGGACAAACAAGTCACAAGTCTGCAAGTTTGCCAAAGTGCCGAGAACCCTCTTCAGTATAAGCACCTACTGCAGCTTGTGGATGCTCTCGGGTTAATTTAGGCACCCACATTACCAACGCTCAAGGAAACGTCCCATTAGCAGGTGACACAAGGGACAAGACATTCATGAGCCACGTCTGAGTGTAAACTGTTTTGAAACAGGGCCAGAAGGAAATGATTAATCGGGGTGAAGCAAGCACATCACAAACAACTAACAGGGCAGGCGCTTCATTGAATCAAGAGAACTGCTGAAAGGGTTTTAGTCTGATAAAAATCGGCATAAATGCCATTAATAAGAATTAGTAACAGCTGTTACAAGCATCTGAAGAGATAGCCGAGTCCTAGTCGCAATATTATACAGATAGAGAGGCTCTAACTGGGATTTTTTCCTCAAAAACAAACCGCCTCCACTAAGAATATCAGCCTGCAATAACGCAGAGGAATCGGTTGTCTCCGAAACTCTTGAAGAGGGGTTTCGGTACATTTTCGGGGGAGGAAGGCAAGACAGGGCCCCGCGGCAGGCGGCTGAGGCCGGACACACTCGCGGCAGGCGCCGGGCAGCCCCTCGGCGCCGGCGGCCGGTACATCGCAACCGCCCGGCGGGAGCAGGCGCCGTTCTCCGTTCGCCCCCCGCCCCCCCGCGCTGCGCTGCCCCTCGAGACCGCAACCCACCTCGGAGGCGGCCACGCCGATCCGCTCGGACTCGTAGAGGAGCGAGAGGGAGCGGGCGCTGCTGTCGGCGGCGGCAGCGGAGCGGCGCAGCACCTCCTGCTGCAGGTACCGCTGCCGCTCGGCGCCGGCCGCCTCCCCGCTGCCCCTCGCCGGCCACACCGCCGCCGCCTCCTCCTCCTCCTCCGCGAAGGGGTTGTAGCTCCTCGGGAGGGCCGACATGGTGCCGCCGACAGCGGGCCGCGACGGAAGCGTCCGCGGTGAGCGCCTCGGGGAGGTGCCCTCAGCCCTCTCTCCTCACAGAGGCCGAGCCAAACCGGGCCGGGCCTGTCCCGCCGCTCGCCGCCGAGCCCCCGCCGCAGGCCGCGGCCCGCTCCGCTCCTTCCGCCCACAGGCCGCCACCGCGCGCCGGGCGGAACCACCGCGCGCGCGCCCCTTCCCGGGGCGGGGTAAGCGCGCCGGAGTGCCGCTGAGGCATAGGCGGTTGCTAGGAGAGACCACAGAGCGGGGGGGTGGTAGGCGGGCTGGGCGCTCCCATTTGTAGAGCGGGGCCTGGGGGTGGGCGGGGCAGCAGGGAGGGAGGGGCACCGGCGAGGGGCGGTGAGGGGCGGGGAACCTGCAGACAGTGAAGCCGCTTTGGGCGTTGCCATCTTTGTGGTGTGATTGGTGTTCCCTCATCCCGCGGGAGGCAGTGGTCTCGCGAGAGGGGGCGGGGCGGGCTAGCGGGCGGTCTGAGCGGCTCCTGGCGTTCCCCCGCAACATGGCGGCCGCGGCGGTTGCGGCAGCCGCAGCAGCTGCTGCGACGGCGGCGGCCGCGGCCGCGGCGACCACCACTGCGGCGGCAGCGGCCGCGGCTCCCTCCGCGGGCGCGGGGCGGGGGAGCAGCGCAGGCGCCGCGCGCGGCTTCTACTTCAACACGGTGCTGTCGCTGTCGCGGTCGCTGGCGGTGCAGAGCCCGGCGCCGCTGGAAAAGGTGAGGGGCGTTCCGCGTGGCTTCGCATATGTGGAGGGGCCGTCACGCGTGGGAGGCTATGTCTATGGGGACTGTGGGAGCGTCACGCGTGGGGGCTGCGTCTATGGAGGCGGTGGGAGGGGTCGTCTCGCTGGGGGGCTGCGTCTGTGGGGAGTCTGGGGTTGTCACGCGTGGGGGACGCGTGTGTGTGGGGCGGAGGGACGTCATGCGAGTGGGGGTTGCGTGTACGTACGTGTACTCGTGTGTACGTCATGCGAGTGGAGTCTGCGTGGAAGGGTCGGCATCATGGGTGCCGTGGCGGGGGGGAGTGCGGCCCTTCCTGTGGAGAATACTTGTGCCGCGTGGGTGGGGAGAGTGGTGGGTCATGGCCGTGCGTGAGGTGGGGTGTCTGGGCTGCCTCGCCTGTCCCTGTCGTGTATGGAGGACCAGCGATGTGCGTGGGAAGTGGGTCAGAGCCAGCGCCCTGCCCACGGGTGGGTTTATGCCCGTGGGGGCTGAGGCCGGGCCCAGCGTGTCCACCTGTGCGTGGGAGCATGCAGCCCTCCTCA
Organism: Phaethon aethereus; assembly: GCF_964289735.1. Lineage (NCBI taxonomy): Eukaryota > Metazoa > Chordata > Aves > Phaethontiformes > Phaethontidae > Phaethon > Phaethon aethereus. Next base: position 10,239,620 of record NC_138593.1, on the reverse strand, counting down.
GGTGGGGCTGTCCTGAGGACACACTCCACTCCTGGCCGTGGGAGTGAGCCCTGGCACACCAGCTGTGGCCGGGGGGCTGCTGGGCCTGCGGGACACTTGCGTGGCCCATCTTGACCCCTAAATACCATTGTGGTGGGGCGTGTTGGCACAGCAGCCGCGGCCGGCACCCTCGGAGCAGCCTCCCGCGTCCTTGTGAGGAACGTGGGTCCTGACAGCAGCTGCGCGCCCCTGAAGTTTGTGGAACATGGCCTCAAAGGCGTAATTACTTGCAGCCTAATTAGGGCTGGCTGCTTTTCTCCACGTCTGCCTGGTTGAGATAAACCCCTGCTGAACGTCAGACCAGACAAGGGACCTTCGTCTGGGCAGTTCCCCTCGTGGGTCCCCACTGCTGGCGCGGAGCAGCTGGCCTGGTCCAGCCTTGTGCTGCTGCGGGGAGGAGGGAAGGACGGCCTAGTGTTTTGGGAGCTGGCCTCCCCGAGCACGAAGTGATTGAACTTCTAAATTGCCTCGGGCAATAACAAAAGATGACTAAATTGTTGAAAAGCACAGCTCTGTGCTGATGAAAACTCTAGTGCTTTTTCTTGGCCAGCTGTTGTAGGCTTCTTAGTTCTTGTTCTGGAAATCTACCATTGGTATGACAGCCAACTGTGAATAGTTTTTTCAAGCTTTGCTGTTGGTTCACTGATATCCAGGGATTTTTTTTTTTTTTTTTTTTAGCTTGAGAGGCTACAGTAGGAGTTAAATGATATTAACAGTTCATATATAGCTACAGTTATTCACTAATGTTATTGCAAATATTAACCTGATGTAGGACACATGCATCAGAAGTTGTTTTCCAAAGTTCGTATTTCCTCTGCTGTATTTTATGTTGAGCAAGAGGATTGTTTGTGTTGTGTTACAGGTCTTGTAATTACGGGGTCTGGCAGTTTAAGGACCAGAATCTTAAATTCCAGTAAGCATCCAGTAAATTCTTCTAATCCTCTAGGGAAATAGTTTCTTGGTTTAGAAATTTCAAGGCGGGGTGTTTAAAGAGTTATCTACATAGGAAGTAACTTGACATTCAATCATAAGTTTTTATTACGACAGTCCTTTTTAGGTAATGCTTATTAATATCAAGGAGATTTTAAAAAAAACAGTATGCTTGTTGCATTTTTCCTTTCTTAACAGTTCCATAGGAAAATAAAGTATTTGGGAGATTTGATGTATTCTTTAGATGTATGTTTGCTAGAGTGAAGTAATAGGTTAAGTAGTGAGAAAAGAATAGTTCTGGAAATGTAATCTGTTATGTTAAAAGGATCTGAGCAAAAGTCATACTTGGCTCGGTAACAGTTTACTGTTCAGTGCTGTCTGTGGAAAAGGCATTGGTGCAGCTGTAACCAAAGCTCCATCCACCCTGGTTTTGTTTACAGGAATCGAGTAAATATGATACATGTACCAACTGCATATTTCTTGCACATCCAAAATGCCCAGTGAATTAGTGGAAGGAAGGCTTTGTTGTATCAGGGATGCGGGAATGAGCTCTGTAAATGCAATGGTCTGAAAAGTTTCATAAATTATCTTGAGATGGGAAAACAAAGAGCTTGATCAAATGTTGAAGAAAACTTTTAAATTGACCCATGTTGTGGTTTGTCATCTACTTGAGATTTTTCTGTGTTTTTCTAGTTTGTCATTCATCACTCTTTCGTAGCCCTTACATGTTCTCATTAAGATTGATGACTAAAGGAGGGTAATGTGGCCATCTGTCTTCCAGAAGGTGGAAAGACTACTGTCCACTTCAAACACAGGAGATCTGAATGAGTCTTGAAAACCACATCCTGTCAGCTCGTCTCTCTGCTGTGAAAATGTTTGCAGTTGCATTAGCGCTACCCAGGCCTGTTGCTTGGCGTGTTCTCGGGTGTGGGCATGACGGCGAGCTCTGCTCCGTAGAAGAGAAGCAGGGAGCTATTTGCATTGCTTTCCTGAGGTCAGCTGGTGGATTTTTGAAAGACTGTTTTAAGACGTGTACTGTTGTTCCCTTGGATTGTTTTGACACTTCCGGTCTTGTTCCACTGTTCTTTCCCTCCGCTGTTTTTCAGGTACAAAAACTGCTCTGTATGTGTCCAGTGGATTTCCATGGGATTTTCCAGTTGGATGAACGTCGCAGAGATGCTGTTATTGCTTTAGGAATCTTTCTGATTGAATCTGACCTTCAGGTATTTTTCCCTCATAGGCTAACTCTACTTAGCTTGAAATATTTTGGATTAATTCAAGTTTAGTTGTCTAATTAATGAAAAGCTGGTATTTACTCTTCATAAGAATAAATAAAAAGATCAGAGATAAGATGCATGCAGGCAGGAGAGCACAAGGAAACAAAGACAGTACTGACGAGTGTGATTTACAGTAGTGATGGCACTGCCAACACACTGCTGTCGTGTTTTTTGGTCATCATAGCTTAAGGAGAGACAGGAAAGGCTATTCAGGAGGGTTTGCTCAAACCATATGTGTCATTGTGTGTTCTTCCCCATATGCTTCTGAATGACAGGTATGTTCCAATATACTCGAGGATGACGGGTTTGTAACAGACCTGTTCATGCCTGGCACTACCCAGGGTAAAAAGACAAACAGTGCACATAGGCTGCATTGTATAGGAACATCCCTTTTGTGTCTGTCAGCCTGTTTCTGACAAGCTGGTTCTCTTCCCTTCGAACTCTGGGCGTGGTGGTGTTTCCTGCAGAGGAAAGGAAGGATGTACCGAGTCCTAGGTCCAAAGTCATTAGACTTCACTTTAAGTTGTTTAATGTTGCTAGCGTTTGCATCAGGCCTGAATTTTCTCCTATTTAGTAACTATTTACTATGATATAGCTTGCATGCATGTTATTAACATTGTCCTTTTTGCGTTTTTTGTAGTATGAAGTTTAAATAAGGCAGCTGTATTCATGTTTTGTAGCATTTTTATGATGTTTTCAAAGCCAGCAGTTAGTTAATCCAGCTCTGTGAGGAAGGAAAGTGCTATCCTTTGATTTGCAAATTAGGAAGCTGAAGTGTTACACACATGTTCTAAGTGACTTGCATAAGGCCATGGGATGGATCACATGTGCTGAATTGGGACTGGCACTCTGAATTTCTACCTGCCTTAAAATTATTTTGTGGCTTTGCTGTAAACTAATAAATTGTTTGATTGTTAGTTACTGTTCTAGAACTTTTTTCTCCAACTTTTACGGAGAATGAACTGTTGCCTAGAATGAAAGGATTGGATTTATAGCACTGAATTGGTTTGCTTTCATTTGCCTGTGTTGAAATCAATTTTGCAACATTCAAGAAGCGTGTGGAGTAACCATTAGAAGAATGTTCTGTGAGTGGTTAATGTAGTCTTTCCATATCCCTAAAATAACTTGCGATTATATGGTTCAGCTTTTGTTCTCCATTTTAAAATAGAGTATTTTCCTCTTTAGCACAAAGATAATGTGGTTCCTTACCTCCTCCGACTTCTGAAGGGTCTTCCCAAAGTCCAATGGATAGAAGAAAGCAATGCACGGAAAGGCAGAGGTGATGTCTGGATTTTTTGATTTTTCTCATGGAATGCCAGCCAGGAAATAGAAATAAATGGTACAAGGGGAGGTGATAGGTCCTGCTAGGTTCTTAGCTCCTGAATTAACAGCCTTTAATATTGGTTTTCTTTTGAAGCAAAGAGCAAGTTGAATAGCTCCCAGCTTTCTTGCTTGACTGCTTTATGATAAATTGCACTTTCGAAATAATTCTATGCTCAATGTATTTTGTTACTAAATTGGAGAAGATTGTGTAGCAGTTAGAGCAGGAGGGTGGAACCCGAGATTTGTATGCTCTGCTTTTAGCTTTGATGCTTAGTTTCTATTTAAACCACTTCCATTTCTTGCTCCCCTTAATATCTCTTGACATTAATATAAGAATACTTTTATATAATAGCATATAATTTAATTTTATTTTTCAATTACTTGAAAGCCTGGAAAAGTTGTTAATTATTAAAATTATTCTTTTTTGTATCTAATACTGTATTTTTCTAAAGTCTACCTCGGAACTGTATGACATGGGAATCATTTATGTCTTCCTGCTTTTTTATCTCTAGCAGTGATTAAGTGGCTTATTTTCTGTCCATTCCCTTGCAGGCTTGCTTCCAGTGGCAGAAAACTTCAGCTTCTGCTTGGTAACGTTGTTATCAGATGTTGCTTACAGGGATGCATCTCTCAGAGAGCAGGTAGGGTTTATTTTAAGTTTGTGCTGATATAGTACCCAATTCTCCAATGCTGCAATACTGACAAATGTCTAGGTAAGAGTACACCACAGCTGCTTCCTTTCTTGCAAAGGGGTTGATTGCTTTGACGTGTACTGTTGCATTATTTTCCTTGTGTTAATTACAGTCAAGTATCTAGAAGATGTTCATAAGTCTCCTGTTACTTCTGGGTGTCAAAGGATGTCAGTTGCTGAGCCCAGAGTTTTAGAATTCAAGTTTTGATACTGAGATTAGGACTGCTGCAATTTGAGTCAGCTAACTGCAGACTTTACAAAAGAAGCTCTGTAAGCTGAGTGAGCGCAATATACTTTATTAGTCACACAGCATTAAGAAAATCTTGTTTACAGAGGTGCTTACATTAATATTTGCAAGTTTCGTTTGTTGTAGTGATCTAGTATAAGATAATGATACCTCTTTACCAAAAGGCTTTGTGTGTCTGTCTTGATTACTTTAGATTTTGGATGCAATTCTACAAGTAATGCAGTTCCTGTTGGGAATGTGCCAGACCCCGCAAATGCATGATAAAGGTACTATTAAAATTGTTACTATATTTGTAACTCCTGTCCTCTGAACTTCTCTTCTGTTTTCTAATTATCAGGATCACTCCTGAAAAGTGAGCAGCCTTTTCTTTTGACTCCCTTAGCACATACTTATTCTGTTTGTTGCTGATTGGTAAATACGGAAGCAGGAGAAGTGTATTAATTTGAGATACCTTCATGGTTTTCCTCTGCTTGCACAAATAAGTCTTTGTAAAGCACATTAGGCTGAAACGGTTTAGTGAAGCGGTAGCAAAACAGTGAAGAGGAAGTTCTAAGTTACTGTTAGTATACTGTTATGTGTGTTTTTCTTTTCCAGAATATTTATGCAAGTATGCAGTGCCCTGCCTGATAGGAATTTCTCGAGCCTTTGGTCGCTATAGCAATTCAGAGGAGGCTCTCCTTTCAAAGCTTTTTCCAAAAATTCCCCCACATTCCCTGAGAGTTCCAGAAGAGCTTGAAGGAATTCGCCGACGATCCTTTAATGATTTCAGATCAATTCTTCCCAGTTCTCTACTCACTGTTTGCCAAGAAGGAACACTAAAGAGAAAGGCTAGCAGTGTATCTAGCATCTCACAGGTTTGTACGACTTGCTCTGTGTTGGAGTCAGTGTGTAGATGATTTTGTGATCTTGGTGGAGTTAGGACAGCATTAAGCCCAGATATGCAGACAGTCTCTTAACTCATTGTTTGACCAGATACAGAGATCTTTATTTTGATTCCACACCTGAGTTTCAAAATAATTTTGTAGTTTCAGAGCTGCAGAACAATCAGTGGTAGTTAAACTAATAACTGTACTAATAAGTCTTCACATGTAACAATTGGCATATCCTATTCCTTGTGTTATTCTCATGAAAAAGCATTGTAATGTATATCTGCGATTTTGGGAAGCTGGCAGTTAATGGCTAAAGTTTTCAGAAGTGCTGAGGATACATGAGCGGTTGCTGATTTCTCCAAGAGCTGTGGATGTTCGTTATTTTAGGGGAAGAATGGATTCAGATGCCAGTTTTTAAACCACAGATTGTTATTAGCATAGTTTCATACAGTCCAGGAGTCATGATTCTGATCTCTTCCCTTTAGTCAAAATCACTGAACTAGTTTTTTTAACTTCCCATTTTTGGTTGGAATTGAGCTGTTAGGCCCAGCAATATGCAGTTCCTGTTTTGCTTGAAGCTGTTTTTCATTATAAAGTGTATGAACCATTCTCTGGAAGATTTTTCAATGTTTTATAAATAGTTTTTAAATTATGGCTTTTATGTGATGTTTCAGGTTAGTCCTGAACGTGGAATTCCCCCTCCCAGCTCTCCTGGAGGATCTGCAATTCATTACTTTGAAGGTAAATTATTTTGCAAAGGAACAGTGTGTGATTTGGGGATTTTGTTGCTATTTATAGCAAATTGAAAACCAAAATCCTTTTGACCCTTTTCTCTGACCTCTAGAATTCTTATAGTAATTCTCTCATGCCTGCTAGGATTCTGAAAAATTTTGGGATATAAAGAGAGTAGGAAGTTGTTATTAACACCAGTAGTTTCCAGGCTCAGTTGTTGCTGTCAGGCTTTTGAGAGAGACATGATTTCCTTACTGCTGGGTTGTGCCTAGTACTGAAGACCTTAATTCAACTAGGCCAAAAATATTTCAGGAGATTAGGCTGAGTAACTTGGAGAAACAAATGTTAATATTGTGCTTCACTAGACAATTAAATTGTTGGACTAGAGCCTGGAATTTTGAGACTTCTGTGGTGCATTGTATAAATCTGAAACAACTGCTCCATTTGAATTAAATGTGATATGGGTCATTGTGTAAGACCTAGTAATTTGCTGAAGCGACAAGTAATAAAGGAGACACTGAAGTCGAGTGCTCACTAATGTGTATCATAAAAGGCAGAAACCTGAAAAATTTTCATGAATTAATATACAAACTCTTATCCCCTGAGTTTTGGTAGAGCTCTAGCTGTGAGTTCTATGTCAGAGCGGGGCTTAAAAATAAACTGTATTTCATGAGTCAAGTGGAGGACTAGCTCTGCACCTGAGGTGTTCTGGCATCTCTGGCTTTTGTCTGGCCCTTTGAGGTTTTTAACGGTTTGGGCGTTCCTGTTTCTGGGTCATTCTCCTCTCTCGAGCCCTGGTTTAAATTAACTTCTTCCACATTACTTTTCTTTTTCCTTCATGTTACTATTTGTAGAGGCATCTGTCTTCGTCAATCGTATCGTGGGATTGCAGGGTAATTCAGGTATCATTCTTAAATTGCCAAGTTGGAAGAGACCTGTTTGTCTTCTGTCTACCCTGTTGGACCAACCTATACTTCTGCAATTTTATGGTCTTCATGTTTTGAATTTTTTAAAAAAATAAGCGGCTGCAGGTTAGAGGCTATAGCAGTAGAACAAAAATAATCTTAATTAAAACTATAGGTGGATAGTGGCTGACTTTGTAAAAATTTCTGAATAATTTTAATTGTGTCTCTAGCAGAGTCGTGATTATTCTAGTCAGGGTTTTATTTTCAACACTAACTTCTACCAAGTATTTCAGATACAGGCAGCCCTTGTATTATCTCTGGTAATATAGTTTGTGATAGTGTTACTTTCTGAACAAGGTGAGTAATGACCTCATTTTTATCCTGGCCAAGGCTGGCAGTTTAGAAAAAAGGACTGAAAATGTTTTTTTTCATCGTTGTCAATAGTTTTGCTTGAAAGCCTATTAATCACAAGAACATCACTTTAGCACAGGCAGTTGAGTACTTCAAAAAGGCAGAGGTGTAATTTCTAAAGTGGAAACAGTGCCAAAAGCGGTATGCCTAGCAAGTTGTTTGCTTAATAGAGTACTTGAATCTGAAAAATAATTTGATTTCTCTGCCTTCAAGTTGCAGTAGTGAATTGGTGCCTCTTCTAAGATGAAAGCTACGATGTGTTCATTTGATCTAATAGAGGGGAAAACCTTGCGAGGTAGTTTTGACTTAACCTGTTATTTGCACCTCTCTGCTTTTGAACAAAATGGCATTTACAGATGTTTTCAGGTAAATGTACATCGGTAGTATGGGAAGACTTCTTGTCAGCAGTGTCTCTGACATGGACACAAGTCATTGAATTCTTCCATTGTGATTGTAAACGTCTAATGAACAAATGTATTTTTTCATTGTAGTTTTCTGTCTTGATTTACCAGTAGATAGCTGAAATGTGCCTCTTGATAGCGCATTAAAATTAAAGACTGTGCCTGTGTTGGAAATAACTGTTTAGTAGGGACTAAATGTTACCATTAAACAAACTTTATATATCCTCTCTCTCCCCAAAATTTTATTTCTATTATTTTTTCTGATCAGGTTCATATCTTCCTGATGGGAGTGCACTGGATCCTGATTATTACTTCTCTACAATCAGCTCCAGCTTTTCAGTTTCTCCTCTCTTCAATGGCATTAACAATAAGGAGTTTAACATCCCACTGGAAATGCTCCGTCAGCTGTTGAACATGGTATGTGATGGGTTCTTATGAAGGCTGCAGTTAGACTGCATTCTAGATACTCATGCTAGAAATAGATGCAGTTTAAGTTTAAGCTTTTAGACTTGCAAATAAAAAGACAGTGTTTGTCTCTCAAGCTTTGTGTAATGTTATTTTTATGACATTTAACATCATGCCTCAATAGCATTCCTAAAAAGCTCTCTTATAAACCATGAAGAATTTAGAAAATCAAGTAAGTTTATGTCAGCTTCTTCCTGTTTGAGTCTTGCAGACCACTTGATCTGAGGTAACTTACGTATTGCTAGTTGCCAAAATAGGAGATTGGTTTTGCTGTGAGAATGAGATCCCGTTTCTAGAAGGGTTTAGGCAAGTGACAGAAACTACTGGCCCTGTCTGCTTCCAGCGCCAGATATTTTGGAACAGCACACAGAGGCTAAAACATATTTATTCTTGTTGCAGCCAGAAATTCTTGTGGCCTTAATTTCATTTGAGACTTTGCAGTCAAGTGGCTTGTGTTTTCTGTGCACAGGCAAAATTGTGTTGTCTTCATATCTAAACTCATCAACAGGAAGCCTCCTTTTTCAATTTTTTTATTTTCCTTCCTCCATAGGTAAAACAGATTGTTGGGGATTCTCTGCTAAAGACCTTAGATGCAGTTGTAGCTGAAGTTGCAGAGGTATGTTTTAAATTCCTTTTCTAATGACTTGAATACTTTATTTTTGATGAATAATAGATAATATTATGAATATTGAATGATATTAATTCATCTTACCAATTAATACTTGGAAAATTAGTCTTTTACCTATGTAAGGTACGAAATGAGAGGCTTGCATCCTCTTTTTCTTTTTTTTTTTTTGTTCGACACTGTTAGAGAATATGTATTTGCTTTTCAAATTGAAAGAGTTGAATCTTATTTAATGCGCTGAATGGCTGTACTTTTCCTTTTGATAAAAGTAAGGGGGGAAAGCTGTGAGGTTACTTCTGGTACCCGTTTTAAATGCTTGCTTACATTGTGGAGGAAAACAATTATGTGACTAGAATAGGAAGATTTATTTATCCATATGATGGAAAATACTTAATTTTGAATCTAGCAGGTTGCTTCTTTTCTCTTTCAGACGGGTGCTAATACAGATCTCTACTATAAAACATTCAGTGACCCTCTTTATCTTGCTCAGTTTAAAATGCTGAGAGACACATTATACTATATGAAAGGTATAGTATTTGTATTTTTTTAACTTATACTTCATTATGTTTAGGATCCAAAGTCTTATCTGCATTGTATTGAGTGCTTGAACATTGGGATTTGCATTTCCTGGGAAGTCTATGTGTTCTATAAAATTTGTACTTTGAAATGTTTCCATATAAGAAAGGTGCTATGGAACAGGAAACAAAATAATTTGAGCTAAAGTATTAAGAGATGGCATTCAGTTTTCTGCTCACTGGTGGACTTTGCTATGAAATTTATCTTTTAGGCAGGACAACCTTTATTAAATAATTTCATCTATAATGTAGCAATTAATTTTACATATGCTGTCATTCTGATATACTGGTTCCTGTCCTTCTAGTATAATGTGATTTCCTTTTATTTCTTTAGACCTTCCCAACTCATTTGTGAAGGAAATCCATGACTTTGTGCTAGAGCAGTTCAACAGCAGTCAGTCAGAACTTCAGAAAATCCTTCATGATGTGGATCGACTGCACAATGAACTGAGTCCTTTAAAACTGCGTTGTCAGGCTAATGCTGCCTGTGTGGATCTCATGGTGTGGGCTGTGAAAGATGAGCAAGGTAAAAAATGCTCTTCAGTCTCCGGAATGTCTGTCTTTTTTAAGTTGTAGAAATACTTGTGAGTTCTCTGAGAGTAGATGACGCTCAGAGAAATATAAAATAAATTTCAGTGGAATACTCTTTGCTATTAGAATACAGGAGTAAAACTTGCATCAAAAAGTTGTCAAATTAGTTGGCTACGTAGACATCTCTTCATACAAATGGAAACAGAAACATCCTATTGGCTTATCTGCAAGAGATGATATAATGGCTGCATTACATGCAACTGCTTGTTTTGTAGTTTATTTTATGTTTTTAATTATTGCTCTTAGTGTCTTAAATGTTTCTCAGTCATTCCTGTAAAGAAAATGTTATTTTCTTCATTGCTAATAGGATTGAGAAGCTGTTTCTCACTTTTTCTGAATTTTCTTTCTTGTTGTATCATTCTTACGCATCCTCTGAATATGTGAAGGATTTTTTCCTTTGGACCTTGCAATACTTAAGTTCTGTCAAATGTGACGTGTGCTCAAAATCAACTTTAAGTGCTGTCATTCTTTCAATCCTAGTGTTTGACCGAGCTATTTGGTGCTGATACTAAGTTTCCAAAACTGTTTTTGCAGCAGCAGCACTAAATCTCTTTGAGAAATTGTAGTGTGAGGAGAGTGAAGCTGATAAATTTTCTGTGTTATTTTAGAAATTCCAGTAAGCACTGGGTTGTGTTTGACCTAGTAACAAATCTGATAAATTTAATTTTTTTTGTTGGATTTTTCGTTTAAGGTGCAGAAAACCTGTGCATCAAGTTATCGGAGAAGCTGCAGTCAAAAACCTCAAGCAAAGTCATCATTGCTCACTTGCCACTGCTAATTTGCTGTTTGCAGGTCTGTTTATGTAGTGTTTGACATTACTATATCAGTGAGTGAGAGTTTGGGGAGTTTTACAGGTTGCTAGAAGAACACTTTTTATCTGCTATTTGTATTACTTTCCATCAATGCCTTCCATGTTTGGATTTGAGAGGGCTGCTTTGGAAACCAGAACTGCAGTAGAGTAGTGCTTTCAAAATTTTCTTAGCTCACCTGCTTTGTGAATAATAATAGTCATGAGTTGTTTTTTTTTTTAAGCAGTGTTTAATTTCTGAAATATTTAGCTTCTTAGTCCAATACATAAACAGTTAAAATACTGGGACTGGCAGATCGCTGAGTTTTAAAAATAAGACTTGGTTATTCTAATTTTTATGTCATCTTATTGGGCACTTATTCATAGTTTTACAAACGTGGTGTTTTCCACCACATAGTAAATTATCTGGATTCTTTAAATGTTGGAACTTGTCCAGTAACTTTGTTTTTAGAGAGTGCAGTTCATTTCATGCAACTCCTGTGAAATCACCCAGGAAGAGAGCAACAATGCTTGACTGGCATGATGCACTCTAGGATAGCCTAGAATTAGAGGTTATGAGTGTCTAAGGGAAGGAATTAGAGGCTTGAAATGTCTGAATCTTCTGCTAAAAGTTGAGTCTCTCAGAACTGTGTATGGTTTGTTTTGGTTTGGGATTTTTTGTATTGAGCTGAAGTTGCAAGCTCACGGTTGAAATAAGAATTGTGCTGTTATATATAAGCTATGTTCCTTTCTTTTTTTCTTTTTTAGGGTCTAGGTCGTTTGTGTGAGAGGTTCCCTGTTGTGGTTCATTCTGTCAATCCATCCTTGAGAGACTTTCTTGTGATACCCTCCCCAGTGCTTGTGAAACTTTACAAGTATCATAGCCAGTATCACTCAGGTAAAGGAAAAAAAGCCATGTTCCAAAGCATATGCTCATGATTGTTTTCCAACTTGTATGGGTTTTTTGATGCTTTTGGATATTTTGGTGATGTAGCTGTAGGGGGAAATGGAGATGCATTGGTGATTTTTTTTTTGTGTGTGTGTGTGTGTGTGGAGGAGCAAATAAAATTCTGGTAGAAGTGTATGTAAGGGCAAGCAGTGTAAGTAGAACTACATTTTATCCTAGCAGCAGTATTGCTCTGCCTATTCTGCTGAAACTGAGATAGCCTTCTGTTAAGCACTTTTGTCCTGAGTGAGATCACCAACAACTGTAGTGTGATACTGCGGTATTGAAGGTTGTGTTATGTGTGTCAACCTCCTGCACTGAAGTCAGAGCAGTTTGCTTAGGGCTTTGTCCACATGGGCCTTCAGAAACCTCCAGGAACAGAGGTTCTGCAACCTGAACCAATGGATAATTACCCTCATAATGGGGGAAAAAAAAATCACATATCCAGTTGGAACCTCCCTTGTTTCGAGTTATGGCTGTTGCATCTTGTTCTCCCACGATGCCTGCTTCTGTCTTCTTGGTAACCTGCTTTATGCTTTGGAAGGCAGCCGTTAGGTCTGTCCAAAGCCGACTCGTCTCCAGGCTGAACAAGGCCGTGTCCCTCAGCCTCTCCCTACAGGTCCTGTGCTCCAGCCCCATGACTATCTTATGGCATTTGGCAGGCTTTTTTGTTGTTGTTTTTAAATTGCGATATCAAGTTATGATTTCCAGAAAGAAAATGATCAATTTAAATCACTTGCTAATGCAAAAGCAGTATTGTAATGCTAAAGCAGAACAGGTAAAATGAGAACCAAAGGTGACTAAATTTAGGAATAATTATTTAAGAATAGTTAAATGCAGCAGTATCTTGCGTAGCTAGTGGCAACACATGCACGTCCACAGTCCTTCAGCTCAACTCTCTGAGCTGTAAAGTAGCTGTTTTGCACTTACTTGCCAGATGCTGCTTCTGCCTGTGTGCTCTAATCTTGGGGAAAAAAGCTATTTTGAATGGTGTTGATTTCCGTACTCTCTGTTCTTAGTAGGTGGTAATGACATCAAGATTAGTGTAACCAACGAGCATTCAGAGTCCACTCTAAATGTAATGCCTGGCAAGAAAAGTCAACCATCCATGTACGAGCAGCTGCGTGACATTGCCATAGACAACATCTGCAGGTGAGAGAGACTGGCACCATGTTGGAACACGCGTTCTATTTCCCTAGCGGAAAAGTAGTGTGGCTGTTCAGAAGGTGCTGTTCTCCCCTGCTGTTAAGGCTTTTTGATCATGACTGCATTTTTCTTCAGACATCTCTTGGTTCTGTTCATGTCCTAATTATAAAATAATAACCCAGTCTCATTCTTTTGCTTCCCACATATGTTATTCATGCTAGTCACCATTTTGATACTCAACAGGGTTTTTGTTTTCTGCTTCGATTACCATGTTGAGTAAGCCTCCTATAACAGAAGGATTGTTATGCCCTCAGGTGTGGGCAGTGTAATGATTATTCTTCCCTTCTAGACAGCTACAGAGAGCTGGAGGGAAGACAAATAGTTGGTGACTAGAGACAAGTTTCTAAAGTTTCTAAAGCAGCAGATTCTGAATTTACCTTATTGCATATCTCCATCTTAATTGTTGCTGGAGAAAGGAGCAGTAGAAACTCCGCTCATGTTTTAAAATACTTCTGCAGTGTTCTTAGGCAATCAGTTCTTATACTTCAGTATGAACTTTTTTCCCTTATTCCTGGTGTGCATTTACAGTACTAAAAAGTTAAATGTTTAATGCATTTTACTTTTTTTCTTCTGGCTGTTCTAGCAAGTTTTCTGTTCATTTTATTCCAGGTGCTTGAAAGCTGGCTTGACTATAGATTCCGTGATTGTTGAGGCCTTTCTTGCCAGTTTATCTAACCGTCTGTACATCTCTCAAGAAAGTGATAAGTAAGTTGTTAGTCTTCAAGCCAATTTCTCCTTCACTTAATGAACCTGAAGCTTATTCTATGATATATGTACGGGCAGCATTAGTTTAGAATTAGATGTCTCTGAGATTAGTGAGCTGGTATGCAGGGTCAAGATCTTTCCATGCAAATCTTTGAAGAGCTGAGCCCTTCTTTTCATACTGAGAGGTATGGATTAATTTTTATCTGATTGAATCAGCAAATCTTTGGTGAGTATTAGCCAATTTTGGGTCCTAAATTGAGTGATACTCTCCCTGCTGTATCCTTCAGGCTTCAACTATCTTCTATGGCTTGACACAGCTTGTCACTTGTGGTATTTGACTTGCTTCATTTTTAAGAGACTCATCAACCAAGAAACCTCTAAGGGGAGGTCCTATCATAGCTGTTCTGACTGTCATATCTTAATGTTTTGCAGATCACTTTTACCTCTTTTCACTGTTGTTTCTAGAACAGTTTGTTCATGGATTAGTGTGGGTTTCTTGGATAGTGCGTTTGTGGGTTTTTTTGTTGTTTTTTATTTTGAAAACTGACTTGTACAAGTATATTTCTAATGTTAATATTGGGAGTAGATGGGTATATAGAGTGGCAATATTAAAGCTGTTAGTGATGTTTAAATTTAGTATATGAACTCTTTCTTACATGAAACGTAACCATGCTTGAAAGTCTTGATAACTGCTGAACAGTTACCTGGATGGTTTTGGGGTTTTTTTATTTGTTTTTGTAACAGGGAAGCTCATTTGATTCCTGACCACACAATTCGTGCTCTAGGGCACATTGCAGTGGCACTGAGGGACACCCCAAAAATGATGGAACCCATCCTACAGATCTTGCAGCAGAAGTTTTGCCAGCCACCTTCTCATCTTGATGTACTCATCATTGATCAGCTGGGCTGCTTGGTCATCACTGGAAATGTAAGGAAAGAAAAGGCCAAGAAAGTACCAGTTCATGGTCCCTTTCCTTTAGCTAAAAATAAAGGTATTTTAGAAACTGCATTTGCAGAAGTTTTTTAAGGTTTTTCTTTTCTTCATCACAGGTATGTGCTGTACAATCCTCATGTCTCTGTGGCATGAGAAAGCAAAAGCTAATTAATAATGTGTAAGATGCTGTCCCTGTAAAGAAGTTTAGTCCCCATAGAAAATAATAGAAGTTTTTTTAAAAAAATACAAACTAAAAAACCCACCAATCTCAGTGTTTTCAAAAGTTATTAAGAAGTTTATAAACTTGGCCTATGTGCTGAATAGGTGTACATTATCTTTTTTCATATCAGTAATTAACTTTCAAAGTCTTGTATGTCCATACATTTAAAAGTATAGATTGCCTTCTTCAGTCATACAAGTATTAATTGAGTTACCTTTTCCGAATGTAATTTGTGCCTCTGAGCAATTAATTGCCAGGACTCAGAAGCCTGAAAAAAAGTTTTCCATCAGGAAGGCGGAGTTAAAGGACTTAATAAATTTTGTATAATTTGAGCAATTAAAAACGCTAATGAAAGCACTTCCACTGTGTGCTTTGTGGAAGCTGAAACTGTTGCTCAGACTATGACTAGATACCTCTCTGAAGAACTTTGTAATACTTGGTGTATTTTACAGGGTTGTGCTTTTGAGAGATTGTATTCAATAAGCTCTACTTAGTGATTTGGTTTTTGGGGTTTTTTTACAGCAATATATTTACCAGGAGGTGTGGAATCTGTTTCAGCAAATCAGTGTTAAAGCAAGCTCAGTTGTTTACTCTGCCACAAAAGATTATAAGGATCATGGATACAGGTAACACTTAGCTGTGTCCCCTAGATATATGAATACTATATCAGATATCCTTTATGCTGAGTCAGGGGTTTTCACTTTTTCCCAGTTTAAGTTTTAGAATGAGGATATAAATAGTACTGTTTTTTTTTAATGTGATGTTAAAAAGTAATGTATTAGTTTAAAAATAGTTGCACTTCATAATGTAGAGATTCCTAAAAATGTCTTTCAGTACAGTAATACTGATTTTTTTTTTTTTCCCTCTCTGTAAGGAGCTAATATTTGTAAATAATAATTGACATTGATGACTTACATTACCTGTAACTACAATAATCAATCTCTTAGCCTAGTTCTACTGGGGGGTGTGTTTCTGTGTTTTGTTTTGTGGGTTTTTTTTTAAATGTGGTCCCAGTACTTGTTAGGGATTAAATGCAAACCATTAACATTTCATTCTTAGTATGTAAGTATGCGTTCTAATCCCTGTTATAATTAAAGACTGTCACTGACTTTGTTGATAGTTGGTGTAGGCTGGATATCTTTTAATGTAATATGTGAGTAACTGAGAGAATTATTCCTGTCAATATGTTTAACATACTTTCTGACTCAATGCAATCTCAGCTTTAACAAGAATTGATATTAGTTCTGATTCTTCTGCTCAAGAGCTTTCCTGATTCAGAAACACAGCCGTTCGCTGCTTTTTTTCTGTAGTCATATCTGCTACAGGAAAGTAATTTCCTTTTGGCCCTGACAGCATCATAAATGAAACATCTTTCAGAGGCAAAGCTTACAAGTGTTTTTTTTCACTTAAATATTGATTGCATTACCAGTAATGTCCCCCATTCATAAAAACAAAAACCAACCCCCTCCCCCAAAACCTCTCTGAGTGAAAAATTGTCAGCAACCTTATTGTAAGAGTTACTTACCAGCCTTATGAAGAAAGTACTGAAGTTATAAAACTTTGAGGAATTTCTTGTTCATAACTCTTCTTTCTTTTCAGACACTGTTCCTTAGCAGTCATCAATGCCCTTGCTAACATCGCTGCTAACATTCAAGGAGAACACCTTGTGGATGAACTACTGATGAACTTGCTGGAACTGTTTGTTCAGCTTGGGCTAGAAGGAAAGAGAGCTAGTGAGAGAGCAAGTGAAAAAGGACCGGCACTGAAGGTCAGATATTCACTGTGCCTTTATGTGGATGGCACTACTAAACATAGTCTGTATGTTTTCTGAATGAAACACACACCTTTAACACACCCTGAAAAAAATCATGCTTCCTGAAACCTAAGAATGTGTTCTGATCATGGAATATGAGTGCAGATGTGTAATGCCTTTCAAACACCTAATGAATCTGTGTCTAGTGTCTGAGATAAAGCAGTGGCATACCTGTTGTTCAGCTGAGCCTGATTTTGTGTGAGGCTCAGTAAACTGGAGTGTTGAGCTGTTAGAGGCAGAGCTGCAAGGAGGAATATGGAATGTTGACTACTGAACTCTTCTTACTAATTCTTAAAGTGTCTTTAGATGTGACAGAATTCTACTTCTAATTTCAGTAGTATCACAGGATCATAGGAAAACTCGCGTTGGAGGGGACCTCAGGAGGCCATGTATTCCAACCTCCAGCTTGAAGTAGTCAGCCTATGTCATCACGATTAATCCTGAATTGCTGTTATGAGTGGGTGCATCTTGATTTTTTCCAAGATCCAAGTTGATGCAGGCTTATCTGTCTAAGCTTATAATGGATACAGTGCAGTGAAGTGAAAATTATAGATGTAATAAAAATACCTGCTGATTTTTAGGGGTGCTTTATTTGGAGAGAAAGTTTATTAAAAAAGCTTCTCTAAGAAAGAGGAGACTTGCCTCTTGGATTAATTTGTGCAGTAGGAATACTTTGCAGAAGAGTAAATTTGGGTGTTTTTGATGTAAAATAGAGTTCCTTTTAAGTGCAGTTTTCAGTTGTGACTTGTGAAATTTAGTACATACTGACCTTTACAAGTCTATGAGAAGGTCTGGAAGAGGAACATCTTTAAATGCTAGCTAAATTTCTGCAGGAGCAGTTTATATGCAGTTACTTTATTCACCCAGAATTCTCTGCTTTTTTTCTTATGTGAAGACTTTTACACCTCACTTGGTACTACCTTTTCTTCCCATTTCAATAAAGGATTCAGAGTACATGATGTGCTTATTCTATTGAAGAGGCAAACAAATATCTCAGCCTTTCCCACAGTACGTTCCCCTCATCTTTGCTCTAAAATACGCTCATACACAAGCTGTTAACCTTCACTTCTGCTGTTGAGATATGTATTATCGTTTGAAAAGCAGAATGTGGTTGCTTCCTACTCATCAAAAATCGGAACCGTCCTCTGGTTATGTTCCTCCCTAGTGTTCAAATACTGTAACCTCTTGGCATTCATGCACTTCCTTAGGATAACTTGTAAAAACTTAGTGTTTGATAGTGATTCGATATACAAAAATTACACTTGTATGTTTTAATAATTCAAATGTGTTCACACTGGAAAGTTAAGGTTTTCTTGGATATGTGGTTTGAAAGCTGTTCCCTGCTTTTTAGGGCAGATAGGTAACAATTCCTTTTGAAATAGGCATGTTTTCCTAGTACTAAGAGGAACAACTTTTTTTTTTTTTTTTTCTTTTAACCTCTTCTTTCCCTGTCCTGTGCATGCTACATTTTAATAGTACTAAGTTCTTTCTTTATCCTTTTATAGGACGGGTGACTCTCTTGGTAAATCCCTCTGAAGTGAATGTTTGCTTTGTAGATAACTGCACTTAATCAGGGACACCAACTCTTCTCTTAAAAGGGAACTAGGACATACCTAGAATCTGCTTTTCATGAAGTCTGGAGTGGAAAATTTCGCTCCATAGGTTTCATAGAATCTTTTAACCACAGATAAGTGAGCTGAAATGGTGAAAAACAGATTGTGAGCGTTGCTTTAAAATCACGCTTCTAAATTAGGTTCCACTCATCTTTGCAGGGATATTTTTCCACTGTTTCATTTTTGGAATCACTATGCGAGACAAACTGCTGCACTGAATTAAAGCCGCCTGCAAATGGAAACATACGTGATTGATTTAACATGGTTTTGAGCTAGGAGGCAGTGTTTCTTTATTATGAAGATACTGATGGCAGTTTTCACTAGAACAGTTTTTACTCAATGTAGAGTAAAAGTTACGAAAGGTATTCTGAAGACAGGGTTACTTCATTCTCAAGAAGAGATAAAGTAGGTAGAACACTGCACATGCTGTACTCCCAAACAAAAGCAGTTTTTTTCTTTGATAGTTTGCCTATGTCCTCTGCTTCTCAGCGTACATTTGACGGACTTAAATTTGCTCGCTAACCATTAAAATGCTTCAGTGGCTTATTTGTTCTGTTTTAAACCATATTTTTCAGTCATGCGAAAGTGGCATCTGTGAGGGAAAGAAAAATATTTTTTGCTATTGCTGGTAGTTAACACGAATGTCTCCTGAGTATGACCAGGGATGGAAGTCATTGTATCTTCGTCATCCTCAGTGCCATGTATTATCATAAAGAGGCATTGTAACAAAAATGCTAGTAGAAAAGTGCCATTTCTACCATTCTGTCTGTTGGTGTCATGTGCTGGGTTCTGGCTCTCTCGGTTAGCTTGCATCTCTGCTCTGGCTCTGCAGCAGTTTGTCATGTGCAGTGGACTGTCCTGATGCTAGCAAAAAAAAATACAATTACTTTTTCCAATTGTTCCTACCCCTTAGAGTGACTTGAGTGCTGTTCTTTTATTCCCTTCAAAAATATTTAAGGGTACATCTTTTGGTTTGCTTTATCTGGGACACTACAGGAAAGATAACTAAAATGTGTTTTAGTTGGGTTGTATCATTGTTGTTTCATCTGAAGACTTTGTTTCTCTCTCTTGTTTTCTTCTTCTTTCTTCTTTCTTTTTTTTTAATTGCTTCCTTTTGGTTTATTCTACTTCATGCAAAGCTCTATTCTGTTAGCATGCCTGCCTTCTCCCTGTGGGACCAGTGGTCTCTGTATCTGGTCTCTGTCTTGTAAGGAGGAAGCAGGAGAGTTCTGTCCCTCCCAAATCCAATGTGGAACAAAATGGGATGTAGGGAAAGACACTAGAGAGGAGATGTCTCTGAGCATGGTGTCTGTGCAGTCACTGTTTGCCTTATCAGAGAAGGTGAGAGACAACGTGCTGTGTCCGGTGAATGTTTCCAGTTCTTAAAAACTGTATTTGGCCAAGAGCAAACATACTTCTTGTATAGAGGGAAATTAAAAAGGTCCTAATAAGTCAAAGGAAATATGTATTTTCCTCATGCTTCTTATATTTCAATGAAAAAGGCTGCTCCCCCTGCTTAAATAAATTCTTGAAAATGGGGCCTTTTTACAGACTTGTTATTTTTGGCTTCATTTTGGTAGTAAAATTAGACTTTCCGTAAACATTTGACACTTGTCTGTAGCCACCCATTTAATGTGAATATTTTTCTTGCAGTTGTTGGATATCAGAGCAGATGTGGTATCAGTGAATATTCCCTCCTGCCTTTAGCTCAAGGCATAATATCTAGCTTCAAAACATAGATGATCTTGTGCTGGAAGGGGAAGAAACCCCCTTCATTAGTCTATGGGGAGCCACCTGAAAAGCTTTGTTGAAAGACTCCAGGGTGTGCCCAGTCCTGTGGATTTCTGGGCTGCTTTCTTGGCCACCTCATGCACATCTGTTTGCAAGATACAGAATTGTAATTGGCAATGTATGTTTTCATTTGCATAGACATTAGGAAAGTTTGATGCTTGAAATATGTCTTCTAGCAGGTGTTTTAGAAATGCTTCTGTAGATGTTTTGGTAATTTCCTTCTTCTTTTGCAGGCCTCCAGTAGTGCGGGGAATCTGGGCGTGCTTATCCCTGTTATTGCTGTGGTGAGCATCCAATGGTTGGGTTGTTGCAAACAGAATAATTTTTGTCACATACATCAAATACCAGTGCTATTTCATGGTCAAATGATTTGATTAACAACTAGTGCAGAAGTAAGCATCCAAGAGAAATATAATAGTATTGTGAAATAATATTTCTTGCTCTAAGAGGGGGGGAAACATTTGTTTAATAATGACATATCTCTTAAAACAATTATCAGGTTAGATTGTTGCTAGTGATGAATTTGAGAGATTCATGAGCTAAATAATACCACAGGGAATATTTCTTTGAATAGTATTTAGCATGCAGTGTAGTAAACAGCACGTATCTGTGGCCTGAGGAGAAAAGTGAAAAACAAAAATTAATAGAAACAGAGTTAAAAATAAGTCTTAGTTTGGCAGCACAGTGAATTCTGCTTCTTAAAAGGTAAAAACAAAAAAAAAATCATTGAGAAAGGAGGGAGGACCGGGAGGAAGTGTCCTGTGTCTTCTGAAACTAGAATTGGCTGTCATGCTGAAAGTGTTTCAGGAGATGTGCAAGGACACTCATGGCCACTCCAGAGTCATTTATTTTGATGTATATCTGGTTTTGGTCTCGGATTACAACTTTTTCGGGGGAAAAAAACATTTTTTATAACAAAGTATAACTACAGTTCAGCCAAAAATTGGTGTGCAACCATTCTAGATCTCCAACAGAAAATTTGATCTGTCCAAGCTGGGTTTGCAGGTCGGTAGGACTGGTTGCCTAACTGCTGTAGCTTTTACAAAAAATCCATCATGTCTAAAAGATCCAGAGACAAACTTAAACTTAGTGAAGCACAAAAAGCATCGTGTCACTTTCTCCCCTCCTGAAGTTGAATTCTTCTGTGGAACTTTTCCTGCACAGCTAGTGGGACAAAAGGGGAAAATATATTACACGCTTGCAATAGGCATGCCTACTTGTAACTTGCTCATACTGCACACCCATTAACAGGCAGAAAAAAATTATTCATTTCATACTCTGCCCCCACAAACCTCTTTACTGAAGCATATCAAAGAGGAGAGTCTAAAATTAGCACTGGTTAAAGATCAAAGAACTGTTCCTTTCCTCCCCCGGCCTCTTCCACCAGTTTCCGACATAAGCTCTTCCTGAATTCACCAGTGATCACAAGGGCCAGACCCCAGCTTTACTGAAATGTGTCTATAAATGTCTTGGATGGCTGTTATTCAATAGCTGCTCAGTTTTTGCATGAACTAGGTAGTCCTGTGTTGAGAGAGGTGTTCCAGTGGGTAGTATTTTTCAGCTGTCAGTAATGCCAGCACTGGTTTGAGTGAAAGCAGGATTGTTTCTTGCATATTGAGAAAAGATTAGTCCTTGTTAGAGACTTAATGTAAACATTATAGAAGTACTTTTCGGTTTCAAATTTTTATTGATGATATATTTGTTCTGAATAGCTGGTGATAACTGCATTTTTCTTAACCAATGTGACCTTTAAATGGAGTCAGGTAGTGCCAGAATCTGAAGCAAGAGTTAATGGTTACATTATGGTTGTTGAAGCAAATATTTGACTTTCTTGCACAATGTATGAAGATCATGAGTTTTGAGCAGTAGCTGATTTGCTTTTCTGCTTGACCTCTTTCCCTTGAATAATTCCTGTTACTTAGGTTTCAAAAACCCCATATTTCAGATGTTCCAGCTCATTTAATCAGTGATAAACTAATTAAATCTAGGGCATGAATATTTAGTCTTTTGAATATGCTTTTCTTTTTAAATATAGATAAAACAATAAGTTGTGTATATGAATGTTAGTTTCTGTTGTGAACTTTCAATACTGAAAATTGCCCCCACCTGGTGGGCTTATAAGTAAGCACAATGTGAAACAGGAATAGAGAGAAACATCTGAGCTTCCTATTCGATATCAGCTCTTCATCATCCTTAGCCATCTAATACCGGTATTTTACTGGCTGTCATGTTAAAAAGCTTTCTGTATGGGGCAAATGATTGTAGTAGATGCAAAATTACAAATTTATACAAATATAAAAGCAAAATGAAATCAGTAAGTTAAACTTAATAATGGAAAACACCTTTTTAAGATAATTCCTAATCTTTTAATTATTCTAAAATAACTGTTGGTTTATAGCTTAATTTGCATATTTTTTCTAACATAAGACAAATTTATAATATGAATATATTTAGATGCATACAATATTTGATACTGCAAATAATAATAAAAATAAGCTCACTGGATTGTGAGGCACATTTTTTTAAAAGGTATGATGCAAAGGAAGGTATGTAAAGGTGAGTATGTTCATTAGCTTTAATAACCTGACTGTAAGGGGGTGCAACTCTGTTCTTTGTACCAGGTAGGTAGTAATATGCTACAGAGCACAAATAAATTTTCTCTTTTTCAAATGTGAAACAGGCTTTGTACAGCATGCATGTTGTTACCAGAATGATTCAGAAGGTTTATAGTTTTAGTTTAAGGCTTGAAAGGCTTTGTCCATTGAATCAAGCATGGAGAGTGTATTTGAATTCTTAACAAATGTGATGGCTGTAAATCACTTGTGTTTTGTAGAGAGGTTTAGGTTATACTGAGCCGGTGAAAAGAGCATTTTGCTAGCTGCTTTCACTGTAAAGTGTATCCTGAGGGTCTTTATATGGTTGGCCTAATTCTGCAACTGCTTATATCAATGAAGATCAGAGAACTATATTGAAATGATACAAGTTACATTTGGGCAAAGTAGCGGATGCCTTAGTATTTCATTCCTCCAAGACATTTTTCTCTCTTATTTAGTACACTGGTCCATAAGAGTCATTGTGTGTATCACTCAACTGAATGCTAAATGATGCAAGCAAAAGAAAGAATGCAGACACTTACCCTTTTTCAAGTTAGATGATGTAAAATATCCGGGAGAGACTTAGGTTTCTAAGGCTGGTCAAGTATTCAGGATTTTGTTATTTCTATTTATTATAAATAGGCATCCTAGCACAAATTTAGAGCTAAACTTCAAGGATCCAGATAGTCTAAGTATTTTATTGATTACATTTTATACACTGAAGTAGAACACAAAGTGTAAGGTACTTTGTGATTTATTTTTTTTTAGTACACTTGTATCAATACATGGCACTAACCATTTGAAATTGCAGTCAAATTATCTACTGCTATGAGTCCATTCATGTGAAACTACCTGCAGATAATATATTTTCTTTTGATACCACTGGCTTTTGTATTAGCTAATATGACAATACAATTTCCTTTATGATACTGGTATATTAACGTGTAATTATACAGCCTGTGTTGGAAGTCTCTTCTTTTAAGACTTGGCTGGGTTGACAACTCTACCCATGAACAGAAGGCAACTGGTACGATGTTCATAGATCAGAAATAAAAAGGGGCGGTCGACAACAAAGCGAATCTGAGTAGAAAGAGGCATGAACCCGACATTGGTTATTGCTCCAGCCTCTGTGCCTTCCTCATTCACAGTTATCGTGCCTTGGTGATTGAACTGTTTAAACAAAAAAAGGAAAACAAAAAAAAAAGAGATATTGAGGATCTTGTCAGAATACTCAAATGATGTGCTCACAGCCTCCCCCCCCCTGCCCCGCCATGTCCTGCACGTGGCTCCCTGGTGAAACTCTTCCCGGTAACTCCTATGCAGCAGCAATCCTTTGCTTTTGGTTTGTGAATAAGCCTGTTCCTGACTGACCATAACACTTTCACTGCCTTTGACATCTGATTAAACATGTTCCTCATTATATGAATAGACAAGGACATGCAGAGAAACCCACATCCCTCCTACCTCCTCCAGGAAAGATGAGAAAAAAAAAATCATTTTAGCTTACTGTGAATTATTTTTACTGTGTTGCCACATTTTCAGGTGATATAGTTAAATCAGAAAGGAAATTAAGAGGAGAGGAGTAAATACCCTGTCAATGGTGACTTTCTCATCCGATATACCAGAGTAGTCGCCTTTTTCATTGAACAGTTCTTCTATTCCCATGGATCTCAGATAACCAATCAAGTTATAACTCTTCTCCAGCTTAAATTTAGGCAGAACCACTTCTCTTGTTCTAGTAAAAATAAAAATAAGAATGCAAAGTCATTGAGGAGATATGTATATTTGCATGACTCCTTTGCTTTACATAACTGTTGTGGTTTGAGTTTTTTGCTGTCTTCAGCAAGCAGGACACAGAAATGTACAGGACTATTTGCTGTACTTTTACTTACAAAACTTGGGCATCATTACTTTTAGGCCATGTTTTAAAAAAATTAATTCCTCTCCCAAAACTGTTAGTTTGTCAAATAAATATTTCATGTATGATGATTAAAATTATTTATGTGTATAAGATGTATGGCTTTGAGCAGTTCAGCACATGGTTGGATATACTTGTAATAAATGTTGAACTGCCAGATTTTCTGGAGTTCTAAGTTGGACATTTGTCACATATTGTGTACAATAGAAATAGGCTGGCTTCCTGGATAGCACATCAAATCAGGTCTTTTTATCTTTTTATCAAGTCTGAAGACAGATACCACCTAGTCTGTCGTCTTGCACAAGACAGGCTATATAATTTTTCTCTCCAGTAATTGTGATGTCCATTGTTGATGGCTGAATATGTGCCTTTACACAACAGGTATGTTGAAATGCATAGTGCTGAACTGAACATAGGCGGCTTTCCATATGATTGAGATTATTCCGCACAAATAACCTGTTATTATCATACTCCTGGTTTTCCTTGTAAACTTTGTAAACTTTATCAGTAAGGACTTTTTCTTTAAATCTACAACATAAAATACTGAATACAAAGAGTTTTGAAACTCTGTTAGAATCATCCACCTCAGTCATCCTTGATTTCTTGACAGCATTTAAATTTTGAGACATCACTGGTCCTGATTTTTAATTCAATAAATGCATCTTTTTGGGGGTTTTGTTTACATTTAATGTTTTTAATCAAAATATCATATGTTATCTTCTGTGCTCTTTACTTACCCTTGTCAATCTCATCAAGAAAATACATTAAGACTTTAACAAGATGTACTTTTCAGCAGATACCTGTTTGTCATGCTCTTCTGCCATTTTTCTACCACTTGAGGTGTTATCTG
Organism: Phaethon aethereus; assembly: GCF_964289735.1. NCBI lineage: Eukaryota > Metazoa > Chordata > Aves > Phaethontiformes > Phaethontidae > Phaethon > Phaethon aethereus. Next base: position 10,214,162 of record NC_138593.1, on the reverse strand, counting down.
CTTTTCTAGAGCTTTCATGCCAGAGAGTTTGTGTGGAAGTACAATCAGCATACTGATGTTCCCCACGAACGGGAGCTGGATCACGCCGCAGTCTAGCTCAGGGTCTGCAGCAGCTAGGAAGTTCCCTTTAGTCTGCATCATAGGAACCTTTATTGTTTGCTTCTCATTCAGTCGGAAACTTCTCTTCATTGTCATTTCCACTGGAAACTTATTCTCCCAAGTTCCTGTTAATACAATGCAGAAGACAAATAAAGAAAAAACCCCAAGATCCTTGCCCAATAACATATTCACAGAATAACAGTTTACACTAAACTGTAATTCATGTGAATTGGAAATTACTGTAGGAGATTGTTGATTTCAATTAAGCCTGGCTAGCAAGACAAGTTTTAAAGTGACTTCAAAATTCCTCACTTGCTTTCTAATTTAATGTTTATCTGATTTGAATGTTCTGAATTACAAAAGCAGGTAAACACAAACTGGAGATCTGAAAGAGCTTGATATGTATTATTTTTTTCTACAAGGAACCTAGAAATTACAAAGTTGAAACAAATGCAAAATATTTGACAGGGTCTGCACCTAGTGAAACAACTGACACAGCTGTATTTTCTGAGAGATCTGATACTTGAAACCAGACTGTTTCAGGCGTCAGAAATGTCAGGTTAATTAATGGCTGTTTTCTTTTTGCATAAAAGAGATTATGCTGAAGGCATTATCTTGACTTAGTCCATTCAAGCCAGATAGCTTTCTTCAGTAAGACATCGTGATGAATTTGGGTGTTGACTGCTTCATTCTATGTTCCAGTTTGTGATTTTGGCACACCTACATGAGCCTGTCATCTGACGGGTTTATGCCCAAAGAATACAATTCAACATATTTTGCAGCCCAGAAAGCTTTGCCATCAGTGTTTTAATCTTTCTATGTGAAGATTCTTTGGTAACCCAAATATTTATTGACTGCATAAAAGAAGGTGCTTTTTAAAAGTGATGTTCCCGTTGATCTCTTTTCAGAACTGAGGCTCTGGAAAAAACATTATTTTTTTCTTAATGGGCAGACAAAGCTAGAATTTTATAGTGGAAATAGGTATTTCCTGTTTAAACTCTGGATTTTTAGGTCACCATTGGCAAGCAAATACACAGGGAGTGTGGCTGTGACTGTGTGGAGAGACTACAAATTGAACCTTAATTGGTAACCTTTTTAAAAGGTTGCAAGTGATTCTGAGATCCTTAATCTGACTTTGGCAAATTGACTGCGAAGGAACAAAAAACCCCTTAAGTCCAACTTTCATTCTAATTGTTTCTTCATGTGTTGGGCTGATGTGGAGTAGTTTGAGAAGTGATCAGACTGTGGTTAATATTCTGAAGGGAATGGGATATAAAATGGATTATGCTATTTCCAAACAAATTGTCTTGCTTCTCAGGGAAAACCAACATCTGGCTGTTCTTCAGGGAGTTCTTCACAGGCGTTAGGACCCTAGCTAGCTAAAGACATGAAGCTGCTGTGGGCCAGGGCAGCTTCAGCAGCACTGTCATCCCCTGAGGAATGGGAAGCATTTATCAGCTCTTCCTAGTAAAAGAGAGGAGCTGGGGAATGTTTTTTCTTGGGTTCACTTTTGCAGCTGTGTTTGTCTTGGGGTAAAATACTGTTCTCCAGCAGGAGGCATGTGGTCTTCTGGGATCAGCTGAAACCAGTTGGCATTTGACTTCAGTGACTTCCTGTTTTGAATCTTCCCACCAAGATGTCTTTTAGGCCCATCTGCGGTGGTGGATTGTTGTCTCCACTGATTGACTTCTCTCTTGCATTCATGACTAGAATCTCAGAAAAGTAATTTTGGACCTGTCAAGATTTGTCAGTTATCAAAAGCTGCTGTGATCTACCATGGCTAAAATAACCAGCTCCAACTTGACAGGAAACTCAGAAATGATAGTTCAGACCTCTGCAGGATGGAGGGTAAATGTCAGGTGGAGGTAGACTGGACACTTATACAAGATAAAACTTGCTTCTTGCCAATGTGCATAGTTTCCAATAGCTTCTTGATGGTATTTAATATAAAAGGAGCTTGAGACTTCATGGTGTTTGGCAAGTATCCCATTACTTGGTATCACTTGTACTGAGCACCTCTGTGTACCTGAGAATACTCATAGTTTTTTTAGCTCTAAGGGGTTAACAGAGCTTGTCTGCAATAATACAGACAGTGTAAACACTGTAAGTGGAAAGATGTGGACAAAAATTAGAATGTCTAGAAGGACTAGTGGGGAAACTAGGATACCCAGGAGCAGAACTTGCTTTTAAAAAGTTCAGTTCCACTCGAAATAAAATTACCAGAAGGCTCTCACTGTAAGCCGAAAGAGTGGGAGATGGCGATATAGAATTGGTCTTTTTGATTTTGAGGGTTAGAAATTACAGCCTTCAGCAGACATCACCAAAGCAATTTGGACTAACAGGACTCTGTGGGGAGAAGAAAATGCCGACAGTCTTTTTGGTCTTGATGTCTCAAGAGTTCAAATACTAAAGCTATTTAGTTTTTGGTGGTGTTTTTCTTATTTTGAGCTAGCACAAGTGTTTAATAATTTCGGAGTAAAACGAAAAGGTATTTTAAATTTGACCAAATTGTGAAAAAATAATGTATCTGTTTCACTTTGCATAATCCTTTTCTTAGGATGGTCCAATGGACAGTAAAGCCATGTATTTAATATGATGTGACCATCAGAGGTGTGCTTAAGGATACAAGGAAGTCCCTTTTGGATGGTGCTTCAGAATAGGGGATTATTTGGATATTATGCTAATGACTGCTTTGAATCTTTTAGAGACACAAGTGGCATTATTCAAGGAAGTAATGCCTTGCAAGTGAGTGGGAAAAGGTACTTTTCATAAACTTACAGGAATGGTGTTCCTGTAATCAAATGCTGAGAAGGCAGGTGTAGAAGAGCCATTAAGTATTTATTTCCTGGAAGCAAGGACATAATTGGAAAAAAGAAACTCCTTTATAAGTTATAGCAATATTTGGAAGTACAACTTTCCATCCTTTTGTGCTAATGTATCTTTCCTTACCAGTGTTTTAAGTCCCCTTCATCTGATTTTCATCTTAATTAGTCAGTAACAGATTTCCCTTTTTTCCTCAGTTCCTCTTTCATTGGCACCTCCCACCTTTTGCTCATTTAATATAATTTTTAAAGTTTGTTGAAAAACTACTGACCTTTCAACCTGAGGCAGATAACCAATGTTGAAAATCTCACCACAGACTTGAAAGTAAGGATTTATAATAAGAATATATTGTAGTCTTTACTTTAAGCTTCTTTAACTGTTCAGCCTATAGCAAAACACATATCAGCAGGCAGTTCTTGCTGAATTAATGGAAATATTCCAACTAGTGAATGCATTTGTTTTTAGTTTAGAAGAATACTGCTTTGGTTACTCTTTTCAGTCCCCTGTATAGGTTTGTTGACAAGGATCATGCTCTGATCATAGAAAAATACATACTTTAAGCTGAAATTTTTTATAGTTATTCCTATGAACCCTGAATACTTCAGAAATGTTCAGTGTTTTAACTGAAGGTCAGCCTGTACCATTTCAGCAAAGCCAATCATTAGAAGCAGAACTGAATGTGACTAATAACTTGCACATGAATTAATACCTCACCATCTGAGACTCCTTACAAAGCTTATGCTTTCTGAGGCTATTCTGCATTCATATGTTTTTTAGTTTCACTTTTAGACTATGAGATTTTGGCTGTAATAAGCATTTTCTGTATTTGTACAATATCCACTAACTTCAGGGCATGACTGGAACATCAGTGTGCTACAGAAACATGCAAAAATCGGCTAATAATAGAGATTCTTCTTAATGAGGGAGCTGGTAGGCTTTTTTGAACTGTAGGCTGGTTTAAGTTCATTTCGGGATTTCTAATGAAGTATGTAGTGAATTGCAAACTGAGAAAATCCATTGTTAAGATTGAAATAACAGATTCTTACCTTTAAAGTAAAGACAATTAAGAATCATCATCAGTGTTGTAGGGTTTACATTCACAAGAGCGTCCTTTATTAAGCCTTTGGTCAGCTTCAAGATGCGTTCATTGGTTTTACTTATGAAGTTAGGATCCGAAAAATCAGCTGGTTGGGCATCAGCAAAGTAGTAAGTTTTCATATGGTTTCTGAAATCATTCAGAATAGAAAAGTCCTTCTGAATATAAAGGTCATTGACAGACCTCAGTGTATAACCAAAATTGCGCCTGAAGAGCCGATGAGTGAGTTTGCGGAAGAGATTATGAACAGTCATGAGCTCGTATTTGGTGCTGGCATTAATGAAGTCTTGAAAGCCAAGAACAGATAATACTTCCTGCTGAGTTTGACCCTTCAGACCCAGAGAAATCATTGCCATTGCGGTGGAAATGCCAACAGGAGCCATGAGAATATTATCTGAAGAGTTGGCTTTGTCTGCCACACTGCGGTAAAGGTTGAAGCCAAAGTTTGCATTGAGGATATTGAGGCGCTGGATTCTGGTTTTGCCTTGGAATAGTTCAAGAATATTTCCTTGCTGAATTTCAGAAACCATGTATGGGCCAGCATCAATAATGTCACTGTAGTCATCTTCACCCAGTATCTTGTCAAGATCTAGGTAGTCTTCTTCCTCCTCCTCTTCAGGAATCAAGTCATTAGTGATAGTGTTTTCTCTGTGGAACTCTGGTGGTAGGTTTGGCATATCATAGGTCCCATTTTCATGTGGCTGTGCATCTTTAAGGCTTTCAAAATGCTCAGTGAAGTCCTTGACTCCACAAAATGTGGAGGTTATGATGAGAGCAAGGGCAAGCAAATGAAATAAGAACTTCATTCTGACAGGTCAAAACCTGGAAGACAGCGTAACACAGTTGAGAGAGTGTAGGGTAATTGAATTTTAGTTATCTATTCCCTAATTTTAGGTCCACGCTGAATTCTGTCATAGCAGAATATCTACAGTTACCTTGTTTGACAGCATTTTTTTTTTTTAGTGGAACAGAGCTTAATTAGATGGATAAATCTGTTTTACTGGTAATAGGTTTTGCTTACATAATGCCTCCAGTCTGCCAAAGAATTGGTTGACCTCCTCTCATGGAAGTTGTCATTATTGGCATATTTCAGCAATAACAAACTCATTACCTAAAAATATGTGGGACCCTTTATTTATAAACCCGTAACACTTAAAATGTTTACTAACTGTATTACTAGTGTATGCTAAAAATATGATGTGAACATAAGTTTGAAGATTCGAGCTTGGTAGGAGGAGTGACTAGGCATCCACTAAAGGAGCATACCAGAAGACTGAGATGTACTGAGGAGTTTGAAAAACAGACATTCTGTAGCTACAACAAAAAATGAGAATTTTATGGGAGTATTTTTGGAAGAGCAAAGCTGAAATTTGATGGAATAAAGGAGAACTAGGGATTTAGCAACAAACCTGGAGAAAGATGTGCATTTGCACTAAACACCGTTAGTGGGACTGCACTGTTAAAACAAAAATCTTACTAAATTGTTGATTGGAATGTTTTTTAAATTAAGTAGTCCAATATACATACCAGTACATCTGTGAATAAGACCACTGCTTGAAGGAAAATATTTTCAGACATGTTGTAGCAGGACTGAAGTAACTGAACTAACTTTAATTTTTGAAACTCTCCCCCTGAACTAGTTAGCCTGAAATCCTAAAAGCATTTAAGGTGATTATCCCATACAAAAAAAAAAGATTTTGCAACAGGGAAGGAACTACAGAAGGTGCTTTTAAAATTATTTTTACACTGTGACTGAATGACTCAAATCAGTCTTTTTCTTACTATTTCTTCATAAATTCATTACTTTTTGTCCCCACCCCCAGAAGTCAGGCCCTTAGGGCTGAGATACTCTGTCCAGTAACTGTTGATAAATGTTTTCTGCTTTTGGTATAGAAGAATTTGCTGTCTGTAGTTCCCAACTTTACATGCTTGTCTTCAGCAACATGCAATTATTGCTTAGCTGCACTTACACAGGCAGAATATTCCCCCACTCTGCAATATATGTCTTTGGTCAGATCTACCTGAATTAATAGAAGATGTAAATGAAGCTTACCTTTAAGCCACTGTACAGAAAGGATGTGTTGAATAGCTCAAGTAAGGGGAATGGCAGGGTTTAAATCTGAACTTTGACGCTATTTTTTTGTATGTCTCCCAAAGTAAACATTCTCTAAACCAAACACTGCTAAACTTACTTCGTCAGCCAAAATCCCTCCCTTGCCTAGTGATCTCTGCTGAATTGTATGTTGTTTGTTGAACTACTTTTATGGCTCTGCAGGTACTTGTTCACTTTTGAGGAAGATCTTTGAGCAAGAATTGGTGCGTATGTAAAGTTTCAAAGTCAAGCACACACATAAACTTGACTGTTAATGACTAGTAAAAGCCATGTCGCTGCTATTTTATGCTGAAATGGGGGGGCATCATACTGCAAACATGATTGAAGTCGCTGTGGTTGTGATGGTCAGGCTTCTTCAGTCAGCCACAGCGGTGCAAACATTTGTGTTGCACAAGCAACTTTTTACCATAGTACCATTCACCAGCTTAAACTCAGATTAGTTTTACTATAATAGAGGGATTTTTTAATGTGGGTTTTTTTTTTTTAAATAAACAATCTGCCTCATTATTTACAAATATACCCAAAGTTGGCTTTATACAAGGCTTCACTGAAATACTGTTGGCTTTCATACCTCGAGGGAATTATTGTACGTTTAGAAATAATCTCTTCAAGTTAGATTAGAATTTAGCATTTTCTGAATAAAGTTTACAGTAATAGTATACAGTCATATTGAATAAAACTTGTGCTTTAATGGGCCATTTATTTCACTTTTTAAACTCTGCCTGTGCTTCTGACAGTTTTTAGGATTACACACTATGAGCTTTGTTACATTAAAATTGCATATCGTGTTGGCTGGCAGTATGAAGTGTGCTCCTGCAGTGGTAGCAGCTGTTTGTGCAAAAAGTATCAGAGAATTCTAATAAATGCCTTGAAAATAATGCTCTTTCACTTGCTTGTTTAGATAGTAAATTCTCCAGAACTGATGTCATTGTGTGCGTGGGTGCAAACAATGAAAGCTCCCCAATTGGTGCCTCAATGTATTTCCACAAAGCCAATAAACAATAGCAACCAGAAGTATGTTTGACTAATATTTATTTGGTTTTGAGTTCCTTTGCGGCGAAGCAAAGCTGCATGGCATTGTCTTCAACACAGTTTAAAGGACCGTGTGGTCTTTTCCTCTCTGCAGTTGATAGTATACTAATATTATATATTCTCTTCAGAGGTTACTGTATTACTCCTGTGTAAAACAAAGGAAATTGTTACTTGAGGCATCTCAAATGTTAGCATTTAAGATATTCTAACAAGATCTAATTTTCTTCAATCTAACAATAGCAATGTAATACTAGTTTTCATAGATGACAAAGAATATGTCATCTTTGTAAATCATAGTAAAGAAGGTGTATGAACTGATCCCTTAGCATGGAATTAAGTTATTGTAACTCCCACTGTTTTCTGATGTTAATTTTGATTTCTTTCGTAGCTCACTAGACGCTTGCCACCAATCAAGGAGGCCAAGCCCAGGTTGCAAAAGCTGTTCCGTGACTTCTGGTTGTATTCGGTGCTGATGGGATTTGCTGTGGAAGGATCAGGTAGTGTAAATTCTGAGTGCAACATTGCTGCTTACATTTAAACTCTTGATGAATGCTAAGTGTGCCTGTATGCAAACCATTCACAGTAGACTGAAGAAAACTTACAGGCATAAAGACGCTACAAAGCAAACAGCTTACGTGACAGTTCTCTGGAACGATGTTTTTACATCTTTGATGTTTTGCTATGAGATTTGGCACAGTACAACTTGTACTTGGGTTTTTTTCTAAGTTAATAGCCGTAGTTAAGTATGAGTTTTGATAGTTCCTGAAATGGAAGATCAGACACATGGGGTATGATGGTAATGAAGTAGAAGCTTCTTATCCAGTGGGAAACTTCACTTGGAATTACCTATAAATGTTTATTATGTTTGGAACGTGGAACGCTTGTGTTGAGTGTTTGTGGTTAAGTGCATGAAAAATTTGCCCTAGGAAGAGTGCAAAGCTTGCTAACGCAAGACTTTGTGAATCTTAATATTGTTTTTCTCTCCCACCCCACCGTCTCCTTTATCCTTGTGCCCCAGGTCTCTGGCCAGAAGAATGGTATGAAGGTGTATGTGAAATTGCCACCAAGTCTCCATTACTCACATTTCCCAGCAAAGAACCACTTCGGTCTGTTCTTCAGTACAATTCTGCCATGAAGAATGATACTGTGACTTCTGTAAGAATTAATTTCTTCTATTATCTCCTTCCATAGTATCTGTCAGTGTTAAATGATATGGTAATCGTGACATATAGAAATAGCACAATACCCCTTGAACCTGCCTCCTATTAGTGAAAAAAAGCTTTTTTACACTACTGTTATGGCAGCAGTGTACATAAATGGCTTGAGGTTAGTTTTACTGGTGTTAATAGAAGCGTTTAGGGTGGTAGCTACACTGTTTTGATTAGGTGTAGAAACCAAGTCTTTGTGGAGATGGGAGCCTTTTAATAATTTTTCATTCTTTTTGTATCAGACAGACAAAACTTGTGCTTATTTAAAAAGAAATCAACAAACTTTGGAAGGAAAAACCACATTCAGTCTTTCAAAGAAGTGTTAAGTGAGCTTTTTGCCTTTTTATCCTCTGGCTTGGTACTGGTATACTTTTCTCCCTAGTGTTTGCAGGATAGATTTTACCTGAGGACTATTTATAGAAGCAGCATAAAGTGGATTGAAGAGTTGCAGCTTATGAAATGTCTTTGTCTGGCTCTCAAATAATACAGAAATCTGAAATTGTACCTAGATACTTATTTCTGTGACATTAAAGAATGGCACAACAGATCCATGAAGTTTGAGAAGCTGGACAACATTGATCAAACTTACATGCATTGGGTGTAGGAATTGTATTTCTTCATTGGTATAACTGCATGGAAACTAGCAGTTATTTCAGCAGGGAGCTTGACTCCAGTATTTGTGTTTAATTCTGTATTGGAAAAATTGTGACTTGCTGAGTCAGAGCATGGTGGTCATGGTCTGCAGACAGAAGCATCCTGGCATATTGTTTGTGAAGGTTAAGAAATAAACAGAGTAATAGCTGAAAGCAAATGTTTTCGGAACACAAACTAATATAGTACTCCCGCTTCAGATAACTTCATGTATTCATCTCTAGGCTGAATTAAATGAATTGCGGAGTACCATAATAAATCTCTTGGATCCTCCTCCGGAAGTGTCAGCGTTGATCAATAAGTTGGACTTTGCCATGTCTACCTATCTCCTTTCTGTTTACCGCCTAGAGTATATGAGGTATATATATACTTTTTTCACTGATGAATTTAAAAAAAAATAATTTAAAAATTGTATGTTCAAGTCAGAATTGCCAGACACTAAGGTAAATGAGAGTCAGTATTTTGAGTCACATTAGCTCTATTGAAGATTCAGGACTGTGATTTCATTTGCACAAAAATGCCTTTAGTGTAGATAGAAGGTATGGAATAATACAGTAGGCCCCGAAAAATGGGATCTCCTCTGCATAGCAACTAATAGAAGATGGACAAAAGGCTTCTTCAAAGGAATGTCTTGCAAGTGTAAAATACCCTCTGCATAGAGTCTTGTCATTGCACCTCTGAAGGATAGTGTAGACGCTTGCCTATTCTGTGAGATTAGTGTAATGTAGGAGCTGAGAAATTTTTTTTGTAGTGTACTTTTTTCCCCTCAGTAGTGTGCATTGGGTTGTAGTAATCAAACATACTGAATTCACAGACTGTTTCGTTTTTTTAAGTGTACTTATTAATACTGTTCAAAGAAGTGTATAGCTGAAAGCTGAGGTGGAGGTCTAGCAGTGAGGAAAGTAGGAAGAAATTTCTCCGTCATGTTTTTACTTTGACAGTAAGTGACAACAGGGATGACCATTTCCAGAAACATCTTGGCTGTACTTGAACAATTTTTTAAATAAGTGATATTGCTATCATATGCAAATATAACAAATACAAAGCCTGTAGAAATGCCAAAGATTGTACCATGTTTATGTTTGTGGTGATTGTGTAAGTACCTCATCGTCAGGTTTCCCACTCCTGAGGTGTGAAAGTTATTCCCTCGGTGACAAACAGGTGTTTTATGATCTGAGCCCTGTTAGTTGAATGTGGAAACAAATAGCAACACTGGAGACTTAAATTATTATGAAATGAGCCATGACCATACGTGTGTGGTGTGTACTGTGACGTTAAAGTACATAGACTTGTGATGAAGATGTTTAAAAGAAAAGGAAAAAAAATCAACCCTAAAACAAAAAAACAAAACAACCCACAAAACTCTTCTTTTCCTAGGGTGTTGCGTTCAACTGACCAAGATCGCTTCCAAGTCATGTTTTGCTATTTTGAGGATAAAGCAATTCAAAAAGACAAATCTGGTAAGATTACCTGTCTAGGTTATCTTGCAACTTGAGATACTAGGAAGTTATCTCCAGGCATGCAAAACTAAAACAAATCAAGCAACTATATAACAAAATTAATTGCATTCACTAGCTTGTTGCTTTATTCTTGCCAAGAATGCTGGTTTTGTTTTGAAACAGCTTGGTTCAGTGTTGGCTGAGTAAACATAAACACTTTTTAACTGTTAAACATGGTTTATAAAGCAAATGTAATTCTGATAATCAAACCTGTCACTTCTCTCGATTCCTCAGGCATGATGCAGTGTGTGATAGCTGTTGCTGATAAGGTGTTTGAAGCTTTCCTGACAATGATGGCTGATAAAGTAGGTTACATGGAAACTAAGATTTTGAATTTATATAAATGTTCTCATTTCAGTTTATGAAGGTGTGCTTGTCTTTTTCCTTAAAAACTTCATACTTCTCTTTGGCATGCTATTTAGCCTAAAACTAAGGAGAATGAAGAAGAGCTGGAGAGACATGCTCAGTTCTTGCTGGTGAATTTTAACCATATTCACAAGAGGATCAGGAGAGTTGCAGACAAATACTTATCCGGTCTGGTAGACAAGTGAGTACAGATTTAATTTTCCTGTTCTCTTTTCACATTGACTGCTTAGTGATTACTTATGCAGTTGATGACGACAATCAAGTGGATTTCTTGGCTGGTACTTCTACTGAAACATCTCCTTGAAAAATAACATTCAGTAGTATTTTTAACCTGGGCTCTGAAACCGCTGCTTAAAATGTGTGTGTCTGCTTAGTATTCTCATGGATGGAATAAAGCAGAGTGCCCATGGAATAAATGCAACCTCAACTCCTATGAAATAGCTCTACTTCGTTCGGTCTTGGAGAGCTTTTGACTGTATTGAGCTAGACTGTTGTGAGCCATGGCAAGCTTTGTGATTTCTGTTGAGTATGAGCTTACCTAGTGATGTATATAGCTAACTCTTTGAGCAGCTCCATTTCTCGATAAGATAATTTCCTTCCTCAGCTCACCATGGTTATTGCGTTTCTGAATCCTGTCTTGCTCTAGATTTCCTCACTTGTTGTGGAGTGGAACTGTGCTGAAGACTATGCTAGATATTCTGCAGACACTGTCGCTGTCTCTTAGTGCAGTAAGTTCCTTTTTCTTTCATAGAACTGATATTTTTTTTTTGCTTTGTTTTGCACTTATGTGATACTTATTTGAATTCTTAGTGATAAAAGCAAAACAAAATTAAGATTGATAAAATCTTAATTTTAAATTCTGTGAAATAAGAAGTGCTAGAAAGTTGTTGTCAAATGTGTTTCAGAAAGTCAAATTTAGCATCAAGAATAAAACAGAGGATTACCAATTCTGGGTTGTAACTGTAGAACTGTCTCATTTGAAATAAGAATTTGGTGGTGTTTGTCTGGTTTGTGGGTTTTTTTATGAATTATGGTTGTCAGATTATATTCTTTGCAGTCTGTGTAAGTGTATCCATATTCCTTAAATTTATTACATATTAGTATTTTTGAAGATGGAAATGCCTTAGAGAGTTTTGTTTTTGTACTAAATGTTGAGGAGAGGGCTTTGGATTTTTAAAAGTATTTATACTAAAACCCAAACGATTACAAAGTTTCTTTTAGAGATGTTCAAATTGACTTTAAGAGCAAATATTAGCAAAAGGTTTTGGTGAATCAGGCTTCTTGTTTGGGGAGAGTGCTACTTGTAGTGTTCAAATTAAGTGATAGTGAATTTTATCTTGCTGAGAGTTGGTAATTGTTTTTGTTTAGGACATACACAAGGACCAACCATACTATGACATTCCTGATGCTCCATATAGAATAACTGTCCCTGACACACATGAAGCCAGAGAGGTAGGTGGTCCTCCTTGATTTATCAAAGAACAAAATAATGCCTGATTTTTTTTTTATGTCTTGGAGATAAATTAGTGAGCTACTCTGAATGGTCCTTTTTTTAAAATACTTCCCTAGACAAGTTTTTTCAAGCAGAATATGACACTTGGTATTTATGTTTTTCTGAATCTTAATATTTTACTTGACTTGAAGTGTGACAGTTCTGTGCTTATCAATGGTACATTTAATTGTTACAGAAAATTTTAACTGTATCGTGTTGCTGCAACCGTCTTACTCCCTGTGTTACTTATTACACCATTAAAGCCAGTGCCTCCTGTTAAATGTCCTGTATTTTACTGATTGTATTGATGCTTTCTAATTCTAGAGTATAGTCAAGGATTTTGCTGCACGCTGTGGGATGATTCTACAAGAAGCGATGAAATGGGCTCCCTCTGTTACAAAATCTCATCTACAGGTAATGAGCCTGCTTCTGTGAAAATTTGATTTTTATAGATCTTCAAAATTAGAATTAAATTAGGTGGGGTTTTTTATTTTTCTGGCTATTCAAGCATAATGTAAAATTTTCTGTTGCTCTAAGATTTCCTTCATAATATTGACAGAGGATAATTAGAATTTTTTTATTTGATGTGACTTTTCATGTAGTCCAAACCTAAGTATCCTGAAAATAACAGGTTTGTAGACAGTTGATCATTCTGGATTTACTTCAGAAGTCAGAATTTGGTATAGTGGAATCATCTGCTTAGCAAAGTTTGTTTAGAGCTGCCACATTAGCTGAAAATATCAGCTGGACTGAAACGTGTGATTAGGATGTAAAACTTGTTTCTTGTTTCCCTCTTGGGAAGATGTTCTTTTCTGCCTTTATGGTTTTTTGTTTTGTGTTTTTGGTGTGTTTATTTTTTTTAAATACAGAGAAACACTGCTAGTAGATGAGACCACTGTAAACTACAGACTTTAATTTGAGCATGAGTGTAGTGAATGGTCACATGTGGCATAGTTCAGTAGAAAGCAGTCATAAGACCACCAGAAAAGATTACAAAAGGCTATTTATTATGTACTAGTAAAATAAATAAAATACCTTTTATGTGAACAAAAAGTCTCATTATAGCAAAATGTAGGTCTCTTCTAATCCTTGGTGAGTAGCTGAAGAAACTACGTAGTCCAGGTTAATCTTTCTAGAGGTGCCTAACTTAGTGCTGATAACAGAATTTCTGGGGAGGCTCAAGATCTTGGACACTGCAAATCTACCTGAAGTTTATATTTCCTTCCCTAAAAAAAGAACTCCAGGGCATTCTATCCTTATGTGAAAGGATAACTAATTATATTCCCTTCTTCCATGGACTCCAAAACACTTCCTTTTGTAAGGTTCTTCTTGTGAAAAGCGATTCATTTTAAAGAAGACCTCAGCCTTCAAGTATCTATGTTGATAACTTTATCCTTTTACAAAATGGAATAAGTCTTACTCTTACGTATTTAGGAGGACGTTCAGAGTTTGTTATTGCTGGGGGAACAGTGCCTAAAAGGAATGAGTAGAGACAATCTGTTTGTTGTCAGGTATATGTGTAATTAAGTTTCTGGTAGTTTATGATGATGCAACACTTGCTTATGAGCTTCCTTGTTTTGAAAAACACAGTAGTTTTCCAACAAACTTTTTTTTTTTTTTTTTTTTTTTTTTTTTTGTCAGGAGTACCTAAACAAACATCAGAACTGGGTATCGGGTTTGTCCCAGCACACAGGACTGGCTATGGCTACAGAAAGTGTTTTGCACTTCGCAGGCTACAACAGACAGAACACCACTCTGGGCGTGAGTATTGGACACAATTCTTGTTTGTTCATTTGTGTACCTGTAGAGCTATCATGCTAATTTTACAAAATTCAGTATAGCCACATAACACAGATTTTCTAAATTATCTTTGTCATAGCACTTGAACATCACTTGAAAGTGATACCTCATATCAAATCAAGGTATCTGCCAGTCATGTTGTTCTGTAAAATACTGAAAAGTAAGATGGTAACAATCAAGAAAATAAAACTGTTATCTAATGCTGTTTAAGAGTTTTCTATAGATGATTTTTAATTATTGGAAAGTAGTATCTTTGTGTAAGGCTGAAATGAGCTGCTTTCTAGAATAGTAACGTAGATGAGTGTCAGGTGACACCCATTTGCTCTGAGTTTTACATAGGTTCACTCAAAACATGCTTTTGCATTGAACATTTTATGCAGTTATATGCAGTTTTTTACAGTTCATTTTTTCTCATTTGTGGTTCTAATTTTTGATCTCCTGAAGAAACATCCAGTAGAATCTGTTGTATCATCAGCCAGCTTGTTTTCTAGCAGTTTTCTGAAACTGCCTCCACTCCCAGCTTTAGCAGGGTTTCCTTTTGGTTCTGTTAGTGTCCTTCTAGACAGTGCCAGTCACTAAATGTAAACAGAGTAAAGAACTCTGAGGACTCAGGAAGGCAGTCACATAGTTCCCTAAAGGGGCAAGGTGAAAAAACTGATAGAAAAAAGACTATGCTGGCAGAAACTAGAAACTTTACAACTGGAAAGGAAAGAAGAGAAACAATTTTCTCATTTTCTTAATATATTAACAGTATTTGTTTTTATTAAGGCCCTCCTGCATGTCAACCAAGTAACAAAAGCTCTTTCAGAAAGCTTTCAAATTGCTATGAGTTTGTTTTGCTTTATTCCTGTGGACTGGACATTGCTAATGCAAAGATGATAGTACACAAATTTTATTTCCAAGATGTGTAATAAGAATAATTCTCAAAAGTTTATCTGTTGCTCAGCCAAGCTAGCCATTAGCAGTACTGAAGCAAAACATTGTAGGAGTGTTGAATTTTTGGTGGTTTTGCTGGCCTTGTATATTAGTATTAAATACTCATTATAAAAAATTCATTTTACACTATGAGGAATCATTCTTTTTGTTTGTTTGTTTGTTTTTGAGGAGACACCTCTGAGTCACAAATTCCTGAGTGCTTCTGCAAAGGGAAACATGGATTACTAGCGTACTTATTAAAGACAGGGACAAAATCTTCTTTCCAGCGCATTACTGTCAGTTCAGCAAACTGTTGCATGGAGAGGGCAGAACCAAGATCGCATCTCCTCTTCTCTCTTCTCCCTTACCTGTTCATGAAAAGGGAGCAGCAGTCCCAGAGATTATACCCTTTATATGGTTTGGGTTTTTTGTCTTTCAAAAAGTATATCCAACTATATATATATTTCAAACTGTATCCATGGGATAAATGCACATGTTCCGTATTAACTTTTTATCAGTCCTGGTACTGTTGTACCTAATAGTCCTGATACTATTCTGATCATAAGCATAAGGAAAACTGAACTTAAAACATGTGTGAAGGTATAAAAAGAAAAAAAGACAAACGATTGGATATGAACAGTGTAAACACCTACATGTGGTCTGGTCATAGGCAACCCAGCTAACTGAAAGACCTACTTGTGTGAAGAAGGACTACTCCAACTTCATGGCTTCTCTTAACTTGCGCAACCGCTATGCAGGAGAGGTAAGTACAGGATTTCTCATGAGTGTGGAGTATCCATGAGCTCTGGCACGGCTTTTCAGGGGATGATGTCCCTTCCAACCTAGATTATTGTATGGTTCTATGTTATTTTAAGCACAGATAAAGGGTATAATTTTCGTAGGTTATTAAATAGATCATGTTACTGTTGGTCTTGCAGAAAGTTCTTAGATTGCACATAAAGCTAAAGATTTAGCAAAGTAGTAGAAAAAGATGTCTCTGTTCCTTAATCAGCACATGACCAATGCTAAACTAAATTCCTAAAAATATTGTTCCCTATTGAAAAACCCATTATATTTTACAGGTTTCTGGAATGATTCAGTTCTCAAATGCTACAGGACGAACATCTGACCTGAATAAACTGATGGTCAAAGAGCTGAATGATGCCCTTGAGTCAGGCCACACTGAATTCTACACCCAGGCCATGTTTAAGTTGACTGCACTGCTAATAAGCAGCAAAGGTAATGAAAAACAAATGGGAGTTCTGCTTTCCATTCTGGCTGTGAGTGCCAAGAGTAATGAACTACAAAAACTATCTGTATACAAACCCGGTATGCATCAACTTGAAGCAAAACTGTGATTTGAGGTTTTTTTTCAGTTAGCCTTCGCTTCTAACTTAAACTAGAAGCTATTTATTAGGAATTGATTTTTACATACTGTGCACATCAATTTCATGCTGATGTGAAAAGCATTTACTTATTTTGTTGGAGAAATCTGAGTGTATGTTTGTTTTCAGACTGTGATCCCCAGCTCCTTCATCATCTGTGTTGGGGACCCCTGCGAATGTTCAATGAACACGGCATGGAAACAGCAATTGCTTGCTGGGAGTGGCTGCTTGCTGCCAAGAATGGAATAGAAGTGCCGGTACGAAGCTGTTTAACAGCTCTTCCTCTGCCTGTGCAAGGCGAGGGAAGAGAAAATTTTGAGAGATTCACGGCTACTGTGAATCTGTATTAAGTAAGGATGTTAAATGCATTGTTAATCACTTTAGCCTGCCAGGAAATCTCTGTTCATGTGTTATTGGAAGTCTGAGCGCCAATAGTGGACTGTGGGAAATGGATTTTTCTCAGCAGCAGGAATGATACAGCAAAGGAAAGCTGTTAGGATCTCAACTGTGCAACTTACTTTGCTGCTGAGATGCCAATGAATCAGGTTCTAAACTACAACAGTTTATAGAATGGTGTTTCAAAAGAAATAGAAATCACCCTGCTCATCAGCCAGAGCCTCTGTTATCTGGCGTTGCACACTTGCTTAAAAAATGGGTTTGCAAGTGTCCTAATCCTGTAACAGGCTAGACCAGCTGTATTTTGTGAGATGGCGATAAATCTAATAGCAATAAAGCAACTCAGCATGGTGTAGTGAGAGCCCACACACAGCTGGGGAAGCTGCCTCTGGTAATTGCTCCAGTTAGTGAGCACTAAGTGTTTCACTTGCTGGAGATAATCATCAATCTAAATTTATTCAGGTCAGTTTACATCCACATTTCAGTGTTTAACTTCTTAAGGTTTCATTTTTTTCTCTTAGGCTTCTGGAAAATTTCTTTGTATCTTGTTGAGGAGATCAGATAAGCATCCTTGGTTGCTGGGCCTCCTTTCTACAAAAGGATGCTGCTCCCTAGAGCAGGTTCAGAAAGTTGAATTACGTACCATCTTTATGTTGTGCGCTTCATCAGCTGTCTGTGCTCAGGGGCCAGACTGTGTGAGAACCTGGCATATGCTTGTCTCTGCTGTCCTGGTGCTAGAGGCAGTAACCTTTAGAAGAGGGGAAGGAAGGACAGCACCAGGTGATCTAAAAGTTCAGTCTCCTCAATAAAATACAGTGCTCTTCTGGTGTTGCTCTTAGTCTTTCTGTTACTAGCTGAACTTCTGTGCAAGTCTTTCTTCCCTTTGTAATTTAGGATCTGAAAGAAACATTTTATTGCAGGTGGGGTTTATAGACCTGTTTCTGCCTTTTCTTTAATGTTGCAGTGAATTTTAATTGATGTATTAGATTCTTGTGTGCCCTGTGGAGAAAGATTGTGCTTTCCGTATAAGAAGTTGTTCTTGAAACAGGAAAAACTGTAATCCTCCTTTTTGCAGTTCATGCGGGAAATGGCAGGAGCCTGGCAAATGACAGTGGAGCAGAAAGTTGGCCTGTTTTCTGCTGAGCAGAAAGAAGCAGATCCATTAGCAGCCTCAGAAGAAAGCCAGCCAAGGCCTTGTCCGCCAGAGGTGACCCCACACTACATCTGGATAGAGGTGTGTATTTCTTCTGAACGTCGCATGTATGGCGGTGTTGCAGTGATGCTGTGATTAAGCTTCTTTGCACTATTTGTTCTCATGATTTGGGAAGGGAGTGGAGTCATGATGGTAGTCCCTCTGCCTCAAAGCCAGGAGACATAGTCTTTTTAGATGAGCATAATAATTGAGGAGTAGAAAGGTGTTTGAAGCAGAATAGACTGGGGGTTTTTTGAGATGAAAAAAGGTCAAAGAAAGCACAGCATATCTTTCTCTCTGTCTCAGTTTTTGGTGCAGAGATTTGAAATAGCCAAGTACTGCAGTTCTGACCAAATAGAGATCTTCTCCAGCCTGCTCCAGCGGTCCCTTTCGTTGAACATTGGAGGGGCAAAAGGCAGTTTGAATCGGCATGTGGCAGCAATTGGACCCCGATTTAAGTGAGTAGGTTTGTTTTTTTTCCTTGGTGGAAGAAATAATGTCATAGAGGGTTGGGAGAAAAAACCTAAACACTAAATGTGTTACTTGTCCTTGGCTTCAAGTGGTGAAAATTCCTTTAAAAATCTGGAATGACGTAGAGTCTAAGCTCTGTTTTCAGAGCAGAAATAGCTTCACTTTAGCTTGAAAATAATTTTTGGTGCTTCAGAAAACTTCATGGGATAATTTCGTGTAGTGAATTGCCTGCATCATGGGTCCAGTCAATGTATCAGTTGGGGATAATTTCACTCCATCAATTGTTTTCACTTTTTGTGCCTTGCAGACTTCAACTTTCTAAGGTTCAGTAGTCACAGCTGTAGGAACAGACTGATGATAATAAAAACAGTTTGACAAGAGCTCCGAAACAGACACTTTTCAATGAGTTGAATAGAGTTACAGCTGTAGCTGTGGTTTGTATGGTGTTGCGTTGGTCACCGTTTTAGGAATGCCAAAATGTTCATTTTCTAACTATTTTGCTTATTAGGTTGCTGACTCTGGGGCTGTCTTTGCTGCATGCTGATGTGGTTCCAAATGCAACTATTCGAAACGTTTTGAGAGAAAAGATTTATTCAACTGCCTTTGATTATTTCAGGTACTGTTTTATGTGCAACTTCTCACTGAAAGTGTGTGTGTGATTTCCTGAACCGCCCATGATACTTCAAAGCATCAGCTGTCTTTCTTTTCTAGTGATTTAACGTCTTCCTTTCCTTTTTTTCCCATTTTAACAGAAACTTTTCTTTTCCTTGTGCTTTTGTGTAGCTCATCTCAAAGAGGCTTAGATACAAGTCCCAGTTTTTATGGGTGGTTTATAAAGCAGTACCTTCAGGAATGTTTCTGTTTCTTTCTTTCCTTATTTTGGAGTTTATTCAATGCTCAAAACTGTACCTAGATTTATAAGACGTAAAGAATTGCTGTTACAGAGTGTGTGGCTAAAATACAGTTTCACTGTTTTGAAAATACACCCACAATGAATCTGATTATTTCACCATTTGAGATGGGCACAACAGAACATCATATAATTGATAGGAATGTCTGAATGTGAGAAGGTCAATCAGTCATAACATTAAATTTCAAATGAATCCAAGATGCTGACAGACTGCTGCTTAATTTTAAATTATAATAGGAAGTTGGTACTCTTCAGTCAGACAGAATAAAGCAATGAAGATAAAATGTAGTGATGTGTAGTCTCGTCCTTGCAGATTCTGGTCAGAATAAGGAATATCACTTGATTAGGATTTTGTGGCTTTTGTATTTTTCTAATACATTCAACTTCACATTATTGGTGTGATTTCTTTAAGTTGTCCCTCAAAGTTCCCTACACAAGGGGAAAAGAGGCTTCGTGAGGATATCAGCATATTGATCAAGTTTTGGACAGCGATGTTCTCAGACAAGAAGTATCTGACAGCCAGCCAACTCGTGCCGCCTGGTGAGTTCCTTTATGTGCCATTTCAAAAGTCTGTTGTTTCTTTGACTGGATTCTACATCATATCTGTGCACTGTTGTTAGATAATCAAGACACCAGGAGCAACCTAGATATCAACGTTGGATCTCGACAACAGGCTACACAAGGATGGATAAACACTTACCCTTTGTCCAGTGGCATGTCAACCATATCTAAAAAATCAGGTATCTTTTTTATTGTAACCAGCTCATTGCAGCCAACTTTACAGCATATTTGATATATAGATGTTACTTAAAGTCAGTATTTACCTTTAATATTAGGCTCTTCTTCTTCTGGCAGGGTATTTAATTACCAGGGCCAAACATTGGGAGAGGGGGTGGAAAAAAGTCGTACTGGTAGCAATCAGTACCTGTTTTGTTTGATGGAATGTTCAGTTCTGTAGTGCAGAAGAAGTAAGACTGGAGGTCAGGATATATTGCAATCCTGTAAGGAAATGGCGTTGTTTGTGCAAACATGCCCCTAGTGCTTTTTGTGGGCAGCAGAGTGACATTAGATTGGGGGCTGTGTTTTTGTACACTTGTAAACCATGTGCTTTTTCTTTTTAGTAGGCTGTCATGTTTCTAAAGTGAATGCAAAACTGGCTAAATTGATATCCCTGTAGCCTGTTGTACTCCGTATATTTGGAAAACAATTGCACGATGAGTGGCTGCAGTGCTGACTTTCTGAAGTCACTCCGATCTAAATTTACAAGCTTCCTGTGGTTATTCAGCCCTTATGTGTTAATGTTGCCAGGTGTGGACAGTTTGAAGGCAGCATTTAACATACTGAACAAAAGCCACTAAAAACTTTTTTATCCTTTTCTCAAGGAATGTCTAAGAAGACTAACAGAGGTACACAGCTACACAAGTACTACATGAAGCGAAGAACATTACTGCTGTCATTGCTGGTGGGTCATCAGAAGAATGGGGAAACTGCATGAATTTCTAACACCCTGTTGTTGCAGGATATGTAAACTGAAGTATGAAATTGGGAGTGTTGTTTCTTCTTCCAGGAAACACTTTTTTTTTCCTCCTGTTTCCCTCAGGCTACTGAGATTGAACGCTTAATCACATGGTACAATCCACTGTCTTCCCCTGAGCTAGAGTTGGATCAAACTGGAGAGAGCAGTGTAGCAAACTGGAGGTCTAAGTATATCAGTCTTAGCGAGAAGCAATGGAAGGATAATGTAAATCTGGCTTGGAGCATTTCTCCTCATCTTGCTGTACAGTTGCCTACCAGGTGAGATATTTCAGAAGAAAGAAATTATGTAATTCCTGCTGCCTTACAAGTTGAATGAGTACTTACACTGTAAGAATTCCATGATTGTACTGATGGCACTTGCTCCTGTTTACAGCCCCGTTGCATACTTTCACAGCTGGTTGAGACTAGCTCTCATTTCTCTGTGAAATGAGAACAACTGGATTACTTAGTATATTCATTTGGCTCAGGCTCTAGTGGAGTCCAGTTTCCTTTCCTGCCACCCATTCTTCACTATCCTGCCACCCATTCTTGGCTAACACTTAGACGGTGTTTCATTCAGAAGAAATCATGTTTGGTTTTTAATTGCATTTAACCCACTAGCAGGCATAGCATTTAAACAGTGCTCAAAGTATCTTTGAATGAAGTGTTCTAGCTATTGGCTTGCACTTTAGTAAGTATTGTAGGAGAATTAGCATAGTTGGCTCTGGAAGGGAAAGGAAATTCTTTCCCCCTTACAACAGTGATAGTTTTTGCCAAGTAGAGTTCTGCACACTGGTTTCTGTGGAATCCCAGACAGTATATTTCAGCCAAGAATCCAATAGCGGGCTAAAATACTAGTGGTTTATATAAAAGCATTGGATGAGGACCAGTTGTTCCTGAATCCTCTTTGCATATTGGTTCCTCAGTGTGCATTATTTCATAGTTGGAGTATTTGTTTATTAAGCATATACTTTTCTGCCTTTTGCTGCCCTCATCTTCACATAAATAGAAGAGGCTGTCAAAATTTTTTGATGAAGTTATTGTATTCCTGGTTATACTTAGATTTAAGAACACTGAAGCTATTGGAACAGAAGTGACTCGTCTGGTTCGGTTGGACCCAGGAGCTGTTAGTGATGTTCCTGAAGCAATAAAGGTACTTGTGAATATTTATGCTGTCACAGGGCCCCAATATGCCTCTTTCATTCAGATGTATTGGAAGATGCAGTCTTGTTTTAACACAGTGTACGTTCTAGTGGAACTAGATTATAGCATTACTGTCTGATGTGTATTACCCAGACATTATTGGGTGCTATAAACTCCTAACGTGTCTGACCTGCTTTTTCAGTACCTGGTTACCTGGCATACAATTGATGCTGATGCACCTGAGCTCAGCCATGTTCTCTGCTGGGCACCAACAGATCCACCAACTGGCCTTTCCTATTTTTCAAGCATGTATCCACCTCATCCTCTAACAGCTCAGTATGGGGTTAAAGTCCTGCGATCTTTTCCTCCGGTAAGCTGAGTTCCAAGAGAGCCTTAACACTCTGAGTAAAGTTAGGGCCTTAATCATTACGGCCACAGGCTTCATTTTAATAGCATGGAGGGACGTGTATGTCAAATGGGCACATCACATTGCAGGATGTGAATAGATTGGGATGAAAAGTTGAAGTTGATTGTCCCACATAATACTGGCTCATGTAATTGCAACTTTTTTGTTGTAAATCACACTAAGCTGAATTCTTCAGACTGCTCTTCTCAAATTGTTCCTTTTGAATCCTCTCTCAGTGGAAAGGTGTTTCTTCTAAAGCAGCAGAAGCCTGGATTTTTAGCATTTGTCAGACTTGTATTAGGACTGTAAAATACATTATTATTAATGATACTTTTGAAGGGAGTAACTGCACAGAAAAATACTTTGATTTGAGGAGCTGGCATATATAGAGTTTAAAATAAAGAGGCAGTGGTGTTTTGTTCATCAGCTAACTGAAGGGAGCTTTTCTCTGTGCATGTCACCTGTCTTTCTTTCTGACTACTAAAATAATAACAATAACAACCCTGCCATCTTTTCTTTTTCAGGATGCCATTTTATTCTACATTCCACAGATTGTGCAGGCACTTCGGTATGACAAGGTGAGGGTATGAAACAGCTGCATATGAACAAAACAGATTTTTTTAAAGCAACTTTTAGACTTAGAACTGCAAATCAGACAAAATTTAAGCTTAAATTAATGCTGCTTATTATTGTCCTATATCTAATACTTAGAAGAAGAATTAGTGTCTCTAGAGACTGCCTTGCTTTGGATGCACCTCTTTTATGAACAGGTAAACTTGAAAAACCAGAGGCTTGTAGCTGATCTGTCAGGAAAGAGATTTTGGTATGGGAAACCCCAGTTGAGGACTCTATATGAATAAAGCTTTTGAGGGTCTGCATGAGACAAGCAGTAGTGAAATTAGATCACTATCCTTAATCATTTTGCTGTGGAGTTAACCAGAGAAGACATCTAGGGGTGTCTTATACTTCATCATGTGTGTAAAATCGGATCTTAGCTTCATCTTGCAGAAGGCAGAAGTAAAGCTTGACAACCAAATTCAGAGTTCATTGTTACCGGCCCACAAGATATATGAACTCTGGTCAATGTGTTATTTTCAGGTGAAGACATCCCCAGCCAGTAGCGTAGGTGACCGTATTTAGTCATTCTTTTAGAACTTTGCATAGATAAGTATCCTCTGCAATGCAGAGTATGGACATCAGACATATTGTCTGTTAATATCAGTCAAACATATAAACCTCTACAGACTACAGAAGTAGCTGCAAGTAGAGGAAAGGGAATGCAACTTCTGGAATGAGTAGGATTGTCTTGTACACTTCAGCTTCTTCTGTGAGTTTGTTCTTACTTTCTGGAATTTCTGTGGAACTGTGCCAGCACGTACAGTTCTTGCCACTAAAATGCGCAGTCCATCTGACACTGTCTAGATTTCTGGTATGACAGGAGCATTTAGGGATGCCAAGCAAGATCAGTGTGCCTCTTGCACTGTGCGTTGTACACATACATGGAGATGCCCTAAACTCAAAGAGATTTGAAATCCAAATAGAACAGATAGAAAATTGCACAGAGGTGGGAAGAAGATTGCTTAGAATAATGGAGTAGGTCAGTAATAAAGCTGAAAACCATTTAGGTCAATTCTCTACCTGTTAAAATACACTGACATTCTTCAAAGGTCTTTTCAGCAATGTGAATGACAGTCAGAGGTCTTCTTTACATCCATTAATATTTTTGAGTTTGAAGAATGGCTGTTAGAAGCAGTAGTATCGAGTCTGCTGGAGTTGTAATGATCTTTGATCCTTACTGGACTGGATATGGTTGCAGATGGGTTACGTTAGAGAATACATCCTGTGGGCAGCTGCCAAATCCCAGCTCTTGGCTCACCAATTCATCTGGAACATGAAAACTAATATCTACCTGGATGAAGAAGGACACCAAAAAGATCGTGAGTGCTTTAAAATGTAATCTAGCTGGATTCCTTTCCTTGTCTCAGTTCAGACTAAATCTCCTTCCTGCTTCTCTCTTGGCAGGAGGAGTCCTTTTAGCTAGGAACTTCTCTTTCATTTGTAGAGGTAGGGCACATTCTGTAAAAAGGTTCTGCCTGACAGAATGCATCGGAAGAGATGTGGCAATGTTTGCATCAGTACCTTTTATTGAATACTATCTGAAGGTGGCTATTTCCATCATCCATATAATTTATCTTTCTGAAATAAGCTTCTCAAACAAATCCTTCATTTTTCACATGCAGCTGATATTGGGGAACTTCTGGAGCAGCTGGTAGAGGAGATAACTGGCTCATTATCTGGCCCAGCCAAGGAGTTCTACCAACGGGAATTTGATTTCTTTAATAAAATCACCAACGTTTCGGCCATCATCAAGTAAGTATCGTACATTAGAAATTGCACTGTTTTGGGGCTCACTGTTCTGTTAATTACCAGCATCTTGATTAAGAGGCTAAGTTGCTTTTAGGGATGTTGGGATAGTGTTTTCAGGAAAAAATAATTAATTACTTATATGATAAGAAATGGATTTTTTTTTTCTTAAATGTAACTTAAGAGTTGTAGTAGGATACGAACGCTCATTTTAGTTTGACTTTTAGGGATAATTCGTACACTGCCCTGATCTCAGTTCTAGTGTTTTGAGCTAGCAGTCTGAAGCAGCTATAACTTTACTCTGGAAGTAGATGATCATGCACTTGAACTTTAGGTTTTAATATGATTTTATCAAATACATTGTGGTTGGTAATAGTGGCATGAGGTTCCATAGAAAAGCGCACTGATACAAGAATGGAATCGGTGAAGCAATCGGTCCTCTTGTCCTAGTTGAGATCCCATCAGTCTAGTTGCGACCTGCATCATTAGTTTAACTTTTTGGATATGCTACCAATGTTCTCCGGAAAAGTAAGTAGAGCTTGGTTCAGGCAGAAAAAACAGCACCTCTCTGTTTAGGTCTACCAGATCGACTGCCAGGTTTTTTGTGTGTTATAACTTGTTATCAATATTTTGTGTGAAGTTTAAAAATAAACAAACCAAAAACATGCCAGAAAGACTCAAGCATAGGTAGATGGTTTGCCTTCCGCTAAAACTCCATGAAATTGTCTTTTCCTCTTTGCAAAGAGATTTCATTGTGCAGTGTAATACAAAGATGATTGTTATTATTGCATGTGTAAGTCATCTTCTTTCATTCATAAATTGTGGTTATGGAGAAAGATTTGGTGTCATAAACATTGGATTGTTGATCTCTTAAAACTGAAAGTCCTGCTCAGAGAGAGATTCTCACTGTTGACTGTAAAGACTGCAGTTAAGATACGTAACTTAACTTTTATAAAGCTTGCCAGTGGATGGCAGCAGCTCAGCACACAAGCTCGAAATCTGTAAGTGTGGTTTCATTGCATATTTTTAAAACATTCTCTGGTGTATGAAAACATTTGAAAGTCATATAAAATGTATTTCCTGGAATGTACCTCCTTTAAAATGGAGCTTTGCGAGCCACCAGTATAAGGGCATCAGGCTAAAGGACACTTCATCACAGAAACAGTCAAATATTAGGTGCCTTCTATCATAGAATCACATAATAGTTTGAGTTGGAAGGGACCTTTGAAGGTCATCTAGTCCATGTGCAATGAGCAGGGACATCATTTTATGTGCACGTTAAGGTGTTTTCAACAGTGGGATGAGTTAAATGGGATGGCTAGGATCTGAATATGTTGATACTAGAATGAAATCAATCCACTGTTTGTTAGTATGAAATCCTAATTAAGCAACTGATAATAATTGTGCTTTTCAACCATTGCATTTTGCACCCCAGCCTTAAAATGAATCTGGTTTTTGTGCATCTCCAATGTAAAGACAACATAGAGGAGATGCTGTTTGCTTTGTAGATGGCATAAATGAACAGATGTATCATCTGTGATGATGTCATTATCTTAAGTGTTACATTGCTGCTTCAGTAATCTGCTCTACTGCTTAAAACTAGAGCATAAGTAATGCCTTTCATTTGCATGCTGCTGCACCAGGTGAGCATGCAATTGTGTGACTGATTTCAATAGATGGTTAACACAAGTGCCTGTGCAAATTGGGTAATTGTATGTACTAATCGTTAACCATGTTACCAATTATCCAGTTGACACCTGCAGTCATGCTAAGTATGTGAACAAATTAGGCATGTAATTGCATAGGCATTTTGCTGGCTTGTCCTTCTCCAGTTAGCAATGTTCTTATTCTAGAATAAGTTCCACAAGGGAAAACTATATTGGTATCATTATAGCAGTGCGTACGGAGGTATAATTATGCTCAAATTTCTGTATAAGAAGAGCCTTCATATATTTCATTCACATCTCTTATGCTGTTTGGGTCTGTCAATAACCTGTATGTCAGATCAATGTTAAGTTTACAAAGCAAAGACTATAACCTTTATTAAGATAGAAAATGTTCTG
This sequence comes from Phaethon aethereus, assembly GCF_964289735.1. NCBI lineage: Eukaryota > Metazoa > Chordata > Aves > Phaethontiformes > Phaethontidae > Phaethon > Phaethon aethereus. Next base: position 10,187,223 of record NC_138593.1, on the reverse strand, counting down.
GTTAGGTATTGAGACTGTAAGTTCTGTAGAAGTGGTCCAATACGAGATCTTTGTAGTTACAGGAAGAAACATTTTTAGTGACTTTCTATAAATTTTAAACAAATTTGAGGCTAGTATGTAGACTAATATATAGTATGCAGATAAATAAAATATCATTCATCTTTCTAGGCCATTCCCTAAAGGAGATGAAAGAAAAAAAGCCTGTTTGAGTGCTCTATCTGAGGTGAAGGTGCAGCCTGGTAAGAAGTGATTCAGTCATATAATACAGCGGGCTTTTTGCATTCAACTTGAATACTGTATTTTCTGCAAGCAAATCTTGAAATCTTTGCAAGTGGCAGCTCTCAGCTTTGGTGCTGGTGGCTGTTCTTCTGTTACAGTTGGGTTGTTTCTCTTTTGAAACAATTCAGATATTTTTACCCACCCAATAATTGCTATATGGTTTATCAAAACTTGCCCAAGAGCAAGTTAGATAGTGCACATCATGGATAAGAGTAGAAACATATGCCTGAAGAAGGAACAGAAGTTCTTTTTCTTTGGACCACTTTCTTTTCTAAAAAGATGGGGCACTTTTGAGATGTTATGTTTTCTCAAGAAGGAAGTATGTCCAGTTCCTTTCATTCTTGTTTTTCTCCCATCAGGCATTCCCTTAAAACACCATTGTCTGAAGGTCCTTTCAAATCTTCAACATATGTTTTCCCAATCTGAATCTTCTTCTTAAAATTGAGTTTGGCGAAAGGTTTTCCTGATCCCAGTTGTCCTGCCATGTGTTTGTTGCTAAGGGCCCTCCCTAGTGCACTGGGACTTGCTGCCACGTCTTATTAGGGACTATTGTAAGAGAAGTCCTATCTGTACATTTCTGTGGTACAGATTCTGCAGTATTAGTTTAAAACTGTATTCTGTTAGTTTCTGGCAACCCCTCACTAATGGAAAAAGATACTGCATCCTTCGTGGCTCACAGACGGTAATCGCCAGTCTATGTACTGAATTTATAGACACGAACATCAGTTACTCGGCAACTTTCATTGTCACACTAGCCAATGGATTTGTTCTCAGCTGTCTGTTCCATTTTGCAGGCTGTTACTTGCCCAGCAATCCTGAAGCTATTGTTCTGGACATTGATTACAAATCAGGAACTCCTATGCAGAGGTAACATGCTCTTGTTGTTTTCTCCCATTAAGTTAATCATGTCATTTAGGTATTTTTTTGGAAATTCTTGTTCGACTAACTTGCACTCATCATCATCTTTGTTTTTATTACAATTTAGTGCAGCAAAAGCACCCTACCTGGCCAAATTTAAAGTGAAACGGTGTGGAGTTAGTGAGCTTGAAAAAGAAGGTTAGTAACTGGGTCTTAATCATTGACACGACTAATTAAGGGTCAGCAATTCCTTTAAAATTGCCTGCTTTTAGTGACCTGTACTGCTGCAGTAAAATGATTTCTGTGTTGAACATTGAATCTGCAATGGTTTGTCTCAGAAATGAAAATGGATCAAAGGAAGAGAGAAGAAAATTCTAAAAACTTGCAAAAAATGGATTTAAATCCCAGGAAACAAGCCACATCGGTATCTTGAAGAAACATTAACAATTACTTTAGACTAACATATAAATGGATTGCCTTTCCGTGGTTTTTAGACTGTAGCAAACTCCCAAGTTTTGGCAGTTTTTTCTTGTAGTGAATTTTGTGGGATACTCTAGCTGACTAGCTTAATGCAATTCAGGCATTTATCAGGTAAATCATAAACACTACTTTGATGTATATGTTCCAATTCCAATAGACAAAGGGAACTACCTTACAGCATTCACCTTGCAAGGCAGAAATACCTGTAGTGCACGTGCAGTGAAGTGTTGCGTTTTTGAGCCCAGAGGGCTTGTCATGACAGAAAGTTACTAACTAAAGTCCATGTCTGGGTTTTGCTTTGTACTCTTCTTGCAGGTCTGCGTTGTCGTTCCGATTCCATAGATGAAAGTGCAGAAGAAGGCGTGGACAGTAAGAAAATCTGTTGGCAGGCAGCTATCTTTAAAGTGGGCGATGACTGCAGACAGGTACAAAGCTGTCAGGCTTTGCAGCTGTAGAAGACTGATTTGTAGGTGACAATATGTAAGAAGAAAATAATTTTAGTATAGTAATATTTTTTGGAATTTTGAGACTCCACTAATTATGGACTGGGCGGGGAGAACTAGTTGTACCACTAGAGAAATTTCAGTTTGGAAACAAAGGCCATTTTTGCAAGACAGTTTACCATGACTTAAAATTCTTTTTCAGAGTTATTTTTTCAGTTGAACTATTAGTAACATAGCAGTAGTTTCCAAGGTGTTATTCTTGTGCATTGAAGCTAGATTGGTTTTGATTAAGAGGGAATGCTAGCTATTATCCCTGGAGTTATTAGTAGCCCTCTTTATCAAAGAGTGATGGAAAAGTTTGTCCTTCACAGGTCAGCACTTAAATCTTCAGTGTTGCTTGCTACCCACTTAAACAGCATTTATCTTTTCCTTTTTTGATTTCCCCCAGAGCCACAGTGCATGCACAAGCACACATCTGCAGACCTGCTGCGGTAACTTAATGTTCACTTCAGAGTTCTTCAGAGCATTTTTGAAATCTAACTTATGATCTGTAACCCCTGTAATGCTTGTGCAATTTTTTTCTTGTGTAACAGGACATGTTAGCTTTACAAATCATCGATCTCTTCAAGAACATATTTCAGCTGGTAGGCCTGGATCTTTTTGTGTTTCCATACAGAGTGGTGGCCACAGCTCCTGGGGTAAGTGGGCAATTAACTGTACTGCTGTAGAAAATAGTTCCTAATTAAAAAAGACTTTCTCTTCCAGCACACATGAAAATTCCATACTGTAAGGAAATACTGCCCACATCACTTATGCCAAATATTTGGAGTACCAGCAACAAAAAGAGTCTTTCCTCTCCTGCTTCCTGCTTTCCTAAAGCTTTTGGCTCTGAAATTTTGCTGCCTGTGGCTATTCATGTTTGTTGTTTGATATTTAGGACTACGTTTTGCAAGTCAGTGGGCTGTCACAGAGCTTATGTTGCATGTGAATCGTAAAAAACTAGATACATTTTTTTTTATGAATAAACTAGAAATTCTGTATTCGGTGATCTGTAGACTTCCCCACATTTCCCAGGGGACCTGTATGACTGCCAAGACCCATGAACAAAATATATGCTGGGAGCGTGCTTTACAGACCTGTTTCTCTTCTTCCCCTTCAGTGCGGTGTTATTGAATGCATTCCTGACTGCACATCCCGTGACCAGCTGGGCAGGCAGACAGACTTCGGGATGTATGATTACTTTACAAGGCAATATGGAGATGAGTCTACCCTTGCGTTCCAGAAGGTAAAATACCAGTTGGCAAGCACAGCAAAATCGCAACTGAGAAACATTCTAGCTATAAGAAATAATGACAAATAATTGGATAAAGACTACCATAGTGCTGTATCTGGTTTTGGATGCTGATAATCCATTTTTAGCTATGAGTGAGTTAGCTAAAGAAGTTACTGCAGCTGTAGATGTATGGAGAATATCATTGAACGTTGCTTCAAACTAATCATGAATGGGAAAAAAAAAAATTTGTTCAGCTGTATCAGCTCCTGGGATGGGGAATTATTAAATTATGTGTGTTCTTCTGATTTGTTTTAACTTCTTGTTTGTGCAGGCTCGCTATAATTTCATCCGCAGTATGGCTGCATATAGTCTTCTCCTGTTTCTGCTCCAGATTAAAGACAGGCATAATGGCAACATCATGCTGGACAAAAAGGGACACATCATTCATATTGGTCAGTCATGTCCCCATTTGAATTTCAGTAGTTACCTTTTTCTTCTGCTGTAAAGTATTGCTCATAGAAGACAGTAAGCCATTTCCCTTTTGAGATCAATCTATATACTGATTTCACAGTGTGTAAATATACACTGGATTTTTTCATGCCCGTTTAATGTTGTATGTATATTTGTGTTGGCTGCTTCTGTGTAAATTCAGCTTTGCAAAGTTTTACCAGCTTCAGGAAACACACATATGTATGGATTATGCATGTATATGTACTTATGCATACATACATGTATGTGTGTGTATATATGTATAAATATACAAATGTATCTTTGGGTTCCTTTCATCACGGTACGGGCATGAATTAAATTTGACAAGTAAATTTATATAATTGTGTGAGGCTGCAACCTCTGCTTTAGCTTTGTTTTTCTGGAACTGCACAGGTGGTTCAGCAAGGAGTTTATTTCATGTCATCATTTTTAAATCTATTCTGATGTCATGGTGATGATTCTTTTGTTGGTGTTCTTACTCTTCACCATAGCTTTTTCCCAGTTGGAGTTGAAATGTTGGTAGAAAATGTAGGTATTAATACGTGAAATCCACTTCTCCTTTCTTCTGTCAGCTTTGACAGCACACAATTAACCAACAAAGTTTATGAGGCAGCTTATCTTTCGTGCACAGATTTTGGATTCATGTTTGAAAGCTCACCTGGTGGAAATCTGGGCTGGGAGCCTGACATTAAGCTGACTGATGAGATGGTGATGATAATGGGAGGAAAAATGGAGGCAACTCCATTCAAATGGTTTATGGAGATGTGTGTCAGAGGCTATCTGGCAGTCAGGTAAGGTGTTCTTAACTGCTCAAAAGTGGAAGTGTTTGCATGCCTAAAACCAGATGAGAAGATAAATAATAGTAAACGTTTGTCTGTAGGGGGTCTGAGGCTGTCGGACTGTCCTGGTACATCTTGCAAACTTTGAAACAGCTTCATAATCCTGCAATTTTACAGCTGACCTTTGTGGGATTTTTCTGTTATTATGATATATTTGAAAATTTTATGTATTATATTCAATCTGTAAATGCAATGTTACATATGTTTTCTAACATGATTTAGTGTGCTGTTACAACTTTGCAGTAAGAAACTACAGGAGAATCAAAATCTTTCTTGTTTCCCAAATAGGACAGTCATATTAATCACCATTTCAGATAGAGTTAATTAGGGAGATGTGAAAATTTTCTGTTGTAAAATATGTAGGGGTTTTGGTAGCTCAGCTCTTCAGCTGTGATTGCCAGCCAGCCACTGTAAAGATTTGCAACTTTACTTTGCTCCATACCAAGCAAACAGGGTTTGCTTTAACATGCAGGAGCAGTAATAAATCTATATGAAAAGAATGTTGCATGTGGGTAGGAGGAGGACGGTACAACAGAGTCTAGATAAAAGCTCATTCTATCATGAGTATAAAGTATTATTGACGTTATCTTACAGAATCAAAGTTTCTTCAGCTAGTAGCCCCAAAAGGGCTGTCTTTGGAGTCAAGATTAATTTGGTCCCTTGAAGGGGGAGCAGACTGGAGAAAGTTTTGTGTCAAGGCAAAAACGTCACCCAAGTAGTAGAGCAATAGTTCGGTAGTGAATAAATGTTCTGAGTGGGAGAAGGGAAGCTGGGCTGATGCAGCAAAGAATTACATAGAGTAATTAGGAATTAGAAGATAATCTGTTATTGTGGTATTGCCGGTTCCAGCCTTTTGTACTGTTTTCATGCACTGATTCACCTTTCTGATGCCAAAGAGGTGCTGTTTACTGAAGCATTGCTTTGTATAATCCTCCCTGAGACTGTTCATATTACAACATTCTGAATATCTGGTAGCCCGACACAAAGAAGTTAAATTTAATTGAAGTGACAGATTGCAAGCAATGGTGTAGCTCCACCAGCAAATGTAAGAGGATTGCACGTGTTGATTTAATTACAGAAAAAAGGTGTGATCCAGCTCGTTGAACTCCTCAGTTTGCCTGCTTTACCTGCTAAGGCTGCAGAAGTTTGAGTGCTGTAACCTTTTTGTCCTCTTTTTCTCTAGGCCTTACATGGATGCTGTCGTCTCACTGGTTACATTAATGTTGGATACAGGACTGCCCTGTTTCCGAGGGCAGACAATCAAGCTGCTGAAGTAAGTCAGCATATGTATGAACTGGAAAACATACATATGTTCTTCACAGAATGTATAATGTCACAACTTATGCAGTGAGCATAGATGTCATGCTACTCAAATATCTTAACTGTCTTAAGGTTGTAAAAATGGTAACTTTTCTTTATAGAATTGCTCAGAAAGCAGGAATTCCAGAGGCCCTTTAATAGCATTAAGTTCAAGCAGTTCAATGACAGCCTAGGCAAATACAAATTCTAACGTGACACTTGAAACAGCCCTTCAGGCTTATGCCTCCAGAATTAGCTCAGCATTTCCTGCATATAGCTTCCTACAGTTTCCTAAAGATAAACACAGATTCATGTAGTACGTTGGGCTGGAGCTCAAGGGCACCACTAGGTACAAAAAGATATTTTAAAAGCAGCAGCTGCCTAAAAAGAGGGATCTGCTGTTCCTAGAGTTACCACTAGACTGATGAAAACTTCATAGTCTCTGTCTCTGCTGTAAGACTCATGGCAAGTGCTTATTAAAACATTACATAGTTGTACAAGGTAGTCTCACAAGAAGTAGGTACTTTGCAGCAAGTGAAATCAACACCTGACTGAGCTTGTGCGAAATTTGTATCGTGCTCAAAGGAAACCTCACTCTTGCTTTTTGTGATTTTCTGCATATAGACACAGGTTCAGCCCCAACATGACTGAACGGGAGGCCGCAACTTTCATCATCAAGATCATCCAGAATTGTTTCCTCAGCAACAGGTTTGGCATCTATGCATGTCTTCTCCCTGTGGCTAAAGGAAGCTCACCAAGCTTTGAGCAGAGCTAAAAAATCGAGTTTTATCAGTCAGATACCAAACGTTCTTGAGTTGTTGATATTTAGATAATGCAGGATAGCAGCTTTGCTTCTGAACGTGCTGCATCTCCTCCCTTTTACACTGGGAAGGAAGGCTTAAGCCCAGGCTGGTCAAATAGCAAGGCTGGCTAGTCTAAAGAATTGCCTCTGACTTCTGTCAGATTGAATCTTTGGCCCAAAAAGTTAAGCTTTTGGGCTCCTATTTTAGAGCATGGCCATCTGTACTATTAGGGTTGTATGTCTAGTTGTGACCCTATCCTATATAAAAGGAGATATCACCTCTACGAATAAAGGGATAAATGGTAAAGAATGGTACTGAATGGCAACAGGAATAGCACGTCTTCTGGTCAGGTTGAAGAGAGATTGATCTTGAAGCTTGTTCCCTTTTATTTTGTAATAAAAAGAAGAGAAAGTTTCTTAAAAAACAATATGCATGGTCCGTTGGTCTGAGTAAGAATGAAGCTGAAACAGGAATAAAGTGACTTTTCAGAATTTTTTTTTATAATTGCTTGTAGGCATTAAGTTGCCTGAGTATCCTCCTGAAATTCCAAGCTGCTATTCTGTGCCAAAGTGTATTTGACTCTTCTCTAGAAATGAGTTCTAATCTTTCTACTATTTTTTTCTTCATGACTTGATATGACATTAACATATTAATCATTTTGCTTAGACCATATGTTACTTACTGTATAATATTGGCTAGGGAGAATGCCTCGAGTAGAGAACACTGGCAATGTGGTTTTTCAATGTCTTTGTAGCTGGGACATGTTTATTTGTCATCTACTGTTCAGTATACTGAATGGAATAATCCATTCTGTCCGATAATTAGCAATTTAAAAATCACCAGCTAGCCAATCAACTGTAAGTTTTTTCCTTTCAAGTATACAAATAGTTTGTTATCTTGTGCAAAACTTCTGAAAGGAAATTACATGTAAAATGTAATTTTACTAGGTTTACTACTTTAATACATAAACATCCTAAGAGCACGTTTTATTATCATCCCAGAAAATACAGACTTCGTCGGATATATTGGAGACTCTAATACAGTCTCTTGTGTAGTTCCATATGGGGTCAGCTTCAGACCAGTAAGGCTCACTGGCTCGCATATAGCCCTGCTAGAACTGAATTGGATTTTCTAATGCCTGCTGGTTCGGCTCAGAATCTTAGGGTTAATATTGGGGGTTACGAAGGCAGTCACACTTCTGTGTGAATGCCCAGAGCCAGCTTAGTTCAGACAAGCTTGAGCTTCTCTACCTGTGGCATGGTTAGTCTGTGACCTGAATAAGCTCTGCCCATGGATAATTGAGTTATCTGTAACAAGGCTTAGATGTGTTTGTTCAGTCGCTCATGAGAGATGCTGCTATTAATGCTGTTATTTCCCTTGCACTTTTATTTTCATTATTAGCATTCTCCTTAATTAAGATTATTTTTTTTCCATGTAATCCTGTTTCCATGCAGCCCTGATGATCTTGCTTTGTTCATTATGCATGTAGTTCTCCTAAAAGAAACTGCCAATGCAAAGTGAAGTGCCTCTGGCTTACCCAAGCACAGGATCCAGGCTGCTCTTGCTGTTGCCACACTGAGAAGCATGGAAATACTTTTTTTTACCTAGTTTAAACAAAAGCAGGATGTTTTGTGCTGTTCATAACAGTAACTGGGCCTTCACAATGCCTTCAAAGCCTGTAGGGCTAGTTTTGATTAGCAGCTAATTTCCTTCACCCATGTTTTTTTTCTGTGGGATCTTGATGTTTGTTTCTGTGACAAGTGCAGTGTTTTTTTAAACTTTTACTTACCTCTGATTTTGCTTTTCTTCTCTAGGAGTAGGACATACGACATGATCCAGTACTACCAGAATGACATCCCATACTGAGAGATACTAGAGATTCAGTGCTGAAGTGAAACGTGCAACCCTGTGCCCTCACTCCAAACTTGTAATAAATAGGAGATGCTCGCTATCTTCCATCTTTTGTGTATGTGCGTGTACATGTGGGTACATGTTTCCTGGACACTGCAACAATCAGTCTGATTCATTCCTTTCTCTTTACCAGGTTATCTATATTTCTGTTTTTCCCTGCATTTTTGGAGTTGGGCTGCAATCACAATAAAAACTGTACTACCGTTATGAATGTGTGAGAGAGGTAACGCTTGTGTAATTTTTCATGCAATGCAAGGATTTTACAATGCATTTAAAAAGTAAAAAAAAACCAAACCCTTTCCTGCACAATCCCACAAAATGCCATGGAAGGGAAGGGTATGGATTTCTCTTTGGAAGCAGAAATGTTAACTTGTTCTAGTTTTACTGTAGAAAAAGCCTGATAATCATCCAAGGTGGTGATGTCTGTGTAGCTGTGTTCATACTTTGCACTGTACATGGTCCCTGGTCAGTATTTCATATGCACATGAAGAATGTATTTTTTCCTTTTGTGTGTTTTAAAAGAGAGACTCTACTGAAGATATATTTAATCTATAAAATGTAATAAAAGACCTTAGACTTTGTGTCTGGTTGCAAATCTTTTGCCAGGGGCTGTTTTAGTTGATACACTACATCATGCTGCACTTTTGTGTCCTGTTCATTATATTGTGACCGATCTTTCTACTGGAGAAGTCGGATTTCTTCTCCGGCTTCTTGTCCATTGTTTATTCATAACAGAAAAGTTTTGTGCTGAGGAGCTGAAACGTGGGACCAAGGTGAAGCTTCCCCTGCGCTGCTTACGAAGTAGCCCCGCGCTGGGCTGGGACACGAGGCTAGAGCCTCGCTAAATCTGGACAGGCCCACCGTGAGGGGATTTTCTCCCCAGCGCTGCGGTCCCTGCCGCCTCGCGGGGGGGCTGCCAGCGGCCGGACCGCTTCCCGCGCCTGACGGCGGGCGGGGCCGGCGCGCGGGGGAACGGGGCCGTGAGCGGCTTCCTCGGGCAGGCGGGGAGCGGCGGGGAAGGGCCCCCCGCAGCCGCGGCTGACCAGGCGACGGGCAGCACCTGCCCGCAGAGGGTCCAGCTCTGAGGAGAAGTCGCACGCTGAGGAGGGCTCAACGCTGAGGGACGGAGGTGTCGTGAGGGGGACCCAGCCCTGAGGGGGGCCGCGCCGTGAGGTGGGTTCAGCCCTGAGGCGGGGCCGCGCCGTGGGCCTGCGCCTGAGGTGAATTGAGCTCTGAGGTGGGTTCAGCCCTGAGGCGAACTGAGTCCTGAGGCGGGGTTCAGCCCTGAGGCGAACTGAGCCATGAGGCGGGTTCAGCCCTGAAGCGAATCGAGTCCTGAGGCAGGGTTCAGCCCTGAGGTGAATTGAGCCCTGAGGTAGGTCTGCGCCATGAGGCGGGTTCAGCCCTGAGGCAAATTGAGTCCTGAGGCGGGGTTTCAGCCCTGAGGTGAATTGAGCTGTGAGGTGGGTTCAGCCCTGAGGTGGGCCTACACTGTGAGGTGAATTCAGCCCTGATGTGGGCTCAGCCCTGATGTGGGCTCAGCCCTGAGGCGGGCCCACGCTGGGAGGGGGCCCAGCCCTAGGAGGGTGTGTGTGTATGTGAGCAGCAGGTTGTGGTCATTCACACGAGGCCCCAGTTTCTGAGAGGCAGCTGCAGCCCTGAGGGGAAGGGCCTTGGGCTGTAGTTGCCCAGGCACCTAGGGTTACCTGGGAGCTGGGCTGCGGCAGCAGGCTGAGCTTTCCAGAGTGGTCTGTGTATGAGGGGACGGGTGGGCATGTGCACCCATTTCTTCCCCTTGGTAGTGTGACCTTTTGGGCGCCTTTGAGTTAGTGCTTGAATCTCCCTGAGTGAGTTTCTGCTTTCCTGAGGGAACTCCTGCTGTGTCCATTTGGCCCAGGACAGATGAAGTGGCTCGGGGGCCAGCCACCCAAAGCCAGGCTAGCCAAGGGGATCCCTGCCAGGGAAGGCAGCTGAGTGGGTGGCAGGGATATATGCTGGCAGCTCAGGGAGGCAAGGGCAGGAGCAGGGACAACATGCTTTGTCTCTGCTTGTGAGGTGGGGTCTTTGTGTGATGTGCTGTGGAGGGCCTGGCCCTTTCCCAGTATGCAAGGGCTGTACCCCACCCGTTTAATTCAAAAACAGCTCAGGCTTTTGCCATAGATCTTAAAATGGGTTTTGTGCCCCTGTCTGTTGCTTATGGAGTGGGTGGCTCACAGCAAAGAGGGCTCTGGGCCCCTTGTTTCATCAGCAAGGTGGGGAGGTGTCACTGGCTCTCTAAAAATGTTTGGAGGTTCACTGGGGAGAAGTAGTGTACAAGAACTGCTTTAATTATTGATTTAATTCAGCTTTATTATACAAGCAACTGGGACAGGGCATAATTTTTGTGCTCTGTGCCTAGTGGTACCTATTCAAGCTCCAGAGGAAAAGGAGCTGATTGACGCTACAAATGTGATATGCTTGTACCTTTCCTGTAATGGGGAGCAGGTGGAGTGATGAGGTATGAAGGCTTCTCTCCTTAGGGACGGTGGTGAGGAATTCTAATATTTTGCTAATTCAAGTTAATGCTTGTGTGCAGGTATTTGCCTTTCTGGCACCACAAAATAAATGCACTGTGTAAAATGAAAACCCAAATGAGTGTCTAAAGCAGCCTTACAATGAGAAGATCAATTAAGAGCCAGCATAAATGGAGGTGGCATGAGAAGTTGCTCTCTTGAATGAGTACAGGATAAGTGAATGCTAATAGGTGTAAACTTCCTAACAAAATCTTGTAGTAGTATTTTAGAAATATCGGGGGCGAGAAGTGACTATCAGCTGATGAATAATAATATTAGGAATAGTTAATGGAGCTCTGCTAATGCTGGGCTTCAGAAAGTCACTCCCAGTTGTAAATCTCAACCCACATACCAATTTCTGTGTGTTCTAGCATGGGATGCATGGGATTAGCTGGAGTGTAATTAAAGCTGTCCAGGGTTTTGTATCAGAAAGTGAATGAGCTTGAGTGTTCTTCACCCCACTCGCTTATTTTACGTGCTTCACTCAGGCTGTCTGGAGAACTGATGCGGTCTTAGTTTCTTCTGTCAAGTTTGTCCAGAGAAATGAAAGCAGCTGGAGCCAATTGCATGGAGAGGTCACCTGGAGTTATCACAAGAAGCAGCTCGTTTGCAGTACACACTTAAAAACTGTAAGATGACTGCATTTGATTTCTGGTTGAATCATTTCTTCTGCTGTGAAGCTTGTGGAAATGTTGTGAATGTGTAAAACTCCATGTTGGTAGGAAAGACGAGCCCTTGTGACTACTTGCTGTGGTTTCTGGTGACGGTGTGTGCCAAAGCTCACCTGCTGATATCTGCAGATTTCATTTTCACAAGTTGACTGTGTCTCCTTCCCCTCCCCTCAGGGTTCTGGCTTGCAGCACAGAGGTGGGAGAAAACTCCTCTATAATTGAGCATCCATTGACATACAGAGGGGATTAGGTAGTTTACATTTAATCATGCAAGGCAGTACCCTAAAGCTGATTCTTCCTAAATGAGATGTGTTCTGTATCTTCCTCCAGGGAGACTGAGGAGGTGAGAACACTTAAGATGCTCCAGAATATTGCAAGCCCTTTGGAGATACTGAATCAATGCCGTTGAAGACAGCATAGACTTATTTCACCTTCATCCTCCCACCAGGGAAGAATATGCCCTTTATGCAAGGAGGTTGGCAGGACTTTCAGAAGTCATTCAGGTAATTAAGAAGAGATAGAATTAAGACCTACATGAAGGGGTTTCTGAAGGTTGTTGTCCCTGAGTGTTATACCAGAATGTGTCTTGATGCCTAGGAGCATCAGCCCTAGGAGAAGAGGTATCAAAAAGAGGAGAAAAAATGCTCTTTTAAAAAAAAGAGTTTTATCTAAGCAAAGATGGTCCCATGGTTTCTCCATTCTCAGAAATCCCAGGTCATGTGAGAGAGAGACTTCCCTGGCTATACCCACTGCAGTTCTTTCTGTGTTGGCCGTGAAAATAAAGACCCCTTAAGAAAGGAGCAAAATTTATAGTGATTCATTTGCATCTGATGGACCCAGGGTTCAGCCTACTGGTAACTTGATCAGCACTATTCAAATGCTAATCTCATTATGTGTGTGAGAGACTTGAAGCGCAGCAATCCACCTCCATTAGCGAATGGGCCACTGTGATGTTCTGGCTGGTGCGCAGGGTTGCGGTACCCCCTGTGGACACCCAGCACATGCTGCATAGCATCGGGGTTGATACAGGCAGAGAATGGGAACTCGGCCGAGGAGCTGATGACATGAGCAAACCTGGGAAGAGGAGCTAGAGTCCTCTTTGGAAAATGCTGGGTAGGGGAGGAAGGGTTTGTTGCTAACAGAATGGTTTTTCTTTTCACTGTAAATATGCCCATCCGTTCCCCTTGCTTTCATATGAACACTGTCAAAAAAGAGCAGCAGACAAAAGGATTCATCCCAAATGTAGATACAGCTTAAAAGTGTGATTAATAATTGTTTGACCTTATGAAAAATATTGTGTTTGTGCTGTTTGGTGTTAAGACATAGCATTTTTGCTTATTCCATGTACCAAGGACTAAAATCTGCTGGGCAGCACGTGGCATGCTCAAAGACGGCACACACAGGGATTATTTCTAGGTAAAGGCTTTCTGACAGAACCTTATTACTGAAGCATCTTGAAATAATGTTTGGAGGTGCTGCTGCAGTTTCCAGGCCTGGTGTGGAGGCCTACCCCAGGTTGTTACCTGCAGTATGTCAGTGGTGGGTTGGCTTGTTTGAGGTTCTTTGTGCCCTATCTGCTTTTGTAAGAATTCTGCATTTGGGAGGTCACAGGAGTTATAATCCTGAAGAAGCAAGATTTGTAAGGTGACATAGTGTATTTATTAGATAAGCTACTTAGCTAGCAAAAGCAGATGAGCTCTGATAATGCGCAGTCCTGGCATCAGCTGGCTTATTAAATAGCACAACCTCCCCAAAAGGACTGTTGTTCTGATGGGCCTTTGCAACTGTAGCAGCCCTGTCACTGCAGCTTTGTAGTTTTAGGCGAAGCCTTTGTCTTTATTTCTGGTACAGTATCAGTTGCCTAACAGCAGTGGTAGGGCTTCTGCGAGTCTTGTTACTCTAACATGTCCCTCTCCAGGGTCAGCCCTGCCATGGTTAGCCTCAGCGCTTACTGTAGCAGTAACAAACTGCAAACATGCTTGTGACTTGTGTTAAGGTTTATGAATGTTATGCATGGCTCTGCTGCCTGCCTGGGGAGAGCAGAACAGGGAGGATGACACAGTGACATAGATAAGCAATTCCAGTAATCACGCAGGTGGACAACAATGGCTGGCACTGAAGGGAGAAGTTACCTTCCTGACTGCATTCAGGTATCTCTTCCCAAGGGAAGCCTGGCAGCCAAAATGGGAATGGAGTTGGGAGTGACTGTTGGGAGTGTGGGTGTAAGTGCCCACAAAAAGACTATGTTACACACCCTGACACCTCCCCCCCACCTTTGTCAATTAAAAACCCCTCGCTGGCGACAGATACAGAGCTAGGAATGTGTCTTGGTCTGTTCTTAAGCAAGTTGTCTCAGCTTTGCCGTGACAAGCCTGGCAAAACAAATTGTGCTGTGCTGTGGGAGGGAAAAAATGTCTGAATAGCAGCAAATCTAGGAGACAGTCCCGGTTGCACATATTCATTAGGAGTGAACATGTGGGGTGGTAACTTTGATCCTGATGTAAGAAGGGGTGAGTCATGGAGTTCCATCCTTTTAAAGGTATAGGAGTGATACCTCACAGAGAGGAATATGCCTCTGGATAACAAAAAGATAAGAGAGAAAATCATATTACTATCATGTAGTTATCTTCCCCAGTGCAAGACTTGGTGAGTTAGATTTTGACTGCCACATCTAAGCTTTTTTTAAGATGCTTGCTGTTAGCATACAGATGAAGATAGTACATGTGCATCTTCGCATGCGCACATGCAACCATTTCCTTGCTGAGAACTTCATGTTACTCTTTGGAGCGCAGACCTAGCAGCTTTGCAGTACCCGACCTCATTGCACAGAAAATCCTGTATGTATTGCAAAGCTGTTTCTTGTGCAGTGATCTAATAAAGCTACTTATGGATGTTGTGCTTAAAAGAACTTTATTAACCATGGTAAGTAACAAATTGCAGGAACACATTATGTTCTGTCACAGAGAGTCAGAAACTTGAATCTTGGTGTCAGGCCTGGTTGCCTGCACCAGCTTGAACAGAAAGAATATTGGTAAGGGTAGGGTAAGGATTCTTGGAGCCGTCAAGGATAACTGACTGAGGAAACAGTTTTGGCAGATATTGGAAGTTAGCAGAACCTTCTAGAATATCTGATCACTTATCACCTAGATAGAAACTGTGTCTGTGCAGTTTTCAGAGGCTCCCTGAACCCCAAAGGGATTCTTGACGCCATGTCTTGGGCTAGGGCATGATGAAAGCTGGCTTTCCTGTTTTCCTTTGGAGACAAGAGTTACTCTTCACTCAGATGACTTGGGCCGGGTGGAAGTGAAGGGTAAGGCTGCCTCCCATGGCTGCAAAGGAAGGATCCCAGCAGTGCCAGTGGAAAGGGCATCTGCTGCCTTTTCTGCCCCGGATCCCAGATGAGAAGAACTGGGCAAGAGCTTTGTGAGGTGTGGGAGGTGAGCTGAGGTACCGTTGCCCCAGGAAACAGACCCAAAAATCAATTTGTGCAGCCCTGGTAGGTGGCAGCGCTTTCCAAACCTGCTGCCTTTAGAGCTGGTAACTGGAGCCAGACCTGAGCTCAGGTCTCGGCTGTAGCACGGCGCCTCCGAGCTGCCTGTGGGGCTGCATGGTGCTGACCGCTGCCTGTCCTGAGCCGAGATCCCGCTAATTTTCTCGGCCTCATTAACTGCAGCCTCGCAGCTCTGGGGGCTGGGCGGCAGAGGGCACTCCGAAACAAGCGGTAGTGCCTGGGACACACGGACGAGCCATTGAGGGGAAACTAATCTGCCTTTCCTGCAAGGCGAGCAAGTCTGGCGGGGAAAACCTTACCGTGACCTTTAGTTGGGACATATCTGTCACGGCAGGCACTGAGTGGTAGAGCTAGCGAGTACCTGAATATCAGATATGAAATTGCTCAAGAGCCTGGCAGTTTGTGTTCCAGCATATTCTGCTGGGGAGGTTTTGACCTTCCAAGGGACATAAAGGAAATGTGTTTTGCTGACTCTGCATTGTTGTCTCAGGTGAAGCCTTTAAATATATGGGTCTCCTCTGGTATAGCAAGTGTGCAGAAATCCACAGTGCAAAAAACCAGAGGTTTCCTGTGGACAGTGCAGTAGTTCTCCTTGTTATTATTGCACTGTGTTGGATGAGTAGCAGCTGTATTCAGCTCCAGAGGTAGCTACATGCCTGTGGTTCTGTGCATGTACATTTTTGGAAAGCTGCTTTGGGGTGTAAGGTGCTCTATATGCAGGCTCTGATGCAAGTTGTCCATTATTTTAAGGTTCATGAGTAATTACTAAAAAATAATAACCTCCCCACATAACAGTAGTTTAACATTGTGTCTTACCTTTGAGCAATTTGACGCGGGCTTTGCCTTCGCAGTAGACATAGTGGGTAGGTGGCACTGTGAAGTCTTTAAGCCTCACAGAATAAGCAGAACACAGGTGGTAGAACGGGGAAAGAAAACAGGTCCAAGAGAAGAAAATACTTTAAATTGGTACAGCTATAAAGAGCTCATTGATTATGAATAATTCCATGGTCACTTTGAGTCCAGGTGAGTAGTATGTAATAGTCTTCCCCATGCTGTCTGTTTGGAATCCTTTGCCATGAAGATAGCCCTGGTCTGTGCTGTTACCAGGCTTAAAAAGTACTGTCTAGGGATGGATCCCAACAGAAACGTGGGCTCCGAGAAGTGCTTTCTCCCTCTTATCCCACATGTAAACTGGGATTTGAATGTCAACGTTTTCAGCATCAAGCATGGTCTTTAGTCTGCAACCCCAAACCATGAAGAAAGGAGCAAGTCCAGCTACAGCTGTGGTTGTGTCACAGATCAGAGCTCTAATGGAGGGGAAAACAAATGTACAGTAATTTCAAGCTCATTAACTTGTAGACAGGATGACTAGATCAGAGGGAGGGATTAAGCTCTAGGTAAGAAGACAAACCTGCCAAGGAAACACCTGAGCTGGACCTGTGATGAAACCTCAGAAAGACCTCAGGAACTTGAAAACCCTGTTGGTTTCCAGGACAATGCTGAAATTAGGTTTTCCCCTGCCTCTCTGCTGACACTGTGTTCCTTCCTCCAATTTGAAGAGTTTTCTTTCCTTTGACATGTAGCTGTTATCAGCTTGTGGGACAAGTGACTCAGTGCAGTGCCTGAGGCTATGGGAACAGGGCTGATGGTACCTGAGTTCTTACCCATCAGCTGAGCCTAGAAAACCAGTCATGTTTGTGTTCCTGCTTTGTCTCAGCTGAAAGGTAAAACTCCTAAACTTAATCTCACTGAAGGTACCTTAAAACCAGAGCATGCTTAAGAGCAGGTACACTAGTTCCCAGCTTCACTGAGGAGCAGGAATTCATGTTGCTATAACCCTGTCACATAGGATATATGGGGGACCAAATCCCTTTAGAAATGCTTGAAGTGAGATGTAGGGAGATGATTTCTTGCAAAAGATGTGCTCTGAATTTGCGAGCTGCCTTGGCTGCTTAATGCTTAGGGAACTTGAACCCTATAGAATGTAAAATGGGAATCAAAAAGTCAGCTGCTGTTTCTTAAGAACTGAGCACATCTGTATGCCTATGCAAGGGAGCTTTCAAAGTACAAATTGAAATTGGAGTCCTTTTCCCTCTAATATCTATTACTAAGATTTTTGAGCGTTACTGATAACAGTATGCTGGCAATAGTGACATTTCAGCACATGCAACGTTTATGCTGAGAATGACTCTTGCGTTTAAAACTTGTTTACAACTGAGCCAGCTGCTGATTGCTATCCTTCAAAGTTACTGTGGTTTTCCCTTTTCCCAGGAGACTGTGTCTACTAACTGTGTAGAAGTGATAGGAAAAGCAAAGCTTGCCCTTCACTTTATTTGTGACCCTTTGCAAAAAGCTCTCCTCGAGGTGCAGGCTTTTGCTGAAACGGTAGAGCTGTTCTGCCACTCAAAACGTTGATGTAGTTCGGGAGATAGTTATTTGCTGGACCTGCAATTGCACTGCACGCCGAGGGGATGTTTGGGCAGTGGAGGTGGGTACTGTGTGCATGCCCATACAAGCTGTCACCACTAGATGACACCATGACTCTGGCAACAAGGTCCAGATGAGCCCTTAAACCAAGGGCATTTTGCCTGTTTTGGAGGGTTTGTTACCAACCCAGAACACGGGCTGGATTTGCAAACCTTTCGGTGAACCAGGGTCAAGTTTCCCCCAAATGCAGGCTGAGGTTTGAGCAGAATGGGCTCAGTTCCAGGTGACAGGGTGGGATTTATGATTTGGGGTGGAAACCATCTGAACGTTTGATTTGCAACCAGGCTGATCTTGGCTGTGGTTATGCTTGGAGGGCCTGCATGTATTTGAAACAAAAAATCTCAGACCGAGGTTCAGGGAATATGAGCCAAAACCAGAAGGGGTTTGCACGACCCTGCTGTGAACTGTTGTAAGAAGGTTTCATGTGACTTCATTGCTCACCTGAGGTGGGTCCAGGCACAAACCCAAAAGCAGTATCCAGACGTGGTCAGTGGTAGCCCTGCTTCCCTTTTAACCCTTTGTCACTGTGTGTGGTAGGTAACTAAACACTTGACAGGGAAGCCAGCGAGCGCACCTTGCCACGCTGCTGCCACACGTAGCTTAACAGCTCACCATAGTGTAATGGTGGCTCAGCCGCTACAGGAGCAGCCTTGTCTTCAAGAGCACTTTGCTTCCTGATCAACTGACTGACTCGTTACCCACCAGCAAAAGGAATCTCTTTCTCCTGGAGCGTCTTTCTGGGTTCTCCCTCTTTGAATTGCACGGGGTCTAGCAGGTGCAACTCTGCAACTGTTCATTGAGCAGTAGCTGTTGCTTGCTACTACTTTCTCTTTTTTTGGCAGAGGAAATGCTTAGTTATTCCCTAGCCTGAAAAAGCTTCTTTCTCCTGTAATTACTGTGTATGTACACCTACTCAAGTCACCCTTCCATTGCTTTTTTCGTCCCTTTCAATGAGACTCAGAGGATGTTCACATGAAGCATGTTAATAAACGAACCTGCATGTCTTCTACTCTTGCAAAGGGTATTTCTGCCTCCTGAAGTTTGGCGACTATCATGTAATTATGTGGCTCCAAGGACAGATTCAGGGAATTGATAATGTAAGAAATGTTTGTACAACGCTCTGTCATCTCCTTTGAAGTTCATGTCTTCCCACTACCACCTCAGCGACAATCCTCACATGCAAACTGGTGAAATACCTTGTAGCGAGGAGTCAGCACAGAGCCAGAGCGTGAGCACATTGAGTGCAAGCTAGCCCCAAATGTCTGTTGTCCTTGTGTCCTACGCTAGCCGTGGCCTAGAGGGAACCCAGCAGTGTGAGACAGGTCTCTTTGGTAACACTGTGACTCCCAAGAGTGCCTGGAGATTTGAATTTTATTTTGGCAAACTTGTCGTGCATGGGAGTTTCCCAGGTTATTAACATCACACATTGCTATTTTCAAAGGCTGCTCAGATGGCCAGCTAAAACAAACTAGCTGTATTAATATGCTTATCTTATGCTGATTTCTTATGTGTGTAGAAAATTCTTTCAAAATAACATTCATAAAAGCTTCATTACTACTGAAAGGTTAAACATCAGAGAAAACCCCACTACAAATATTTTGGTTTATTGTTTAATTTTGTAGACAGAACAGTGG
The DNA here is from genome assembly GCF_964289735.1 of Phaethon aethereus. NCBI lineage: Eukaryota > Metazoa > Chordata > Aves > Phaethontiformes > Phaethontidae > Phaethon > Phaethon aethereus. The sequence goes on along the minus strand of NC_138593.1, from coordinate 10,167,694 downwards.
AGTGTTTACAGTGAATCATCCCAAAGTTTTGCTCTGGTTGGAATATGTTTTTTGTGGAAGTCAGCTTTTATGTAAGGCTGGAATTTATATTTCTAGTGCTTAATGATACTATGTCTTTTGCTCTGATGCAGTCAGAGAATTCTAAAGGATTGTTTTTACAAAAACTATGTTCATAGCCCATCGTGGAACAACAGTATCACTACTCCTATGTTTAATTAACATCTAAATGAATTTACCAATTTATAGCGTTTGAATCTCTAGCTCTACAGAAAACCCTGAGGGCCTTTTTGAAATACAGGTACACTTGTTACCTTGCAAGGCTGCAACACTGTAGCTGATTTTAAGGAGAGATTGCATATTTTTTTTCACAGTTTAGACACTTCATCCTTATGACCCTTCATATCCTTAGCCATTGTTTGGCGGGAGGGGAAGGACTTTAGGCAGGAGAAATAAGAGGCAAACTCTTTCCTTTTTACACTGTGACAGTTCAGCCCAACATTCTCTGCCACAACTGTTGTGTAAAACTGATACCAGGACAAATCAGAGGCGGCAACAGATGTGGGTAGGTAATAGAAGTAAAACAAATGGGTACTCTTGGCCTAGAATGACAATTGTAGTACAGATGTGTTGTCTTATATCAGGTTGTTCCTGTCCAAATCTGGAACAGCAGGAGCGGTATTCAGGTGTGTTCACTGAATTATCACAAGGGGAAGAAAGTAGGAGCTCAGTCAGTCTCATGTGATACTTCTGGCAGAGTGTCAGGTAACTTTCATCCCTGATATGCTTTCCAAAATTCATTGCAATTTTTTTTTTTGCATTGAAAGCCTTTATTGCTTTCTACTACTTTCCAAGCAGTGTGTCATACTGCAGAGATTTCTTACTGTGGCCAAAGACGTAAGATACAGCTATATCCAGCACTGAGCACTATGTTGTCTAAACTTATGCTACTCTTAATGTTTTCCTGAAGTCCTGTGTGAGCATCTCTTGTTCCAAAGGGCCAATATACTACAGGCACAACTTCTCTCTTTTGCCTGCAAAGGATCCCTGGAGCAGATGTGTGAGGGAGCTGAGTGGAGCGGCCACAAGCACCATCCAGGGCTCTGCGCCACTCTGTCTGCTCCAGAATTTATGGGCCATGATCTCTGTGAAAGTTGAGACCATTCAGTAGGTGTTCCTTCTAACCCTTAACCTTTCTTTGTCCACTGCCATGTGCAGAGTATGGATGGGGAAGAGAATAATTCCTGTATCTCTTAGCCTGTTCCCTGCCCCTCATCTGCCACGGTTACAGTGTTCACGGTAGATTTCCCCAGTGGTGGATTGACAGCTTTCAGCACAGACATTGGACTGAGGAAACTCCAAACTTCTGGCTGGGAGCACTGTACACCTTGAACTGTGAAGAACCTCACACCTTGCAGAAAACAGCAATGTTACTGAAGCATCATCAGTGCTTGTAGATGTGGATTTCTGATTTATTCTGACTTTTACTTATGGGCCTGGACACCTTCTGAAAAGCCAATTTTTCCTGAGAAATGCCTGGGAGGCCAAATGGGACGGTAGCAGGATGAAATGTCACTGCAGAAAGCCTCTTTGGTGCAGATTCCTATAATACTTGTAGCTTTTGTTTGGCTGGGGTTAGGGAATCTCTTGCCTGAGAACTGATACTCTACAAGGTAGTGCTTGCTGCCTGCTCACTTTCTGCATGCTGATGTGATAGAGAAGCAACCTGGGGAGCTGCTGGAGGGTCAGAGAACTGTTGTAGTTTGGAGAACAGGGGAGACACTTGTGAGAATCAACATGGTCTTCCCACTATTCTGCTGCCTGTGCCTGATCGTTTGTTCCCGCATCTACACACAGGATAACAAAGTTGGTAACAGCTTGGTCTTGTGCTGGATCCTCTGCCTAAAATCAGGAGTTAGTGTCTTCTTTGCTAGCCAAATTTCAGTGGTGCTGTTCTAACACCATACTATATCCACTTTCCAACCAGCTTGTGCAAAGTTAGCTTCCTGCATGGATGTGAGAGTCCCACAGGTTGCTCATGCAGATAACGTAAATGGTGCGAGTGGTGCACAGAGCTGCCAAAATGAGGAGTTCTTCTCAGCTGTGTCACTTGGTGGGTTGCATTATGTTGGGAAGGTCAGCAAAATGCCCTGGGTCTGTTTGCCTGCCTGTAACACAGGGTGATGTGAAGAGCCTTGTGTTGAAATTGCTCTCTGACGCCTGGACTGGAATTGCCAAGGCTTGGCATTTCATCAGAAGAACTGTTGGGCTCCTAGCGTTCCTCCTGTTTGTTGGGCCTGCTGAGACCCTGGCGGGGAAGGATTTTCATTTCTCTTTTGCAGCTGGGAAATGAGAGGCCTGAACAGACTTGAGTCAGTGATGCAGACTCCTGTGTGCCCAGCTTTAGCCCAAGAGCTGCTGCTGCCCATCACGGAGGGATTTCAAAGCTGAAGAGCTTAAGGAAGGTGCTGAAGCTCTCCCTAAAAGTGAAGCAAAAGCCAGGGTGGGGGCATTCAGTGGGGCCCCAACCAGTGAGTTGTCAGTAGGTCATGGCAGTGTCAGAAGAGAGACTCCCTGCTTCTTTAGGGGATGAGAGTGTAACTTCAGGGAGTGAAGAAGTAGGCACAGCTTCTTGCTTGAAGTCCTGCCTGTAGAAGAGGAGCTCCAGCAAAGGCTATCGCTCTCCCATTTGTTTTTTCTTTCTGTGTCTCATTCTTCCATCTCCCTGTCTGGCCATTTGTGCTGCCTGCCTGTTTGTTTGTTGGCTGAGTGCCTGCTGAATTATTTACCAGCCTGACTGAATTAAGCAGCAGCAAAAGCAGGCGAGTGAATCCCACCTGAGACTTTTCCAGGGAGAGGGGGGTGGAGAAGTGGGGTGTGTGTATGGGGGTGTTGATACATAATGCTTAATTAAATGTACCAGCCCGTTCCAGGCAAAACCTTGTGGAAGGAGAAACTCCTCTGCTGCCTTGAGACAGGTCTGAAGAAAGCTGAGCACATGTCTAGCACACCAGCTCAGGTGACAGCGTGCCCCATCTCCAAGCTGAATGGGGGTCCTGCCGCTGGGAGTTGCCTTCAGCCCTTGCAAGTGTCATGTCAGCACGCTGGGATGTGGTAGGGCTGTCAAGCGGCCGTTCCCCTCCACCACATCAGTTGCATTGTTTGTGGTGGTTGTTGTGCTGTGTGGGGTTAATTGGGTTAATGAGTGCATTGTAAATTATTAGAGGCTGAATTGATAATTATGCTAATTATTGCGTCTCCCAAAGTGCCACAGTTACTGAGGATGTTTAAAAGGACAGGAGTTCTTTTACCACACACTACGTCAGAGCTGAGTATCTGGACACCAAAGGACCTCTCTTTACCAAATGGTGGTGCTCTGGGTGTTTCATGTAAGGAAGTGTCTCCTTGTTGGCATATCCCTGTGAGCAAGAATGTCCAAGCTTAGCAGTTAGTCCTTAGCTCATGCAGGTCCTCTCTTGTCTGTGCATCTCTTGGCTATAAAGTCTTACAGATGGGGAAAATGAGACCTAGATCATTCTGTGATATATCTGGTCTGGTTACACTCTCCTTAAAGCACGTGTGCTCCAATATGCTTGCTTTCTCCAAGCCAGTGTTCCCTACCCTGTGGTGGGCACAGCCTTGTGACTCTGGAACATGCCCTCATCACAGTTCTTCAGTGTAGCAGTTAGTTGAATCATAGAATCTATGCCAAAGATCTTCCAAAGACTCTGTTCTCCTTCCTGTCATGCTCTGCCTGTGCTGAAAAGCAGCAATCTTTCCAGAGGTCACTATTTGCACGTGCAAGGAGCAGAAACCGATTCTGATTTGTAGATATGCCAGTTTGGACTGCTGTCTGGGTTGCATCACTTTGTCATGTGATTGTTATTGTCATGCCCCTGTAGTAATGCCATCCTGGCTCTTCCTACTATGTAGGTCTCCCGGTAAAGATAACCCAGGGATGCTTTTGTGCCCTAAAACTAGCTTTGGAACATTGTTTCTGGGTACTGAGCAAGTTGCAAACTATAAAGCAGTATGGGGGTTGAGAAAGGTTATCTTCCCTGCTTCCATGGGCTCCCATGCAATGCTCACCAAGATTACTGCTGGCTTCAGTGAGAGCAGAACTGAGCCTGGGAACTGGGGAATGCCACAGTGTGCTCCAAGTCCTCCTTAATGCTGATCTGAAAGGTGCCTATTCAAAGCAACATAGCACCAGTGTGTGGTGGGCTGCACAACCTTTCCAGAAGGCTGGTTGGGTGCTGAGCTCCATGCTGGTTGCAATATCTCCAGTTACTCCTTAAGTGTAGCCATGCTCATGCAGTATAGCTAAAAACTGGGGATTAGTTCAGACTGCAGGATTTATGACATCTGAGGCCTAAACCAGGAATCGATGCACTTTTTAATCTATAGACTGTTTCTCTCCTGTTGTCTTTTCCCCAAAAGAATTTTCATCTCACCCGGTTTACCAGAAAAAGCCACCCGTCCACTAAGTGACTTGTGAACCTGGGAGTGCTTTAGTTGCGCACGTACAGTACAGAACATCTTTGTATTAGGCCAACTGATTGAGAACTGGTCCCTGTCAGCCCTTTCTTCCACATATGGATACACGTGCTTACACATGCTCAAGTGTATTAGGAGAGACTTAACCCCTCCAGTCAGCCTGTTTGCACTGCTATCTCCCAGACTTCTGACTTGTTAAGGCATCTCTTCCTGTCCAGAATGTGGCATGTCAGAAGAGGCAACCGATGCAGACTAGTCCTTATTGTCTGTCAATTTACCATGTGAGGTAGAATACTGTCTCCGGTAGGTGGATAAAGAGGAGCTGGAAATGGCAAGACGTGAGAAGAGTACTGTGTGATCAAAAGTTCATGCCTCATGAATTTATCATGAACAAACTCTGTGGGACTCTTGCTACGTAAATCAACTGATAACTCACAGTGTAAAAGATCATATCAACAATTCACCATTTCCTTCTCATTTCTGCTATATCCCTCTTTCTGAAATTCATGCACAATCAGTGTGAATGTGCTCACACACACTGCTCTCTTGCAGAGATGTGTATGTGGCACATCAAGGTAATGGATTTTTCTTGAATAACCTATGCAAGTACTGTCATGTTTTGCATCAACACTAAGTGATTTCATATTGCATAAAGCAAGGAGTTTAAAAGAGTTGATGACCCTTTCTGGCTTTATTCCAGATGGGGGTCATGTGTCTGGGTTACTGCCCAACCTTTTCCAATAAGTTAATTCCCACTCTTAGAATTGTAATGGCTGCATTGAGCTGTGCTCCCCTCCATAATGATTACTTACGAAAGAAAAAGTGCCTTTTCACTGGACTCCAGCATTCCTCCTCATGCCTTGCCAGCACTTTGTGCAGGTGCCTACACTTGGTGCTTGCCATGAAAACTGAGGCATCAGGTCCGAAACTGCTGCTGGCATGAGCATACGTGTCACATTCTAAGGCTCTGCAGCAACATTTGAGTCAGAGACAGTTCTGTACTGTCCCCATGTCTACAACTAATTTAATATATTTCTTTAATAAGAAAACTTAACTATCTTGGATCATCAGCAGGTGCCATATAGCTAGATTGCAGCAAAGCACTTTATGAGGTATCTGGTGGGAATATTATACTCTCAGAGAAAGTAGATATTAGCACATAGTTCAGTAGAAGAGGAGCTAGCGATGGGAGACTGCACAGGAAGGAAAGCTGTAAGGGTGGAATTCTGCCAGCACAAGGCTGATGTAGTTATGAATGTTAATTCTACTACTTATGTACAGATTTGCTGGACAATGTTAGGATTCTGAAGAAGCATCTGTATATTCAAATGTATCAGACGAGCTGAGGGCCCCTCTTCCTTTGCCTTTGTATCCATTGAATGGTAGTTCCCTGCTCTAGTCTCTGCAAGAGGAAATGACCCGTTCTGCTGCTACCATCCCCTGCTGTGTTTCAGAGAGATTTACTGCTCTCTGCTCACCGACTGTACTCGGAGCTGGTATAAAAGCAAATACCTAAAGGATGCATATATCAGCAAAACTTGTTCTCCCTGATTACTCAAGTTAGGCCAGGGATGGGCTTTCTCTCAAAGGAAGGATTGTAAGTCTGGATCTGTCTTTCTTGGGTGAGGTCTGAATTTCCCCCTAAGTTTGCTCCTGTTCACATGTCTGAGCTTGGAAGGAGGAGGGGATAGCCCTACCTAGCATGTCAAAGGAGACAACATTCCTGGCTGATACCAATACCAATGTCAAAGGGAGGTCTACTGTCTATGGCACGTATAACCAAGCAGATAGCTGTACGTGAGCATTGGGGTCATCCTGCCTCAGTCTCGTAATACTTGGTGCTGCTGCCACTGCTGTACAATGGCAAAGTAAAGGTCATTTCCCTGCTTGGCAGACTTGGCAGAAGGGAGATGATGGAAGAGATACACCTGGGGGAGCAGATACTTGGGCAGAATGACTGAGGGAGTCCCAGATAGTACAAGAGGGAGAGATTCAGATGACAAGGGAGAAGAGATCATATGGGACTGGAAGAGAGGAAGGAAGGTATCCAGAATAAAATGAAAATAAGGGGTGGAGTACTGTGGGAGGGGATGGGGACTTACCTTGGCAGCAGTCTGAAGAGGATGTTTTTCTTCTCTTCTGTTTTTCTTTCCCAACCTCTACCCTTTCTCCCTTTTCCCGCATAGATACCTTAATCTGCTTCCCCCATGGCAAGGCAGTCCAGCATGTGTTCTGCACTGCTCAACTCTCAGCAACTGGTCGATCTGTGCTGTTTCTTTTTGTTGAGATGCTCTTCTCCCTTTTCCATTTTCCCATGTGGGAATTCGATATCAAGAACAAACCTTTGGATCCCTCCCACCGACAGGAGGTGATGTGTTAACAGGAGAAGTGAAGGGAGCCATCCATGCCTAGCACTTTGGAGCTGTTTCCTCTCCCACTCATGGGTGTTTGCTAAAGAGGTGTTTTGGTTTAACTGTAGCTTATTGGATTATGTGATTATGGCATTTGAATTCTTTATTAGATCTGTTCTGTCTTGGTCCTTGGGGTTGAGAAGGACTTGTTTTCTGGCCTTTGATGTGTTTGAAAAGTCAGGCTATTTGTATCACTGCTCCTTTGCTTTGATTCTTTGACTCCTCCTCTGGGGAACATTCTGATGTGCAGAGCCCAGCTTTTGTGTGCATCCGCTACATGGGATGTCTTTGTGGTTTGTTTTTGTACTAGGCACAAATCACCCCTTCTGCTCCCTACTTTGCAAGTTGTCATGAAAGCAGGCTATTACTGACCAGTTCTTTTGGAAAACGTGCATTTGCTGAAATCTGCTGAAAATTCAGTATTTTTGAGAGACGCAGTACCTTTTCTTGGAGGGGATGGGTGGCATTGCAGGGTGGCATTGCAGTAATACTTCAGTTTCCCCTCATTTCCTTTCTCCTGTGTCTAGAAAAAAATCTTATTGTTAGAGTTCACTTATCAAAAGAATATTCCTCACGTTCTGCTATATGTGCTCTTTCCTGATGATTTTGACTGAGGTGCTGGGAGAGGAAGACCCCTAAACCCATAGTGGAAAGTAAGAAGCTTCTATTCTGCTGCTTTGCCACAAAGCAGCACCCTGTGAGCAGACTATCAGAGAAGGAAAATTTGCTTAGCCTGCAAGAAAAGGTCAAGCCCAGCCTGGTAAACCCTGCCAAGAAGGGTCAGTGTGGTGAACCAACTTATGCTTCATTTGTCACCTGTCAGTGCTGAGCGTGATACGCTTAATAGCATGGTAGTGGAAAGGACAAAGGGGATTTCTGATGGGGAGAAGTGAGGTAAGCTATAATTAACTAGAATGCTGAAGGAAAAACTCCATCTTATTGCTGCTGAGTTTCTCTTGTTGAGCTCAGATGCTTTCACATGCACTCCTAACACAGCACAGCCCCTTACACCCTAACACCCGTCCACGGTTACATTCTCCACAGTGTGCCATATCGCGAAATGGGACCAAATAAAAGGACAACTGAACCTTTGTGGACACAGGCAATGAATGCAGTACAAAGATCTGTGATGTTGAGCGTTTTTACCAGTGCAGAGCACAGGCTCAGGCTGAGGTGTTGACTGAGGAAGCAGAGGAGTCTCCCATGCTTATGCTAATTCTGGAATTAACCTCCCCACCCAGGATGGGTGAGAAGGGGCTCACTGGCCCCGAGGAGGGCAGTGGTGTTGTTAATTGTCACCCCAGCAACCAGAAACAAGGGGTTGCCCCCCCCTTCCTTTCCCTGTAGGATGAGCTAATGCCTGTATCTGTAGTTGCTGGTTTGTGAATAACCTCTCCTGCATGAACAGTTACTGCTGCAGTCCTGCTTTTCCCAACATGGAAAACATGCCCATTTTCACCTTCTGTTCCTGAGCAGTTTCTAGCCAGTGCCATGTGCCTATGTAATGTACCCGGCACATACCCCATGGCACAGACTGATTGAATGTTGAAGCATATGCTAGTTGAAAACAAGCAATTCTGTGACCGCTTTTTCTCCCAAGGCATAGTTTGGAAATAGCTTCGCAAGGGCTGCCAGTGCTCAAGCAGTGATTTGGTTCCCACATCCTGCTCATCATATGTGAGAGCTGCTCTTGTTTTGCATGGTGACAACTGGCAGAGCAGGCTGTGAACGCTGAGCCTGCATTCTACCTCACCCCCAATACTTGCAGCTTAAGTGGACCTGAACTATTTTTAAAGGAAACCTTTGAAGTGTTGATAACAACAAAGTCATAATGGCAGCCTCTGACACAGCTGGAAAACATCTGCAAACACTTGGAACAGGTAAAAGTTTGATGAGGGCAAAATTGTATCAGACTGCGCCTGACTCTTGGGGATAAAAAGCCTTAGCTGGTGGGGTTAGCACAGCCTCTGGTTTGGTTTGGAAGTACATTGCATTCAGGAAATGTTGGTAAATCATGGCAGCTCCTTGCTTCTGGAAAGTGTCAGGATGTAGGATACCAAACAAAAAGGTAACTTAGCTGAAAAATGTAGCCCTATTCTTTATGGATTTTTCTTCTTGAATTTGCTCATAATTCAAAAGTTGTTGTATTTTTGTGCCATTTTGGAGGGTGGAGAATAGGCTGTCTTTTAAACAGCTGCCTGCACTTGGTAACTGTGGTCACTGTTTGTGGTTAAATGACTAATGTTTTACATTCCCTGACCTTGAAAATAGTTACGGTGCAGATTTTGCTGGGATTAGTTTTGTTGTTCTGTTTCTGTAAAGACTTAAGCAAGTGGCTTTCTGCTGATGCAGACAATCATGGAAAGCATCTTTGAAGCTTCATTATTCACAGAAATTACGGCAAGAGCACAGCAATGACAAAAAGAGTGATTCTTATATCCAAATAGATATTCATGATGTTTCTTTTGCTACATTTGCTTTGAGAAGTGTGTGTATGGTCAGGATGTTGTGGCTTTTATGTTCCTGATATTTTGGCTTGAGATCTTTGTGGTGATAGGGAGACTCTAAGCAACACTGCAGTTGCCCCATACATGATGCTATTATTTTTGATGTCACAAGTTCTATATCTGCACAGTAACCTATGTGTTTGAGACTATTACTGAGTCAGGATTTACCAAGAAGACTTTTCTTGGTTTGCAAAGAGGGGTAGAGAGCTTGGGTTTTTAAGCTTACTTAAAGGGGAAAACTCAGTTTAAATATTTTCTTCCGGTTTCAAATCTGATTTAAGACTACCTAAGAATAAGAAAACAGCAAATATTCTTCCTCTTCCCCACCATCACCTTTAAGTTTACTGGAAGTACGTAACCACTCATAGTGGTTGTTATAGTGTGCGTTATATGTTATAACTATGTTATAGTGTGACTCATTATATCGATCATCATGGACTAATCCATGAGAAGGCTTGTTTGTGGGATGTCCAATTGACCTCAATTTGAGCATTTTTGGGAGTGGAGCAAGGAGGCGTGTGTCTGCTAGCAAAACAGGCTGTGTAGCAGGCTTCAACAGTTGGTCTGTACATCACTTTAGTACCTGCATAAATTATATTGGTGAGGAGTAGGGTTCTTTGTCAAAAGCACTGGGGTAACCTCTAGGCTATATAAAATGATGCAGATATGAGGGCATATTAGCAAATGCAGATGTTAATTCATTAACATTATTCTCTTCCCCTAAAGAAAACACTTGCATCACAGTTAGGCTAGAGGCAAGCATTGTCTTCCAGATTCAGCTGTGCTCTTAAAAGATGTTACCATCACCGACTGATGTTACTCTCTGATCACCGGAAGAGCCCCAGGCAAGGTTGAGTGTCTGTATTAAGCAGTTCCAATTGTTGGCCACAGCAAACCTGTTGGCTCTGCCTGAAGAAAATTAGGGAGTGCTCACAAGAAGTGTTCCTTTGATGGTGGAAACACAACCTCTGTAAGAAGGACAGAAGAGATGGGAGGAGTAAGCGAGCAGCTTGGGGGAGGTAAGCAATGGTTCTGGGTGATGATGACCAGCCTTGGACGTAACACCTTTGGACCACTGGAATGATAGCAGAAAACTGTCTGTATGTAGACACATCTTTTGTTATTGCTTAGAGATAAAAGTTTCAGCGAATCTTAGATGACTTCTTCACCTGTCATAAAGAGGCAAAACTAGGGTAGGTACCACTTTTATATGATTTTTAAGGTGCCTACCCAAGGTTATATGAAGTCAGTGGCAGACCTAGAAACGGATTGTGGGAGTCATGGCTTTTTAGCCATCTTCACTAACCATTAGATGATACTTCCTCCAGATGTTTCAATAAGGTGTGCTATAAAAAGTTCTTGATGTTGCTGTTGCAGTTCCTCATTTCCAAAAGGCTGCCTGCCTTTATGTTTTTAATATCATTGCTTTGAAGCACCATAGCTAGAAGTGACAGCCCCAGAAACAGTAACAACAATAATAATCTGCATAGCACAACAGGCATTTTACCAGCACGTAGGAAGACGAAGGTCTCTGTGTGTTTTGTATTAGCACACTGAAAAAGTCTTACTGAGCCTATCTGGAATGCATAGGTGGGAACCTTAACCCCTCATATGCTGAGAAGAAAATTGTGTACAGACCTGAGAGCTGACTTAAATGAATAAAAGGGCACATGAGCTTCATTCCTTTGGTGGTGGGAGGTCTTTCCGGACCACATGCCTTGACAGCCTTATTCAAGCTTATGTATTTAGTATCCATGTGACACCAGAGTAGTTAATTTACAAGTATTTTTCCAGTTTCTTCAGTCATATTTAATTATTCTTTACCATAGACCAGAAATGGCAGCCAAAAGCTAACCCAAACCTTAAAATTCTTTTTTCCTCTGCAAATTCCATCCTTATTTCTGCCATGGCCCATGTTCAAAACCCAAACAATAAAACATACAGCTGTGACATAGGGGAATTGTCCAAAAAGGACGATGTCTGAAGGTTTATGATTAGGTTTTATATTCCCTCTGTCTACAGAGCAGCACTTCCTGAATGTTTCTGTGGTGGGAAAAGCATCCCAGCCATTTCCCCTTGTGGATGATGGTGTAATTAGAGCTGTAAAGAAAGAACCCATGACACTAAAAGGCTGTAAGTGCTGCAGATTTAGGACAACAGGTTTCTATGGAAACTGAAGTGAAAATAGGACCTTAAATGGGTGAATAACAATAATATAGAGTTCTCAGTTTGGATCAGTCTGTAAGTTGCACTAAAATACAGCCTGCCTCTCTGACAGTTATTTGCATAACCTTTTCCATGGTGCTGTCAATGAAACCTTGCCTTCCACCCCCCAACTCTTAACTTCTATAACAGAAACATTCTTTCCCTAAAAAAGAAAGATGAGGAATTTCCAATGGATGGCATGCATCCATTTATAGATGTTATCCAAATAATTTGAGCTTAATATAGGGTAATATGCAACATAGTAAGTTACAGCATCCATTGTCATCACTAGTACTACTGTGTTGGAGTCCTTGGTAGTAGTTGAAAATTCTCCTGTGTCAGATGGAATATGAAGTCATCTTATATTCTGGTTCAGTGATGGTGCACTGGAAAGATGGGGCAATGCCAACGATACCTTTGTGATACCTCTGTGTATAATTCGCTGCATGCTGTACTTGCTAGTTCTTGATAGCTAGTTGTGTCCTGAAATCTTGCTGGAATGTTTGCAGTCTGAGAGTAGTTCTCATGTCTGCAGTGGGAGATCCTTTCCTTTAGCTCTCCAGTTTCTGAGGAAATTTGGAACAGTCTCTTACTGGCAGGAAACCTTTCCAGGATTTTAGTAGAATAGGGTGTCTTGCATTGGCTGTGCCATGCTTTAAGCATGCATTCTTTGCACTGTGATTTTTCTTGTTGAGCATTTAACAACAGTGGAAGATGCTAGTGACAGAAATACCCATATGGTCCTGTTTGTAGAGACAGCCATGCAAACTTTGTAGCAATAAATATACTAACTCAGGGGTATTTAGGAGAAAACTATTCTAGATGAGAGACCTAACTAACCTGTATAGGCTAAATATATAGAAAATATATATGGAATTATTACTGAAATAGGTGGCAACCAAACTGGGACACATCTGTGCAGTAATTGACCCTAAGAGCTTATCATCCCTGTGGCACTCTTGAGTGGTTCCTGTCCTCTACAGCCTGAAATGTGAATTAATTTTGCAAGCAGTGGGCTAAAAGTCACATAAGCTGCAATTTAACTCTTTGCACACTGTCCCAGAAGAGGAGCCAGTCTCATGCTGGGTCTCTGTCCCTGCCTCCATTGGTGCAAAAACACCGTTCCAAATGGGAACCATTTAAACCAGTTGGTTGCCAGTCATAGAGTCTGGGTCAGGATCCTGGTTTGTGAGAGTGGAGTCTACAGCAACACTGTGTGTCCAGATGCCAATGATTTCTGGTCTGAAGCTAGTGTCCTACCATTTGAGTTTTAGTGAATAATACAGGCTTCCCTGACTCTCCAGGTTTATGTTGCCATAAATGAGAAAGAAACGGCTTCTCTGTGCATGTGTCCAGAATCTCTCATCGCATGGCAAGCCAGGCAGATTCATGATTCCGGCTGCTCTGCTTGTGCAGGCTCAGGCCAACATCCAGATGCTGACGCGCTGGCTCCAGACAGCCTCCCCACAGAATAAATGCTGTTAAATTCTTGATCTGATTGGCAGCCCTGGGAATTCAATTCGAGTCCCTGGGGAGAGGCAGGAGAGCATTTCTTTTCTCTGTGGCTATTGTAATGAAAATGAATAAGTTCTCCTCCCTCCCCCTCCATCCTCAGGTTGTCACTGGCCTGGATTAATTTTGTGTACATTTTTCATATTCCTACCCTAGCTGCTTTTTGAGGAGGGGATTGCCTAATTCTGCGTTTGAGTTCAAAGCAAAGCCAAGCAACCTGGTAGGTGTGAATCCAGGAAGGGAAGACAAGGGATTTGTCTTCCTGCCAGCCTGATGGCTCTCTGAATGCCTGGTGCTCCAGTTGTGGTATCCTGGTAAAGAGAGAGGCTGATGGGAGCGAGGCCAGTCACACTGTCCATTTCGTTTAGCGCATATCATCGTTCTCGTCTTGTTAAGACATTACTTGATGATTTGCCCATGGATTTACCCATTCTTCTAGGCAGATATAGGTTATTCACGGCTGGGTTGGGGCCTGGCATGCTCCCCTTGTCTGCCTCCTATTCATCTGTGTGACATCGAACATGGGATATTAGCTCACGGCACTCACCAGTGAAGAGAGCAAGCCCCTGCACCGCAGTGTGGGTTAGGTCAGGCACAAATGAATTGGAGGTGAACAGCAGCTGGGACCCAGCGCAGGGGCTGGGCTGCAGCATTCAGCAATCGCCGAGTGCCTTGGGGAGGCTGCACTGCAGCCGGGTAGCCAGCCTACAGTGTCAGGAGCAGACTACAGCAACCAGCCCTAACATGCCTGTCTGAGGAAACCCTGCCTAGCCTTTGTTTCAGCAGAGCATTTAAGCACAGTTAAACTTCAGGCTTACAGAAGAGCTTGCAGTGGGAAAACAGATTTTTGCACTGAATTTTTATTCACTGAAACTCTCAGCTCTGTCTCTTTCCTTTTGAAAGGAAAAATAAAAATAGAAATTTAGGAGTTTGGGGGAAAAAAACCCTTTAGTTTTGAAAATGTGTTGTTTTTTTAAAGATCTGGCTTATGGTTAGTGAGATAAAATATTTTAATGGAAATGAAAATCTCTGCCAGAATTTTCTTTAGAAAAGCAACAAATATTTCTCAACCAGCTTTATATATTTAAAAATATTTACATACTTAAGCATCTTACTGAATCAGAACTTTAAAAGACAACCCTTTTCTTATTTTAGCTACGATATCCATTTTAACTTATGTAGGACATTAACTACAATAGCTATATGCTCTCTCTTTTATCTCATAATTATAGGTCTTTAAAAACCTTTTTTTAAAAAGTGTATATAATTATTATATAGAGCAGAGTGTTTACCTTTAAATGTCATGCATTTGCATAAAAATTTACATATATTAATGCTAATCAGGGCCATAGGCCTGAGGAAGAGAAACAGTATTTCACTGAATTCCTTGCTCTGAATTAGCACTGCAATATCAGAGGTCGGGCTGAAAAATACAGATGTTGACACCAGCTGTATTCCCCAAATCCTCTCACAATTGCAAAATTGTCTGATGTTTCTGTTGGTCATCATTCTGTCAGGCTGGTTAGGAGTGCTGACACACACGTTGCTGTTTCTGCGCGGTAGTGTTAACACCTTGTTGAGCTGAATGAGAAACTTGCACCTCTTTTTAAGGCAATTGATTTAGTGATTTATAATCTGTGGTCTAGAGGCTCCCGGAGGCTCTTCTGAGAGCGCCGAAGGAAAGTGAGCCTGTTGTCAGTATACTTAGATTTGCTATATGAAGCCTAGAACAGCCACTGGGAAATTTTTAGGATCTGCAAGCTGGAAAAGGTTGATTTAGGCTGTCAGCAGTCTCAGCAGCCAGAGCTGCTCCTGCTTAAGATCTGAACATTTCCTCTCCAGCCTTTACCTGGGGTTCTGGGTTTGTTCTCAGTCATTCTGTGTTCAAAAAAGCATTATAAAAATAGAAAGTGTTCAGGGAGAAGTGATTATTCTTAGAAACATGAGGTAGCTTCCACACAAAAAGAGAGGTTATTTAGCTTGGAGAGGAGAGTAATAATGGTGAGTTATCCTGGAAGCATGTGAAATGTGGACTAGTACGATGATGGCAAGGAACTCCCCTTTCTGCATTTACAGTAGAAGAGGAAGGAGAAGTTGGGTAACTTTGAAAGGCAACATTTTTAGGACAGCTAAAGAAAATGTTCTGTCACATGCTGCAGACCATCTTGCCTTTTGGCAAGATAGCAGTGGGCCAGAAGTTCGGCAGGATGCAAAGAACTTGGAGAATTTTCCAAGGCAGAAAAAACAAGCTGGGCATCGAACACCCTGTGGAAATCAATGGAATGCTGAACCTGCATTCATGATCTTGAGACTCCCTCCTCAACAGCTCAATTAAGAAGGGTGAAGTAAAATAAAATGGTAAAGCTACAAGAAGACTGTATGTCAAGGCATAAACCTCTTGACTTGTGCTGGTGAGGAAGGACCTTTCCTTCTGGGCAAATTGTTCTGTGATTTGCCTGCTGTGAAGCTCCCCACATTTACATCTTTGCAAGGGATTGTTTAACAAAAAGGAAAACAAGCAAAGAAATTCCAGTTTATGAAGCACTGAAATCCAAGAGTGCCTGAAATCCTGAGCCGTTGAACAGAATTGCCATCACTCCGAAGTGGGTGAAGGCATTGCTGTTCATGCGGGTGGGGCTGTGCTGTGCTGGCTGCCTGCCTGTAGCCGTCCCACCTGGCGCTTGCCTGTGTTGAATTTGGAATGGGAAGTAAAGCTGAGCATGCTTGGAGGGGAAATTATTTTTCTGAACTTGTTTGAATGTTGATGTTAATTTGTCATGTTTTGTAATAAATACTTGAGTATCTGGAAGCTTTTCTTCTCCAGTAGTTAGTGCAACAAATCTGCACTGACCCAGAGCAGCTTTCCCTAGCACCTAAATCTCTTATAGAAGGATTTCTTTCAAAGCACAGGCCTCTCGCATACAAGCTAAATGAACATATTCTCATTTAGGAACTCATTAATTTATGATGAGCAAGGGCTGAAAATGAGACCGTTAGAATGGAGGCACTGTAGCCAGTTAGTATCAGCATTTAGGGACAGCATTTGTATCTGTAGATAAACAGTGATGCTATAATAGTATTGTTCTGTCCATCTGTGTAACATGAGAATAGCACATACACAGGCAAATATATGGAAGGAAAACATGCTATTTTCTTTGAGATCTGCCTTTGTGCTATTTTAAGATGGCATCATTTTCTAATACTGGTAGAGGCAAGCTTGCTGTGGTTTATAAACCTTTAAGTCAGCAGTGATCCGGGATGGAAGAAGAGCCCACCTACCTGCATAAAAGTCATCCCCCTGCATCTTGCTTGCAGTTTGAATACTAGAAAAGCAAGGTTTTTTAAGCCAAATTAATATGTAAAAGCTGAGCTATATCCAGTGGTGAGACATCTAAGGCAATTTTAGTGTCAATCCTTGGGATTATGATTTACACCATATATGCCTTTTGACCGTGGCATAGAATAGCTTTAAAGTATGTTCTGACTGAACACGTGCTGCTGCCATCTTTGTACTGGTATGGGAACAGTCAGAATTCACAGCTTCTGGAGTAGAGCTTAGTGTCTTTATTAGAACGTAATCTTTTTTTTACAGGTTTTTCTCCCTAGAATTCTTGATAAATTATTTTTTGTAGGAAAAGACAAGAAAGCGTTATCTTTCACAATCTCTAGTCATCGTTTAAAAAAAGAAGTGTTTTGGTACAGCTGAGACCTATGTACATTCAAGGAACATTTCAGAAAGCTGAGTACGTAACATTACTAGAAAGGGGCACAAAAGGTAGAAGAATGTGTTCCACAACTTCCATTCATATTAGCAGATCTGATTCGGCAGCCATGGGTACCAGTTTAATCTGTAATGACCCTGATTGTTCAGCTAGGGAGAAGTGAGCATACCATCATGCTCATACATTGGGCCCAGTGAATATTGAGACTCGGGCAGACTAAAGCTGGTGGTATATTGCAGGGAGGGTATTTTGAGTTTGAGGCTTCTGTTGACATGTACAGCTAGTTTGTGCGATACACTGCAGTGGTTCTGTGTATGTTTTATCACTATAAAGGACAGTGCATGACTTATGACTTGGATATAAGCATTAATTGTTTTTACTGCTCAGTGTTTGATCATTATACTAATTTGCTAGATGCAGAGCAGTTGTTGCAGATTACACCGATGGCATCTGAACAGATTGCTAGGACCTGCAGTTTGCTGCAGGGCAGCAACCCATGTGATAAGAGATTAAGGGTCAAATTCTGCTCCCCTGTATACTGTTGTAAATATCAATAATCCAATTGATTTTATCAAAGTAACTCTGGATTTAAACTGCTGTGATTAAGGGCATCTGACTTCATTGTTTTGTTATGTTTGTTAATATATACAATACTGTACAGCAGCCATCTTTGAAATGGGTAGGAGAAGAATCAATAGATGAGATTCCAGTATGTTGCTGAGATTTTTGAAGGAGTCTAAATAACTGTAACATGAGCCTTTCATTAACTTCGGTGATCTCATGTTTAATTATCTGAAAATCTTGGCCATACAGTGTAAAATGGAAATGATGTTATAATGCAGTTTTATGCAACATCCTTCCAAGAGAATGCCCTCATTTCAGACTGGGCTGTGAGGAAGAACAGCGTGCTGCAGGATGTTGCAGGGACAGCATGATGCACGAGATCTATAATGCTGATTATAAAAAATGAACAGGCAAGTGAATGCAAGTAACGTTAGTGGTTGGTTACTCATGGGTTTAATACTTGACCTTATTTCCACCAAAGCCTGTAACAAAACTTCCCCCAGCTCTAGGGGATGGAGAATCAACCCCTGCTGTTACACCAGTACAGCACAGTCGTCTCATATGTGCTGCAGAGAAAATAGTGCATCATAATGCAGATTACATTGGTTTGCTGCTGCGTCAGGGAATCTCCCAGTGCTGTGTGCTCAGTAACAGAAATGTCACTTAGCGTCCCTGCTTTTATAAATAAGCATGGTTATTTTAATACTAGTCTTGTTAAATTCACAGCTGCTAAAACAGCTCTGAGTGGCAGGGGTGAGCCAGCTGCACCCGCAGACACGCTGGCAGGCTGCAGCATTTTTGATGCTTGTTTCTCCAAGGAAGAACATCAGTTTTGTTTTCACACCTCCCACCTGACCTTTGTGGTTCTCTTACTGAGCAAATGTTGTAGGGAGGTTCATGGTAGAGGCATGGGACAAAAAGATTTCTCCTACCCATGCAAGGGGAAGCAACCTTTTCTCACTGTTGCCCTGCAGCTCTGCTACTTGCTTTGCCTCCCTTCTCTTGGCCTTAGAAGTGGGTGCCATCCCTGGCAGTGTGGGCGGCTGTATGGGAGGCTGGGGCTCACAGAGGAAAGAGCATAGGTTACCAGCTGTCAACAGAAAACAACAGTCACAAACCTGATAATTGATACTTATTTTTTCCTGGTGCTTCATACAGGAGAGGACTTGCCCTATTTTCCCATCTGGGTCACTCACTGACAAAACACAGGAGAAAAGAGTGCAGGCAAGCAGTGACAGTATGGTCTTACCCTTGTGTTCTGCAAGGCAAAATGTGGATAAAGCAAAACATGGGTAAGGCAATGGCAGTGTGGTGTCTTGGTGAAACCCTGAGCTAGTATACAAGAGGCTCAAGCTCTTTCCCAGTCCTGTTTCTGGTCTGTTCTATTGCCGTTAACTCCTTGACTGCATGCCTTGTTCCTCACCCAAATTTTAAGATTTCAGAGGCAAGGACTGTAGCCTGTTAGCATGATATCTTACAGAATCACAGAATCACTAAGGTTGGAAAGGACCTTCAAGATCATCAAGTCCAACCATTAATCGAGCACCATCATGTTCCCTAAACCATGTCCTGAAGCGCCACATCCACATGTTTTTTGAACACTTCCAGAGATGGCAACTCCACCACGTCCCTGGGCAGCCTGTTCCAATGCTTGACCACCCTCTTGGTGAAGAATTTTTTCCTAATATGCAATCTAAACCTCCCCTGGCGCAACTTGAGGCCATTTCCTCTTGTCCTATCGCTGGTTACTTGGGAGAAGAGACCAACACCCACCTCACCACGACCCCCTTTCAGGTAGTTGTAGAGAGCGGTAAGGTCTCCCCTCAGCCTCCTCTTCTCCAGACGAAACAACCCCAGTTCCCTCAGCCATTCCTCGTAAGACTTGTGCTCCAGACCCCTCACCAGCTTTGTTGCCCTTCTTTGGACACCCTCGAGCACCTCAGCATCCTTCTTGTGGTGAAGGGCCCACAACTGAACACAGTATTCAAGGTGCAGCCTCACCAGTGCCGAGTACAGGGGCACAATCACTTCCCTAACAAGGTAGGCAGGACTTCTGTCTTTGGCTGGAGTTTTTAAGCCAGGTGCAGATGTGATCGTGTTTGGTGACCTACCTTGTTTGTTTTAAAACACCATAGCCTGTCTGGGTCTGAGTCCAAATCTTTTGCAGCGCCAAGTATTGCAGCTGGTGGTTCTCTAACGTGGCTGTAGGTGTTGTCATACAATGGACAGGTCCCATGAATGAGCACTGTAGAAAGGGTCCCTTCACTCTTGGGGTATAGAGAAATGTGGTAAATACTTCGAATGCAAAATGTTCTCATTTTATTCATTGCCTTTTCTCTTTTTCTGTCTCCTTCTGTTCCACCCACCTGTGCCTGTCATTAACTGAGAGTATAATCAGTTCAGAGCAGTTGTTGCTTAAATAAAAGTGGACATAAATGTTCACAGAATTTCTAGCATAATAGACAACACATTACTACTTTTATAGACAATATTAGCTAACAGAAACAACAAAAATAAGCTTTTACTTTTTCCTCTTATCTCCGCATTATCTATGAATCTGGACTGTGCTCTGCTTAAAAATTATCAATAGATGGATTACAGGATACTCTCTGGCCTGTGTCACACTGAAAGCAATGGGGTCACAGTCTTGTGGTAACTTAGACTGAAGGATCTTTTATTAATGGAGTTGATGCACCAGTAGTAGAGAGTCAGAATTGAACACGTGGCAGAATTTGCTTCACTGACTTTTCATCTTTTTGGTCTGAAAACTGCTTGTGTTTACACTCCGCTTTCTGGAAGACAGCTATGTGGAGCCCTGTGCTGTTGATTTTAATTAACTGTCTGAGTGGAAGGGTACTCTGAAGGAAGTGTTGAGGCTGTAACTTCATTGAGAGGAAGCTGTTGTGTGTGCAATGGCAGTGATGAGTGTGCCAAAGATGACTTAGTTTGCAGGTCTGAGAAGTTTCTGTTACCAGGTCCCCCATTCATGAAAAGAAAATCCCATTCATCTTTCTTGTACTCCGTTCTACTCTCTGTATGTAAGAGGGATTTAACCCACGGCATTCAGAGTAGGGATTTTGAAGCACTTAGCCTCTTTGCTTCCTTCACTGTCCCATCATATCACCCTGACTAGCAGCTGTGTACTGGCCTACCAGGACTGCTAGCCCTCAGTGCATTAGTTTATCTCCTAGTTTTCTGCCCTCGAGAGCTAGACTATGTAATAGGCCAGGGGTGTTAGAAGGTCTGTGAGTGTTCAATGGATTTATGCAGCTTTGACATAGCCAGAGTCACTGCTTCTCAGCTCTGTCATTATTACTATAACCACTTAATTGTTTGATTTCCAGTTGCTATTGTATTGTTGTTGTAGGCACTGTATAACCATAGAAAAAATTATGGCCTCTGCCCTGAAGCTCTTGCAGTCTTGAGTACACAATGAGAGACAGCAGACTGATGCAATGAACACGTATTACCAGACAATTAAAACTATAAAGCAACAGTTGGGTTTTAGCCTGAGGTCCTCATAGCTGTCAGGTACTGCTCTTGTGGTTGCATTCAAGTTTGCCTTCTCCTGAATACAATGGGGCAGGCTTGCTTGTGTATCATTTATGCAAGTGTATATACTTTGTTTTGTGTAAAATGTTGTTTTAGTGCACAGTTTGAATGAGACGAGAAGCCTGAGATGCTGGGGCGACTGTCCTATGCCAGGTAGAGCTGAACGGCTGCTGGCAAAAGCCACTGATGGATAGTTGACGGTTTTCATTGCCCTGTCTCAGTTTCTTTGCAGAATCTGATAGAAGTTACCAAAATATCATCCCCATGAGATCTCTGACTTCCTCTGTTGGCTTTCCCTGGTTACTCCGACCAACATAGTTTAGTTCATAGAGATGTTGGGAAAAGGACACTCTTGTAGATACTTACATTAACTACGGACTTATGCAAGTATTCATGTTGCAATAGTCAAATAGCTACTATGAAGGCTGATTTTGATTCTGGGAGGTGCCTTGTCAAGCAGCAAATCCAGAAACGTGATCTAGACAATTAGTCACACTGGACATATAATAAACTCCAACAAAGAACACTCAAAGTCAACAGTTGTGGCAAGTTGTTAGCAAATACTCCAGATAACTAAGGTATTCCAGGGAGTATTGCAAGTATTTGGTGTGTAGTATGTTTGCATAAACCATCAGATAAGACTGTGTTACACTGTTGAAACAATGATTGGAAGTATCTATTTCTGGTTTGGGTTGGTGTTTTTTTAATAGTTTGACTTAGGCTTGGCTTGAAACTTTAATCATTTAACTAATTGTTGTTAGGCAATATGACTTTTTGCTGGTATGGTTGCAGTGGTAAAAAGTCACAGTACAATGGCAGATATGGTGATATATAGGTTATTAGTAGGCCATATTCCAAGCCAGGCAGGAGGAGGTGAGGATACTGTCAGAGCTCAGGAGGACCGAGGAGGGATTACCTTGCAGGGAGGCAAGATTCAGCCATCAGCTGCTGCCGGTGAGCAGCTGCCCTGGGCTCCTGCCCCTGGGCTCTGACTTCCTGCAGCTGAGGAGTGGTGGTTTGCTTCTGTGTGAAACAGCAGCGCCTGCGAGGTCCTTCCAGGCATTTAGTGTGCAGCTGTTTGACTAAAAAGAAGAGGGGAGAGGCTGCACGGTGGTGTTGCAAAGGAGCAAAAAGGAAGGGTAACATGCCTGTGCATATCGCTGCGCTCTGGGCAGCGCTGCAAGAGGTGACTGTCCCATTTGCCCTATAGGAATAGCGAATCTGAATAGAATGCCTTTAAGACAAGGTCTGCCTGGCTGGGGAGGTTTGTAGGTGTCTTCGTATAACAAAGTGGTGCAGCTTTCTAGTGCAGACTCAGCCCCAGGCAAAGCTCCAGATAGGAGCACTCATGTTCCTGTTTGACATTGTGTGACTTGCTTTTTGTGAGGAATCACAAGCTGTATGGGCATTTGCTTCCTTCATGAAACCTAATGTGTTCTACGTGACACCAGTGAACAGGGTTCATAATTTCTGGGAGGTAGCTCTGTGTATGTCAGTGTCTCAAGGCACTGAAATCTGATGAGAAGTTGCTCTGACACTCGTCTGTTAGTGTCAGTGCTGGAGTCTGATAGGTCACAGTTTTATAAAACTGGCCTCTTATTTCCATCTCTTCTTGAAAATCATTTTTTCTTCCCTTTCTCCCTTTGTTTCATTACTGGCCAAACATGGTCTCTTTAAATGCATCATCCTGCATTGCCATCCAGTCTTTTCTTTATTTCAACAGACTTTGCAGAAGAGGTTATTTATATCACTGAAGTTTGCAGGATCTGACTTGTCTTCATCCATATGTAACTAGCAACACTTTGATAAATTAAAGTTCTACATAAGTAAGCATGTAGAATCCCATCATCTTTGGAGTAACTGTTCTTACTCACTGGTTTTGGGAAAATATCAGCAAGAAACAGGTTTCTTTTGGTACTTTGTTAGCAGACAAAAGAAACAAGGCATACCACCAATGTCTGATTGAATTTAGTCATAAGAGCCACTGTTTGTGTGTTTTGTGTTTGTTGTGTGGAGTCAAAAACAATTCCAAAAGTATTTTTTTCCAACATTAGACATCTTTCCTGACACACAAGCCTTTTTGTCTTATCAGACCTTTTTTTTTTTTTTTTGTGGTCTTGCTGCTTTCGTGTTATTTTCTTAATCCCTCTTTGCTGATGCTAAATTTTTTTATATATTCTGCTTTTGAAGTACTAGTAGTTATTGCCCGTTTTGTTTTGGCTTCTCTGCTGTTTTCTTCTTATCGATGGCCTTGCAGACTGCTGTCCACTTGCTTTTAATGAACCTTCTCTCTTTTTGAAACTCCTCCAGAAATGATGCCTTATATGCTGTGAGATTACATGTAATGAGGAATCTTTGCCTGTTCAGAGATTTCTTTCTCCATGGGGCAGATTTGTAGCTGGGCTTTGCAGGAATTCCATGGATAAGGAGATGGTTGAGAATCTTGGATTTCTGTGCTGCAGTTGCAGGCTTTGATGGGGAAAACATGGAAGGTAAGTAAAGTACAGCAAAGGAGTGTGTGTGTGAAAGCAGTCAGTAAGCTTTTCTTGTCCTCAGTTGCATGTAACTATTTTTTGGTTGAAATCAGCACAGTAGCTATTGTGCTTATACATGGCATGGGAAAGATGGCAGAACTGGGACCATAATTTGTACAGGAATGGGCTTGAAAAAACCAACACTGAACTAAGCAATCTGTGTACAAATGGCCTTTTCAGGTGAGCCTGTGCAAGATAGACCATGCTTCTCAGAAAACCTAATTAGTCCAGGCAGAATGCCATATTAACACAGCTGTATTGCTTCTAGTTCCTCACTATCGCTGAGCAAGCTTAGCTGGAATTATCTGCCTGCCTTTGTGTGGCAGAGATTCATCCTTCTCACTTCCCACTGCTTTGGTTACTTCTCCTCAGTTCAGGAAGGAGCTGAAAGGAGTGTGGCTCTTCCTGTACTAACACAGGTTGCTGGGACATCCACAGTGCCCTGTATTGCTGATCCATCCCACTTTGTGAGCCTGGCGAGAATGACAGTTGTCAGCAGAGCCTTGGGACCGCTGTCTTTGGGAATGCTGCTGCTTAGACTCTAAGGAAGAAGTACAAAGTGCTGTTTCTGTGCTGCGGTTTAAAAGTAATAGGAGTAATTTGATTTCTGTCTCCTTGCTTTTCATGGTGGCGCAAACAGCTTTCGTTTTTGAAAGAAGGCATTTTGAACCTGGAGCACATACCTCATCAGTTTGCTAGGAAGGTGAGACTTGGGGTCTGGAAACTTGGGTGAAGTCTTAAGAAACACCCTAGCAAATAAATGGTTAACCCATAAGGCAGAGCATAGAAATAGAATGGAGGATTGTAATTATCATGGGATAAGCAAATGATTAGAGTGTTATGATGCTCAAAGTATAGCCCTAGAGTCAGGCGCTTAATTATTAATATTATTATTCATGGATGGGTCTTTATGATGTGGGAAATGAATATTTCTGGCACTGGAAGGAGATGTAAGACACCAGTTTAATATGCCAAGCAGGGCTTATGAGAGAGCGGTGTGCTTCATATAAATTAAATCTACCCGTTAGCCACATGCTCTCCACTGGGGATGGAGTCTTCATCCACTTGCTTCCTAAAGCTCCTCGTACAATGTGAAATAAAAAGAAAATCCTTTTAACAATTTTGCAGGTAAATAAAAATGCTCAAAATGGAGGTGAAAGACAGGTGAAGGAAGACATGGATGAAGGCTCTGGGCTCAGGGGAGGCAGGGCCGAGAGCCTGGTCTTGGTGACAAGCCCAGGTCTGTTTTTCAGGTGGCGCTGGCTGTATTCTCCTTTCATTTAAGTACCTCATAACCTCGCAAAATGACAGTATGTGTGCAGTTAGCAGCATGTGTGAGAGCAGACACCAAACGGCACTGACACAGCATTTGTGCTGACATAAGCATCAACTGCAGCGTCCCCAAGACCAGGCACGCTAATCTTTGTTTGGAACTGTTGTTAAATCGGATGTTTTGGGGGGTGTGTGTTGCATTCCTCTGCTGAACTCCCTCATAGCAAAGGCTTGTTTGTCTGGGACTTAGCTGTACATGGTAGTGATTTGACTGAGACATCTGTGGAACCACTTTGGAGGCCACTGTGTCAAGGGCTGGGTTAGTTCTTATTTGTACAACAGTATAAACTTGATTCAAATGGGCACCCCAAGCACATCCAGGAAAAAAAGTAAATGAGATTGCTGTAGTGAAATAAAGGGAAAAGATTGTTTCACTTGGTCTCCAGTCATTGAGGGCCAACATCAACCTTTGCAAACTCTAGCTTGTAAGCTGCTCCCTCTTGAGCAAAGGTGGACAATATGAATAAACATACTGCTTTGGCATTAGCTGTCCTTAGAGCAAGGGAGTTGTGTGTCTCTGTGGATAAGGGGGTGCTAAGTAAAGCCTTGTCTCTAGGAAAATAGTACATAATTTAGCAGAAGGAGAAGTGGTGGTGCATAAAGTGTTCCAGGGAATGGAGGCTGTGTGCACACTCAGCATCCTGCCGCGCTTCTGAATGAGTGACGCCTGTTTTCTTCCCTGTGGGTATCTGGCTTTTTGGCAGTGTGGCTGTTGAAACTGTGTTCATCTTTCACTCCAGTCCTAAAATGATGTGCTCTTGTGAAGTGCCTGTGTGTGTGGTGGGGAAGAAGAGGAGTGGGAGAGATGCCTTTCCTCCTTCTTTCCCTATCTTTTTTCTTTTTTTTCTTTATTACAGTCCTGCTTTTTTGATCTTGCTTCCTGCAACATTAGGAGGACTGCAGTGGATTGCTATGGCAACTGGCCAACCAGGCCTACATACTAAATGGAGATCCCTCCATGAGAGCTCACAGAGGAAGGAGATAAAAGTGTAAACAATGCAAACAAACAGAATGAACTCCCAACATCCACTTGGATGCATTACCCTGTGCGATGGGATGGGAGAACATAAAGAATGAAGCCCAGTATTGCTGGCAGCCTCAGGGCCAGAACATTTTGTCAGGCACCAGCAGTATAGAAACATCACACTCTTCTGCTCCCCTCTCCCTCTACAGCCTTCACCACAACCAGATATCTAGCAGATGTGTTGGCCTGTAAATATAGGTGGACCGCTAATTTGCGGGAAGTTGGGGAGATGACTGTGTGAAATCGGGAATGCAAATGTTCAATTATTGCAGCTTGACAGTGATGAATGGAGAGGGGAAAAGGGGCTGCATGGCTGGGTTCCTCCTCTGGGTGCTTCTGTTCTGGTTGGTCTGAGCTGCATCCCTGTCCCTGTGCTGGTGGCTCTGGGGAGTGCTGGGCAGGAGGGGGGAGCATAACAGAACAAAAATGCCTCTCTGGCATGGGGCAGGGGCAGCTGACAATAGGGTAGGTCTTCTCTGTTTAGTGAAACAGGGCAGAGATGTTGGTTCCTAAATATCTGTCAGAGGAGGCAAGGAGGTGGGGAGGGTATATGTTTTTCCTTGACATGCTTGGTTTTATCTCCACCTTCATCTATCTGCCATACTGGGTGTCCCTCCAGCCTCCCAGCCACAAGCCCAGATGCAATTACCCCTGCCCACAACTGGAAGGAGCCAGCCTTTTTGCCAGAGAAGGTGGGGGGAGTGTGTGGTGGGAGGGAGAGGGAGGTTGGTGCTGCTGTTAGGGCCACATGGCCCTTAAGGGCTTCCAGCAGCCTGGGGTGGCTTATTGTACACTGCTCTCTGGCTCAGACCTTTTCAGCTCCTTCATCTCTGCTTTTCTCCTCCCCGCTCAAGGGGCAATACCTGGTGTAACAGGGACCACATGAACTTGACCACCTGAATGGTACTGCCATTAAAAACTGATGGCCACTTTCATCCTGCTGGGCTGTGGGATGAACTGGGTGAGCAGGTGCCTCCAGGCCAAGGGATGTGGAGAGCATTTGGCCCTGTGCTGCAGTAGGGCAGCCTGTCTGAGTGTGCCCATGGCCCAGCGAGTCATGCTGGGTACAGAGGAGTTCAACAGATGTGTATATCTAGCTCTAGTTCCAGGCTGAGGCCTATTAGAGCTTGGCCCAGGGAGTAGGACAGCTAGTGCTTTGGTCATGCTTTTCTTCTAGAGAGCTCCATGAGCCTTTCCCAGCTTGCCTGTCTCTACTATCCATGCTTTACTGAGAGCAAGCTCCGACTTGTCTTCCATAGGGTTGCACTGGTGCACAGGGCATGAGAATTTTGCCCTTCACCCAGAAGGAAAGCCACTGTGTGTTAAAACAACACATTTTTAGAGGCAAGGCAAAGCACTTAGTTACCAGGCAGCTTCTTGAAATCAGGTGCAGAGACACAAACCAGATAAAGGAGCAAGACTCCATGGAGCAGAACAGGTGACAGTGAACATTAGAGAAAGAGGCAGACCTGCTCTTCTGTAAAACATAGCTATCTTTATAAATTAATGAACCCTGCTGAAAGATGGTGTGCAATGAACAAAGTGTGCATTTAGTGGTACTTTCACCCAGTTTTAATGATTTGGAGCTCTGCACATAAAATCAAGCAGTGCTGTTGTTCTGGGGCTCTGATTCTGGCAGTAGTATTTGCAGACGCTTACCAAACTGACAGCCAGCAGAGGAGCCGTGCTGCCCTGCAGAGCAGTGCTGTGACAGTGATGGGGACAGCACATTTATGGCATGATTCTGCATACAGTGCTCCAGACAGATCAGCCGGCATTTCAGTATGTCTTTGCTGCAGAATTAATGGCTTTTTTTCTTAGCATCCTTCTTGGCCTTCTAGGTAGCCACACTGCAAAACTGCAGGTGAGCTGACTGTGCTGCTTTGTTCATCACCAGCTACATTGTGCAGTTGCTGTGGTCACATCCCGTAGCTCTCTGTGCCACAGTAAGACGAACTACTCTTGAATATATTTTCCAATGATTTTGTCTGTCCTGTTGTGTATGAAAGCGTTGGAGAGCTGTCGGAACTTGAGCAATTCCGTGGATTTGAGGTACCAAAATGAGAACACCTGTGGTGCTACATACCCTCCTGGGCTCTGCAGTTGTTAAAGTTGTTGTGGAGCTGCTCATGGCAGACTTACTCTGTGTGTGTAGCGAGGAAATCTCATCCCATTGCTATGTGCACAACATTAACAGACTTGTTAAATTTGAGATGCTGAGCAAGAGATTTGCACCACTGACTCTTTCCCCTGCACCCTTGCTCACACATTTGCATTGTATCACTATGGCCTCCCTCCTGCTCTGTGATCTGTGCCCCAAATGGATGCCACCATGGTCCTCCCACTAGCACGTAACCAGGTACTCTTTCACACATGAATAAAGAAAACGCTTCAAAGATTTGCATAAATGGTTCCTAATGCATCAGTGGAGCAGCATATAGGGGCTGAAGTAGGTGATGGAGTCAGCCTCCTCTCTGTTTCAGTGCTGGTGTTGGTAATAAGATATCAGGAAGCATCTCAACTACCATGATTGGTAACAACTACATAAATACATAACTAGAGTTTCCAACAGTTTATAAAGTGTGTTGAAGAGGGCAGAGTTACAATAAGTATTAACCTTACTGCTGCACACAAGCTCCTTTCAGTGTGGTAGCTATGTAAAAATACTAGATTTATCTCTCAAACTCTGTGGAGGTTGGGGAATGCTGATCCCAAGGCTTGAGTCTGAGGAGCTCTGCAGGAGCCAGGCTTTGAATGCTGGCATCGTGTACCCATGAAATTCTGCATCCTTCCAGAAGTGGGCTTCAACTCTGTGGCCCTCCACATATTATTTTCAGTTGATTTTTCTTTGCCAGTTTCAATAGGTTGTTATTCCATTTGTGGGGCTGTACCAGGCTCCCTGTGGTTGGTAATTAAACACGCTGGAAATTCTTGTGCTTTCTCTTTTGACCAGAGACCCTAGGCTAGCTGGCACAAAGCGATAAGGTTTGCTGACTTTGGTGTAGGAAGCTGTGAGTTCAGATTCTCTTCCCTTTCTCAGCACTTTTCTCTTTCTAATGAAAACAATAAAAAGAAGAGAGATGTGATCAGAAAGCACTTGACAAGTGTGAAAATATTGGAAATGGGATGTTTGCTGCAAAAATGGGATGAAGTTAAACAGGCTGAGCCTTGGAATGGGCCAAGTTAAATAAGCAGCAAGTCCCGATAACTTGCTCCCCCTTTTTTTTTTTCTTTTCTTTAAGGTTCATACACCCACATATGGGATCTCAAAAGGGTGAGCCAATGTAACCCTAATTGTATCTTATTTATCTTGGCTCTTTAAACAGCTCACCATGCTGTAACTTGGCCCCTTCCACAGTGATTGCATCTTTATACAGTTGACCTTTTCTTCCCCCTCCAGTTTTTTTGTATGTGCTACAAGTTTTCATGTCAGATATAATTATCTGAACCCCCGTAGGCTGTGTGGATAAGGTTTCAGCCATTTTTGGCAATGGGGTTCTTTCCCAGGGCTGCAGATGCGTTAGGTGAACCAGATGTACTCAGATAAGTTTGTTGCAATTTCTCTCTGGTTTTTGGGTTGTGCTTCAAAGGATGGCCTCTTGTGCTTAGGGGTTAGTTGCCTTACAAATTGTAACTTATATTTTTGCCTTTGTGTGAGGGCATTTTTCATTTCGTTGAAACCGGGCTTAAACTATCATGTTCTTGCAGGTTCCCTTCTAGAACTTGCGATGTGACACTTGCGTGTGTTTGCTGGTATGTGAGTGCTTAGACTAAGGTTGAAAGATAAAATATTAAAGGATGTTTGTGAAACAGAAGCAACTCTGCTGCTGCTGTATTGTATCACCTGCAGCAAGCTCTGTGTAAGAGGCTGCTCTGTAATGGCACCAGATTTACTTAAGAGATAAAGACACTGCTTGGGTGTCAGAGCCACGAGTGTACCACTGCACAGTCGGCCTTCTGCTGCCTTCCCCTGCTGCCCCCACCCAGCCACTCCTGCAGCTGCATCTTAGTCTGATTCTTACAGATTACTGGTGGGCTGGAAAGTAGCTGGATTGGTGAGCTAGTTAATTAATTGTTTTATTGTTTATACTGAGAGACTACAGAGAACTGTCTGAGGTCAGGGTGCCCCTTTCACTAGGCACTAGGAAGGCACATGGGCAGGACACTTTCTACTTTGATCTGGTTTCTATCTCAGTACACAAGGGTATGGAAGAAGGATATGTTGTGATGCTGATTTTGCAGAGGGGGAATGGGGGAGATGGCGAGTAAGGGATTTGACCAAGGCTGCGCAGAGACTCTGGCTGAGCCAGGAAGTAACAACAGCTTTCCCCAACCCCTGTGCAGGGCCTATATCGCAGGGCATCCTTGGTTTTCACTGAAGCTTTCTCTTTTAAAATTTCTCTATCTTAGTATTGCCATGCTGAGTTACAACCTCTTTTCTTTTCCATCCATCTCTCGCTGTCTCACCCCATCTCCCTGGACTCTGAGCCCCGTTTGCTAGGAACGCATAATTTTGGAAGCAGAGCACAAAATGTGTTTCAAGTGACAGCCCTTTCAGCTGCACCACTTGTAAGGGGTGGAAGGGAAGTGCAAAGAGCTCGCTGGCTTCTTTATGTCAGTGAGTTGATGAGATTTTCTTCTCCTTTTGTAGATGCCACTCAGGAGCACCTCCTGATTTCTGTTAGAGCCCCATTCCCTGACAGAGCCACAGCCACACGCTGAACTCTGCTGAGCCCCAGCTGCACTGGGGGGCCGTCCAAGCTCATAGTGCTCAGACCCCTCAGGAATTGGCTCCAATTTTTTTTTTTTTTTAATTTCATGTTTTTGTCTGTTTGGGAGGTGACCAGTGGCACTTAATGTGGGTCAAGCCTGGCAAACTGATCTCCATGGCAACCCTTAATGAATGCCATTGGCTCAGTGGTTCCATCCCTGCATCTCATTAAATTTCAATGACTTTCATGGGGCTCGGACATGTAATTAATATCAAACACATGGTATTCAGCAGGATAAGGTTTAACAGCAGGCAACGTGTGCAGGAGTGGGAGAGTGACATGGGGGGGAATGTTTGGGTTGTGTCCTCAAACACCACAGAACAGACAGCCCATGAAAAAGACGCAAAAGACAGAGCCTGGCAGTTGCTGCTCATGGCCTGGCAGAGCTGTTGATGGGCTCTTTAGCCCTGTTTGCTTTGGTGAAGATTGGGAAACAGTTCTGTGATCAGGGCTGCTGCCAGCATGTTAGAGAGTGGTTCTAAGTTGCTTTGTGACCGGTGGCCATCTTGCTGAAGGCAACATAGTCCTTTTGTAGGAAATAGGGGCATATGTGCTGGCTCAAGGAAACTCCCCAAAGGCCAGAGAGACTGGAGGAAGCAGCACAAAGCAGGAAGACTTCAGCTGCATTTCTTTGATTTCTTCTCATTGTATACAGGTACAGCCTCTGTGGCACACAGCGAATGCTCCCCATCCCCAGCACAACAGCATCAAGGACTAGCTTCCAAAGCCCTCACAAGGAACTGCTGTGGACTGGGAAAAACCTTGTGCTTATCGTTAGGGTTGAGTGAATCATAAGATTCTCTTCAAAAGCAAGCAAGAGAAATTCAGACGACGAGCAGCACCACAATGTCAGCACAGAGACCACCTGAGCCTCGCACCATCCAGCTGTACAGTAGGGCCAGGGGAGGCTCATTCTCTAGAGGAAGGGACAGATGCCAAAATACAGGGGGGAGTGGTGAGGAGTGATTTTTGTTTTTTGCCAAAATGAACTTGACTTTCCTAGGGTTTGCCTGCCTCTGGTGAAGATCTCAGTCATTTCAGCTGTATTAAAATCTTGCAGCATCTTATCTCCCATGGATTAATGTTATCAGACATGAAATGAAACATAAAGGTGGGGGGAACGGAGGAAATAACGTCTGCTAATTACTAATATGCAAAATGAGTAATGAGATGAAGAAATAATGTGCTATCAGATACAATCCTGGGGTTTTTAAAATGAACTATTTCATCTTCAGCTGCATTGCTGCTATTCCCCAGGGAATAATATACAATTCCCACAAGGATATGAGGGTATAATTCAGTGGCAGCTCTGTTGAAGTTATATTCAGTTTAATGAACGTCGGTGGGAAGCTAAGATTGAATTATTGCCTGAGTGCTCTGTCAGGTTGCCTCATGTTGTTATGCAGGATATAAAGAAAATTATTATTGACAATATTAAGGAGATTCATTTTGTCTGAGTGAAGGAGGCAAAGGAGGTGTATTGAATATGTGACGTAGCGGGAGAAGGTTAATCATGACTGTATTGTGGGATGGGAAGATCGATCATGCGTGGATCACAGGGATGGATATTTAATGCGTATGTGACACGGCAGGGGAAGTTTTGCTGGCTAGGACAGAGTTGGAGGCAGTAACAATGACTTACTCTGTGACTAGTAAGTAACAGCGTGAGGAGGATGGTATTCGGCGATCCCTGTGCCCACTGGAGGGTGCAGCAGTGGGAGGAGAGTGAATGGGATTTCCGGCAGAGTTAGGCTAAATTCGAGGCATCTCTACGACAGTAAAGAAAACTCAGGCCTCTGCAAGCCTTGCAAATGGCAGTCGGCGATTTACCCAGGTGCTGCTCGTCCTCTCTTGCCATTAGGTGGCAGCATCTTGATGTGCAAAACGTGTTCCTGGAGCATTTCCAGAGCCCTGTCACTCGGGAGTCCCAAAGGCATCTCCAGAGGTTTGTGAGTTCGGACTCGCATCACCTAATCACACCAAGAAGTACTGTACCCAGGTTCCCGGTGTGGTTATGGCATGGTGCTGCGAGTGAGGTGTGGCAGAACTGGAACCTAAACTCAGTTTCTGTAGGTCCCAAGCTGTGTCTTTACTTTCTGCCTGTGTTACAGCTGGAAACTCTGATCATGTTTTCTCGGGGGGTCGCTCACAGCTTGCTGTGAGAACAGCTCTTAGCCTGGGAAGGGTGAGGCTGGGACACAGTGACATGTGTCAGATGAAGAATGACAGGCTCCCAGGGTATCCCTGTACTGTACAGGTAGATGAACCTTGGAAGCTTTTGGCATAAAGCTGGAGGGCAGTGAAGAGGAAGATGGACAGTTTTCTGAACTGGCCTTGCCCTTGCTCTGTGCTCCACGTCCTCCACTGGACAGACCAGACTTGCTGGCCTGCAACTGTGGTTGCATGTGGCATGAGGGAGTACTCTTGTTTAGTTGTCTCTCCAGCAGAGAACAAATGATGCTTAGACTCATTGAATGTATCTAATTTTCTAGTCTTCTGCCTGCTTCTCCTTCTTTAAATGCCTTTACTATTCTAGTTCTTTCTTTCTGCTCTTTCCTTCCTTTTCCCAACCCATGCTGCTGCTTTTGGAAGCATAGACAAATTGAGCTGGAAGGGATCTCAAAAGAGATTCAAAGTTATTCTTCTGACTCAGGGCAGGCTCAGCTCTCCTGTTGCAACTCCTGGGAGATGTCCAGCCTGTTCTTAGAGCTCGCC
Organism: Phaethon aethereus; assembly: GCF_964289735.1. NCBI lineage: Eukaryota > Metazoa > Chordata > Aves > Phaethontiformes > Phaethontidae > Phaethon > Phaethon aethereus. The sequence goes on along the minus strand of NC_138593.1, from coordinate 10,134,350 downwards.
AGGGACAGAGCTTCTGCAGCCTCCCAGACAATCCAGTCCTATTGCTTCATTATTCTTTACCGTAAGAAATGACTTCTTGGTGTCTTACCTGGACTGTCGTTGGTTCATTTTATATCCATTTTTATTACACCCACCATGGACTTCGAGAATAGATTGCATCCTCCCATTGCCACATCCTATTCTGTGTTTGAGTACTTCTATCGTATTTTTCCATAGGGTTTTCTTATTCCTCAAGCGTCTAAACTGAACAACCTTAGTTCCCATAATTTTTGCTTGTAAAACAGATTTGCTTAAGCTCTCATCATTCTCACTGCTCTCTTCTAGGCTCCTTAGTAGAGAAGGGTGGGCATCAAAATTTTGGTTAGTTAAGCTACATTTGCATAAGAACTTAGCTAGCCTTAACAGAGAGTAGTAGACTGACAGTCCCATTAGTTCTAGGTATTTTCATGACAGTCTTGGCTTTAATCAGAAGAGAGAGATGTGTGTTTAAAAAAAATAAAATAAAAATTCAGAGTAATTTGTGCAAAACTCTGTGCAGAATTAGCAAAAAAAGTTTTTGCTATAACCAGATTTGAGTATCTTTGAGATCTCTATGTCTGTCAAATTTAGTTGACATTTGCCAATGAGTTATAACTAATGAACAATATGTAGTGTATGATATTGTAATAAATATTAATAAATCACACAGTTATTAATGGAGACACTTGCACAAACATGTACTTAGACATAGAGCAGGATTGTGTAAGACTTACTTTCTCACTAAACCAGCTGATAAGTAATGGATGGTTTGGAAAGAAGTAGCTGAACATTTTCAAACTCCCAAGAAATGTTTGCTTAAAAACAGACATTAGAAATGCTTTTTAAAAAAAAAAAATCAAATATCTTTCTTATCTTGCCCATTCCTACACAGGAAATTAATGTTATATTTTTCAGGATTCCAGGTCACAGAATTCTAATCAAGATTTCATTGCACACACTCAGAAGGTAGAAGTCATTGATTTGAGGGGTTTGTTTGAGTCATCAAACTTTCCATATTGAAAAATGTAACCTCCAATTTTGAGTAGCATTAGGGTAAAGGGATGTTTGCATCTGGAGCACTGGATGAGGCCCATCTTCAGTATGGAATAGAGTCAGCACCTATTAGAAGGAAATGAATGTATTGAAATCTAGTGCAAACTATTATAAGCAAAGCAGCTGGTGGTCTTCTTTCAGCAAATTCCATTAGCTTGCAAAATAGAAGGATATCTGTTCAAAAATCCTTCTCACATTTTTTCTTGCCATCCACAAACAACATCAAAAGCGGATTAAACTCAGTCTCCTTGGACCTGTCCACCACATTTCACTTTCATATTTTCTTGGAAAAAAATCCTGCAGCAAAATATGGAGATGATTGTTTAATTTTCTCAACCTGTCACTCACAGTGTTTGATCTGCCTGTTCAAAGTGCAGGCAGTTGCAGCCAGGATGTTTCCATTACAGATGGTAGGAGCGCCTGGTCCAGACCATCTAGAACTTCTCCAGTGGTAGGATTCAGAGCAGCATGGAATATTTTATTGGTTTCTGTCTGCTGAGATGAGAAGAGTGATAGGCAGAGAAAAAAATAAATAGATGGAAACAAATTCTCTAACGGCCAAACCAGAAGATATTCTCATGAATCATAGAATACTTTGAGGTAGAAGATACCACTGAAGGTCATCTTGTTTTTTTCATTTCTGCTCAAATTCCTCATCAGACATATTTGGATTTTGGTATCCTAGACCTCGCTGTCATGTGCCTACATACTTTTTTAAAAGATTTACCAAAGTCTCCTGGGTAGCTTTCTTTTAAGTGCAGTTCTGCTTAGAGCATCTTATATTATTGATATATCTCTTTACTGCAAATAGCAAGAGACAGTCCTCAGATGTAAAATTTGGCTCTACATTCAGAATTGTGATCGCAGGAGAAGTCTGTGCTAAAAAGGAGCTGAAGTTGAGACTATGTATCAGTAATTTAAGAGTAAAACACTGCAAGGATATGTTATATGTCTCATTCCAGAAGTGTGCATTAGGTGCCCAGGGAATTCAGAATTGAGATAAAACTTTGAAGGAGTCTAAATAAAGGAAGGAATGGAAAACTGTCAAAAAAATACCTAACTCTATCTTGTAGAGATACAGATTTGGCACTATGACTGAGATGTCATAGTATTTGTGGTCGAAATTAAACAGATATTGAGGTACACTAGATTTTACATGTTAGATATATATTTTTTTTTTTTTTACTAGGATCATTTGGAACATGCTGATGATGGAGAACAGACGTCACATTTCTCAATGCACCCCAATCTTAATTTTCTTCATGAACCAAATAGCAAAATATATTTGTAAATTCACCAGTAATTCCTACTGTAAAACCAAAATTTGAAGGTTTTATTCTAAGAAGACACCAAACTTTTTCTTATGAAACAAAGATGTTTGGTTTTTAGGAAAGTCCTTTTAAAAACGACCCTGCTCTGAACTTGTGTCCGTGGCACGTGGATGGGGTGGATGTGGATTGATGTATGGAGAGAAAAATCTGTGATAAGATTTGTTGTTTTGCAAATGTGGTCATCACAGACCTGATGAGAACCTGGCAGTACCTTACTCATAACTGAGAATAGGCACAGAGTGATCACACTTTAACGTGGGTTTTGGTTTTTGTTTTATTAATGGCAAAATATGTGAGTCACAGGCAGGACATGCCCCCAGTGTTCAGGTACGGAACGGGCTCCTGTGAGACTTCTTCTAACCTCTTCTGTGTCTCCAGCTAGAGTCTTGCAGATCTATTTACATACTATCAAAGTCAATAGGAATGTTGTTCCTGAAAGCAGGCTTTTGCTTTTTCCTTTGGGGGTGGGGGAAGAGGAGGAGGTCTGCAGAGGTGCTACTTCCAAGCTTTCTGGCAGAGAAAACAGTTGCTGCATCACACCAGACACCATTTTGACTACTGCAAGGGAAAGGTGCTTGCTGAAATCCGTTGCTGCCTGCTGGAGGCCAAATAAATGCTAGCGAAGACAGATAAGTTAGAAATGCTACAACTGTATTCCGTGGCAAAAGGCTCCTGTAGTTATTAGCGCAGAAGCAGCAGGCTTGGGGCCTGAAAAGGGGAACCATAATGGGAAGATGCAACCTGCAAAGGTCCATTACCCTTCCTTCTAGCCTCAGGTCGGCCGTGAATGAGACTGTAATTCTCCCGTGGCTGCTGCAGGGTGCTTGTTCTTTGGCCGTGTTACCAGAGCATTATGTTGTGCCTAGCACAGAAGCTGCTTCCTGACAGAGGATGAGGCACTTCTTTTCCATTTTCCCAGAGTGTCAGTGGAGGCAAACTCTATACCTCAAACCTACCTGTCCTAAATCTCACGTTTGGCACCCAGGCCATTTTTTTGTGAGTGGGAAGTACCCACTTTGGCCTGGTAGAAAATCAAGCCTGAGGATGGGGCACAGGTTAGCAGTTTTGTGGCAGGTACTGAAGGATGGAGGGGGAACCAGGTGCTGTGAAGCTGAGGAAGGAGAAGACTTCCTTCAGCCAGAGCCCTCTGAGCTAGCGCATGAGACTGGCATTGGCACCATCTGATCCAGACTTGCAGCAGGGATTCTGTGTAGAGCCCCAAGTCAGGTGTCTCTGCTATTGCCTTGGGCATGGCAGTTCCCTTGTTTCCCATTCAGGGGTCCAAAATTGCGAAGGGCTTGGCATGGATAGGGAGTTGTGGTCACTGAAACAACTCAGGAGGTCTGGTTCCCAGCTTCTGCTTACAGCTCCCTGCCAGTGACTGCAGCTGAGCCGCTGGTAGCGTGGAATGAAAAGCTGGAAGGCCAGGGTTTCCCAAGGCACTCCTCTGGCAAATGAAGCCTTGTCACTGAAATACAGTTCCAGCCTCATGTCTGGAAAGATGGCAAGGCTCTCTTGTTATCTGCAGATCTCTCTCTCTGCCCACCCCCCATTATCCAGTCAGCGTGTTTGGGGGCTGTATGCATTAAATAGATTTATGTGTTTAATAATTATTAGTTTCAAAGATTTACAATGTCCTGCTGCTCTTTCTGTGGTTCTGTCTCCCTGAGGGGTTGAGAAAGTGAAAATCCTCCATCAAGGGAAAGGAAAAAATGAGAAACTTTAAATCTTCCATCATTTGGAAAATAGCTTGTGGAGAAAATAAACACACATTCTCTGAATGTCGCTGTGCTAGGTGGGTGCATGTGTATGTCTTGCGGTTGCATATTACACACGTGTTTAGGGAACATGTAAAGTTCCGGATATGTTTATCTCCTCCTTCCTTACTTTAAAAGAGACATTTAGACAAGTTGGGGGGCATAACCAGAGGAAACTTCACAGCTGTTCTGCCACTGCTTTGTTGTGCAGTGATGACTGCATAGAAGGAAGCAGCCCTGATTTGTCAAGAAAAAAGGAGTGGGATTTACCAATAAGAACATACAGGTACTTCTAATACAGCTGCACTGTTTTACGTCATTTTCAAAGCTGTCTCTTGGTCTGTGCTCATATCATCTGGCTGGCTCATGCCAGAGCACGTCCCATTGTGTGAACTGGCCATTTTCGTCTCCTCCTCATGTAGAGTGATTATAGTCACTATAAAAGCAAAAGGGAACACAAAGGGGAATTTGAGAACTTAAACACTTTTATGTGAAGCTTATGAACTTACTCCTATCTGTATTTGGTGCAAAACCAATGCAGATTCATTAGATAATAATACTAGAGGCATGAAGAGTTAGGAATGCAACTTACAGAAATGGAATTTAAATGACCCATTTTGAAATGAGAGTTACATTTGGAAAGGAAAACTGCTTAATAGTAGTGAAAGCATTAATGAATTTTGTGCTAATCCTGATTCACTTAGGCTGTCATACAAAAATTAGAGGTTGCACAACTGAACTTATGTAGCATAAAACTGGAAAGTGTGTGATGCTTCTGGGAAGAGAAAGTTTAGGGAACACATATATTGTGAAAGATGAGTATTATACCGTAAAGAATTATGTTTCCAGAGTTGCCTTGGTATTTCCAGGGTCTCAGAAGGATGACAGATGGAACTATATGTACTTCCTGTATGGAAGCACCAAAGTTCCTGCTATAAAACAAGTCCTGAAATCACAGGAATAACGGGGTTGTATGGGAAACGTAAGTGAAAGCATAAGGGCGTGTCTCTTTTCTGACAAAAGGAGGTCCTAGATATGCAGAACACAAAGAAGTGCTCTTTCATTTGGAACTAACATTACTGAGTGCCAAGGACAAGAACTACATGGTGAAATTGCAGAGCTCTGAGAGGCAAGCACGCTTTATGTCACTTGAACATTGAACTCTGAGCACCTCCTTAGCCCAGCTCCACAGCCTCCATCAAACCATGAGAAGGCTCTGTCTTCCTCCCACCCCTGACCCAAGCAGTTCCAGCAGCCTTGGCAGGATGAACTGAGGCATCTGACCTGGTTTGCAAACCTAGGCATGCAGACTGCAGTCTTGCTAGCAGGCTCATACTGACTTTAGGGGATCTGTGGGACAGAAGTTTATCTTGAAATTTGGCAGCACAGAGAGGTAGGTAATATTTGAGTGAAGTTGTGAGGAGTTTGCCAAAATGCCCTCGGGGCCTTAGCAAATTGCAGCTTTTGAAGCACTAAGCTGCATTTTTTGCTGATTTAGTTTTAAGAAATCCTGTGGAAAAACCCCTTTGTAAATGGCCTTGCAACCTTAGGTTGCTAATTCAGATCTGATCAGCTCGGTCAAGACAGACTTCCAAACTTTGGTTCATGGACAGCTGTCTGGAGGAGCAGATAACGAGCAGCCTGCAAACCAGACCCTTTATATGCAGGGGATTGAATACAACATGCTCCAAAACCACCCGTGTCAGTAACGTAGCATCTCTGCCACCTCTCCCTGCAGTAGCAGCTTCTGGTCTGGCATGAACAAGCAGGAGGAGTGGTCGGTGTCTGGGCTCTGGCTGGCAGCTGCAGGGGCTGGGCTGGCCCAGCCTGAGCATCAACTGGCAAAGAAATTCAACCATTAGAGCAATCCTGCTCCTAGTGCAGATGAAAAAAGTCCCTTCATGGACTGGTGAGTTCACTGCGTTGGGGTGTTTAGCAGGCTGTGTACGAAGGTTTCATGTGGTGCGAGTAGTTTGCAGGGTTTGGGGCTTTGTATGCTCTGGTTATAGAAGAAAGTGGCTCATGTCTGATAGATGGAGAATCTGGAGAGCTGTTTCTAAATTTGGAATAATCTGTAATCTGACTTCATCCAGTCTGCTTTTCTACTGCAGTCATAGCAATGGGATCTTGCACTCAGAGAACCAACTCAGAGCAACTTGGTGCTATTGTACTGCTAGTACATGACATATTCTGTGCATAATTATGGAGAGTGACAAGCTTTCCCACACTACCAGCCTCTTGCTTGTAACTGAGCGGTATGCAGGACTGGAAAGCCCCCTTTTCTCCTTCGCCAGCCTTTGCAGCTGTTGGTACCCTGTTCCCATGTGAGCTGAACCCCTTCTTGCATGTGTTACATTTTAACACCTTCAAGGAGTAAAATATCACACCGTAGGGGGGTGCTCTGGCCTGAAATGGCCATTTGCTAAACTGTGTTTGCAATCCCAAGAAGAGTGAGGAAAGGACAAATGGAGAAGGGAGGGTTTTCCATTGATGGGAGGGGTGGTATGTGTGTGTGTGGCAGTGAAGATGCATGTGTGCACAAACGTGCTTGAAGGTCTTCATTGTGTCTGTCTGAATATTTGTATTTATTATGCTGGAGCTAAACATTTGTTTTCTCCTCCTGCTGTTAACTCTATTTGCTTTTTGTAAATGCTTCATGACATTAAGTGTGCTTGTTGATGTAAGCAGTACATAGATACCTTTATGTGCCTATAGCCTTCAAGGGATGTATGAAGACATAGGACTTTTCAGTATCCTACATATGAAATGCTAGCTTCAGTCGTCTTTTTTTTTTTCTTCTAAAGAAGACATGTTTGGGGTTTTTTTTCCCCCTCTGATTAGTGCTTATTGGCTAAAGGTGTCTCAGCCCTCTGTGGCTGTGATCTGTCCTGCTCATAGTAGATGCGTTCAGGAGAGTGGAGAGGCAGATGAGTTGTTGTCTTACCATCATTGCAGCCAGAGTGCTGCAGTCTGTGTCCCTGCCCTGGTTCCCAAATAAGTAGTGGACAGATTGATTTTGATTTTGAAAAGCCTCATTCCTCAAAATGCTGGGTGCAGAGGAGAGGAGATGCTTCCCAGCATGGCAGTACTTGGGAAAAGCAGATTTTTGAGTCAGCTTCTCTCCTTTTATTTTCATATCCTTTTTGACTTCAGTCCAGAGGTGCTATATACATGCCAGGCACTCAGTTGGTGACCCAAAGGTGGCTTGAATCAGCCCCTCTCAGTGACAGTCTCCTGCCTGCCTGTCTTCTTGTACCCTTAGAACAGGAGGCAGGAGTCCTCTTTCTTCAGACACGGCTAGAAGATGGTCAGGATTGTCTGCAGCTCTGGCTCAGCTGTGTGTGATGTGTACAGCACCCGCTCTCAGTAAGACCTGGATTGAAAACTTGTCCCTGTTGAACGCAGTGGGATTGTTTCACTTGAGTTACTCATTACTTAAACCCTGGCAAATGCTGAAGATTTATAGTTGTCTTTTCAGCATATCCTTAATGCATTTGCAACACAGTTGCAATAGGACTGCTGTTTTATTATCATCCCTCTATAGTCAGTACAATTGTTCTACTTTTAAGATAACAAAAAGCTATGATTTAATATTTTTAAATGGATTCAATTAAAATAGGAGAGTTGCATTATAAGCATTATGTCAAGATGTACTTAAAAGCATGCGGCTGCATTTATACATTTCTGCAGGTGAAATGCAACTTCATTCTTTCAGTCCTAAGTAGGAACACATAAGGAATATAAGGACAAACAGCAACGCACATAAGGAATATAAGGACAAACAGCAACGTCTCCTTGTAAGAATGGAGCTCTGTAGTATGTTTTTCAGCAGGATGTGCTGGCTTGAGAACAAGACAGTTGCTGTTTACTCAGAAAGTTTATTCATGGCAATGCAAAGGCGCAATGAGTAGCAAAGGAGGGGAACAGTGATAAACTGTCTGTGCTGCTTAGGTGCTGCTGAATGAGTTTCTGCATCCTCAGCTTGTATAAGAGCTTGGGCTCTCTGGCACTTGCCATTTACAGCACCATCTTGTGTGGTGACCTGGTGACTCCATGCTGGAAAAGAGCGCACAGAGGATTAAAAAGGTCTTTCTTGGCTTCTTCTACCTTTCTCTGACAGCTTTGCATAGAAAAATGTGACTATACCTGAAGAGGATTAGCCTGCTATGTATCTGCATGGGTTATTATTCTATCACTCTAGATAGAGAATTGCATGCCAGCAGTTTACTGAATTCTTCTGTTGGGCAGTTGTGAGAGTGTTAAAAGTAGGTCGTTTGAATGCGTTGCTGATAACAGTAATGGATTCACACATCAGCTGTCTGCTCCATACATGCGTAACCCCTGCCCAATGTCACCTCCAGAGCGGTTCACTCCCACACAGTGGAATGTGCCATTTTGCTAATACACATATGCATACTTTGCATTTTAAACTAAGGAGAGCTTAGAAAATGCTAGTAATAGCTATTCCCTACATGTTTTGTTAGAATCTGAGACCTGGGCTCTGTCACCAGCCATTTGGGAAGGCTGCGTAGCTGGGATATATGAAGTAGTATCAGGATTAGAACTTGCTTTAAAAGTTACGTGTTGCAGGGAGGCTGTTTAAAAAAAAACACCACCAAACCCCCCCTCCCCTTGCTCACTTTTTGGAGTACACACACCAGAGGATGCAGGTTCAGTGATGTCTGTGGGCTGCTCAGTCTGTGCAGCATCCTTTGGAGCATCCTTTCTGCTTTCCCAGCTGTGCTGCAGTCTGTGCTGGTGGAACGGGGTGTGTGGCTGACACTGACCCAGCTCCACCGTGCGCGTGTGCTGAAGTGACTGGGGTGCTCAGTGCCCAGGGCGCGCAGGCTGTAATCAACAGCTCTGCATTGCTTTGCATGTGTAGTTGTTTCATCCTACTTTCAGGAGAGCTTGAAACTAACTTCTGAAGGTTGAAATCTTAAATACTATATGTACTTCCTTCTGCTGTCCCCCAAACGGCCTAAAGCAGTGGCAATAACCAAGAGCAACCAGGAGCTGTGGGTTACATTTGCATGTCCTGCTGTAGCTGTAGTTGAGCCACGGGAAGCAGCAATAAGCCTCTGCCCTCGCCAGGCCAGCTCCTCAACAAGCGGCGCTGAGTTAGGGAGCAACTGCAAATGTAGTTATGCTAGCAGGTCAGAAGGGCAGTGGCAGAGCTTGGGCTAGGGAATTAGCATCATCATTTGGCTGCTGCGTTCAGAACAAGAGGTGTTGCCGGAGACTAACAAACAGAGGCATTTCTAGCCACTGTAACCATCCTCTGGTGAAGCAGGCTTTAGTTCCCACGGAGAGGATAGTTCACTTGTGAAGCAAAGCCCATAGCCTCTACTTGATCTCACCTAAGAGAGCCATAATAATTTTGTGCTTGCTATGCAAAATGAAATTAACTATGGAAACATTGCAGAAATTGTTTGCTTTTAAACTGGAAGAAGCAAAACAAAGCAAAAGCAAGTCTAATCTCTTAGAACCCACTTGTTCGTGTAGAACACCAGGGCTGGAGTAGGTGTACTTTGAAGTGCAAGTTAGGAAAGCCCAAGAGGTAAGCTAAAAACCTGCCAAAATACATTAGAGACACAAAACATTGAGAAAACTATTTGCTAATTGACTGTGCCACTGAAAGGAAGAGGACGTTACTCAGACTGCAGAGTGTGTCTTTCAATAGTAGTGCTGGACAGTACAAAACCTTGCTTGATAGGTGAAAGTAGCCTTGTTAAGGTCACAGCCTTTGCCTTCCCTCCTAATTCTGCTACAATCAAGAATCATGTATGTCTCTTAGCTACTTAAAAATATTTTTATTGTTGGATTCGTTTTTCTTGTATGAAGATTCAGGAATTGCTGATGAGACCAAAACCTGCAGCTTTAGAGAGAATGTATCTGAAGAGTCAGCAGCGATATGCTACCGCAGGCTGTTTCTGTGCATGCCTGTGGTAGGTTAGCTTTTCTAGCACAGCATAACGCAGCGAGTTGATGGAAAGCTGAGTGTGATGCAGGCTTGGCTAATTGGAGCACTCCTGGGAGGATATGAACTGCACAGTTTCCATAATGAGTAGAGAGAAAAGATAGTTTACGTCCCCTAATGTAACAGCGTTAGCACAAGATTAATAGCAGAACCACAGCAGTGGTGTCTATCAGACACTTTATTATTGAAGGGACCGGGTTTTGCTAATGGTGTTTTGTTGGTGATGGGTGCTGTGAGTCCGTAGGCAAAATCCCTTCCCTAGGTCTCCCCCAACTTTCTTATCACCAAAGCCCAAGCTTATAATGGACACATGAACACAGAGATTTTTCTGTTATGAGATGCAATTAATTTGTGGTTCCGCTTCTGAACTGGAAATGTAGAACGCGCGATTGTCCGTGGATCTTTTATACTGCTGCCACTTTATACAGGGTCACCGCAGGAAAGTTAATGAAGGGTCATTAATTTGAGGTTAGGGAGATGGAGTGCATTTGTGTAAACATGCCATTTTCCTTTGTGTTTTGAGCACACTATACACTCTGGCCAGGTTCTCAGTGATATTAAGCTGTGTCTCAGCCTAGAGAACGCTTGTGCGTACAACTCAGGTAGCACAAATTTGGAAAACAGTCACCTTTGTTGGCAATTGTTGCCATGGGATGGGATGGGATAGGATGGCAGGGAGTATAACAAATCAGCATGCACGCACCAGACTTGACTGGGAGACCTTCGCTCTGAAGAAGCATTGTAGGGTTAGAAACCAAAAGGGGTCATTTTGCTGTGCATTTTTGTGGGAGGTGCCTTTTTCACACAAATATTACGTGGGTGAACACTAGATATGTGTCTCTAATCCCAGTGCGTGATAGGCAAAACCTAATGCCATACTGGTGAAGTGAAAATTTTGGTGCAAATTTAGATCAGTTTTGCACATAAATCTGAATCCCCTTCCTGGACAGATTTGTGTGTCTCTTGACATATGCACCCTCACCTATTGCAAGACGTGGTGCAGACTGCCCAGATTCAAGACCCTCATTGATGCCAAAAGAACTCTACCGTAGCTCTGATAAACTTGGAGACTCCATTTTGCTCTATCCTGTTCGTTGTAGAGGCTCGATGTGCTTCAGCCTTGTTTTGGAATGAAGCAGAAGGTGAATCTAAAATGCAGTAACAGTTTCTGAACAAGTCCCTGTAAATACTCAATCATCGCTCAGAGAGAGTGCAATAGCAATTCTATGTTCTGTCCAGTAACTGAGAAGGGAAACTTCTGAAAACAAAATTACAAAAAGCCCTGAGTGTGCCATAAACAATGCACATGCAGTCATCTGAAGAATTTTTCTCTGCAGTTACCATGATTACACGCCTATGGAGCAAAGAAACCAAGAGTCTGGGGATGCTTGGGGCATGCAGACTTCTTTTCCTCGTGGCAGTCCATGTGTGCATCCAAAGATGGTCACTTAACCACCTGCCTGCCCTGCTCTTCTGAGGTTTTTTTTTTTTTACTCTGATTGCCCGGGTCATCTTAGAGTGCTTGTAAACAGAGCACGTTTCCTTCTTTTCCTTTCTTTTTTTTTTTTTTTAAATGGAGTTAACCACAGCTCAATATTTGTATCATTCAAGCTCAATTAAAAGCACACACAAAAAAGTTCATGAATAGTCTGCTTCTAATGAAGAGGCATACTTTCATAACAGCCAATGTTCAAAGATACTTTTAACAACGAGAGCAAAGGATTTACGATGTAAGTATTTTAGTCATTAGAAAATTGGAATTGTTTCTTTGGAGAAAACAAACAGGCTTTGGGCTCTTCCTAAGAGCAGTATGAACTCAGCAGCTGGCAGCTAGTTAGCCCCCCTGCAGTATGAATTAATGATAAAACTGCTTTCGTTCAGAAGGGAATTTTATTGGGCAGGATGCCGGGTACCAACACAATGAGGTCTCCAGGCGCCCCTCCCTCTAGGGGTCTGCAATTACACTTCGTAATGAGCACTGTTTCATTAGTGAGGAAAGCAAAAGTCGGCACTAATTAAAATTAAATTAGGACACACTCAAGTTGTGTCACACGGTGTGCTGAGATACTAATAAAAAAGAAGCTGCCTCAAACAAGCGTGGACCAAAGGGTCAAGTGATAATAATTAAAATATTGGATGTGATGTCAATGCTGAATTTTTAACACTCCAGTTTTGGCTTTGTGAATGGAAAGATGATGTCTGGACTGGTTTCTGTAAGTTGGAAGAGGCATTGCATCTACATCTGTCAACATAATGTCTGACAGAACATTTTCCTAAAGCTTGCATACTTGCCAGAGTATTTCACAAGAACGCATGCATGTGCACATGTGTCTGCAATCTGGTGTTCATGCACACTGTTGAGCTGACGTGTGAAAATAAGATGTACATTTCACGTGAAAACTCTGCATAAACTCCTGCTGACATGCAAAAGGTGTCTTGCTTGAGCGCTCATGTAGCGAAACAGTGCATCTGCGCTGGTACATATGTGGACCATGAGATAAGCATTTATTTTTCTATGTAAATTTCACATGAAGGTGGTATCTTCTAAGAAAAACCGAGTTCCAGTCCCAGCTCTTGGCTCCCTTCTTGGGACCACTAATACTTCATTCACCTTAATACTTGTGTGATGCTCTTGACACTTTGTAGATGAGCTGCCCTTAGGTTTAGAGCATTGCTGAGCTTCCTCACCGGTTCACTTTTTAAATTTTCCAGCTTTTACCTCTTTTGCTGTGCTCTGCCTCAAGGCCTGCTGCTGTTGCTCCTTGTCACCGGCTGCGTAGTGCGCTGCCGGGAGCGCAGCGCAGGCATCCACACTGATCTTGCTCAGAGCCAGCGTGGGTCTGGCAGAGCACAGTCACCCCAGCTCCAGCTCTCCAGCTGCATCGGTCTGAGCCTGTAGCTAATTGTTCAGGCTAGTCGCTGTAAGCATTTTTGAGGAGAACTTACTGCCCAATTTAACTGTGGTGTTTAATTAAGTTTGTTCCAAAGACATTTGCCAAAATATTAAAATATATTTGACCTTCAAAATGGATTAAATAGACATAATGTTCAGTGAGGCAAATTACAGTGAACATCTGTACATTTTGTGTTTTAAATATACACACGTGGAGCTTGCTGAGCTGGTGAATGGGTATGGAATATTCAGCGCACACAGATTGTAATCTGTAAGAGAATTTGTTCTTCTCGGTGAATATATTCTTGCACATTAGTAAAATTGTGGCCAAGGCACTTCATACAGTGTGCATCTGCTTGCCTGTGTAACAATTAGTACTGCTTGCTATGGTACAGCAATAGATTGTGCATGAGACTTGGGTGGAAAACTGAGCAGAAATAGCATCCCGGTGTTACATAAGAATCCTTGGAGGTTCGGGCACCCACCCACCCGCCCATGCAAATGCCCACATCTATATAAATGTATTTCAAAGAATGGAGTAGGCATCGTCACTGGACCACCTATCTTTCTGTGCGCAAATCTCTTTCCTAACTGTTAAGACAGTTGCTGCCTTCAAGCTTGCTGCTTGCTTAAATAGCTGCTGTCCTTTCTGGGTGTTTCCTATTGCGGCAACTACAAACAAAGCTCTCCGTCCTGTGGAGAGTGCCCCTGTTTATCTGAGGTAAAACTGGCAAATATTTAAGGCCCAGCACTGAAAGCTGACTGCTTACATTTCCTTAATATGTATTTACAAGACAGATCATGAAGCCTGTAAATATGTATTATAATAAAAACATCCCTAATATGTAACTGAATGCTCTGCCATAACCGTTCCACACGGGCTGTTACTTGCTGTGAGGGCTGTAACCTGTGTTTCCCTAATGTCTGGCTTAACAAAGACTCAGACTTCGCTAGGTCATTTATTTACAATTCTATAAATGCTCTACCCTTTTAGTACAGTCAAAATGTGCATTTGCGGATCTTGTAGGGTTTTTGTTTCTTTTCTGGTCGTATTTGATTATGATGACATACACTTATACTGTGCTCTTCATCCAGGAGGCAGAGATATAGCTCAGATAAAATGCATGTGACTTCACCAACACAGAAGTCGCTCGGAGGTGGAGCACAGCATCTGCTGAATACTGCACACAGACCAGTTTAAAGAGTATTAAGAGATGCTTAAAATCCTTGTGTCCTGCTAGAAAATCTGAGCTAACAATCCAGAGTTACTGAAAGTGAGTGTTAAGTTTGCTAAGCAGAGCACTGACCACCTAGGGAAAGATGCAAAGGGAAAAGGGAATCAAGCATTACCAGAAAGCATTCGTTACCACCTTAGCTTTCCTAGGTGCTTCCAGTCGTACGAGACCTAATTCTGATTAGCTTTGAGGCAGGACAGTCTGTGAGGCTAATGGTCTTGCTCAGCACTTCAAACTATTATTTAGCTCTTTTTAAAATTTGTATGTGCGTAGTCAGGTACCAGCCCCAGTGCTACCCTGCTGAGTCCCAGGCTGCAGACAATGAGCATCCTAAAGATCAACAGTTCTAAGCTAAAGTAGTTAGCAGTAAGCAGCCACAGAGACCTCAGTGTGGTTGGTCACCTTAAAGGAAGTGAACTTGGAAGGTCTCTGACTTCCACATCCCAAGTCTGTGGAGTGACGAGGCCGGTATCGGCAGTCTCGGAAGATACCCCCCAGAGACGAGCCCCACAGTCCTAGGCGGACCCATCCGCAAAGGTGACAGCGTGCGGCTGAGACCGGCTGCTCACGTTACCTGCAGCATGCAGCGGATGGCTGGAGATTTTAGTCTCTAGAGCCAACAGTCCAGTGCTAAAGCTATTAAAAAAAAGGGGAGGGGAGAGCATGCTCTTCCCAAATACATTTCTAGGCAGTGTTACTCCTTGCCCTTTTAATCTGCACTGAGGAAAGGTACAAGCAGGCTCACTGGATGAGTAAGGCGGTACACCAACATGCATACACAGCACTATTATACTGGCATGCTTTGTACAGGCATTTTCTTGCTAGTTCCACTTGCCTTTCACTTAACTTGCTGGGGATTGCAAAGGAACACACTTCTGTGTTTGCTTATATTGAATCACTGGATGATACAGATCTTTGCTCTGTTACCGAAGACTGCCTGGTCCCATTCAGGAGCAGAGCTGTTTCTTTTTGTTGTACAGAGGTACTTGCTTTTGCCTGCTGCAGTCCTTTCTTAATGGTGAACGGAGAGTGTGTGTGAGAGAGCGAGCGCTTTACAAATCCCCTTATACACACCCCTTTGGCAACCTCTTTTATGAAATTTTTATTAGTATGTTCAGCAATGTGCATGTCCTCAGGAATAACAAACAGCACAGAGAGAATATACAGCCACTGAAATGGTCCAGGGGCTTCAGAAGGGAGGTGAACAATGCTACTTTAAATATTGCAGGATGGTTTACAACCCTGAGGGAGGAGGTGTGGGGGAGGAGAGGGGAAGAGCAGATGGGCACAGTGTCCATTTAAGGTGGTCTGGCACAATTATTGGTCAGCAACACTGTGATTTATATTTGGAGGCTCCTTCCAGCCCCTGTTTTTCTCCAGAGTTTGCATATACGTCTGTCCCTGAAGATGTTATTTTGGATTTCAGGGGGTTCTGCAGCTAAGCTGTGCCATAGTGATTAGGTTTAAAGATTGACAAAACATTTCAGAGATCATTTTCTTTAGACCAGCTGGATGCCTGACATGGCTGACCGTGCCCCGGGTTAGAGGGCTGACGTGGCAGGTAATGCTGCCCGCCTTAGCCGCAGTAAGCCAGTCTCAAATCACAAGATGTGTGGCTGTCACAGGGATTTGCTGAACTCAAAACCTCTGGTAGGACCTGAAAAAGATTCAGAAACATCACTGGCCATTATCCCAGGCACCAGACTGGCTCCAGGCTGTGCAACATGGGGAATGAAAAAAATGCGTTATTCTGGGCTTTTGGCTCCAGGGACTTTGGAACAGCGCAGGATCCTTGCTATTGATTCAATGCCTCCGCGTTAAGAGTAATCCTTAACAAAGAGCCTCATGCTGCAAGGTTCTTAATATGTGTGGCTTCCCCCCCAGTCAGTGGGAGTTGAGGGTGCTCGTGCATCAGGGTTGGAGCTGGGGAGGTTATACCAATTCTGGCAACCTTGACTTGGAAAAAAATCACCAGACTGTGCTGCTTGTATAGCCCCAAATAGTATTTGTGTGTTCCTTGCTCCTTTTTGAGTGCAGGAGCTCTGAGGCTGGTGGCTACAGAACTGTGAGTTTCCTCCGGAGAAAAGGGACCAGGTACCTACAGCAGTATAGGTATCTGTCTACAGTTAGGGCCTGGTTTATCTGCTAGTTAAATTTCACTGAATAGGACTGTATTTATGTTTGCCTGTTCTCAGCCCCAAGTGACCCGTTAAATCACGTTAATCCCTCCACTCCAGTCTGTTCTTCTATTAAAATCCATGTCTTCCTGTAACTTGCTTCTCATAATTCTCATAATCAGCCCATATGCCTGTGCTCCCATCTGAGGTGGAGGACATTTAGCCTGGTGGTCAGCAAATGGAGTTTATAGACTAGCAACAGGTAGCTCTTCTTGCTTCAGTTTTCACTCACTGTGTGATCCTCTGAAAGGCCTCTGACTTTTTGCCTCAGTTTACCCATCTGCAAAATTGTTTATCACATTGCAAGGCTTAATGCAGTAAGGTCATTGAGGGAGCTGATATATGAAGGCTAAGGAAGAGCATTTATATTCACATGAACCTTGATTACAAAATCAGCCTCATTCACTTGGTTTACCACCAAGAGTGGTATCAGACTCCATAATAAACTAAAACTGCCTGTGTAAGAGTTCTGGTTAATCTGTTTGCACTGGGATTATTCTGTTAATTGGCATGGCAGCATGGTGCAGTATCACGTAGGAGCATTAGAGGTGAACTGTTTTCTTAACTTTGGAGTCATCAGGCGTGTGTTTTGTGTGTATGGAGAGACAGGCAATGATCCTTTAACGGTATATGGAAGAACCAGTACTGGTATTTCCTTAAGTGTGAGGTGATCAAGTATTCAGCTCTTCTTGATGCTAAAACAATAATATGAAAGGAACATGATATCATGCTGAAGAGAGGCTGTGAACTCTTTGGGGCAGGAAACATCACTTTTTATAATGGATGCACTGTCTCTAGCATGATAAGCAGCATCTCCCTGAGGTTATTAAGTATTCCATCAGAAAAATGTCATTATTGTCACCACAGACTTGCCTGTGTGATGAGATTTGCAAAGTACGGTCTGATATTTTAGGGATATATATGCAAAATATTCAACAGTTGGCTGTCTGCTGCTTGGAAACCCAGTTTTGTCCTTATGTGTTGACTTGCTTCAGCAGTTCTGGGGTCTTGAGGGCTATGACAGGAAGAGCTGTATGACAACCTTATTCAGTTTTCTGATGTCTGCAGCATACAGACATGATTAATCCAATGGAGCTTAAGGATATGGCCAGGCATGTACCATATCCAGCCACTAGAGTAGTCAAAATGGGTGTGACCCACGAGGAGGCTGGAAAACCGCCTGACACACTTGGCAAGTGATGTAATGCTCCATTCTCAGGAGGAAATTCTTTATTGAACCCCTCTAGCAATGAACTTTTGGCCTGAAGCTGGAGTTTGGATTGCACAAGCTCAATAAATGTGTAATTATAAATACCAGAGACACACCAAGCCCCCCCATACAAGTAGGACCTGTTTCAGAAGTTGGGAAGGAGCAAGCATCTAGGCAGTGAACTTATTGCAGGAGCCAGCTGCTCTGAAGGAGAGCAGCCCCTGTGCAGGGTGTGGGCCCTGCAGGAGATGGCTTCTGCCCAAAAAAGTGTCATCGGTCATCTTGGGCATCATGGCAGGCAATCAAGCTAGCAAAGCCATCAAACTTTCAGCCTCCTCCCCAGGTCTTGCTGCTTTGAATTGGCTGCTTGACAAGTGTGTGGTAATTCTGCTTTTACCTGAAGTCATTGCCTAATTTAGAGTTTGTTTGCAGCTTTGCCATTTAGGAGCCAGAGCTGGATGGGAAGCCCACGGCTATTGGGCTTTCTCAGATGTGGGAGATGGTATCATGCAGAGAGGGAGAATCTCAACTTTCATAAAACATCAGTCTCCAATCTTTTTTTTTTTTTTCTTCCTCTCTTCTTAAATTAGAGTGACTACAATGTAATGCAGAGATACCAGAAGCACTTTGATGGTCGGAGTCTACCTGCAGCAGCTTGAAGCTCAGCATTGGTAGACTACTCTGCTCCTGTCACTCCAAAGGAAGGATGCAGAGTTCATGGTCCAATGACACTTCCACACCTGTAATACAGTGCTTTGAGTGGCAGCAGAAAGTAATAGGAGGGTCACTGCGGCATGAATGCTTACTAGGCGATTTCAGGGCAAACTGTATTTATGATATTCCAGGTTAAGTGTATATGTGTCCACCAGGTCCAAAAAGAACACCCTGATTTTCAGTTTTATGACTTGAACTATCAGTGTTTCACATACATCTGTGCTGAATGGGGTGAGACTGGGATGGATGAAAATTCTTTGCATCTTCATTTCAACTATGACGGTATGGGGTGGTAGAGGAAGAGTCATTGCTCTTCTTGAGAAGTTGGAGTGGTTAGTTTTGTGGGGTTAACCAAAACCATGTTAACTGTAGCTCTGCCTGCTTGTAAGGCCTCTGCACAAACCTCAGCTAGTTTGCATGGTGGCTTGCTGAGCCTTTCATGTATAGGGTGGATCCAGCACTGAAATAAGCAAATGAAAAGGCTGTTGAACGAAGGGTTAGGAGTTGAACTGGGAGATGGCATATTCAGTCCTTTCTGTAGGCCAGGAAGACCTGTCTAGCTTGCTCACTGCAATTACTAGATTATCAGGAGACCTCAACACCATTTTGAAAATTCTGCTGTACATCTAACTGCAAACATTAGAATTGATTGTCATTGAACAAAATCAGGCAGGGGCAAAAGCCAAAAAATTGTTACTCTTGTTAGGTTGGAGAGTGGAAAAAAAGAATCTTCATCCTAAAGTGTTCGGAGCAATCACCCCAAAGCCATGATGCACTGTGCAGTAACGCTGTGTTTGGAAAGCATTATGATAAAAGCATAATGTATCATAAATGCATACACACATGCATTTTAGGGTTAGCAAATGGAAATGCTTTCTTTTCACTTCCACCTGCATATGCATTTCTCTTCCTGGTTTAACATACCTACCACGTGACTGTTTCAAAACTATACAACCAGTGATGGTTATGAAGCACTATTAGTAATGACTGGGCACCTGAGTGATGATCTAGGTGTGAGGGGCTTTATCGTGGCTCTGTAAACTTTCTCACCATGTTTCTTGAAGCTCCAAAGGACGTTAGAAGAGATTGTGGAATAGTCTGAATGTTCCTCCACAGGACATGGCAGATCATAGTACAGCTACAATGCTTCTTGCTCTTAACAGCAGGAACAGCAGTGCAGTTCTATTTTGGAGGTTTACTTAGTGTGTTCTTCAGATGTATACATATCAAGCAAGAATGACTAAATCATTAGTCACTGCATGTGTGCAGTTTGCTTATTTTGTTAATCCTATATGGGAAAGGGAAATCAATCATTTTTGTGACTGTTTTATAACCCTCCCAACATTCTTTTCCTTCAAATTCTGTGAAGTCATTCTCCTTGCTGGTCTTTTCCCTTTTTATCTTTGAAGACTGCTGGTCATACAGCCTTCTGTTTCCTTTTGTTCTGCCTGTGGACTTCAATTTGTTTTGGCACTTTCTGCAATTGTGAAACTTGAAATTAAGCTAAGATTTTTGTATATGCTAAATTAGTTGCCTTAGGTGTGGCTGAGTAGAAGAATGTGAAAGTGTCGTGTACGCAGTTCAGCATATTTGTTTTAGCTGTAATCATAGTACAGTATTATAATATCAAGGTAGATTATAGTTTATTACGGTGTATTATTGCAGTTAGTAAACAATGCTATCTGGTGTAATTGTTATATCAATATGACTGTTTCAAGAATCTACCAATGTTTGTACTAGAAAACTAGATTTCAAGGGTTTGTAGTTCACCCATTATATATTGCCTGAAGGTGGAACTTAACGTAGTATGTACCAATATTGGGGAAATCCCTGTTCTCTTTGTACTATCCACCGGATAGAGGCCTATCACGCTTGGAGGAAGATCTAACCTCCTAGAGCTATGGCTGTGGAGGCTTATCTTTATGGGTAGGAATCCGCGCCAATCTCTGCAACTGAAGGTAGATATTTACTCTCTCCAGCTTCTAATAAACATATCTTCTTTTTCTGTCTTGATTTGCTATTCAGTTTGACTCATTTTATACTTTCAGAGGAAGGGAGTGATAGAGAAGGAAAGCAGGAAATGTTTAAGAGAGAAATTTGTTTCCCAGTCAGCAAAGAGGTGACAATAAGAAATTCCTGGAGACAAAGTCCCAGTCCCAAAACTGCTGGCTGCTCCCTGACAGTCAATGTTTATTCCTTAATTTCCAGAGGGAGGAAGGGAGGTATGATGCACTAGAATTAGTCATGCTCCTATCTCCCTAACCCCAGGGTGTGTTCTGGGGCACCTTCTCCTGCCTTAACCCTAGGGAACCTAAATGGTGTGTCTGTAGGAGATTTTTGAGTTTTCTTTTCAGAGATTGCCACATCTTTCTCTCCTCCTCCTCAGAGCCTGTTCTTGTTTTAGTTAAGGATGAGACTCTCTACATCAGCATGAATCTTCGCCCCTTGATAAGGGACCCCAACCCACTGTTCCTTTCTTGATGCTTGTCAGCATCATGACATCAGATAGACGTTTGGGGTATTTGCGTATGGATGCGTACCTATATTTATTACTGATGAAACGCTCACAAAGAATCAGATGCAAACGTGAGAATAGACAGTGAGTCATAGAGGACACGGGTGAGCAATGAGACTCCTGATGCAAGGTGCTGATGTCGGTGTTGCGAATGCCCTGATCCGGAGGCAGTGTGCTGCACGCACAGAGGAGCTCTGTGCTGGAAGTTCCCGTTGGTGTAGGGAGGTGCGCTGTCAGAGTAGCTGCTAAAGGGAGCTATGGCCCGTTTGTACAGAGGCACCAGCGGTGAGATTTGAGATCCACTGGATCCCCGAGTTAGCAGTGGTATGTCCTGCAAACTGGTTAAGATAGTAATAATAATGATGATACTTAGCAGAGTTCGAAGTGGAAGAATTTCAGGGAGATCTGCTACGAATTGCTTACTTTTGTTATGTATTGTGTATGTGTGTTCATACGCAGGTGTAGGTAAGTCTGAGAGTGCAAATCCAGGCACAAACACTAGAGCCATACCTTTTCCCCATTCCAAAGAGGAATGCAACAAGGATGAGATTCCAAAACAGGAGCAAAACGAACGAGCTTTCTGGCCTGCGGTGGACCCTGGGAGAAGCAAGCTCTGCAACTCCTTGCGAGTGCAGTAGTGAGGGCCAGTATGTGCAGGGGTGAGCTGAAACCAGCTCTTCCCAGGTCGATTCAGAGGAATCTTCTCGTGACTCTATTCACCCATTCTTCCTTCCCACAGGTTTCATGTGGGAGGGTGAAACCCAGCTTTGCCATCAGAACATTGTCAAATTAGTAGTAACTGGCAATTCAATAAATAATCTGCAATAATAGGAACAAGTGCTAGGGGGAGCAGAAGAGCTATTGGTAGGACACCCGTCACACAAACGGTAGGTGTTGCTGGTGACTTGCAGCCGTGGTTAGTAAAAGTCTTTAAATCTATAAAATTTGGAACTAGGTGCATTTAAAAGAGATATGAATATGTTTTAAAGCTTCCTGGGTGATGGACCATATATTCTAGAATTGTACCTAATCAGTTGCACTTACCTTCAGTTATAACAGGCTGTGTTCTGGTGCACCACTGGTCTCTCAGTAGGAAGCAACACAATGTAATGGATTAACTCAGGGAGTTATTCACTCTGTAGTCTGATGCAGCTGCCTTTTTGGTGACATACAAAAGTTAGTTAACCAACAAGACTTCACAGCAGAGTTAGGGAGGGGCATGAAATGCTAAGATTTTATATCAGCTGCCCCAGTGAAATCTGGAATAGTTCTGTCAGCTTTCAATGGAATTGTTTGATTTATACCCATGTACAAAATCTAGCCTTAAAAATGTCTCCAGGAGAAACTGCTTCAAAATGTTAGCAACAATTGGCCAGAAAATGGAGTCTAAGGCAATTTCTGCTGGGAATGCAGTTCACAGATGTATTTAAGCCAGCTGCATAGACTGGCTTGGCTTCACATGTGTATCTCTGGGTTGCACTCACAGGAGAGAGGATAGGATGCATATAAGCTGTATCACTACACTGAAAAGCATATGGAACCCAAAAGCAGACAGAACAAAACCTTCATATCTCATCCCAACATCATGTGAGGCTTGCATGTACTCACCCAAGAGGCATTCTCCTTTGCTGGTCTGGCTGGTTTTACCACAATAGGGTTATGATACTAGCAATTTGATTATGGTGCAAGTGGGGGATTATTAAGGATTTAAATTTCCTGTGGTATAATTTTATGATTCCATGTGCAGAATTACTCTGATATTACTAGAACTGTCTACAGAAAGACATTTTAACATAAAATTTTGGCAACATTTGGGTTTTCCTCTTCTTTAGGAAAAGTTCTTTCTACTGCAGTACATCATTGGTTTGTTGCCAAGGGCTTGCTGAAGAGCAGTACTAGGTCTCTCTACTTGTCTGGAAGTTAATTCTTCTGCATTCTGCCAAGTGCCTTTTCTCTTTCAAACAGCTCTCAGTACCATCTACCTCATTCTTCTCTTGCCTTCTGTATGCTAATATCTACCTGTTGCTTCAACAGCTGCTACCATGTTGATAGTACTTTGTAGGTTTGTCTTCATGTGAGTATTTATTCTGTTGCAAAGCACTCTGCATAGCAATAGAGTGTTCATTCATTTAATGGATGTATAAGGTGCCTTTTCAGTGATGTGCTAAAAGGACAGTGCTGCTCTGAAAGCAAAGCTGCTCCACTCAGACACTGAAGCTGAACAAATACAGACCAATGTATGGCAAAAGCAAATGTAAAACCCATTAGATAAATCTTCCCTCAATAAAAAGTTTAGCCTGGCAAAATGAAGGCTGAGAGGAATTTTCTAAATGCATCAGGACAGGAGGAAAAGGGGAGGTAAATGCCAAGGAGGGAGAACAACTGCTTAAACTAAAGGCAACACTGGCACAAGAACAGATGGGTATCATCTAGCCAATAGTAACTTTAGGCTGGTAATTAGAAGGTTCCTAACCATCAGAAGAGAGCGATTCTGGAGCAGACTCCCAGCAAAAAGTGATGCTTTTTGCTGTTTTGTGTTTTTTTGCTTCTTGCTGTGAGCTGAACTTAAGACAGAGATAAGTGAGTTGGCATGAGGGGTTATATTATCTGATGTACTGGCTGTGTTTGCGTATGTCCTTCCTCCTGTGCCCCTGCCGCTCTCAGTGAGCGGAAGGGGTGGGGGAGAGAGTAACATGTAAGTAGGCGTCAGCATCTATGCAGTGTAAGTTCATCTTGAGCATTTTCATCCTTCCCATTCTTGGACTGTGGGAGAGGAAATAGCCAAGAGCTCTCTCTTTGTGTCCTTGTGGCACAAATGATCAGTCCCAAAACAATGATTCCTGGTTTAAAGACCTGAAGATATGAGGAGGCAGGAAGAGTCACACTGGGGAGTCTGTTCCTCTACAAAGGATGCGGAGTGGTCCTCCCTAGCACTGGAGAAGGCAGGCTTGGATCAGAACGTCAGATCTAAACAGCTATAGGTTTTGCAGCCTGTCAACTACAAATCTGAGGTCTGTAGTGTGAGCCTATCAATGACAACTTACTGAATCTGAATCACTTCCCCTGCTGCTAATGTACAACAGGCAGATGCGTATTCTCACACCCACTGCTCACCTGTGATTCTGCTTTTCTCTTTAGTAATTGTGCAAGTCACCTGATAATTCAGCTAAAAGCCCTTATGAGACATTACATAATGTCCTCGGAGAAACCCTGTCTGCTGTAACATTGGGTAGATTGTTATGTAAAAGTTTCTCTCTTTTTCTCAGTTGTTTGTTTTTGGGTGGGGAGTCAGGCTGGATTTCCACTTGGCTGAATCTAAAAGGTTTTAGGTTTACACTGGATTGCTCCACTATTTTATTAATCTCTGGAGCCTGTGCTGGAATTGGCCTTAGCATCACAAGTGAAATGAGTTTGGCAGGGCTCTCTGGAGTCTAGGCAGCACACCTGGCCATGCTCTGAGGCGTGATTCAGGTCAAGTGGTAACACTTACTCAAGAAAGCCCCCAGCTCTAATGTGATGATTTAATTAGCATCATTGGACCAGCTCCATGGGATAAAACCTTTCCCCAATACTCCCTCAGGACTGCAGAGCTTTCTGTATGCACAAGTAATGCTGAAGGGATCGTGCATTGCTTGCAAACATGGGCAGTAGAGCTGTGGGCAGGCCTCTGTTGAGCAGGATGTGCACAAAGAGGCAGATTTCATGTTCTACTGAAACCTCTGCCTGGGGCTTCTCTTGCTTGGGTGGCTGCTGAAGGCTTGAGCAGAAGGACTACTAGCTCGCTCACTCTTTCCTTTTTTGCTCAAGACCCTGAGGCCCTGTCTGCTCTAATGAATGGCCCGTGGGTGACACCCAGCTGCCTCGGAGGTCTAAAGGAAGGCTAGAAGTTAACAACCAGAGCAGTGAGGCACCCAGCCATCCCTCCACATCCTGCTTCTCTCCGCATCTTGAAAAATCTCCATCCCCAGCTGCTGGGGCAGAGGGGAGCAAGCAGACTGCTACTAGCAGTTTCCCTTAGCTGAAGCAATATGACCAGGCATTAATGGCCATTGTCAGCACCACATCATTGCGTGAGTGCTGGAGGAGCTGATTCATTTCTGTGCATCTCCAGCCCTTGTCTGCATTCTTGCACCAGTGTACTGTCCACTGTCCTGCCTGGCATCCAGCACAGCAGAGGTCATCATCTGCCCCAGCAGAGAGACCAGGAGCTTGTCAGGGCTGTGGTGTTGGCAGCATTTTGTTAGGGGAGTGGATAGGAGAGCAGGGGTGAGAGCCTTGAGGTGATGTCCTGAGCAGAGGATATGCACAGGGACTCTGCTCCCTGAGCTCCCCCCTGCAGTGGGATGCCCACACAAGGGAGGGGGAAACTGTGCACTGAAGCTCAGGTCAATAGAGCTCATCAAGAACCATTTTCCTTTCTGTCCAGAAGATCTGAATGGAAGTACATTCTCTGAAACGGTGCTTTTGGCTGGATATTTCAAAGCAGAATGAAAAATTTTGTTTCAGCTCAAAGTGTTCTCTTTGAACTGAGATGTTGAGAGAACTTCTTCTTCTTGAAAACTGAGATTAAAGAAAGTCATCAACTGCAAAAGAATTTCAGTTGAGGAATCTATCAAAAAGTACAAAATGTTAGGTTTTGGTTTTGGGTTTTTTTAAAATCTGCTATTGAGTGGGGAAAAAACCCAATGGTTTTTAACAGCTATGTTTTTCAAAGGGAAATTTTTCCATTCAGAAAAGTATCAAACAGCTCTATCAAAATTGTGTTTCCTTCTGCTTGTTCACTTCTCTTTTTTTTTTTTTTTTTTCCTTATTTGGGACATCCTGTAACAACTGAGAATCCAGAAAGTCTTTTTTTCCCCAAAGGTTTGCAAACCTCCTTGATGAACAAGCTTCAGGCTTGTCATGAAACCTGAACCCAAGGAAGGTTTCCTGGCTTCAGCTTTCAGTCTGATGTTGCACATGGCTCTGGCTCAGAGGATTGCTTTAGTGTTGGAGCAGGGATGGGAAATCCACTTGAGCAGAGGGAAAAAAGATGGAAAGTGTATGGGCTGCAGCGTGGAAAATCCAGCTGCAGGGCTGCCTCTCTGTCCCTGCTCCTAAACCCTGGGCTGGTGTTATACTGCAGTTCTCACCAGCTTTGGCAGCTGATCTGGATTGCTGTGGACCACCTTAAATGTTTTCCATGCCAGCTGAGCACAGAAAGCTGCTGAAATGGGTCTCTGCTGTGTAGCGCGCATTCTGTCTTAGCAATGCCCTCATGGTGACTCAGTCCCATTCCCCGCTTCTTTTAACCCACAGCAGGTCAAGAGTTTAACAAAGTGACTGGGGCTAGGAGCCAAGTCCCCAGAGTTGCAATCTGCAGCCAGCATGCCAGCATCTGGAAAGCGTTTGTGACCAATAAAAAATGAATGTGCAGACTCCGCCAAAGCAGCAATCATTTGGCATCTCAAGCCCAGATCTTTACAAGATGATTCTTCTGAGGCTTGGAAAGGCTTGTCTTAGTGTTTTCTAATAAAAACAGTTCTGGGCTGGGCCAATAGTCGGGTGAATAGTGCTATGCGTCGCCACATGGGAGACAGCCAGCCGGGAATGGGAAGACGTTGCTGCAGTCTAACCTCTCCGGCTGGCTGGGGCTGGATGCCTCATGTGGGTGATGCTCTCGTGCAGGCTAGGTACAGGGCACTGTGGGTGCTACAACAACGGCCATTCAGAGCACACTCTGACCTTGGACTGTTTTATCTGGTGCCCCTGGGGAAGGGCACATGGAAGAGCGGAGGGTAGAGAATATCCTACTATTAGAGCATGAAGCTCTTAGTTTGAAAAGAGCTGCCTTAGACAAACCTACGGATAAAGCAGTTTCCCGCACTTAGCAGTCACCTTTCCAGATGGTGCAGCTTAAACATGCCAGGCTGTCTCTGCAGGGGACAGTTGCATTCCCACATTTTTGTCAGTTCCTGACTGCAAGAGATCAGTGGGATTGTAGGGACCTGCTTCCAGGCCTTCTCAGGTACAGGTAACAGTGTAGGTCCATGTCCAGCCTTAAAGAGACCAAAGAGAAGAGGTTTGGTATATGTATAGGCTTGGTACCTTGGAGCGGTACAAGCCTGCTAGGGGCATTAAAAAAACGGGAAAGAGAAACATAACATGCAAATGCTGCCATGGATAGTCCTTGCCAGCAACTAGCTCATAGTGCTGCTGTTGAGCACATCCAAGAGTCTTCCCCATTGCTTCTAAGCTCTGTCCCTAAGGATGTGTTGAACTTAGCACCCTGCTCCTCCTTGCAATGCTCGGTGGGATGGGTTTGTCTGTATGCATGTTCCATATTCCTTCACTCAACTGGATTCTTTCCTTTCTGTTGCTTTATCTCTCTTCTCTGGAGTGACCATGACTGGTGGTGACGTGCAAGCCTCTAGGGCTGTTTGGACTCCACCACCACCACAAGCCCTGAATTCCACTGTGAGAAGACAAACACAAATGAGTGGAAGCTTAGTAATTGTCTTGCAAGTTGCCAGAATATTTTTTGCTGGAGCTAGATGGATGTTGTTCCTATGGTGTCATTCTTCTGACCGCAGAATCAACACAGTGTCATGGCTAAAGCAGTGCAGCTGGGGTACAAGAAACCCCACGGCTGAACCCCAGTTTTAACTCTGAAGCTAGCAAAAAGAAGCTCAGTTGTTTGTTCCTCTGATTCTGAGCATGATTTGCAGAGGGACTGCCACCACATAAGAGGAAGCTGGCATCTAAACTGCAGGATTAGAGCACAGATACAATCCAGATGCCCCAGCTTCCTGCATTTGATCTTGCCTTTGAGGGACATCAAAACGGATGACTGGGAGGACGTTAGGAGGATGAGGAGTCCTGTAAGTGAAAGAAGTTTATTTGTTTACAATTCAAACAGAAATAGATAGATATTTGAAGTGAGGTGCTCTGGAACTGCCAGGGCCGTGCATTAACACTGCCGTTTTAATAAGTTTGGTTTTGACTCAACACTGTTTGTTCTCACCTGGATCTTGCTTCCAGCAGGAAAATAGGATGGAGTTAGCCAGTGTCAGCTACTGCATGTCAGTGTGCTTTTCCATATGTTTACAAAGAGTAGGTTAGGGTGTCTGACCCAGGGTAGGTAAAAACAGCATAATTTGAAGAGATGTTACTGGTCTGGGTCGACCTACAGTATTGCTAAAATCCCCCCTTGAGTTCCTAGTCTTGGCAGGATTAACAAAACAAGACCAACTCTCCCCCTTTTGCTTTGAGCAACACCTTTTGCTTTGAATTTGTGTCACACATGCAAAATCCCTCCAAAGGAAACTGCCAAATCCACTTTATTTGTCCTTGTTTAGAAACTTTAGGTTGGGCAAAGTTGGCTTTAAACGTTGAGTGACTCTTGGCCAAAACTAGCCTGAGTTCAAATCTCAGAACAAAGAGAAATCCAGATGCACATTAGTTTTGCTTTAGGACATTTCTTGGAACCCTAAAGTTATTGTCACTTACTCCTGTAGTCAGTTTAAAATCAGTCCTTGGGAGATGGCTGTTTCATATGAGCCATGTTCTCCAGAAGTGCCACTTCTTTTTCCTTTTGTTACTTTTCATGCTTTTTTTGTGAGAGGTGCCTTATTAGCCCAAGTAAGAGATTATTTAGAGCTTGCAAAATACGTCTTGTGACTACTCAGCACTTTCCATGCATCCCTGAACACTGCTTCTATTTCCTCTTGATGAAGACAGCCCAGTCTCTTTGCTTCTGTCGTCCATGCAGCAGTTTCCCCACAGCATTAAAAATGTCCACTTCCTACAGATGCTTAGATATGCTGGACCGGGGTTGCATTAACCCTAGCAGTGCTGCTGCACTGATGGGGCCTGCTGAGTCTCCCAGTGATAAGAAGCTGCTTTTTTACAGCCCCAGCTGTCTCTGGGAGGTGGGGGGGGGGGGGGGGCTAGGCAGGTAAATCCATAATAAAAGAGCAAAGAGGTATAGGGCTGTGGCATGTCCTGGGCACCTGGGTAGTGCAGCTAGCATTGGTTTGGATGCTGCATTTGGAGGATGGCAGCTGGAAGCCTGGAGGGTTGGAGACAGATGACAGTCTGGACAGCAGTGGGGTGCAGGGTAGCCGTGCAGTAATGCCAAACATACATCTCAGAAGGTAGGTACTGTGCATGCTGATGAGCAACAAGCAGATAGTTGCGCACGTCACAAGGTGATGGTGATATGTGAATGAGACAGCTCTTCGTGTGATGATCCTGGGGCTAGAAACCTTTGACCATTTTGATTTCTGGTAGCTAAGATCATTAACCCTTTTGGACATGGCAGGCTGCTGTCTGCGTGGTCACAGAATACTGCTGTTTATCTTTAAACACGTTCAAAGGCTGCTGCATTGTATCTAGGCATTCTCCATGGTTGCTGCACTGTTCTCCTCTTCCCTGCCTCTCTGACAGTGAAGGGTTAAATCCCCCTTTTCCCATGTGCCTGCTGATGAACTGTGAATATGCAGCTAGGACCTGTTTTCACGCATATGTCCCTTTCTATAATCCAATCTTCTTCTCCACTGTGGCACATACCTGGAGGGTCTTCTGCAGCCTAGTACAGCAGGTCTGCTGCCATGGGATAAGAAGCAGTAGGTTGATTTACATAATCACATATGCAAATAAGCCAAATCAGGGTCCTTTCATTCAGCTTTGGTTTTAAAGGGACTCTGTCCATGGGCTGAGAGCAAAGGGGTTTGAAAGGGTGGCTTTCTTGTCTTGAGCTCTTGTGAAACTGTGCACACCCTCTGAAAAGTACTGCTGTTACCAGACTTGTACAGCCCAATGGGCATAAATTGTGCAAAAACACCTGATAAACCATCCCATGCAAATGCACCCTTACCCTCTAGGCCTACATCATCTGTTCCCTCTACTAGAAGCGTGGACTGCATCCTTATGCAGGAAATGAAAGAAACTCCATCTCCGAGGAACAAAGGGAATTCATCTCTTCATCTGGTGGAACATTTAAAAGATGTTAAGAGCAGCAACAGCCTCACACCTGTGGCATACCAGATGAGCACTGGTGGAGACACGTGGGGAGGTCATTTCAGTGTGTGCCCTTAAAAAGGCTACAGAGAATAAATCAGAGCACAGCAGTGTCTGTCAGCACTCAGAACGAGGACTCCAAACATTTGTGCTTCTACTTGGTTCAGTTTCTCTTAGTCTTGTAGTATTTCTCTTAGTATTACCTCCACCCTGCAGGGATGCTGGCTGGCCTGGTGTGGGCTTCAGGAAAGCTTCCAAAGCACCAGGAGAGAACAGTGTGAGCCATCCACGATGAATTCATTGATCAGTGCAGTGCTCTTGTTTCCAGCAGTGACCCTTGTAGGGGTTCCCAAGGAACACTCCAAAACAAATGAGGCTAACGAGGTACCTGTTAAGGCAGTACTTGTTCTTGACTTGTGAGGATAGGACAGGTACCAGCAGCATTGCACATTTTAGCCTGGCTGATGGAGTGCTCTAAAGACCTAATGAATGTTATGATTGAAAGATACTCTCTTTAACTAAATTTCTTTAATCCTTTAAAAAAACCCCAAATTAGTAAACTGTTCATCCGTCTCCTGCAACAGTGGGACTAGAGGTAAATTGGATATGTTAATTAAACATTGTATAAAAATAATGACCTTTTGTCAGTTTTAAGTGCTTTGCCTTTAGAATTCCACTGACTTTAAGCGAATGTATATCTTGCTGTTCTGTTCTGCTTGAGTGATCAACTCTTGCTTAAACATATATGGAACTTTCCAATTTGCTTTAAAGATTTAGATGAGGGAAAATAGGGCAAATTACCCTTGCTAAATTCCACAGGTTAAGAAAAAAAGACCAAACGCAAGAGATGCAGTAGCTGTGTGCTGTTGACTCTTGTCTATTACAAATTCTGATGGCATGAAGCATAACCATGGGCGTTCAGAGGTGGGTAAAGCCATGTCTTTAGCTTTAGGCAGTCTTTTCAGTGAGGGAAAAATATTTTTATCTAAGTCTGCTAAGCAGCTTCATCATCCTGGAGTTTATAGCTGCAAACTCTAGACTGCTCTAGGGGTGCAGTGGCCCTTGTCATACCCTGCTACTCAGCGGGTAACTGTAAATAGCTACTGCCACATCCACTATGCCAAAGGCAGGCAGAGGGAATGAAAAAATGCCAAATGGATTGCTTTGGTGGTGTTAGCAGATTCCCTCTGACATCTAGTTAAGTCACTTCTGCAGTCTCTTTACCCCTGGAGCAACACAAAGTTGCTGTAGATAGGATCAGAGATGGCTTGTTAGGAGTGTGTAAGCTGTTCCTGCCCGACTCTGCCTTCCTTGCACACTCCATTGCACCCAACAGGTCTCTCAGTTCTTCTAAATCGGTATCTACTGGAGAGGACTAACAGCATTGTCTACACTAGCAGGATATCTCAGAAGAGCAAAGAACTAAAGATCTTTTGGTTCTTCTAAGAATTAGCTAGTACTGAAGAGAAATACATCTTCTCTGCATTCCTGAGAACACCTTGACACAGATAGTAATGAAGCTGTGTTCACCTTTTGCAACTGTAATGCTCATGCAACAACAGTGTTGAGGGTATTGAGTGTTCTCTGAGGCTTACTCCCAAAATGAAGCTCAGCACAAGTGTTACTGCTAGGAACCAGCACTCCTGGTAGCACCTGATCTGAGTTCAGGCTCTGATGCCCAAGAGATAAGTCCTTACTACTGAGATGTGTTGAATTTGTATAGCATTTTACAGCACCACTACACACTGGATAGAACTAGTTAAGTCAGGCAGTGACCTGCTTGAATTAGTGCATCACAGACAAGAAACTAGTACAACCTCTTCTTGGCCACGGATGGATAAACTGAGGTGGTAGCTACTGGCACCACTGCCTTTCTTCAGCAAGCCTGTCAGCAGCTGAGGCAGGTAGAGTAGGGGATTAAAGGAGGACTGGTGGCTTTTTGTCCTTGAAAGGTGAGCTTTTGAAATCTATGCTAAGTTTGCATGTCAGGCAGAAGCTGGGTGTACCTGACACAGCCTTGCCTGTGGTCTCATGGAGAGCCTGGCTCTGGAAGGCTGAGGCTGCAGCAGCTTTTAAAAGTGCTCATCCATGTAATTTGAGTCTGTGTTTTGCTTCTACAGTCAGTAGGGATGTCTTTGCCATCTCTTGATCCTTAACCTGATGATAAGCCTGGCCTGGACCGCAGGTGTCACCCAGCATCCAGTTTCTCAGTTCTGACTGCATCCATGTTGTGTGGGATGGAAGCACACTGACCAGCTCTGCTTTTACATGCAGAAGTATTTGCCATAGCAGAGAATCTTGCAAGTGCGAGTGTGTGCATTTATGGGGAGGCAGATGTAAACCACATTTGTCCTGTGTTTCTGGCAAAGAGAGAGCGTGAAATATTTGTGACCCGAGTCATTGGCTTTCCTGCCATTTGTATAAAAATTTCCAGATGTGATTGTTGATGCCTCACCTGGGACCAATTAAAGAAAGAAGGAATATCCAGAACGAACTGTGTTCATGTGGATACTTGACTTGTTTGTGTGTGTGTGTGCGCATCTCTGTTGCAATGTGTGTGTTTTAAAGTAAAGCAGAATTTCAGTTCAAAGAACTTCTGTTCTGTCCTTCCAGGGCCTTCCTTTTGTCCACATTATCCTTTCCTCCACAGATTGTCCCTGTCCCACAATCCACTATCAATCTGGATTTCTTAGACACTTTCTTTCCTCTTATTCATCCTCACACCTTTTCTGTTACACCTCCTAATAGCTGCTTGTGGCTCACCTTGATCACAGGGCTCTTCCATGCAGGCATGGCAAAGGAGGTTCCTAAATGCTATAAACTTCTAGGAAGACAATGTTGAAATCCCCAGTAGCACAACAGTGACTAACCAAAACACAGTCCAGCACAACGTTTGGACAGCTCACCGCCAAGTGAGCCCTGATCCCTGGTGTGTCTCCTGCCCTCGCTTTTCTCACCTATTACTTCAGCTGCCAGTCTGCTAGGTCTGTATTAGACTGTGCCTGGAGATTAAAGTCCTGGCTCCCCCTTCCAGGCTGTGTCCACAAAAACTTCCTCCTGATCGCCAATTTGTCTCCATTTTCTTCACTCTGCTCAGGACTGGAAACTTCTGTCCCTCTTAGTTGTTTTCTATTGAGTTTCCCTCTACTTTTTTGTCCCTCCCCAGAGCCCTCCCTGAGTATATTTACCAAGCTACCTCTCTGCCTTAGTCATGCTCTGCTGGAAAGCAAATCTAAAGTCATCCAATCTTCTTCCCTTCTTTTATTATTGTTTTTGCAAGGGGAGTTCAAACAAACAAACACTCCCCCCAACATCTGGTGCCTTTCAGGGGCCTTAAACTCATGGCCAGAATGAGCATGTGGAAGGAAGGACAGGATGGGAATCCAGCTTGCTTGCAAAAGCTAGGCATGGACCCAAAGACACAGACTTATTTTTTAATTTAAAGTAACCAAGAACAAAATTTAAAGTAACTTTTTGGCTTATCAGTCATCCCCTTTAGCCATGATCAAACTCATTTTCTGGACTTCCCTCTGTGCCTGCTAGTGTCGCCCACTTTGCTGTGTGGGCACAAGGCCTTCCCTGAGCAAGTGTTTATTCTGAAAGGGGAAGAGTGCAGGGTCCTGTCTGGAGCAGGATTCATTGGACAAAAGGTCTGGAACCAGAACTGTTGCTGGAGGGGCTGTTCCTGTGTAACTTCAAACCTGGTGTGGCAAGTATCAGGTCCAATGTGAACTTCGCTTTCTTCTGTCTCATTCTTTAGCATTCCCCAAGCAGGTTTGGATATGTTTATACTTCTTTTAAACACAGAGGATAATTAAAATACAATTGTGAATACTAGTGTATGTTTTACACAGTCATTTGTTCATTAACAAGACATTTCCAGGGTAGTCATGTTTTAGCTCTAGATTTTCAGCTAGGATTTTATTCCTCTAGCAACAGATATTCATAGCTAGACTAGAATTGACAGTCTTATTAGATGACATGTTAAAACAGGACTACAACTCACGTGTAGATTTACCTTTTGCGTGGCTGTTGGGGAGACACATCCATGTGCTCTAGTCAGCTGATTATAGTCTTTCTAAAAGGGGTTATTTTTGTTTCCATGGAATACAGTGAGGGAAATTATTCCGTGTATTGTTGTGCCCTGGAAAACATCTTTAACAGTTAAAATTGTTCTGCTTAATTTTTTATGGTTTCAAAAGGGACAAACATGTTCAGAAAATAAGGACAGGGCTGTCATTTGCACAGTGAAGCTTTTAGGTGTCCGTATGTATTTGAAGTGGTATTGTTCTCTCCTCAAAGTTATAGCTGGCATGGGTGTAAATCTCTCAGACTTTACCCGTAGGTTTATGCTGGCACCACCAATGCATAACACAGACAACTTTCTGCAGAATGGATAGGTGTATTTTAACTCCGTTGTGATATTGTGGGTGTCAGGCGCTCCAGCTGCCTAGTATTGAGTCTCTCACTCTCCTTCTGTGTTGCAAGTAAGAAAATAAATGTGGTGCTATAATATTACCCTATCTTCTCTGTTTCCCTGCACACATTCCAGCTGCCCTGGGCTTTATACCACGCTGTGCCATGGGGTGTGCTACATACAGCTAGTCCAGGAGAGGAAGGGTAAAGATAAACTGAAGCAGTGAGTTTAGCAATGCATCAGCCAGGTTATCTCAGCTTCCTGCATGGTGCCAGAACTTCCTTGAGCTGGCTCTTTGATGCTTGGCCTCTTTGTCTTTAACCCTAGGAAGACCAGAATGGTGGTTTTCGCCCTTCCACGTGCTAAGAGCCATAGCCTCTCAAAGGAGGGGGTGAGACAACAGTGCCCAAAGGGCAAGTGTGGGAGGAATGAAGGTGGGCAGCTGGAAGCCAGGGGGATGGGACGCAGCTGCTCTTGGTGCAGCCAGCACTGTGATGGCCCCAGGGCACTGCAGGAAGACTGGGGTTAGAGGGAAGCTGTCTAAAAAAGATCAAATGGAAGATAGAAGTGGGTGAAGAAGATTCATGGCTATATTAGAGCAGAGTGCTAATATACTGGTGGCATGATCAGGTGTCTGGCAGGGTTTGTTTGCGGCGAGGCCAAGCTGAATATTCTGCTGCAGAAATGATTCCTTGCTTTGCAGGGGAATTTCTGCCAAGTCCCTTCCTCTTCTGGCTCCCAAGTCTGGGTGTCTTGCTCAAGTTGTGGGGCTTCCAACCAGTTTCCTGGCCACTGCAGACTAAGGTGATGCCAGTACTTCTAAAAATGGCCTGTGCGCTCTCCTCCTTCTCTTCACTTTGATGAATTCCTGCCTCCTCCCTTTCAAGCAATGCTTATTCAGCTTTCCTTGCTAGGTTCTCGCCTGCTCTGGAGCATACTGAGCCCTGACTTGAGGAGTGGAGTAGGTAATGCAGGAGGGGCAATTTTAGGAAATATTCAGCCTTCCCTGCTATTACGAGACAGGTCTGACTGCTTTGAGCTGCTTTCTTCCTTCAGCACTTGCTTGTTTGTCCCAGCAATGCTTAAGTAAACTCTTTTGAACCTTTGGGGTTTTTTTTCCCATCTGAAGGGAAAATCGTCTTGTTGAGGATCCAGCCCAGTTCCTGTGTACTTTAATCGACACTGGGCTGATGCTTTCAACAGTAAGGACGGGGGAGCAAAGACTCCCCCAGGTACATAGCACCCACTGATGCGTGCTGGTATGGCGGGTGTAAGGGAAAGGGAACCTCAGTTGTGGCTGCAAGCAGGGAGGGGCTCGTGCCCCACTACAGCAGGGCCACGGGCCGCCTCTCCCCCCGCATGAGCAGTGCTATTGCATTGGTGCAGCGAAGCTCCCGGGGGCCCTCCAGGCTGGTGGGAGGAAGGGGGTTCACCTCACGGCCCAGGGGCTGGCAGGGCTGTGGGCCGCTGCATGCCCGACCAGAGGTGGTGATGGCCGGGAGCCAGGCTCAGGGGCAGGCAGCCTTAGAAGGCAAGGATGGTGCCGTGGGGCTGGCGTGAGCTCTTCCAGCAAAGCAGCGCCCGTGTGGGTCGGGGGGAGGCCTGTGGGTGAAGAGGGGAGGCGGGGGGTGCCTAAGGCAAGTAGCTGTCCACGTTGTCAGACTTGATTAGATTTGGCTGGCGCTGGGGCGAAGGCCTCCATGCTGCGAGGGGTGGGGTCTGGCTGGAGGGGCAGAGCCAGGCCCTCCTTCTTTTATGTGCTGCTGAAAAGTGGCCTTTGTTGTGGGGTTTGCAGGCTTTGTCCCCTCCTGGAAGCAGTGCCCCTTTCTCCGGGCTTCAGCCCCCCGAGCGAGGTGAGCAACCCTGTCTTTTTGTGTTCAAATCTGAGCTCTACCTTGCGCCTGTGCTTGGGCGTTGCACTGACACCCCGGGGGTCAAGAGAAGCATTTTTCCTGCTAGTTTGGAGTTGTTAATTTGAAACTACGTTTGGCGAGGATCCAGCAAGGTGTTAAGCTACTTTCAGTCGGGACTTCCCCCCAGGTCCCTCCCCTGTTTCTTCAACCCTTTGTGAAAGGTTTAGAAGAATAACTGAAGATAGAAACTCAAATAAAATTTGCTGTTCCAGGCCTTTCTGCAAACATGTCCCCCTTAGCCTGAGATCACCGATTTCCCATAGGGGCTTCCATCTTAAGGTTTTGTCATGACAGTATCAATTTTGAGCAACGTAACAGACTGGGAGTAAGCAGCCCTTAGTTGACTTTATGGACCCCTGAGCTCAGGGATGGATAATTGTCCAGCCCCTACAAACTCCATACCAAAATCCTCCTGTGTCAGAGAGCTGTAGGATGTATACTGCCCAAACCAGAGAGCTCAGTGGGTGCAAAGGCAAAAAGTGGGTGTTCCAGGGAGAGATTTTCAGACTGTGGGTCTCCCCAAGGGTCTTGGCGCTCTACTGTGGGATAGAGCTGGACTGAACATGCAGCTGTGTCCAAGGACAGTGCAGTGGTATTGCTGCCCTGCTTCCCAGTCCTGAAGGCTTGGGTTGCCCAGCGATCCTTGTACCACCACAGCCCCATTGCTGTAAGTCACCTGAGCTACACGGGAACTGCTTTTGGGGTATGTGCTGCTCAGAAGTGCCTCAGTTTATCTGCTAATGCTCCAGTGCGTATGCTGCTGTATGCAGTAGGTGCTTTTTTTTCAAAGCTGTGTAGAAGATGTGCCCCTTCAGGTCACCTTCTGAACATAACCTGCATGGTGGCTAACCAAACGCTGGGTCTCGAGGCTGAAGCAGGGAACCCTTCCGGAGGTTCCTCATGTTGGCCATCCGCACTCACCAGGGCAGCACCAGAAGAGCTACTGCAGCCTCCAGAGAGGAGTGGGTAGGTTGCCATCTTCTTGCCCATGGTACCTGCAACACATTGGTCCCTATGCTGTGCTCTTCAAAGGGTTTTCAAGCATCATTTTAGTTTGTCCAAGGCCAGGTAGCAGAAGGTCAATTAATCCATTTTCAGATCACAGTTTTATCATATTTACCATGTGTTTTCATTGCTTTGGTTAAAATAATTTTCAGATGACAGTAGCTGGAGCACTGGCTATCTGTCTTTAGGCCATGGATCTTTAATATGACCTGTCCCTCCTGGGCGGGGGAGTCTGGAAATGATGATTAACCTAAAGGTTTCTTCTCTGCAGACTAATGCTCTCATTGCCCTGGGCATGCATAAAGGTTTGGCACTGCAGGGGTTAAATAGCTTGAGAAGGGTGGAGGATTCTTCAGCCAAACCCAAACTGATTGCACCTGGTTTGCTCAACCTGTGTGTAAATGACACCATGGTCTTCCCACCCCCACCCCAGCAAATGCCACAGGGGCTGCCAAGGTATACGTGCAGGTAGGGCTGTGCGAGCAGGTGTGGGGCCTGCAGCAGTAGGAGGCTCCTCGCCCCGGCCCGGGGAGCAGCCGTGCCAGTCACACGCACACAAGAGCCTTGTAAGCTGTAATCGCCATAAGCCACTGAAATGACAGCGAGCCGGAGTAAAAAGTCCCCTTTGTTAAAATTTGCAGCCTCCTGTTAAACATACATGTTGGTTACTGAGAGGGTGTAGCAGGGTCTGTTCCTCTTGAGCAGGAAAAGTGCAAATTTTGGTAAGTGTGGGTCGGGCAGCCTGCTCAGCCCGTGGGTGGCTCTGATTGCTCTGTCTTTGTGCAGAGCAATGTGGCTCTGAATTCCCAGCCAGGCTGGTCTATGGCAAGACCCACACCTGTCTCTGCTCGGCTGTCCCTCTGGACAGTGCTAGCTGAATGTGTAGAAGAATTGGAAGCGAGGAGGTTACTCACACATGTGAGCATTGCTTTGCAGTCCTTGGGGAGGTGATGAAGGGTTTGGGGCCATAGACTCAGGAATTGGAATTTAGTCTTTGGGAATTTAGAGGAGTTTAAAGTCTTAGGTAATTGCTAAGGAGGCAATGAATTCCTTATAGGAAACTAGTCTGGAAGTGTGTTCTGGGAAACTATGCTTCTTTTAGTGTATGTGCCTTGTGCAGCTCTGAAAATGATCACTATCATGCAGTAGAGAGGATGAAATTATTCACGTTTATTCTCTCTTCCCCAACCCTGACTCCAGAGCCAGTCCTTCCTTTTCCGGTCCATGCACACAAAGGCGATTGTCACTGGGTCATCCTGCTCTGCACTAGCCCATGCTTTTTTACACATCAACCAAGATACTGTGAATTTCTTGCTTCTGTGCCTACCATTAAGACCTAGCATAAATCTGTGGGTGTAAGTGATGCCATTCTGCTGATTTCAGTTCTACTCAGCTCCAGTGCAGGGAGTTTGGCCCAGAGTTCCCGAAGGCTGACCTGCATATGGGTTTTTTCTGGTGTTGTATAAAGGCTCTGAGGTGAGTGGTAAGGGCTGGGGAGATTCCATGTTGTGGCCCAGCTGGCGTGTGCAGCCACAAATAATAATTAATTGGCTCTTTAAGAAGTCTTGCAAACTCTTTTTTTTTGTCTGTCTGTCTTAAGCTCCTTTTAATTAACTTCAGTCATGTCCCAACACATCATCTTGGCTGAATCATAGACCTCACTGTGCCAGTTTTTCACATTCCTGAAATACACAGGCCGCCAGTGTTGTGAATGCAGCTTGGAGGCAGCGGCTCAGAGGAAGTCAGGCAGCTCTTCTGGAACTCAGAAATTTTCAGGAACTGTTGTGAAATCGAGAGGCTAAGCAGACCGGCCTCTTTGCTTCAAACTCCCATGCTGCCCAATTCCCAACAGTGTTGCTGTCTTGCACTTTACCCACTGACTCAAGGAGCAGCAGTTGTAGCAGGCACCGGTGTACAAGCATCTTTGTTCCTTTAGAAAGCACCTTTATTTGGGTTACAGTGCTTGGGGCATACAGCCCTGTTTTCCCCATTCAAGAGCTTGTTTCTTTGTCACACTTCTTATTGCAAAGGGTCAGCTTTCAAGATCGTAGGGCATGTTAGCAAGATACTCAGGCACACTTAGTCACCAAACAAAGTCTGTGTGGCAATGGGACACATTTTTGTGTCTCTTCACTAGAAAGCTTCAAGCCTGGTCTAAGGACCATTTCCTTCTTTAGAGGAATTTGGGGTTCAGGGGTGTCTCTGTTGCATTATAACCTGGCTATGCTTTCACCAATGCTGGTGGAAATAATCCCTATGTTTCCAATGACTCAAAGCTGTATCAGCACTTGTTGTCCCTTGGTCTATGTGTTTTGAGCGGGAGACTTCTGCATTTGATAACTTGGAATCAATTTTAGCACCCCATTTAACAATGTTTAATTTACTGAAAAGAAGGGAGGTCTTATTGTAATCTCTTGGTAATTGTTCAGACTGCAGCTTTGATAATGGAGTTGTCCAGCTAGGGAAAGAAAAATGTGATAGTATTCAGTGGTTAAAAGCTGAAGCTCAGTAAATTTAGGGGAGAAAGAGGGTGCAGCATTACAGTGGTGAGGATCTTCATCCATTTGAATAATGTACCGCTGTATTATTCATTCCCAATCATTTTTTAAATCAAGTTTGGAAGTAGTCTCCAAAAGAAATTAGCATATTGGAAAAAAAAAGAGTTTATTCAGGATACTTCTGTGCTCCATGCTGAGGAATAAAAGATTGCAGTTTACCTTCTGCTCGTAATGAGATAGGAAACAGGGCATCATGACAGCAGCTTCAGATGGCGTGCCCCAGGCTGCAGGTGAGGAGCCATGAGTTGCCCAGAAAACTCTTTCAGCAATGCTTGTGTTTCCGTAGCAGCTCCAGGAGTGACTGCTTAGAGGTTGTTGCTGTGACACAGACAGTGGTGGCACGTTGGGTTGTTATGGTGGTGAATTTTGAATAAGTATGAGGAAAACATGTATACCAGCTGAAAAAAAGCAAAGACGAGAAAGTGCCTCAGCCTTTTGGGAAAACAATAGGAAAAACAGGAAAGGTAATTACAAGCAAGCACCAGGATGGAGCACGGGAGCAATGCCTGGATTGCTAGGGTTTGTACAGAAGCTCTGAAGACATAAGCACATTGCAGATGGGTAAGAAGCAGGAGCAGCATTTGATAATGAGCAAGAGAGTAAAACAAAACTGCCACTGATGAAGAATGCCTCATCATTCACGTGGAACTCAGGCTAATTCCTTCTGCATCTGGTGTGTGACATTTAGCTGTGTGTACAGACTCTCGCCTAGCTTCAGCAGCCACTAATATGATGTAGAAATTGCTTATGTTGGGGAGAAAACTTGTTAGAAGTCAAATAGCAAAATATATTGACAGTGAAAAAGAGAGGGCAAGAGAACTTCATGAGCTGTTAGGGGGGACACTCAGCTGTGTTGCCTCTTCAGGAATTAGGTGTCTCTTGAGACACGAAGGATTTGGGTCTTCCCTGTTCCAGCCTTAGGAAAGACCAGGTATGCTACAGTTGATCAGTTAAGCAATATATTTCCTCTGACATACTTTAGTTCTAACTACTTGGCTTTAAAGGAGCCTGTTAATCACTGCTTCCCAGTGTCCCCAGAAGGACACTGCCATGTATCTGGATGCTACCAGACCCGAGGCAATGTTGGCTCCAGGTGCACAGAAAACTGCAACCTAGAGTGGGCTGGACCCCAAAAGAGGCGCATTTCGGAAGGCTGGCATGCCAAAAGCGCATGACTGTAAGAAGAGTGATAAAAAAACCCTGTCGTGGATGTTATGATGGTATTTTTCCTGAAATTCTTCCTCTCATGAATAGTAAACACTGGTTTCTAAAGCACTTACTGGGCACCTGTCCTGGAAGAAGTGCTTGAGCAGCAAAAATAAAGCATGCTGTCAGAGTGAGAGGGCCAGCTTGGCCTTGAGCCACTGACAGCCTGTTTAATTCACTGAGTGAGGTGCAGGAGGAAGAAAGGAAAACTGAGTCACTGGTTATGAGAAATTATGAAAACAACTATCAGGACCTGCTCAGAAAGATCCATTGGTAGGTAGCATGCTTTTTCTCTG
This sequence comes from Phaethon aethereus, assembly GCF_964289735.1. Classification (NCBI taxonomy): domain Eukaryota; kingdom Metazoa; phylum Chordata; class Aves; order Phaethontiformes; family Phaethontidae; genus Phaethon; species Phaethon aethereus. The sequence goes on along the minus strand of NC_138593.1, from coordinate 10,093,072 downwards.
AGTAGGGGCAAGGCTTCAGAAGACCACTGAGGAGTATGTTTAAACAAATCATATGGTGATGTAATATTTTCAGCTGCGAATTTCTGTCAACAGACCACTTTTGCCTAGGAAAACTAAGGATTTTCAAGTGTTGATAGTAAGACTGTTTGTCCCGAGGATCTAGTGTCATATGTATGTTTATAAGCAAAAATATGTGCATGCTTGTAGCAGCTTTTACACTACCCATCACTGCATTTTAAGTGATACTGCTTTTTGCAAGTGGAGTTAATATAGCTCTGTTTCACACCAGGTGAAGACCCCATGCCTCACTGAGGCAGGAAGAGAAAAAGATCCTTGCACAAAAGTTTGGGATTACATAATGTGAAAAGTAACTAGTGGTAGGGAAAAAAGAAAACAGCTCAGGTAGCAGCACTCAAAACTGTGGTCTGCTGACTAGCCACTAGTTGCCTTCGGAGAGCTGACAGGACAGCTACAGGCTTGCAGACCTCTTCCAGCAAGCCTCTTCCATAAAATAGTTATTAGCTTTGCTTCCCTGTGTTGCCCATGGCTGTAGCTCCCACAGGGATTCCCCAGTGCTGTGTGTACATGGTGTGACTCACGGTACACAAAAGGCTGGGAAGCTCTGCTTTCCAATGTTACTCTGTCTGCTTCCATTTCGGAAGGGTGGTTCTCAGATGGTACATGGTTGTGTACCAGGCGTTTTCAGCCTACGTTTTCCAGTTCCAACGGACTTCAAAAGAGGAAGATACTCCCATTAATGTTTTGCATGATAACGAGTTAGGCAAGCATCATTTTTGGATGCAGTTGATGGAAGACTGGTTACTGCCAGTGCCAAGTGGGCGTCTTAGTTGAGACTATCAAATGATGTCTGTTGTATTAAATGCTTTGTTGGATTTCCTGCTTGGAAAGTGAGGCATGTGCCAGACAGACAGTTTTCTATTTTGGCATTAAAGCCATCTTGGCACCCAGTGCAAACTGTTTACTTTAAAAGCTTAATTTTAAATATAGTTTTGGAACACACTTGGAAACGTCTGCAAATCAACAGTAACAGAGAGGAAACTAGAGCATCCTTTCCTTAACTCCTGTGTCGTTTTGAACTACCTTAATCTGCTTTGCTTTATGCGAGCCACTTCTGGTTTGTACGTGATTTATTCACACACTGTCTCTTGCTGAATTGGACAGTAGCAGAAAGACAGGTAGGAACTGAGAGCATGAAAGAACATAACGTACAGCAACATGTAAAGTCCTTTTAGTATCATTTAACCCTTTCTTGTGATGTACCACTGGTGGAAGGAGAATGTATTCCATCTTGCTGAGCAGTCAACAGAAATAGCCTGTGTTAGGATCTTGAAGGGCACTCTCCAGTCTGCTGCAAAGCCAGTGGACATGCTGACATGCAGTGCCATTAATTTCCAACTAGCAGAAAGGTTCTTTAGAGTGCCAAGCGTGACGCCAGAATACAAAACACTTAATTCATCAAAGCTGTAAGTAAGAAACTCTGTGTTTTTGGTTTCAGAAGTAACTTTTGTGCATTTATGACTTTTTCCACATTAAACATCATTTATGGTTTGGAAATTGTTCAGGCAAGAGGCATGTGGTTTCTGCTCCTGAATATCGGCAGCAGTTTTGCTAGGTTCAGTCTCTATTTTATGTTGACTTTTTTTTGGCTTTTCATTTATCTTTTGGGTGGACCTCTTCAGACCAAACTGCTGGTGAGTGGGGAGAACCCTTAACCTTCTTTGTAAGTGAAGACTAAGTGATCTGCTTAAGGTGAAAAAGATGACATTGGTATAGGGAACTTGGTTTTGGAGCCAGACTTATGCAAAGTACCTGGTGGAGAAATACCTTTTCTGGGATGTTCCTTCATCAGAGCAATTGGCTGGAACAAATTGAGAAATAAGAATTTCACACCTGGACTTTGAGACATGAGTTGATAGGTTTTTCCATAGGCAATGTGAGAAGTTATGGAGTAGCTGTTGAATTTTCAGTTAATTCTATTTGTGCTGAATAAATGGTAAAGGGCTGATGCAATATCATGGTTTATGATCTAGGAAATCCATTTTACAAATTTTACTGGGATTTCATGGCCTCCTTTTGCAGGCCTTTCTATGCCTAAGTGCCACATTTCAAGTGAGAGTGGATGGAATTACATAAATATGTTCTCTGTGTGTATCAAAGCAGAGGAGACAGTATGGGTTGGATGTGCTTTTGTTCCTGCAACATTTTGGATTCTAGCGCTAATGCTTTCTTTAGCTGACCAGGCAGGACAGGATCTAGAAACGAGTTTTTGCTTTTCTATATCCAGTGCTCTGAGAAGAGCAACGTTTCTTTCCCCTGCCTAAATGCTCCGCGAAGGCCCAGTTCTGCTCCGTACTGAGTCCAGATACTCCACCGACTTACTCATGACAAATAAATGCTGTGGAGGGTCTGAACACAGTTACAGGTACTGCTGTGCAAAAACTTTGAGAGGTGCTAAAAGCTCTTAGTCAATGCCTTTGTGATTCTGGGGTTTGTAAGAATGTAAAAATTGCCCTGCTGGGCCACACCAGTGGTCTGGTTCCATCCAGTTGAGGGTTTTGTCTCTGACAGTTTTCAAGCCTGGTCACTGTCGGGCTACGTTCACCTTAGACTCCCCAGACACTGACTCATGTCTGTCCTGAGCAGCTCCTGTTGTCCTCTGCCCAGAATCTCAGCTCTGGAGCTCTATGCCACACCTTCCCCTGAGGATCAAACACCCCTTTTCTGCAAGGAAACCAGTGCCATCGAGGGGCATTCGTCCTGCAGAACTGGCAGTGCAGAGGGAATCCCTGCTGTCTTTCCTGAGGTGCGCTACCAAGAAAAATAGCACTGAACAGAGTTCTTATTTTATTTCCCTGCTCCTGCCTGAATAAGGAATGAATAAAGACATATCCTGTGATGTCTTAGGGGCGTTTCTTTAACTCTTAGGCCCTTTGCTTCACGGCCCAGCCACTTTTGGTGCTGGGTGCCTCTGTCTGTCTCTTCTCTGGTGCAACGATCTTTGAGACTGAAGTTTGCAAAAGTTGCCTCCAGCAATAGCCCATGTAAAGCTGTCTGTAGCACAGCAAATAGTGCCTAGTGCCTCTGGAATTTGGGATAGAAACCTGCTTTAAGGGGAAGGGTGTTGCAGCTATGTTTTTACATTTGTTTCCTCTTTAATGTTCAATTGTATTCTTTCATTACCTGACCATGTTTATCCACCTGTCTGTGTTGGGCAAACAGCAGCGCTGAATTTCAAGGAGAGAAAACAAAATTTTTGTTTTGTTTCCCAGACTTGCCTAAACTTTTTGCCTGTGCTTACTTTGTATCCCAGCTGTATCTGCAAACCTAATATGCCTCTATTTCTAAACCCAGTTTCTCCTTCCTGGTGCCCTGGGCTAGGAGCCTTTATCTCTGGCCTCCCAAAGCAGAACAGCCTGTAACAGTGGAGTTTCGTTCCAGTCCTCCCCAGGTCAGGACCACAAGCCTACGCTTGGTGGTGCAAGCTCTCCTAGCTCAGTCTGCAGCTTGATTTGTGATGGTTTCCCAATAATGGGAAGAGATGATGAAAGCAAAGAAAGACGCACAGATGGGGAAAGATATCTCTGGGCTGCCAGGGCAGCTGTTCGAGATCTCTGAATCAGATGGAGACAGAACTTCACCACCCTCAGCTTCCCCACCCTCAAACAAGCCATCTCCCATGTGCAAAGCAAAACCAGCCCCACCCCAGCTGTGCCATTTTAGCTAATGGCCTAGTTAATAAATGGCAAATTCCAAGGATAATCCTGTCAAAGCCTTCCTGACATCCCCATTGATAATATTAACCACAAAGTGCTCCCCTGCTCATCTGATTAATACCAGAAGAATTCTACTTGATTAGATCATTACTGAGGGGAAATGTAGGAAAGACAAATATTCCAGGGAAGAATCAGGCTTTAGACAAGGGGGAAGGTCACAAGTGTCCACGGTTTGTAAAGTTTTTCACCTGATGGAGAGGGAAAGGTTTGTGACCATCTTCTGCTCTCTAACAAAACTTACAAGAGTATGCATGTCCCAGCCTTTCTTCTTTGCCTGTAACTCATTGATATGAGCAGCTATAAGCCAAGCAAGTGCATACATCTTTGAAGGGTTGGAGACTCTGAATGAAAAGTCCCAAGGGCACAGACCCATGTAATTGTTTCCTTGAAAAGTCTGGCAAGGTCAAATTAGTGCAATTTCGGATCTTGGCACACCACTGAGAGCGCAGGGAGGAGCAGATTTTCTTTCTCAATCTCCACCCTGCCGTACTCCTTCCCTAGAAAAGCTGGGATAGTAATTTGGAGGCTGTGTAAGAAATCCAGTATTTTGGGAAAGATACTGGGCTGCTGCTCTCTTATCCTTTCCTACCCTTTCCAGAACTGTGGTTCTTAGTTATCTTATGCTGAGATAAGCAACAGCAATTCATGCTTCTCAGGGTGCCTGCAGATTCAGGCAGGCATCACAAGATTCCTTACACATGGGTTTTTAAGTATTTATCACCCTGCAGGCTTCTAGAGATGATGATGGGGTGGGGGCTTTTTTAAATGAATGTCAAGATTGTGATACAGAAGATGGGTAGAACAGTTCTTCATCCCTGTGTTCTGATCTTGGCTTTGATACCTATGGTGCCTGCATCCTTGTTTCTTCATCACTGTGAAGTACAACAAGGTTTGGTCATGTAGATATGATCGGAATAGGAGCAAACACTTGGGCACACCTGAGCGGTTTTTAGCTGTGTGTGTCACCCTGGCAGCTCCCTAAAACTGGAATCTGCTTTACTGACCAAAGCAAGTATTAATGGGAAAAAGATGTGTGGAGGAGACAAAAGAGCAGGTTTTTGGAGTTGGATAATGATTAGCTGATATGTGTAAATACTTGATGGGAGTGAGTAAAGAGGATGGAGACAGACTCTTCTTAGTGATTTCTACTGTAAGGGTGTTGAACATAAGAACAGGTTTCCCAGAGAGGCTGTGGAGTCTCCATCCTCAGAGAGAATTCAAAACCCAACTGGACATGTCTTGGGCAACCTGCTATAGTTGACTCTGCCTTGAACAAGGGGGTTGGACTAGGTGATCTCCAGAGGTGCCTCCAACCTCAGTGATTCTGTAACTACACTTGCAAAATACCTGTTAGAGGGTAGTTGTGCTAAGCTGGCTTGGGAGGTGCAGCTAGCTTCAGAAGTTCTCATAGATCCCTGGAAATATCCCAGTTAAAAACAGCTCTCCATATTTTTTTTTTGTAAAGCTGTTTTTTTTTTTTTCCAGACTGCTGGAACATAGCCTGCAGACTAGTTGATAATCACAACTGGGGAAAGGGGTGAACTGTAGTACTACAGCAAAACCAGCGGAAAAAAGAAATTTTTAAGCCAGCTCAGTTATTTGAGACAATCTGGCATGTAGCTATCCTTCAGTCCCTGCCCCCAAAGTGTGGGTCTATGCCATTCTCTACTAAAATAGCAAGCTTGGCATTTGCCTTAAGGTATGAGAACAGGATCTAGGAGGTCTAGAAGAGGAGACCTGAGAGAGCCTGAGGCTCTTAAGCAAGAAGAATGAAGGAGAAATGTGATAACATCATGAAGCAGTAAAGTGCTGGAGAGACAGTACAAGGAGAATGGGTATAATTTGTTCTCCATATCCAGAGCATATAGGACAAAATGTCACAGTTTTTAACTACAGCAAGATGTTAGGAAAAAATCTTTAGAGCAGTAAAGCTAATGAATCCCTGGAATAAAGTGCAAAGGTGGCTGTGGGCTCTGTGAAGGAAATATTTAGAACACAGTATAAAAATTTCAGTCAAGGATGGCAGACTGAGCTGAGCTGCCTTGGAGCAAGCAGATGGATGGGCCAGAAGGTCCATTTCTGTCCTCAGTTCCTGTCACTCCCTGGACAGTGGGAGTTAATATGTAGCTGAGAGCTTGCCTGTAGGAAGAGGCTCCTCTTACTTTCCCTCACTTCAATTCTAACTCATAGGGGAAAGCAACAGAGATCCATTTTACCCTGTGGTTTTCTTACCTGTGGACCTTCTCAGAATGTGAGATGCACCATCTTGTGTGTCTTTTCACATCTGATGATGTCACCAAGTTCAGAGTTAGTCCTGGGTCCAGCTCCCCTCTTTGCAGAGATGCTCAGAATTGGCCTTTTTGTTGTACTGAATGCTGGTTGTTCTCCTTCCCATTCAATAGGCTTCCTAGAAGACCTGTGCGCTGAGTAGTTTAAAGCCTAGCAATCATATAACTTGCTGCCAGTGTCAGCGTGTGTAAAAATGTCGTTATACGCTATGGTGGCTCCTAACATGGAGCAGTTCCTTAGGAGAGGGAGTGTGGTGGAAAGGCCTGGAGTGAGAGGCAACCACTGCGTGTTAACTGATCTTGTGGGAGGAGGGGAAATGAGTTGATAAAAATAATAAAAGGTCATAACGCAGAGTAATTTGGGCATCAATTCCTGTACAAGAAACATCTCTAATCCAGTGAAGGATTTTCAATCCTGACCTGACACATCTACAGGGAATTCCCCGCCAAATATGTCTTATTCCCCTCCTATTTGCGCCCTCCCACACCCTGTCCCTGACCACAGATAACATTTTTAGGCATGCGCTGAGTAAGCACGAGGGACTGGATCCCACTGGTAAAGCAGGCGGTTGGGGAGATGAAGCTGCTTGCTTTGAAATGTCTTTTCCAGAACCTTCCTGGCTTCAAAATTGACATTGGGAATTCACTGGCAACTGAGCAGGGATTTTCAGGCTTTCACTGAGTTCTAAGGAGGGTAATTGAAATCTCTGAGGAAAAGAAGTGTCCAAGTCCCTCTGAGGCTCCAGGTCATAGTGCCTTTTCAGACTGTCTCCCATTTGTCCCTTCAGTGGAAGGTGCTGGCCTCAGCTGCCTTCTGCTTTTTGCAGCCTGTGCTTTAGAGGAGCTTCTCAAGTGTGGGTTGGCATCACGCTGCCCTGAAGGGTCAAAACCTTGTAACGTGCTGAGAGAGCAGACTCTCCAGTCCTGGCATTTCTTTATATTCCAGCCCACAGTCATTCCCTTTCTGAGAAACCTAACCACTTTGTCTCCTTTATTCCCTCCCTCTCAGCTCCCTGGACACGTCTCCTGCCATGAGATGTCTCAGCCAAGGATTTTGAGCCAACATATGAGGGAAATGGTTTAACCAGATGTGTGCCCATGCCTGCGACACTGAACTTTGAGATGCTGATATTTAAAAAGCTTGCCATCTCCCCTGCCTCCCAGCAACAAGGTAATGGGTGGGACAGCAGCATATCCAGAAAAACACCTCTTTTTCAAGGGGAAGGAGAGGAGGTTATAATTCAACTGTAAAAATTTGCTCCAGGCTGAAAATTTGGCAAACAAAAGCTTAGCTTAGGAGTGATTTAAAAGGAAACAACAAAAAAGCATAACATAAATCAGGGTAGTCATTTTGGGTGGAGATGAAGGTCCAGAGCTTAAAGATCATTCTTTAGTCAGAGAGAAGGAACAGCTCAAGACAGAGTTGCATTTGGCTCTTCGCCCTACTATAAGTAAGCCTTTCAAAGCCAGGAGAATAAACTGAATACATGTCCAGCCTCTCCCTTCACCCATTTGTCAGAGGAAAGCAAGGCTCTATGTACTCTTTAAACCAGACTGGATGCAGATATGATGGCATTAGCTGAATTCCTCCTATTGCCACTTTCTAAACATGGATTTCCCAGTACCTTAAATTGTAAAAGCACATAAAGTCAGTGCGGCTCAGCTTGCCTAAGAGATGAAGAGGGACATCTGTTGCTTTCCGCACTATGGATCAACTCAGGCCCTCTCTCACTCTGTGCCATACCACACCTGCTGCTCGGGATCTGTGCCCTGCTTCTGCCTTCAGCATTGCACAGTGCCACTCCTTCACAAGCCGAGGATGACCGCTCCTTGCAGCCCTTACGTGAGCTGGCTCGTGCACCGTCCCAGGCTCAGAAAGCTAAGGATGAGGAAGGAGAGCTAGCTGGCTGGCTGCATAGCAGCAAGGACCACGAACACAGAACATGCCTCTAGAGGGAAGGCTTTTCCAGACCATTACCTAATGTGCACAGCACACATGGTTGGCAGCACAGTTGGCACGGGCCTTGAGAAACAAAGGCAAGGCCCAGGCAGTTACCATGTCTTTTGTCATCTCCAGACCCCTGGGCCCCTCCAGCCTGCTTGCCCATACATAATTACATTGCAGGCTCCCTTTGTAGTGCTGTCGCTGTGTGATTTTCCTGATGGCCTGGAGCCTCCACACGTCAAGTTAGGGAGGAAAGTATAATGCTGACATTTTAGACAAACCCCTCAGTGTACTGAATTACCTATCCTATTGGATATATGGAAAAAGATTTCACAGTGAGAGTGGGTTAAGCACTGGAACAGGTAGCCCAGCAAGTGTATGAAAGCTCCATCTTTGGAGATTTTCAGAACTCGATTGGATAAGGCCTAGAGCAACCTGATACAGCTTTGTCAGCTCTCCTTATTGCTATGCATGCTTCTGAAACAGCCATCCCCTGGCTGCCTGTTGGAGTGCTTTGGCTGTAGCAGGTACCATGGAACAAAAGGCTAAATGAATGATCAAAGCCTTGTAGATGTAAAGAAGGACCCTTTCTGAAATTTTCCCTCCCACTGCATGGTTAATTCATGTTCAGTTCCGTCAGCGTAAGTGACACAGGCAGTCGTGGTTTAGATGAGATGTTACCTAATTCTGCTCAGAACAGGCCTCCTTTTGAAGGGCAGCACAGCTTAAACCTCTCTAGCTTTTGTAACAGGCTTCATAGTTTGCTTGCACATATTTTTGTATGTGTTCACAGATCCTCCCTTCAAGCACCTCAAGGCTGTCTGAAGAACTTAGTGGTCTCCAGCAGCAGACAGTGCCAGGCTTTGCTTCATATAAAAGAAATGCACTTTAATTCTATCCTTTCTCCAGGCTTAATGAGCCAGGTAGAACCAGCCAATACAGAAACTTTTAGGACTAAGTCCATTTGTTAAGAAGGCTTGGAGAAGCTTTGCTTTGTGCTTCTGGCACTGTTCTTGCAGTATTAAGAGATCGTTTACCTATACTGGTGTACTTGCTTAATTTGAGATCAGACTGTCAAAGCATCACCTTTCTGAATATCTCAGTACAGTCAACTCTACTGAGATGTCAAGGAAGGCTGTTCAAGAGATCTTGTTAAAGGGAAAGAAGTCTCATCTTTTAGTCTGCTCTTATGTTTCAGTGCTGATGCTTTCATGTATTGTTGTTTCTAGGGCAGACTGAAGCCACTGAGCATGGAATCCAGCCCATCTTCTAGCTCCCCAAGTGCAGCTAAAACATTTACGGCCTGACCTTCTACAGCTCCTCTCAAGCACTGGAATTTCCAGGTGTATATGTTTTCAGGGCACAAGCAACCCCAGGAAAGCTGCTTTTCAAAAGGTATGTCATCTATTGTTTAGACTAAAAAAACTGAAAAGGGAAAAAAAAAGAAATCAAAAATATTTACCTTTGGCATCAAAACAAAGCAAGTTTTTCTTTTCCTTAAGTTTCTTTAATTGTGTCTCGTGCAAGAGAAAATGAAACTGTAAAAATGACTTAATAAAATGAGGATGAAGGTAAAGGCAAGGTACTGGCATTGGAGATAAGGTTAAATCAGAGCCCAGCAGGAAGAATATGGCAGTGGAAGAAGTTTAACAAGTTCATTTTGTGTGCCACTGTGTCATGCTTCCCTTTGTTGCTCAAGAATGTCGCTTCGCTGGTTCCTAGGGTGTGAAAGGGCCATGCTGCTGGGAGGATGTGCCCCACAGACCTTGCATGAGCCACTGTTGGGCTACCTGACGCCGACAGAAAGGGTGATCCATCTGAAAATTGTTGGTTTACCTGTATTACAGTTTTGCTATGGACCAGGAACTGGTCTGGACTTTGTGGTCAGAGGTCTTCTGTAGTATGACAATTTGTAGAACAGTACTGTGCAGGGCAAAAGTGTAACGAGAGTAGGCCAGCTTTCCAGCCAAATCAAAGGAAGTTAATATGCCTCTGTAGAAAGTATTCACAGTGGTCAGGAGGTTTGGAAGATACCCATCTTGTACAGAATTCAGGAGGTTAAGCTAAATGCTCTCTAAAACAATGGACATCGCTCTCACCTTTGCTGCCTTCAAAGGAAGGAGGCAGGACAAAGCGCTCATAGATTGTGGTGTTGTGTACAGATATAAAGGAGGAGCCTGACAGACCTTGTCAGGAAGGGTAGAGTGCACTCTGAGTGTGTAACAAACCTTACATACATCTCACCACTGCCTGAAGTGGCTTGAAGCCAGGCTAGGTCAGAGTTTATACCAAGAACTGACATCTCTCCCTCCTGCCAGTGTTTGTACACATCCTAAACTGCTATTATGCAATCTGGCGTGAGTGGCATGCTCTGCTCAGAAGAGACCCAAGACTGGAAGAGCAGGCTACATCTGTCTGTTGGGCAGGAATGCAATGCACTGCTAGAGACATCAGAGCCTGCTGGCTTTCTTTCCCCTCCTCCAGTTCCAACCTGCACCCCTAGCCCTGAAACAAAGACTCCCACTAAAAGCAAAGAAGTAGCTATAGCAGAAGATTCCCTACTTGCTGCCCACATGTCAACTGCTGCTGCAGGCAGTGGGTTGTGTGATGACAGCAACGATTAAGTGATTTTTGAGTCCTTCTTCTTATGGCAGTAAGTCCTTTGTGTGGACACTTAAACCAGTTAGAGTGGCCAGGAACTGATCAAGTGTAAATTTGTAAAAGAAAAGGAAGCATAATTCTGCTTCCCTTCTTTTTCTTTCTGTTGCCTCTACCTAGAGGCAACAAATAGCCAGGCAGTTTGATGATAGCACCCAGCTGGTTTTTAGCTCTGCCCCTCTGGGAAAAAAAAAAGAGAAAAAGTGATCAGCCTCCTCCACCATTTGTTATGGCCTTGGTGATCTCAAAGCCGGCTCCGGAGCACATCTTTGTGAGCTCCAAGGCTGTTTATCGTAACTTCTACCCATTCCAGCCTAAAAGACACTTTATAGTCCTTTGCTGTAAAGGACCACACTTCACATGTAAGGGACTCAGAAAAGCCAAGGTATGACTCCTGTAACACCTTTTGCACACATATTATTTTTAGTTAATATAGATGGTGTTAACATTGATGCCTTAACCCTTGAGAAAGCTAGGTCAGTATGACCAGGGAGCTAGCTAATTTCCAGTGTTTTGGGGAGAAAGCCAAGAAGTGCAATGCCAAGGTGTTTCTGGCTGCTGGTGTTCCTGAGTGGAGCACATCCGGGTCTGCACTTCATCCTGGGCTTCCACCCACTGTCTGCCACCCCACCATCGTCTGCTTGCGCCGTGGGCTGTATCTTTTAATAGCAGGGCTACAAGTTACCAAGGCGCAGCTGTGTATCAACTGAAATGCCTAGAAGAGGACAAACTGGCAGCTTATTAACCTAGCCATAGAAGGCTGGTGGCTTGAGAAGAGACAGCCACCTTGGTCTGGAAGTTTTGCATGAGTAAGATGTAGCAAAAAAGTGATGTCGTCACCAGTGCACCCGCCATTGCTTCTGAAATGTGGCTCTAACCAGGAAAAGGCTGTGGCAAGCGGGCAGGAGAAAAAAAGGGAGGGGGGATTTCAAACACCACGGCCCAAAGAAAGAAAACCCTGCGTTCGTGCTTGCGTCAGTAGCCTGTCTGTGTGCTGACCCCAAGCTCACCTGAGCCTTGGCAAAGCTCCCCTTTGTTCTGTGTTGGTGTTCAGAATCCAGAGTTATCCCACAGCCACTTTGTGACCCGTTCCACCCAGACAGCCTGCCCATGATTGCTTCATAAAGCAAGACCCAGGAATCAAAAACAGGGCATGTTTCCTGAGCAGAGATGGAAAACAGCTGTGCTGGAAAAAAGGAGGGGTTTGCTGGCTGAGCGGTGGAAAATACAGATCAAGGCCTGGTTGTGCAATCTTCCCTGGCCGGCCTTTGGCTCCTGTTGTGGCAAGGGGACCAGCTGGAGTTGGCAGGAGGCTGGTGCCGGGTGATGGGGGCAGCGAGAGCCTCTGGTGACAAGGCTGGAAACCCAGAGCTTAGTTCTGCACATTTTACAGATGGCTGGGATGCTGATAAGTGACATCTGGTGATGCTGCCCTCTCCACTGTCCTCTGGTCAGATCTGTGCGGCCAGTCCCAGATGGTGTTTGAATGGCCAGGCCCATTACTGTGAAGGCACACAGATCTGCAGGGCTACAGAGAAGCAGCATCTGCCCAGGTGTGGAGCTTGATTCCTGCCTAGTGCTCATAAAGTGCTCACTGTGTGGCCACAGCCAGGGGATGTGGTTATGTAGTCTGGCCAGGTTCCTGCATCTGAATCCTCAGCGCCCGTACTAGGGAGTAGGTGCACACCAAACAACTAGACAACACACACACATGCCGTGCAGGAAGGCTGACCAAAAAACCTTAGAGCTAGCATCTGCTCTGCCACTGCTGTCCCCTGAAATCAAGGGAAGGCTATGTCATGTTTTTACTAGCCTTAAGTGCTGCTTGCTTCAAGTCAGGCTTCTGGAAGAGTTCTTGATTTTTATCAAATTGAAAATCTCTAACCAAAAGTAAAGAAACCAGCTGAGTCTGAATCCAGAGGCAAGGGGTGCGGGATTCTGTCTGTTTTTTAAAATCCAATTGTTGTGTACAAGAAGGAGAGGATGGACACGAATAGAGAGGGAGAATTAGACCTTTGCTTCAGAGCCAAGTTATCAAAAAAATTACCCTGTCCTGCTGAGAGCCCAGCAACATCTCTCCTCTCCCACTGTTCTCGGTAACTAAGCAAGAAACTGAAGTAAGGGACAAAATGGTGAGAAGGCAGAAAGCAAAGGAAGTAGGCAGGGCCATCAATCACCTCCTAGGCTGATACATACCAGCTACATTGGCCTCTCTTCTTAGCACCTGGAGCAGCAGAAGACAGTATGATGAATGTTTTTCACTCTATAGTATTGGAGCGATGGATGCACTGTAATTGCAGGGAGATCGTGCTTTCTTACAACTGGCTCAACCCACCGAGCTGAAACATATGGATTCAGACCTTGCTATGCAGCCGTTTCCAATAGGGTTCATCACTAAGACATCACAACTGCAGAGGGAAAAAAAACTACAACAAACCGAACCAAAAACAATTGCTGCTACAGAGGCCATGAAGGGAAAGAAAGAAGATGTTTGTGTGGTGACCTGTAGGAGGGAGGAAACGGCAGAACTGAGGCAAGAGCAGTACCCAGAGGAGTTGTAAAGGGAAGTAATTTTGGTCCAAATAGCAAACTTTGGAGTATTTTTGGGCCTCTGTGCCAGGTTTTGTAATCAGGGTACCTCAAGGTGAGGGGTAGAATGGATGTCGGCATCAGATGCTGGAAGAACACAGTCTTAATGAAATTAACACCAGGAAAACAGTGGTGTTGCCAGAAGCATGCTGTGACCCGAGGCAAACAGTGATGTGCGGAGATGGATGAAAGCGGCATTACATTTTCAGTCTAGGGGCTAGGCTCCCAGCTGGATGCAACCATTGCGTTATTTGCGTTTTAGGTAGTTTGCTTCCTGCCATAAAAGATCCCATAGTCCTGAGTTGGGAGCTGAAGACTACATATACATAGAAGACTACTTGGAAGGAGTGAGGGACTTAATGGCTCTGCTGACAGCAGCCAGCCTCTCCTGTGGGAACTCCCTTCAGTTGGATTCTGAAGGTGCAGCTTACAGGGGGGCTGCAGCAGGTGGCTCCCACTGCGCAAGAAAAGAACAAGACAAAGAACAATGAGTTTTGCTAAGGCAAATGCACTAGCTTTAGCTATTACTGATTTAAGCCAGTCACACTAAACTTGGTACACAGCAGACTTTGCACAAATGCACACAAAATCAAGTTGTTTAAACCTGGTCAACTTTGTAGTGCATCCATACAAACAAAACCCAGATAGATACACAAAATTAATAGTTGGCAACAGCTTCAGCATTCTTAGAGCTCTTGAAAATTTGGCATTACTTGTAGATAAAACCTCCAGTGCTTCGAAGTTTATTTTCAATACAAAACAGGATGAAGGCATATTTTAGAAGTAATTTCCAAAGTGAGATGCTAGTCTTTTGGCTTTTACTGACCTGAAATTATTCTTTTTAAAAAAAAGTCTTTCCCTTTTAACTAATTTAATGTGACATCAGTCATTAGAGTTCTCATGAAACAAACATTCTGCATGTGTATCTACTCAGCAGGGTCCAAATGGGACCTCAACAGTGGCTGGAACAAGATTTAATTTAAAAAAAAATTATAAGTTTTATTCCCATAGAAAAGTTCCAATCTTGATGAAATTATATTTCCTGCAGAAAAGCAAAACCCAAATCTATTATTCAAAGGTTTGACCCGATGTCTGTTTGCTCTTCAAGAGGGAGAAGGATAGTGGAGAGAAAGCAAGTGTGGGTTTGAGAGAAAAGAAGTCCTACCAATAAATGGGGGCAATGAAAGCAGAGGGAAGAAAGTACAAATTCCCAAGCATTCCAGACATATCTGGTATCCTTTACATCCTGCACTCTGCACTTCAGTTGTACATATTTCAGTGTGCTACCACAGAGGCAGCTGCATTTCAGTTGTGAGTTATTATATGAAGAGTTTTGTATAGTTGTCACAGGATCTTATGAGATGAAAAGGAGCTGACCACGGCAAAGAAAGTAAAATAGAACATGCAATCTATTAACTATGCTGGAAACCACTTATGCCACAAAGAAATGGGTGCCAGGAAGCAAGAACTTCCAGAAGAAATTAGAAATAAAGGGAAAAAAAGACAAGAAAAGCCACTGGTAGCTGGGAGAAGAGTACAAGCTCATTACCACATCTGGGCTGTTGAAAATCAGCCTCTGGTTTTCTGTAGCTCTTCATCTGTTTTTCTGTGCATTTTTGTCCTTCTCTTTAACCTTGCTGGGTAAAACACATCTCCAAGGACAAATAAAAATGATTTTCTTACCAGTGCTGCTGACTTTGCAACCTGTCAGAAAACTGACTAAACTTGAAGCTCCTTCAGTCAGTCACTTTAAAATATAGTCAGCATTGTGTTTAAAAAAAAAAAAAAAAAAAAGGAAGCAGAAGAAGAAGAGGGTAATACATGAATTTTCAATGCCAGGGTTACTGTGCTGCATATTAAGGCATTCCAATAGGCTCTGGGAGAAACAGCAAAACTGTGGTGATGAGTAGTGTGACAAAGGGAAGTGTTGCAAAATACTAGGCTTGGCTTTTGCATTGGGGTGAAAATGCTTAATTTGCGTCCATTAAACAGGTATTTTATTGAAGGATGCTTAGATGCAAAAGCTGGCCTGGGAACCAGAAAACACTGTTAAGAACCCAGGCCAAGGAAATGCTAATTAATTTTTCTAGGGTCATGCTTAACCTGCCCAAGATAAAATGTCTGGATCTTAACATTTGAGAGGTTGAAAGCTGCACTGGGTGCTTTTGTCATTACAGCCATCTTCCCTGGAAGCATTTCTGCTTTTTACCTCCATCACAGGTGGATGAAGAACCATAATTTCTTTTAGGAAAAAGTTCTGCCTCAGCTGCTTCTCTGCTCCTCAGAGATGTGCTCAGGGAGTTAAACTTAGAGCCAAAATAGACTGAAGGGATTTGTGGATCGGCAGGTACATCTACAGTCTCTGACAAACACTGCTTTCAAACTGTGGTTAGGACAAAGCAGGGATAACTTTTCAAAAACAGCCTCAACTTGCTCAGGGTCACAACAAAAAAAGGTGAAATTATGATTCCTCCATTATCCATTGCCTGCACATTTACTGTACACCAGCCTGGCCCATACAATTCATCCTTTCTTCTATTCTAACAAGTATCAGATTTTGGCTTCTGAGCAAAGTGCATAGGTGCATAAAATAAGAAGTTTTGTGGGTCTCTTTTGGCTGTGTATGTGTGAGGGGGGTCTGCTTTGTGAAGTGGCTGGTTCAGATCCCTGGGCAAGAATAAATGAGGGGAGGAGAAAACCTGGAGAGAGTCAGCTATAGGAACAAGGTGAACTCTAGAGCAAAAGATGTAATTTTTCAATCAAGCTTTTAATGAAAAGATCATAAAATAACAGTTTCTCATCACTGTACATTAAGACTGCAAATTTCTGAATGCTGAGATCATATTATAATTTCTGTATTTTTTTATATGACACTTGAGTTGAAGCCACAACTATGTGTGGCTCTGACCTGAATTCAAGCTCTTGAAGGAAATGAACAGAACATTGCAGCAGGAATGTCGGCCTTTCCCTTGCCCTCCCCTCCTCTCCCCCTCCTCAGGAAACATCCAGGGCTCCTAGACTGACTGATAGTTAAGGCTTAAAACTTAAAAAAAAAAAAAAAAGAGAGATGCAACATCCCTTTTTCAGTTGTATTTAAAATATTAAAATAAAATAGGGAAAAATATCCAGCCAGCCAGAACAAGATCCTCTCCTCATAGAAAAGTTATCCCCAGCCAGCCAAAACTCCTGTGGAAGTTAGAGCAACAGTTGTGCTAGGTGCTTCGATTGGTAGCTTGTGAATGTGAAAGTTTAAAAAAGTCCCACTCCTCAGGGAAAGCAAGCACTATGAAGCGTGTCCCCTAACTGCCAACAAGTGTAGCATGAAGTATTCTGTTTTATACCTTTGCTACTGCATCCCACAGGGTCTGCTCTGTGCAAAAAACACTGATCCATTGATCCCTATGTGTTCAACACTGGGCTTCCAAATGCTTAGGAAAATTGGGGAAGGATGGGAGGAAGAGGATGGTGATAGGAAACAACTGAACAACAAATGCATTTCTAGTTCTAAACTTACATTTCAGTACTTTTGAGTCCAGTTAGTTAAAACAAGGAAAGCAGAATAGATAGCAATTCTGTTGTGGCACAGAGATTAACTACAGCTGGAATGAAGAAGCCTTCCTGACTAGGAAGTCCAGCTAGGATGCTTTCAGCAGAGCTGCAACTGCCTCACAGTGAATGCCAAATCTTTTCCTTTTACAAGGAAAGCAGCAAATTTAGAGAGTCTAATAGGAAATCATCAAAGGTGAAACTTCTTACCCCACTCTGAAAAAATGCAAAACACAAGGAGTGGAAAGGGGCTGAGCATCAGCTGCTGCTTGCCTGCTTGTCTCCTGCACTAAAATCAGGACAATGAAGTACCATGGGACTTAAAACATTGCAACAAGCTACTTTCAGCTATTGAAAGCAACCCCCAAATTTTCTTTTTCAAGAATATGGCCAGTTCTGGAGTGCAGGAGTAAGCTTGTGAAAAGAAAGGGTTTTACAATAAATGGAGAGACTTTGCTGATGTTGAACAAATCATTACATTTAAACAAAAACTAAGAAAAAATGCTAGAAGTCTGTTTAATTATTTAAGAATTACAGCTCAGAACTCATTTAGATTTTAAACTCTTGACCTTAAAAGATCCCTTCCAACCCAAAGATTCTGTGATTCAATGGTGAGCATTTCTGCTGTCTGAGGAGAGCTACGTGTTTACTATCTAGAGCCTCTCAAACCCATTTAAAATGTAGGGAGGTTTTGTCTCTCTGTTTTTTATTTGCTTTTCCCTTAACTCCAGCACAGCTGATTGGAAAGGTTTCTGAATTTGGCAAATATCCAGAAATCAACAAACATCTTTTCTTCATGCTAATTTTTAAGGCTGTAGCAGGTCCATAACTGCTAACTCCACCAATACTGGAACAAGAGGCTTTGTAAAGTACAGCTTTTCCCAGAGGCTCTAACCACCTTATGCTATAGGGACTCTGAAGCTTCAGTATAGTTTGCAAGGCCCATCACAAGATGGCACAAGGGCTGTTGGGTTTGGCACAAAGCTTCCTCCAGCTGTCCTAGGCATCAGCTCCCCACTTCTGTGATCCTTATTGCTACCACAGTAAACAGTAAGTGAGGGATGAGGGGGACTTCAGGACAATAGACTTGTCTCAGTCACAAGCTGCAATCGGAAGCACACAACTGTTCCTCTGATGACTTTTACCTTCTCCGGATTTTGCCAGCAGTCACCTCAGAATTCGTTTTGTTTCACTGAGTGCGCTGGATGTTTCCCTGCTCAAGACCCATACTCCTGCTTTTCAGAACTGAAGCAACACGGCAAAATACTGCTAACCCAGACTTTGAACCTGCACTGCTTGAAAACAATGCTTTCCACACACACGAGAGAGAGGAAAAAAAACACAACAAAAACCAAAACAGGAATCTTAAAAGAGTGACACTGTAAATGGAAACATTTAAATACAGCAAAACATAAATTCCTCTTCTATGCAAAGCTACAAAAGTCCAGTCTTTGTATTGTCTTCACAGGTTATGGTTTATGGCTATGCTGAGAGTCTCTGAGATTCTTTTTTTTTTAATATATTTTTTTCATTTTTTTGAAATCCTGTAGAGAAGACCCTGCGGACACATCTTTGTGTTTGCAACTTTCTGAATTACATTGCAAAACTGTGCATACAGAATCTGAGAAATAAATACATTCATTACTGCACATACATATTGATACAAAAACAACACTGTCAAATAGTGTTTGCACCATCTTTGTTAGATATTAAGACCAGGCAAAATTAATATTTCATTTTCCATCAGCCCCCGCCTCAAATGTTTGAGGTGGCTTTGGTGTAGAAGGTAAAAGCTACAAAGGGTCAAGACTAATGATGGGAGCTTTTTTTTAAAAAAAACTTTTTTTTTTTTGGCTTTAGCGGCATTTTAGCAAACCATCTTCATTGGTCATCTTTACGCTGTTCTAACATGCAAATCAAGCTTAGGTTTCCACCAAGAAAGACTTAGGAGTTTTGATTGGGCTCTTTGCGCATGACTGTAAGGTCTGGAGTGAATCAATCCAGCTGTTCAATGAAAAGGTGGCTCAGATGGCTGGAACAGTACAGCTCGAGCCCCAGCACAGCTTGGAACAGGAGGAGGCAGCCAGGCGCCCGTGCTCTCGCCCCCACGCCAGACCATTAAAGCTACCCAAGTCACCGCAGGGAGATCAGCCACCTCTGCCACAGCCCCTGCCCGGCGCAGAGGGGCGGTTCAGAGTTGTGCGTACTCTTCCACGTCAGCAGCCACAAAGCCTCACAGAAGCTGCGTGTCAATAGCTCTTTGGTGTCTTCTGTGGTCTTTGTGGCTCCTGCTAACTCCCCCAAGTGCACAGAGCTGGGCTTTTGGTTTTTTCCCAGGAATTTGTTTTTGGAGGTTTTGCAGTAAAGGGTTGGAAAACAGCTCAGCCCAGCTCCCCGTGGCTAAGATTAAGGAGATGAGCTGGGTACAGCAGCTCCCACCATCTTCTGACAACATCCTTCTCTCTCTCCAGAGCTTCTCACATCTCTTTCTACCCTCTTGGTGCCCTCAGACTCCTCTGAGGAAGAGGTAGGCTGGAATGCCTCCGCAATAGTGCATGGGTCTCACTCCCAGCAAATCTTTCATGGGTTGAAGACAAAAAATACAGTATCTACGTGCCATATTTCCAGTTGCCCTTCCTCTCCCCGCCCTCCCCGAGCAGTGCTGGAATGCAGGCTGGGACACAGATCTCCCCTCCCAAGCTGGGAAACGCTGTGTAGCCTTCAGGGACAAACCAATGGAAAAAGCAAAGATTAATTTTGACTGGCCCCTAGATCTGTTGAGGTCTGAAACTGTAAAAGTTTATGTAAACAATGAGATAAATATATTAGTACTTTTCTGAGCCAAGTGAGGTTCCATACTCATTCAAATGTGCTTTGGTTTAAAAAATAGTTTTGTGAATTTGGGTATGAGCTTCTTTATTCTTTTATACAACTTTTGCTATTTCATCTTTTTTTTTTTCCTGTTATTCCGAAAACATTCTGGAACTAAGAAGTGACTAAAGCATATACTTAAGCTGCCTGGCCTCTTTTTTTTTCTTTTTGTTTTTTTTTTTGTTTGTTTTTAAATTGTTTTATTCCTCTTGAGGCTCTTTGTGTATTTAAAAAAAATTAAAATAAAATTAAAAAAAAAAAAAAGCAACTCCCTCCCCCCCACCCTAAAACTCTTAAAATCTTAAATATGAAACTAGTGTTTTGCTTTCTCATTAAAATACAGAAAAATGTTTGATACAATACTATGTCGTACAAATGCAGTTGAGTGTTTAGGCCTCAAGCAGGCCTGAAACAGTCCCTGAAGTTTTGAGTATTATTAGTTATTCATTATTACTGTCACAATTTGGAAAATGTTGTTTATACTCAATCTATGGAACACAACTTTACACAGCTACTTGAAAAAAGAACAAAATTTCCTTTTGTACAATACTCTTGCTGTACACAGACTTTATGTCGTATTGTTTAAGTGCTGGGGAAGGGATAAAGTAAAAAAAAGACGCTCCAATTTTTTATTTTTTAAAATAGCATTGGGTCCTGAAACTTCAACACGATTCTTGAGGCTTAAGAAGCAAGTGAAGAGGGGCCTGGGGGTGGGGGGAGAGGCTACATTACCCACACACATGCTTGTAAAAATGGAATTAAGTGAGGGGGAGCAGGTTATTTGCCTGCTGAGGAGCTCGCTGCCTTCTCACGCCTCAGGCTGCCCCATGGCTCGGCTCAGCCGGTCGCAGCTTGAGCTGCTGGCCCAAGGGTGGCCTCTGCAGAGACACCGGCCTGCAGTCCCCAGTGCTGGCCGTGTGCCACAACGGTGGCGGACCCATCTCGGCAACTGCAGGGCTACGAGTGAATGGGGGAAACCCGCAGCGGGGCACAGGGCTCATCCCCGGCCGTCCCCTCCTCACTAAGGGAGCTATCGGTTCGGAAGTCTGGACTTTGTGGGTTCTTAGCCAGCCGGCAGCAAGGGGAGCCTGCGCTGGCCGCAGCCTAAGCCAGCCTGGGATTCAGCTCAGCTTTGGGGATGGCTGGAGGGAAGGTAAAGGCAGGGTGAGGGTGCCTAGGAACTAATCTTTGCACAGCTGTCCCTAGGCCCTGCTGAGACTTGCTCTGAGACAAAGGTAGACGGCAAGGCCTTCCCTGTCCTCCCCAAAGACTATTTTGGGGACATTCTCGGGGGGTTTGGCAAGGAAATCAAGGAGAAAAGAATTCAATATATATTCAAAACGTGGAAGTGCTAAAGACACTAAAAACCCACCTAACCCCCCAAAAGAAAACAGCGCATCTCAGCACGATTAGGAAAAAAACAAAAGTCCATGCTTCCCTCTCACGCTCCACAGCTCGCGGGAGTCTGGGAGCGAGCAGACAATGGCACTGGGAGAAGCAGACTGGAGCGCGGCGGGCGAGAGGGGCGAGCGTGTTCCCTGTAACGTGACACCGGGCCGAGGCGCAGCGCCTTTGGGTTGTCTATTGCTTGGCGCCTGGATTCCAGTTTCCTCAGTTCATTCAATTGACCCAAAAACTTCTTATGGACTAGTCTACCTTAACAAAAAAAAAAAACAACACCAAAAAAACAAACAAAAAAAAACCCAATAGAAAATGAAGCTTATATTTCTTTGTTTTAGTCAAACATGCTCACTTTTTTTCTTTTTTTTTCTTTTTTCTTTTTTGGTCGAAACTTAAAAAATTGGTTTTGTTTTCTTAAAAAAAGACAAAATGTGAGGTTTGGTAAACCTTACGCATAGAGACTATACTGGTTTGAGTGGAAGAAAAAAAAAACCCAAATTAAAAAACACAAGTGTAAACCTTACTCAATTCAGAAGGGATGATTCTACTGGCTGTGAATTTTTACCACCACAGTCACGGGAGGCTTGAAATAAGCCATAGCTTTCCACAAGGTCACGCCAACAAAGTCAAGAGGGCCAAGAATCGGTGGGCTAAGTTCTCTGTCTTCTCTCCTAAACCAATAGCAGCTGTTGGCTGTGATGTCTTATGCAGATGTTGCAAGAACATTTTGTTTCTTTTTCTTTTCATTTTTCTTTTTTTTTTTTGTGTGCGTGTGTTAAATTGTCTAAAAGGGAGGATATGAAACACTTTGGTTTGCTTTTTCCTCCTCTCCCCCACCTTATTGCACTCTGGATTCTAGTAAATTATAGGCTGCTATGCCCTCACCCTCTGTCCTGCCAGGTGTTTACAGACTGACCCAGATGTGCTGGGGGAGTGGAAGATGAGGGGGACATTTTCCCCTCCCCATAGTATCCAGATTCAATAAACAAAGCTGGAAAGGGCCCAAAAAGCTCAGAGAAGTTTTCTTCTTTTATCTAAAAGTGACTACAAACAGCCAAGAGACTGCGAATGAGCCAGTCCAAGCAGACAGCCTCTGGCTCAATGTACTCAATGTATTTTTTGCTTTGTCTTTGGCTGAGCTTTGCTTTAACATTTCTCTAGCTGACTTTTGATGGAAGGACAGGGTGGTAAAAATCCCTTAACTTTAATTTAGCTTCTACTTTTATACATTTAATTACTTACAATAAGAGAAAAAAATGCCTAATCTTTCACTAACCATCTTATTGTTCTCATGAATTCAAGAGGTAGCAAAGGTAACAAGTCTGTCCACACAGACTCGCTCTTTAGTGAGGGAGGAAAGCTAAAAACATACACACACACAAAAAATAAAATAAAAAAATAATAAAAAAGTACCTAAGGAACTTGTAGCAAGTCCAGCCTACATCAAACCCCCTCCCCGCCCACCCACCCTAGAATTAACCTCAGACCTTCCAGTTCAAACATTCACATAAACGTTACAATGGTTTTTCCTTTAATAAAACAAGTACCTCTAAGCAAAGAATATTCATACGAAACTACTAGAAAAGTAAAGACGACCCCCTGCTCACTGAAAGAAATTCCCAGGGCATCCAGTCCCTGTTCAGTCATGGGTAAGGCAGAAGAGGTTTGCGTGTTTTGTGGGAAAAGGTGGCATGTGGTTACGTGTGCCAAGGACAAAGATCAAAACCAAAAGAGGGAGGGATGGTGAAGGAGGCATTGCCATTTCTTTAAGTGAAGTACTTGGGCTGGTGCATGCCTAGACTGCTCTCCCCAACCATCACCAGCCCAGGGGAAGGGTGGTGGGTTCCACCACTGCTATGGCTTTCCCACAGTATCCAAAGGGGCTGCCAGCCCTGTGAGATGGTCCACAGACACAGCTTCCGCGCTTGTAAATGCAATGCTATGTTATTTCACGGCCACTGAAAAGGTGTAACTTTGTTTTCTTTCTAATGGCAAGAAATGCCCCTACTGAGTGTGGTTTTAAGAGAGGAGGTGAGTAGGGTGGCAGTAACACAAAGGAAGGAGGCAGGGAGGGGGAAGCCAGAGAGGCTGCAAGTTCCTCATGGTCCCCCTACCTGCTCCAGATAATCAATATGGCAACTAAGTCGATGTGCGCAACGAGAAGTGGCATTTCTTGCCAGATCACCAATATTTGGAGGGAGAGTTGGACTAAATCTAAATGCATCAGCTTGGCTGTGGACCTTTCTTTTTTTAAAAAAAGGGAAAAAAGGAACTTTTTTTTTTAAATGTTAAAGCTACATTTGTTTAGGCCTCCCATGACTGAACAGAGTATGGGGAGTTGCCCCCTTTTTTGTTTGTTTTTTTTTCTTTTTTCTTTTTTTTTTAAGCAGCAAGTCTACAGAAAGGTAAATCACTGCGGATGGGCTCGAAGCTCATTCTGGAGTCTTTGGCTTATGTGGGAGAGGTATGCATTCGCAGGTGGCTAATCAGATTGCGCTGCTGGGTGAATTTCCCACCACACAGTTGACATTCGTAAGGTTTTTCTCCTGAGTGGACACGCATATGCTCTGTCAGTCGGTACTGCCGGGTAAAGCGCATCCCGCATTCCTCGCAAGCAAAGGGCTTGAGCCCTAAGTGGCTGCGCATGTGCCGTGTCATGGTGCCCCGCTGCGTGAACATCTTGCCGCAGATGTTGCAAGGGAAGGGCCGCGTCAGCCAGTGAGTCTTCTCATGCTGTCGCAGCGTGGCTGGATCCTTGTAGCTCTTCTCACACACTGAACACTTGAAGGGTCGGGACTCCGCGGCATAGGACTGGTTGGGGTTGGACAAATCCTCGGCTTCATCCTTGCCACCGTATGTGCCTTCCTCCTTGATGTAAAGGTCTTCCTCGGTGTGTGTCTCCACATGGGCATTGAGCTGCTCGGAGCTGGGAAAGCCTTTGCCACAGGGGATACAGACATACAGGTTGTCACCGTAGGCCACTGGCTCAAACCCCTCCTGCCGGTAGACATAGTTGGCACTAGTATGCCCGCCGCTCTCGCTCTCGCTCTGGCCACTGTCATCACTGTTCTCCTTACCGTTTTCCACCTCCTCCTTACATGGGTAGGGTAGGTCTGCGCCATAGGCCCCGGCCAGACTCCGCTCCACAGACTTGGACAAGGGCCCCAGCAGGATGCCGTTGGGCAGCCCTTCGCCCTCATCCCTGTCTTTGCCCCCCTCCTTTCGGTCAAAGGCATTGTCTTTCTTGATCCATTCCTTCTTGCGGGACGAGTGCCGGAGGCCCTTGCGCTGGCTGCTTTCTGTCAATGAGTGGTGGCACTCTTCGCTCAGATCCATCTCCATGGGGTCACTGCTGTCTGCCATGCTGTGAGGGGCTCCGACTCCAGACTCGTCAAACGATGAGGCACTGTTGGCTGCGGGGGCTGAGGCAGATTGGGGAGAGCCATGTTGGCTTTCGCTGTGCTGCGTGTCATCGTGGGAGGCTGCAACAGGGAGCGATGGGCTTTTTTTGGACAGATCGAGGCCTAGCTCCTGGTCGCCGGTGCTCCCATTCGCACTGCTGCCCCCACCACCATTCTTACTGGCTCCCCTGCTTAAGGAGTGACAGTTCTCTTGGTTGGAGCTGCTGATGAAGACCTCGTCATCGGAGAGCTTTCCCTTTGACAGCTCCTTTGAGTGCGAGCCTTTCAACCCCTCATTTGACCCTGAATAGCGAGCTTGGATGACCGAAGCAGTGGAAAGTCTCTGACTCCTGGCAGATCTCCCAACACCAAGGCCACCGGCCTTGCCAGCAAAGGACTTGCCGTTCCGCTTCAGCTTCTTTCTGCAGAGAGCTGCCAGGTCGTGCAGTTGGAGGTAGCTTGCTGCGGTGAGGAGAGCATTAAAGTTCTGTTCACCAGGCTGGTCAGTCGTTAAGAGCTTACCAGTATAAATAAAGTCCAAGATCTGCCGGAACACGGTGGGGTTCACCATGTCCGTGTCCAAGTTAATCAGGTTGTCATGCAGGACAAGGGATTTGAAATACATGCTGCTGGCTGCCAGGATGTTCTTATGGGCACGAAACAGGGCATTTTCTACCACAATGATCACATCACAGAAGAAACCTTTGGCTCGTTGCTGGTTCAGCTGCAGTAGCAGTTGTTTGGCATGATTTGGCAGTTCCATCTCCACCTTCTCTTCCTTTCACCTTCACCTTACCACCTGAAAAACAGGAGGATGAGAGGTGTGAACCTGCCGTTTCTGCTTGAACAAGTCTATGTTTAATAGACTAGCTTAACACAATGCAGTCTATGTTAGGCTTGACACTGACTAAGGAGCTCTGGTTATGTTCAGCCCTGCAAGCTGTGATCCTGCTTGGAATACAGAGAGAAGTATTTCTTATGCTAAGATTTGATTCAAGTCTTTCAAAAGTCAGATTTGTAAATATGTTTTTACAAAAGCAGTCATTGTTGGCTGGAATTACTATTCAAAAGATACCAGCAGGAAACCAATAGTTAGGTATAGGGGAAAGCAGTTTCCCTCTCCTGACACAAATCTGAAGGGAGGATGAGGAGCAAGAAAAAAAAAAGAGGAAAAAAGAAGCATATACTTCACTGCCACTGCCATTTGCATATCTGAGCATGTGAAATAATTAGCATAAGCTGCAGCTTCCCTGCTTTAACATGTAGTTTGTTTCTTGGCTCTTACATGTTGAAATCTTACAACACCCAGCTGCTCGGGGGTTGAGAAAATGACATGTAGCAACTAAATCCATTGAAGATGGAATGAATCACACTGAGGTGTGAATGGGAAATCTCCTTAAGAGTATGAAAGGCTGCTTTAAAAACGACCCCTCTGGCAATGTCCGTATCCCAATCCATTGACATTAAGGGCTAGAATCAACCCTGAACTGGCTGAAATTCAGGATGCTGAGCTAGCTAAATGCCACCAAATGTCTTCAACAATCTGAAACTGTTTTGTTAAGTTAATTCTGCCCTGCCCGTTAGTTTTGAAGGAATTTTCTTTAAACTGATAGAGTCAAGTAAGCTATCCCAAGTCACAGTCTCTCTACCCTGAAGTACTAGGAGGAAAGAAAAATTGTGGTTACCTCTGTGTAGGTTCATGTATTTCACAAACAGTATTCAGTACGTATTTTAGTTTAGATATTTCTGTCAGCTTTCCCGGTAGTACGGACTGTATGAAATATCTTGTTTGAGGCATATCAGAACTAATTGCAATCGCACATTTGGTAGATACCACAATACATAAAAAGTAGAATTTAAAGCTGGGGCTGCATTCAGGAATCCAAGATCAATTTTTTAACTTTTTTGCTTGAGTTTTTTGTTTGAAAGTGCCAACTACTACTTGTAATGCGCCTTTATTAAAATATTTTCTGAGGTTCAAATGTAGGAATTAAATACCAAACATATAACAGCCACCTCTAGACTTCTGCTTCCTTCCTTCCTTCCTTTCCCAGTTCATCTTATTATTGAAATGGAGCAGGCCGTAATTCCATAGAAATGAGGAGCTTAAATTTTCCCTTAAAATCATCATCAGTTAATGGTTTTATTCCATGAGTGCCATTACTACATTTTGTCCCATCAGATTTCAAATGATGAAGCATTAGAATGCATTGTCTTCCCTCTGTGTCAAGTATATGTACACAAGAAAAAAAAGAGTGATACTGTCAATATTAAAAATAACCTCCCTCAAACCTGATTCTTACTAACTGGTGATAAATAGAAAGATTTAATTTGGCAGAAAGGTGGTAAATTTATAGAATCAATTTCTGCACCACAAAAAGATTTTGCTTTATGAAAAAAGCTACCACAAAGTAAACAGATACAATTTTTCCTCCAGTTTTGCTGCCTGACTAGTCTGGGGCTTATACTTTTACCAATAGATCTGCCAAGCAGGTGCCTCCCTTCTGGCACAGGACGTATTTCTTCACTTTGCTAGCTGGTCAGCCTGGTACTTGGTTATGCATTTGGTAGAATTTTGTGGCCCCTGTTCAATGCACCAGCACCCAATTCAGCATCCACAGAGATCTCAGTGGCTCGACACCTTGACCAACAGCTAAAATGGCTCCTCTGCTTTTCTGCTCTATATTGTTTCCACAATGGATGGGAACGCAAGCAGACGGTGGATTCACCACTGTGCCTTTGTGCACATTAGTGCTGTTCCCAGAGGTGGCTGGCTTTAAGAAAAGGTGGCAGCCAAAGGAAGAAATACAAGCTTGCCATGGTGTTAGCCAGTTATTTCTTCTCCATCTATAGAGTTTGTCATAGAAACTTACCCTGCAGCATCACAAAAACATGATAGAGACAGGGAGTACCACCACTGAACACTGTTGAGCACTTTAAAAACTAGTTTTGCTGTAATTAGTTACATCAGAGTTGCAGCACTCAGGCAATGCGTCTGGATCTAGTGGCTTGCTTCCAGAACTGCTGATTAAGAGGAAGAAGCAACAGCACAGAGGCACCAAATACCCACTTTTATCTAGCCAGGCCAGTAAAAGCACTTACTTCTGGGTCACTGAGATACATTGATAGGGAAGGACAAAAACATGGCTTGCAACATAACACAGCATCTATATATATAAATGCGTCCTGCTCAAGAATAGCAAGAGACAGACTACTACTACACTATTTTCACTACAAATATAATGGTGCTTTTCCATGCATATAACACAAAAATCATATCCAGGGATTTTGTAAGTGTTCCATAAAAAAGAAATACAGAAAAGAAAAGGGAACAGCACAGCCAATATTTTTTGCCAAAGCAGACTAATATAAAAACATACATGTTACTAAACTGAAAGCGAGTTTATTTCCCATTCATGTGGCACTTGAAGCAGAGGTCTAGAAATCTCTGTATACTTCTTCGTCTAAGCTTTTGCAAAGAGTCAAGGCTTGCTGCAGCTACTAATGGGAAATATTTTTAGATTTTTACTTCTGGTTTTTTTCTTTCAGCCTTAAATGATACTGGAACCAGGTAACGAGCCTGCAGGGAAAGCCCTGGAAGCAGAAGTAGAATGATAGTTTTGCTTTTTACTGACCTTCATGAGGAAGATAATGTTATTATTAAACCTCAGTATGTTCTGCAGCAGAAAAATTAGCATAGTACAAATTGTTTAAATTGCCTGTATTCATATCACATGTCAATTTTACAGAAGTATTCATGTTCAGTAGGACAGAAGTATGAGGTAGGTTATTACCTTTAGGAGATTTTAAAAGCAGTGGTCAGGTTTAAGCACCGTAACACTGCCTATCAAATTTGAATTTGTTAGCTGTTCTAACATAGATTTAGCAACCCTGACAAAATGAATGTAATGGTACAAGGCAGCAAAACCTCCAGCCTAGTTTAGAGCCCCATGTTTAAAATTTTGCCAGGAATTGCCTACCAAGGGCTTTTACCAGGACAGCAACATGGGTCAGAGAACACACCTCTGACTGACGTACCTTTGTTGACAAAAGGTTTATAATATCAGCTTGGCATGTGTATCTTGTGCAGTCATGAACAGAAATAAATCCATTCCAGATATTTTCCAGAGCTGACCGGTTACAAACCCTTCTTTAGCAATGATGCATTTCAGAGTTGGGGGAAGAGGAGAGTGTTGGAAAACTTGTTAGCGAAAGAGAGGTAGGTGTTACTCTCTATGGCATTGCTAAGATCTTACTTCTAGTTGAAAGCATGGGACCAAAGACAACTACAAGGTTAAGTCCAGTATAAAAGTTAGCAGGTCTTCCCAAACAAATGGCAGGTGCAGCCTTACAAAGGCCTGGCTATCCATTAGTTTGCAGAGACTGGCTCTTAACAAACCCTGAACATTTGGATAACATCACCACAACCTATAAAGACAACAAAAGCCCCCAAAAGCCCTGAAAAATCACAGTGGTTTATATTTCTTGTATCTCAGTATAATTTTTAAGAACACTTCCTTTTCTGTTTTCTGAAAAAAGTTAGAAAAAACATACTCTCAGTTCAGAGGAGCTCTGTCTCAGAAAAGGCTCAGATGCATTTCTGAGTAAAAAGCCAAACCCCAGACCTCAAGAATATGTAGATGTCTCACTGGGGCCACAGTCTTTTGTCATTGAATTTGGTGTTCAAAATTTCACTCCTTTGCATTTAAAACAGGATCACAGAAGTCTTTGGTCAAAAAGCATGAGAGATGGTCTTTTTGTCAGATTCAGGTTGCTTCCTAGTCATTCAAGATACATAGTTTTCAGAGCAATGAACCTGCTCAAATGTTCTTGTGTGAGTGGGGAATGAAGCAAGACTGAGGCTCTCCGCTACCTCCACCATACCCATGACACTGAGACACAGCACATGCAAAGACATGAAAAATACAGGGCACAAATCACAGAATACAGTAATGCTGAAGCAGATGCCACACATCAAACAAAGCTTTGCAAGCTAGGAGCTGATAGCATCTTCATAAGCAATATTGCCCAAGAAGCTGGGTAACTGCGAGCTGCTGTGCCCAGCCTGGGGCACACTGTCATCCCATGGGCATGAAGGTTGTGTAGAACACACCAACTGCTCCAGGAGCTGTGCTGCTCTAGCTATGAAGCAGGAGAAACTTAATTTTCTCTGAATTTCCACAAAGACTCTGGATGTCACAGAAAATTAGATTGCCAAAGTACAGGAGAAGAGGAATTCCTTCATCACTTTAAATAGTATAAAATCTACATATTCCCTACAGATTTGATTCTGCTTAGTATCACTATATCTCTTCCTAAAAGTAATTGCTGAATGAATGCTAAATGTGTTATCTTAGCAACCTCTGGCAGGAGATGCTGTTTGATTTCATCTCTGAGTTATAGATTGCAGCATATGAATATTGTTTACCTTTTAAGAAGCAACACCAGTGAAGCAAAGAATCAATCAAAAACAGATCTAAGGAATCACTCATTTCACGTAGAGGATTTGTGGATGGATGAGAAGGCTAGACACCGAACACCTGAACAGTGAACTAACAGTACTGCAGATAAAAACCAACAAACAGATTAGATGTGATGTATCAAATTAGATGCCATTAAAGCCTTAGCCTACTGTGCATGTTATAATACACCCAGGAAAAGATAGTGGCCTGCTTACTTATTTCTCCACCTTCCCAAGCAGTTGTGCTGCGCTGAGCAGACACTGCAGCAGTGAGCATGCGGAAGAACAAGACAAAATTAAATCAATTGTTTCCCACATTGCTCTTTCCCACCAATTTACTTCTGACATTAAAAATGCTGTGTCCAGCTGCTACTGGATCTGGGTGAAACTGAAACAAATGACTTCTGCACCCTTCAGTTTCAGATGAACTAACTTTTTAAGAAGACCCCACTGGGAAGAGAGCTTCCTTGTTGCTCACTGGTTCATCTAATCTTCCTCTCCCCCACATCCCAACAGAACCTATTTCTAGGACTCTCCCAAGGTATCGGTGAGGTGGGCGTTCATGGCCACTAACCTTCCCCCCAGGAGCTGCAGTTGGCACATCATTCGCCCATGCCACGTAAAGGTATTCACATTCCAGAGCAGCAGAGGCATAGGAAGGAACGCAGGAACTGTGTTAGCCCCGATGGTTCCCTATCTCCAGCCCCTGTGAGCAGGCAAACAGCAGATCTCAGAAATAGAGGCAAGAACATGCATTTTCATCCTTGGCAATGGAGCAGCAAAAGCTCTGTGAGGGGGGGTCAAGCAGAAAACAGGATGCAGCACCCTTGTTTTTCTCACAGGACTATCTTTCACTTCAAATAGGTAAGACCAACATGTCAAGTTACTCGGGGAGAGGTCTGCAAAGCTGGGGAAGGGAGAGGAAGCAACATGCAGGATAGAGCAGGATGTGCAGCTGATCTTGCAGGTGCGGACATGGAAAGGAGAAGGAGAATGGAGGATCATTTCGCAGAGGATACCACATCAGCAAACTTAAAGTGGCCCTTGTTTAGTTCGTTACATTCCAATTAGTGCCAGGCAGGATTGCCCTCCCAGGTCCCTGAAGCAGCTCTTTTGCAGAACTCCCACAGAAATAGTATAGCTTTACTTATGGACACAAGCACCTGTTCGGTACCTCTGTGCGGCAACGTTTGGACATTAGGTACGTGGGCAATACATGCTCAACTGCTACCAGCTCCTGGCCCAAAAGGAGAGAAGAAAAAGAGTCAGATGATTTCCCCAGTCCCTTCTCTTTCCTGTTCTAGAATAACAAGGAGACCCCGACGTGGCTAGGCCCTTCTCTACTGCATGGCAAACTGCCCAGGGGAGTGGAATCTCCATGGGTGAAAAGGGTAGGGGCCCTATTTGCATGAAAGCGCTAACATCAGGAGAGCAAAGTGATTTCCAGTCAGTGCAAGGCTGCAGCAAAGCAGGAACACCTTGCTATACAAGATGAGACTACAAGCAGTAGAATGCAGATTAACCACTTGGTTGCCGCTTACCATGCCAGGTACATTGGGCTAAAGGCACCTCCATCCAGTGCTGCCCGGCGTGCCAGGTACATCCCATGATGTTCCATTGAAATCACAACAGGCCATCAATAGAACGTGGCTGCACGGATGCAGAATGGAGAACCA
The DNA here is from genome assembly GCF_964289735.1 of Phaethon aethereus. NCBI lineage: Eukaryota > Metazoa > Chordata > Aves > Phaethontiformes > Phaethontidae > Phaethon > Phaethon aethereus. The sequence goes on along the minus strand of NC_138593.1, from coordinate 10,061,442 downwards.
GCAGGGACGCTGTTAAATGCAATTAAAAAACTGCAATCAAAATTGAAACGTACATTTTAAAACGGCCACCTGCCTTAAATATGTAACTGCTAGAACAACCTCCCCTCCACCCATCTCCCCAGAATTGCTGAACTGCAACGGAAACAGAGCAGAAGGCCTCTGCAAGTTTCTTGATGACTCTGGCCACTTGCGTTCACGACTCCCAATGGTACTGAGCTTCAGGGCGACCAGTCCATACATATCCAAGAACAGCAGATCCCAGGATGTCTGCACCAGCTTCCTTCTGCCCAGAAATTCAGGCAACTAAATATCACCATTTACTACTACTACGACGAGAAAAGCCTGGCACCAGAGCTTCATGGTCTCACTCCCCACACAGTACAGGCAATGGAAGAAACACTTAAAGGCAGATCATCTGCGTTGTCCCCGTTTCCCTGTTCCCCTTCCCAAGTCTTTGAAATGCTGCTCTTCTAGAGATGTTACGGCATTGAGACAGACTGGGTCCTTTGGCTTTTGTTACATCTGTGGTGCAAGATGGGAGAAGAAAATACTGCATACCCTCTCCTATTTATAACGATGTTTCACTGATAATTTAATCTATGTTCTTGGAGACTGGAGATCAAGTCGATTCGTGGTGAACTTCACCTGATACAAGAGTCGCAAAACTGAAGATCTGTAATTCCACCCTTCCCTGCCCAAAGGAAAAAGCAACGACATCTTTTCCATGTCAGGGAAAGGCACATCCCACAGATACACAGCTTGTCAAGCCTAGGGTTTACTCTGCAGTGCATATCCTCCTTCCCCCAGAGTTCCTGTAATCAGCTCTGGCAGGGTTACCAAGGAGGATAGTCTCAGCATATATGCTAAGCACAAGTCCCTCTCTACAAGTGGTGATGCTGCCCCAGTGGGAGGAGAAAAAAAAAAAAAGGGCATCACAGAAATAAGCCTGCAGCCTCACACGGACTTAAAATAGGTTTTTAGACCCTCATGGCGAAGTGAAACTTCTGCATAGCTCTTGTCACATCGATGGCTGCATGCCTCCAGCTGTGCTGCTGGAGATAGAAATTTTTACATTTTAAAAGTTAGAAGAATATTGATTATCATTTCAACCTTAAAAGATAAAAGACCAAATGAAAAAGACTTACAATAATTAATGTAGTTGGATGAGCGAGAACGTAAAGGAGGACGCTGGCCTGGCAAATAGAAAGTGTCTTCGTGAAAAGGACACTGAATGTAAGGAGATAGTTCATTCTTCTGGGCTCAGGCCCAGAACAGTGTTCCCATCATTCCCACCTGCATTCTTATCCCCACAATTCTGTAACTAAATCCCTTTCACACTGAACTAATAGGTCTTTTGTATTCAGATCACTCTGTTTTAACTGCTATACACTGAAGATTTTTAAATCTTGTCAATACAATGAAGAAGTAAGATGTAAGCAGGTGTTTGCTTACTGACCTGGGCTATGCGAAGCCAAGAGCATTTGCTCAGCATTTGGTCTGAATGGACCACTGCCAGCATGAACAGGCCAACCCACATGTAAATAGCATGCAACTTTAAGCATAACCGGACAGAGCCCCAGGGATTTGGAGCTCTCCCCTCTCCAAGAGATCACACACTCTAGGCTGCATACGAGCAACATACTACTGGCTGCATCTGCCAGCATCAGGACTCTGCAAAACACTCAGCAGTAGCAGTGATACTCTGCTTAAGAAAGGCTGAATGCTGCATAAAGGTATTTCTTGGACAGGTTCTGAGACAGTAGCTCAAATGCAGATTTACACCCAGATTACAGCAATTTGCTTCTTGCTACTGTGAAGCAAGAAACTCCTTTCCATAGATGTATTTCCCCTCTAGGGCAGAGATTAGCAGAGAACTGCTTAAAACAAAGGTGTTTCCTACTGTTAGAACATCACACTGCAGTCAGAAGTGGAGCTTCCTGCCAATTCCTAAACAGAGCCCTTGTATGCTACACATTTATTTCCACTGCTGACATAAAGATGCCTGAGACTACCCAAACTCTTTAGTGGGAGGAGAAGAGGCATGGACATTGCAGATGTTGTCAAGTAGAGCCGGGCACTAGAAATTCCTGCGTATCTGCGGAGCACAGTTGATCTCGGGAACAGAGCAGTGGCACAAAACAAGTAAAACCTCAGAAGCAGCAATAAATGTTGGGCTTTTCTGCAGCCCTGCAACAACTGAGCAGGCTCAGCTCCAACTGTACCTGCACTGCAAGTGGTAAAGGCAGCTCTGATGTCCCATGCTAATCTAACGACTCCTTATTGCACTAAAGTACCCTCGTATTCAGTGGAGAAGCTCAGCCCACAGAGGAGGAAGGATACCCTCTACCCATCCACCAGTTAAGGCCCCTTTGGTATGCAAATTTCCTCTCTTTCCCAGCTACCTTTGAGCCTTGATGTATAGAATTCTCCCTTTACAATGCAAGAATTTAGGACATGACTAAAGGATTGTTGCTACCTCCCAGCTAATCCTAGAGTGTGAGGCAGAATCAACGACCCTATGAATTATATGGAGTAAGAAGATGCTTCTGGTCCTAAAAGCTTGGGACCTGTCCTTCAGTATGGAGGCCAGAGTTGGCAGCGGGTGCACAGGGTGGCAGCTTCACGCTGTGCTTGCTCTGGGGGCAAGAGCACAAGAGCACCGTGGGGAAGAAGGAACGTCGTGACCCTTTTCCAGCTTTTCCCGACTGTCTTACAGCACCCTCCCAGTCGCAGCACAGCTTCAGGCCTCTGAGTCACCACAGGTAGGAGCTGATAGCTGGGTTGTGAAATGCAGCAGTACCGGAGCAAATGCATGGCCCTTTCGGCTGTCCCTGCAACTGGGGAAGGATCTCCAGGACAGGGACGAGTCAGGCAGCTGGGAGTGTTAAATGCACTCGCAGTCGTGACTCAGACCCTTTAGTTATAGGGTCTGTTAGAGCAAACAAGGCCTCAGAGTACTGGGAGAAATGGGAGAGGGTTTGATAAGGATCCTCCCAGTTAGCCTGCTTATTTTTATTTCTTCTGTGGACTCACCAAACTTTTCTGCAGAGAGAAGCAGCCTGCACAGCAGTATCTGCATACAGAATATTGCTAATATTGTGAACTTGCTGCAATAGTTAAGACTGAGCTTCATGCTGAGGGTTACAGGAAGGACATGGGTAGTAACAGCCTTGGACCAAAATGTCATCTCTCTCACCACATGCCAGATATCAGTGACCACAGAAACAAACTTTGTTGTCTCATTTTCTTCTACAAGACCAAATCTCATTCCCTTATCTCATGCATACCTGCAAATGCAGCAGCAGCACTTCTCCTTGACACAAATAAACAATGCCTTAAATACAGCAACTTTTGCACTTTATCCACCATTTTTTCTTTTTTTTTGCCAAGAACTGACCACATACTCAGCCTGTACCTTCCAGAGAAATCTTTGTCTCTAGCTCCACTCAATTGAAGCCTTTCAAGCAAACCGCTGTTTAAGAATCGGTCCTGGTAGTATCAAGACTGTACTGCTTGCCAAATGTCCCTCCAAATCAGATGCTTAACGGAGTATCCTGAACCCTCCCTCATACATTTGGTTCTTTGCAACCACCAAAAAGTGTTTCTGCAACTCTGAGCCTGGCAAACAAGAGGATGCCAGAAAGCAGAAGGACTAACAGACTCAAAGGTTTGCAAACTGTCTGCATTGCATCCAAATCTGTCCAAGCTGAAGATAACCTAAGGGGAAAGCAGGGTTTACTCATTTTCAAAACTCTTCATTTCTTTGACTGCCTTTCCTCAAACACTACTCATTTTGACTGTTTTATTCCTCTGTCTTCTTCACTTCAGGCTTCAGACTTTCCTTAAACTCAGTTCTCAGGCTGCAAGGAGGTCACTCTACATATGCTTCCAAAATCCACCTCTTGCCAGCAAGGCTCCCATCCTGCCATCCTTATCCTGCAGCACTGCATCACAACGGTCCAGGGCTGCAGATCTCTCATGTGCATTTGGCCAGCCTTCTCTGTCAGACAGTTTCTCAGATTTGGGGATTACAGCCCCAGGCTCCTTATGAAAGGCAGCCCAGCAAGGTCAGGGGGTGTCGAAAACTTTGCTACAATCGAAAGCAAAGTATCTTCCTCCTTTCCTTCCCTACACACTATTCTTGTCAAAGTCAAGGATTTTCTGGCAGTCCTCAAAACACACAAATTAGAGGCTCTTGCCATGAATCAGGACTTAAAACATCTCTCCGTGTTAAAAGTGGAAGGGGAGGAGCAAGGCAGAGGGGAAGGTACTTCTGCCCCAGATTTGGTTTTGAAAAGGGGATTGGCAGCCTATGCGTGTGCTTTACCCGGTAATCTGGAAGCTCCTCAGGACAGGACCCCTAGAAGCATTTTATACTGAACTATATACACGCCCCACAGCAAAAGAACCAGTGGCTCCCCGCATCTGTTCCAGTCTGCTCAGCTTCTCCTAAATCAACACTGCCAGAAGGCAAGACAGCACTATAACAAATTAGCACCACTCACAATTTGTTGAAGTTGCTGTTCCATTGTTTGTTTATTTAAAACACGCGCGCACACACAAACCTCCCAAGCTTGCTCTCTGCTGCCATCGCCCAAACTCCAGATTTGTAGTCTCAGAGAGGCAAGCAAAGGCGGTGGATTAAACCCATGCAGAGCAACAGCCACTGCGCTGAGACTGTGCCTGGGTTTTGCCCTTTCACTACAAGCAAAACAAAAGAATGCCCACACTGTTCCAGCCTGGAAGATCAAGGTGTCGAAATCCTTATTTTGGCACTCAACTAGGAAAGTGTTGTTAAGAAAAAGAAAGAGCCACAGGCTTGAAAGGACCCAGCACTAATAAAACTCTTAGTGCTAATGCTATTTATGAACATCCAAGGGATAATCTGCACCCCTTATCAGCCCACAAGATTATAAGATCTTTAAAATAGGAAGCATGTCTGACTTCGTAAAGCACCGTATAAGTTTACAAAGCACAATATTAGTGGTAATAAATAATTGTCCAACTAGAGCAAAGAGGTGGCTGTAAAACCTGAAAAAGTACCGCCGTTCCCGTTTCATTCTGAGCTCTGGGTAGTAATGCTGTAGGTTGACTGGTTGTTCCAACTTGATTTACTCTTATGCACCAATCTTTTTATTTTAAGAGATTTTTTGGGAAATGTGCTGTGCTTTTATTTACACTGGAGAGGTTAATGCTTATCACAAGGTGATCGCGACACGGGTGATTTTAAAAAGCTGTAGTAGATTCTTATCCTTCCACCAAATACGGTCTAATTTGCCAGCATGTATCAGTGTGCCAGCAATGATTCCTTTACTCATCATTTCTGTCTGTAGGCACTTACTGCACGCAGAGCACCCTGCTGTCCGAGCCATTGCTCACCAGTTGCATCACGTAGCCTATAGAGACAGCTTCTCTTTCTCTTGCTTTATACAACATTAAGCTCTGGGCTGCTGCAGGCATAGCTTAAAGGGCAGTAAAGTCAGCATCATCACCTCAAACCCTTGCATGCTTTCATTTAGTTATTTTTTTAATTTTAGAGAAATTTTTCTGATTTAGGAATGCTCTAAATATTTGTGTCTTGTGGCTGCTGCATCATCTGCTGACAGATAGCTGCATCATCCAAAGCATCTCTGCTAGCCTGGGTTGACCACGGTTTTGGTTTCTGGACAGGTGAACACTAGGTACCACAGTTACCTCTGCCAGTCTAACAACAATTAAGGAAATTACTAGATTTTATACTTAGAGACCATTGCATGGAATTCTGTGGGTGCCAGAACAATTACAATTTTATTCTTCAGATAACCCATAGTTTATCAAATGTTTAAATACTCAAGTTTAAGTATTTCAAAAGCTACTCACTTTATATTTGTCACCTGAGAAAGTTGCTAAGCAATTTGTGCATTTATTTCCTGTCAGAAAAAAAAGCCTTAAAGAGCATGGCAGAATGGATCACCCTCCTACTTTCAGCATTATTAAAACATCTCAATGGTAATTATTCTCCTTAAGATGGGTGTGGGGAAGTGAAAAGCTGGAACAGATTCTATTTATAGAAGATAACCTTGGGAAAAACAGGAGGTACCAGAGAAACAGGCATGAGGGTGAAGTTGTGACAGTACTGAAACTAGCAGGAGACACAGGTGTACCAGGTGTCTGTGCCAGAGCGCTCCGAGAACACAAACGTGGCCGCACCTCCTGCAAGATTTAGGCTCGGCTAGCAGGTTTCATAGGCACTCAGATGAGAATTCACAGAGACAACTCACATATTTAAAAGCTTGAGCAAGAGTTAAAAAAAAAAAGACACACTAAAAGGCTATTTTAAAAGTTTGCTGGATCACTTCCCATAGAACTCTCCCTCTCAGCAAGGAAAGCGGTTAAAGAAAAAACAAAAAACCAAACAGAACCAAAACAGAAAAACCAAAACAGAAAAACCAAAACAGCCAGAAGGACTGAAACCTCCGTTACACAGATGAAACAACTCAGCAGTTTTATAGCTACACAAATAGGATCAGAGTCTGTCCAAAGGAATAATACATGTACAAACTACTGCTACCAGCCACAACAAACATTGATACTACACCTTGGACTGGAAGGAAAAAAATAAAATTCTTATATCCTTACCACTTCCAGCAGAGCCCACTGATATAACAGTATCTAGAGACTCCCGGAGGATGCAAAGAGTATGTTTAGTGAGGATATGTTTGGACTAGAAATCTCTCTTCGCGTTGTGCATTCCCAAACACCTGTATCTACTGTCGAGCTGCTTCAGTCCCTGGCCCTTGGCCGCATGTTATTCCGCCACACACAATTCTGTCACAGAGAAGGGCTGAATAAATTGTAGCATTGTTACACCACAGTGCAGGTGCTCCAAAACATGCACGTCCTGAGGCTCATGAACTTGAGAAGAGATATGCCTCATCGGCCATAGGGATGTTCTGATGCCATCCAGCTTTCTGTGAACCATCAAGTCAGTCCATCTAGGGTTAATCTATACCCTTCTCCAGGCATTTTCTTGGCAGACACCTCCCTCAAAGAATATCTTTTAATAGCAGGAAAACCACCCCAAAATCCAAAACCAAACAACAGTTAACTAAGTGGCATAGGTGGCATCCTTATTATCAGAGGGTATCCACCATCATGGATGCTGACATAGCTTTCACAGACACCTCCTTTCTCTGCTACCTCAGTGTAAGAAGCCTGACAATAATCCTAAATCCCCAGACCATTCCAGGACCAGTCTTTGCACATGCAGACCCATTCCAGACAATTAAAGTCTTATAACAGGGTACGTAATGTAAAAGCCCTTTTAATCTTGTGCAGGCAAGAAATAGCAGGGACCTGCCTGTAGAAAAATTTAAAAGTATATAGTAATTCATCAAATTGATTTAATACAGCCAGCTGCATGTGAGAATGCTGGCCCAGGCAGAAACAGTCCCAATAGCATGCATTTGCTTACAAGTAGGCAAGGTGCTTTGGCACAGCTACTGCATCCTTTGAAAAAGTTGGTTTTGACATGTTGGGAAAGCACTTAGATTTTCCAGCTGCTGTCTAAGCAGGAGGCAATTCAGCAAACACACCCAAGACCTTGCAGCAGACACCACTCTAGAATTTGTCTTCATTATGTTCTAATTTTCACACAACTTTCTATTTTTTGCAATATCAAAAAAAAAAAAAAAAAGCTGACTAATTTTTTCATGTTTCTAAAAGCAGAGGAAAGGTCAGGAAAGCACTGCTAGGCATAATTTGTTCTTTCTCCAGCAGTAGCCACAGAGTGTGCTGGGCCGGATTTTACTGCTCACATTTTCCCTGTTATTCTTGAACCAACAAATCAAATATGTGTGTCAGGTTCAGTGGGTTTCAAAACAAAAGGTGTATTGGAAGGGGGATTATTGTGGAGTTTTTTTAAAGACAGTTATTCTTAACAAATAGTGAAATTGCTGAGCAAATAAATTCTGCTTTGCCATCTTGCAAATATTACTTTTTCTCCCCTCAGAAGAGATTGGGTCTCAGAGATATGCAAAGCTTCAGACAGGACTAACAACTGTGCTTAAATTTACTGGGTTGCCCAAAAACGGCCAATGAGTTTAGGTCTTTCAACAGGATGAGTGGCACAGTAGAAATTCTCAGTCATGCTAGCCTTTATTGATATGTATTTTTAATTATTATTCATGTAAAACTTTCATTATGAGACAAACATATGATTATTAGAAGATACGTAAAGCATACCAGAACTTCCGAAAGAAGCTCCAACTCTGGCCATCTTTCATGTGAAAGAAAGGATGATTATTACAGTCCACTTTAACTTGATTTTTATTTTGGGAATATATAGGAAGTGTGTGAAAAAGCTATTTTTATTTTGGGAATATATGGGAAGTGTGAAAAAGCTTTTTTGTTCGTTTGGTTTTTAATTGATCATATTATTTAAAGGACTTAGTGAGGAACCTAAAAATCTGCAGAAGGGGTTGTTGGGAGGGATTAGGAAGAGAAAAGCTTCATAAAAACAACCCCACCCCCTCCAAACACAGAGTTTATTCCTCTGCTGCACATGCACACTAATGCCCTTTTGCGTCCCCACGAGAGAAACAAATCCAGATCTGCTATAAAAGGCCTGGAAGACTGCACTCGGTTGGACACATCGTGGGGTGGTGCTGGGAAGAAGAGAAGCAGCTGAAATTATATGGGAATAGCAACAACATTCACAGAAGTTCCCCTTGGATACATGTCAGCATGTGGGAATGATGGATTAAGATTGAGTATTTGCATTTCCCAGTCAGATGCCAAGATATCAAAGCTGGCACGCTAAGGTGTTCTGGCGTTCCTTGAAGGCAGCCTCCAGCCGTCAACACTGCATGCGTACAGCGCTCTTCTGCTTGCAAGTATCTCTCTCTAATAGCGTATGCATTTTTAATTTTTTTAAATATGTGATCTAGGTTCGTGCTCATAAAAGTGAAGGATTAACAGCTACCATGTAACACAGGCAGCTGGGCAAGCTCTGCTGACAGATCCCTGCCAACACAATCAACCCCAAATTAATCCTGCACTGTGCTCCCACCCACACACAGCAGTTGGGTAGTGCCATGGTGCCAACTGCTTCATTCAACATGTAGGAGCAAAGAAGTGCCATGTGATTACCTCTTCTTCTAAAGGCCACAGTAGAGCATTTTGAGCTTTGCATACAATAGGCCCAGAGACATCTGAACTGAATTAGAGTGCAGGACTGAATCCTCTGTCAGACATGATTTTTAAAATAAGATGTAGCACTTCTGCGTCGTTGCCCTCTGTTGGGACCTCAGTGCTTTTATGTTTCCTTTTTTTAAAGCCAGCATTAACATTGCCAGTGGTACATTATCTCCCATTAACTTCCCATCTGGAAAAAAAAAAAAGAAACAAAAAACCAAACCACAGAGAAGTAGATCCATCATTACAGATGATGAGGCATCGTGATCTGGTTTAGCCCATCCAAGTCAGGGCCGCCACTGAAAAGGTCAGGTCTTGCCCTCTTCCTGCATCAGTCCTGGTCTGCCTCAGCCTTACAGCCTCATGGTCTTCAGGGGTAGTGCAACAAAGCAGGCAGGAGAGCACAGCCAAGGACCAGCAAAGCTGGCTGTAAAGCCAAATCCTGTGTGTCAGAGGTCACAGTAGTAACTGAGGATTGTGCTGCAAACTCCAAAACATCCTCCACTACCCAGGAAGGCTGCTGGCAATAGGGGGAAGATGGTGGTGAGACAGAGGAACAGTGAAGAGAAGAAAATTCTTGCGAATTATTGCTGGCACTGCATGGTGCATGTGCAATGGGAAGATGGAGCAGAGCAGCACTCGGGCCAGGAGGAGCTTTTCTCCCATAGAGGGAGGGAGAGGGAAGAATACTCCTGCTTGCCTTTGGGCCTGAAATTCTCCTCTCTGACACCCCAGTTTGCATAATCAGAAGCGAGATCAATGCCTGACTACATGAGATGCTTCCACTTGGTAATGATCTTCATTTCTAGAAGCTGTTGACTTCCTCCCTTGGAATTTTGTAGCAAGAGTGAAAGTTGAGAGGTTCTCCCAAAAGTCCCCAAGTCGCATCAGAAACTGGAATCTGCTGCAGGGCTGCAATACGTTGTCTCAGCAGATTCAGTGGGTAACGAGGTCTTCCGAAACAAAGTGTAATAAGTGTTTCTGCCTGGACTTGCCAAAAGACCTTAATGCAAATACAACTCCAGGAAAATTAGGGTGGACTTTAGTGGCTGCCTCCCCCTCAGGGGTTTTTTTTTTTTTCTTCCTTCAATCCTGATGAAATTCATTACAGTTGCATTTAAACTGAGGTTGTGATTTAAATTTTCCAAAGCAGGAAGGGCAGGTTTGAAAGCCTGATATATCAGAGTATATGTGCTTCCTGAAGAGCTAGGGTAGTTGCAGAGCCTTCCCCAAGGGGTGCCTGGTTGGTCCCCTCGCCCCCTTGACATGTTTGCTGTCACACAGGCCACAGGATTCCTGGCAAGTCGAGCAGGCTTGCTCCTTACAGCCAAGCAGCCCCACATTCAAGCATGCCAGTACTTTCCTTGAAGGTATTTACAGTTTACTTTTTAGTGCTACTTTAAGTTCAAAGGGGCTAGTAAAGCCCCATTAAGCCATTTACATCAAACTGGTTACTCAATTATCCTGTTGCAGGCTTTAAATTAGCAATTTATAACCCCTTCCCTAGAGATGCCAGTATTTTGAAACAACTCATCTGGGACATTTTGCAGGGTGCAGTTAAGGAACAAAAAAACCCCAAACCACTAAAACCAACCACCCCCCCAAAAAACCTCACAGAAGAAATCTCTTCAGTCTTTAGTTGGAAATCGATTAACTCTGGGAGAATCCAGTAGGGACAGGGCTGGGAGAGAGACCACCGTCATCAGCTAGCAAGGATAGTGGGGCCATGTCTACCTTAGGCTGTGTCTGTGCAGCAAAATGCAGTGATGTGCAGAGATACAAAGCTAGTCTGGGAGGCACCACAGCTAGATGAGGATGATGCGTCCCTTACAGTGAGGTATTCTGCTTCTTAGTATCATAATCAAAGGTATTTTCACGTTCATATGTACAAAAATGTGTCTGCCCACAAGGAAGGAAAACTGTGAGGCTTTGGGGCTGGTCAAACTGTGAATGCCAGCACACAGGGACTAAAGAGGACTCTGGGTTTTGGTCAGCACCTCTGCTCACCCATGCAGGCGAGGAGGCTCTTGCCACACTGCAGCCATCTTTCAGGTTAGGATTAACAAGATTCAGATTTATATCTCCTTGCAATAAGGGTCAATGACCTGCTCTCAGTGAGCCTACCCCATGGGCCAGGTGCAGCTGGAGCCATGGAGTCTCCATTCCCAAGATCTTCCCCCCCGCCCCAACAACATTTCATTTCTGAGAAGAAGAATCTGTTGTCCCTTCAGGGTCTAGTTAGTCCAGTCCACCCTACTCAGAATTCAGAGCTGTTATAGAAGGGAATATAACCATCTTCCCCTCTAAATACTTAACTGCCCAAACTAACCAGGTCCTAGAGAAGAACATGCCTCTTGCCCTCTCTTCCTTATTTCCACCAGCCATTATTCTACAAACAACTGACATACTGGATGTTTATTGGCAAATTCTATTTAAAATAAAGTTGGGAGGGAAAGACTGTCCACTTGCAAATATTTTCACACAACAGTCTATCAGGGATGGGAGAAATCTTGGCCTCAATTCTGGAAGCTGTTTCAAACCAACAAGCACTTAAAACCTCACCAAAAGCAGGAATCCATGGGAAGAAGGGGCATGTGGAGTGAGACCAAGGCAAACTAGGAGATTCCACACTAACATAAAAAAAGGCACATAAAAAGTTTGGGAGAAAATTTCCATTCTACTTGAAAGACAAGACAGACAGATGGAATCAAATCATATGACAGACCTTGTGATTTTTTTTCCTCCATCTTAATACATTCCCTTTTCAATGGCAAAAAAGTTAATCTTCTGCCAAACAAGTATCAGGCTAACTTAAAAAAGAAGAGATAAAAATCTAAGGAAGTTAATTTCTTCATACTACACAACCATGAGATTTATTTTGCATTTGCTTGCTTTTTCTTCTGTATGGAAAATACCCGTTTCACAACAATTTTTGGGATGGGGGATAGACACGAAGAAGAGAAGGAAAGACACTCATATTTCAAACCAAGGGGACATCTCTTTTTTTTTTTTTTTAACAAATTTTGGTAAGATTATATCACTTTTATGTGATTTCCTGCTCCAAATTCCAAGACAGAGGCCTTATAATAAAAATACAGGTAAACACAACATAAGATCTAAATTATCTGAAGGACTGAAAAACCCAACCCCACACATAGATGACATTCTCCAAATTCTCTGCCCTTTCTTGGGAGCAGTTACACCCAAACCATCACTCAGCCCAGAAGCTGTTCTCTCCTGCTAATCACTCTGGAATCGCACACTAAGGTAAAAAAAGTTCAAATGCAAACACTAGCCTGGCCTTTGAAACAGCCCGGTGCTAACAGGCCACAGGATTGCATAATATTAGGGAATTATAAAATAATGTGAAACCAGGGCGAAAGAAGAAAGCAAAGCCCTCCTGTGGATGAAATGGGAGTCTTTCCTGCTCCACCAAAACCTTCCATTTCCGAGGCACACCATACCCGGGCCTGTGTCTAGAACAGGTGTGTCTCCTTAAATACCTCACGTCACACTTGTGTCTCATGGATACAGTCCTGCGGGATTATATTAGTACCAGTGCATACCAGCTGTAGCTACCCCCAGCGGTATCCTGTAACTCCTTGCAGGGGGGAGCTGCTCCCCACAGCGTGCAGAGCCCCTTGCCACATGGCTTTCTGGAGACAGACAGCGACCCTGCGACTGCAGCTTCGGAGCATTTGTGCTCGGGGGGCTGAACCGATTCAGGGACAAGCAAGAGACCTCCTCCAAGAGCAGGAACCAGGCACTGCCAACAGAAAGTGGACAGAGGGCTCCAAGTATTCTTTTCTTTTCCTCCTCTGCACTTATTACCAGCAAATTCTCAACTGATTTATGCCAAATAGACACTCTGAAGATCTCCTTTAAGTAAAAAAAGATGCACGGCTAAGAGAAGTCCACTCAGCCATTCCCAAGCAGAAAATGCTGACAGGGCACAAGACAGACGTGGCTAGTGCAGGATGAAGGAAGGACAAAGGAGACCGAGCCTCATACATCTCTAAGTCAGTGCGGGAAGAGACACCCCTTGGCAATTTCAACTTAATTCTTCACTAAGCCTAGGAGGATACTAGCTGCTGGCCTAAGCATCTGAAAGAGCCAAGAAGAAAATTTTTAGGGCAGCAAATGCATTAATGGAGTTTTTTGTGTCATACTTTCGTGACGGGCACAGATAATAAAGAGAGCTATTTGCTTGAGCTATAGCTCTGCATCACAATACAAAGGCATTCTTCAGCATGAAGAACTGCCCCCATGCCACATGTCTCGTGAAAGGCATCTTGGAGGACTTAACAGGGAGCTGGAGCACCAGTGGATGTGAGAAGCTGCTGACCAGCATGCATGAGTTCAGAGGTGGAGGACCATGAGGCCCTGTAGCATCCTCCTGTCTTACCCCTCCTTAATAGTACAAGTGCCTTCATCTCCCAGCAAGTGACTCTTGCAGCAGCTTTTAGGAGAGCGAGTACACGAGTGAGAATGCACGCACCAATCTTGATGAAAAGTCTAATTTATGACGAATCTACACCATCCATAAGTTATTCCACTGGTTAATTAATTCAGATTTCCAGGTTTGAGCACACATCAGGTTTGTCTGCTCATCCCTACGGTAAATAGCTCCAGGCATCACAAGCAGCTGTCAGGGATGAAGACAGTGCCAAGCTAAACGTTTTTCTGAAGTGGCACAGGTAGAACTTTTTCAGTCCACCTCTGCTTTATAAGCCCTCGAGGGCTGGGCGATACAGTGGGCTCAATGAACCCAAGACATCAGTCCAGTGCGAGTCAGAAGCAAAGGGAAGTTCTCACATACTCTACATCCCAGTCATCTGTTCATCTCGCTGGCCATCTCTGTTCAAACGAATCCAGAATAAGGCCATTCCATGATACTTCATTCTCAAATGAATGAGCAGGACCCCAAAGCCCCCAAATCCTCAACCCTAGAAACATACACACTTCTTACTACTGGCATGTCTCATTTTCAAGAGGTCTCAAGTCCATAGCCATAAAAATCAGCATTACCCACCAGGTGAACTCTTACTCTTTAACCAACTATTTATTACACTGGGTCTTTGATTACCAGGCAAACATCTGTTGCAAATGCCACCCCATCTCAGACACCAGGAGTTTACATGTTGAACAGTTTCCCATAACCAAGATGTAGCATCTTTATGTTTTCTTTATTCTTTGCCAGCCACAGTGTTAGCGACTTCCTGGCCAGTTAGCAGCCAGCCTGGTAAGAGCACTGAACTTTACACATTTGTTGTGAGATCTTAAAGCATAGACTGTCACGTCTTTCTCAAGCAACTTGAAACCAATTCACAAGAGCAGGTCTGTGTCCCCAACAGACAAATGGAAGTCCAGCTGTATTTCGTACCATGAAATCATCAACCATACAGGATGTGCACTTCCAGAAGCCTTGATACTTAGCGACACATCTAATGCAGAAACAATTATTTAAGAAGCCATTTCAAGAAAATCCCCACATTTAGTACAGGAATGCAATCATTTGCTTCATTTTTCCACAAACAAAAATTTCAGACTTTGGGAAAACCAGGCCTTCTTATGAGCAACCTCTCCGTATACCCTGACGGAGCTGTGTGTTCCCAGAGGGAGACAGTAGCACATGAATTTTCTTTGAAGACTCAGAAAGTCTGAATTTCTAGGTGAGAGCAAAACAAAGTAACTCATTTTGAGTAGGAGTAGCTGAGAACAGGGCTGTCCACGAGCCTCCATCCAAATGCTCGACTCCCACTCCTGTCAGTACTTGCAAGCATTTAATCCAGCAGGTTCTTCACCAACCTCCAGCTATTTCGTGACATGCCTGTCTTGGGGCATAAAATCCTAGAGAGCGTCCCCTTAAATCAAATGCATTCGTTATATAATTGAAGAAGTTTTATGGGGGAAAAAAGGCAAAAATCCTACTGTCCTTAAGGAGAAAATTAGTGATCTAGTGCATAGCAGTGATTAGCCAGATAGCTATCCTTTTTTATTGAGGAACCAGACTCATAGTTAAGGTGTTTTTTTTTCTTAAAATAATATATAAACAAATTTTATTGGAAAGTTTTACACCATTTTAACCAGTGAAATTTTAGAGTTCAAATAAATTACAAACTATTTCACTGTTGGACTGTCTGCCTCTACGGTCATAATTAAATTTTAATTTTAGGAAGTTATAGTACCAAACATGTGACCAGGAGTAAAATAAGAAAAACCTCTTTAGGGCTCTCTTGCGGTTTGTATCAAACATACAGAAGACAAGAAAATAGGAGGCCAGGTGCACTTATCTTCAGAGGCAGCTCACACACCTCGAGAAGTATGTAAACCATGACAAATTCAGCACTCACTTGCCCATTTAAATTTTGGGGGAGACTAATGGAGGGACAGAGGGTGGGTGGGGGGAAAAAGGGACCACATGTTACGTTAGTGACTTCATAGATGAACACACAGAGGGAGTTTCCTTTATCTGTGTATCACATCATAGCAAATACAGGAAAAGCCATGGCAATGCCATGTCAGCAGCTAAATGTGCTTTTACTTATGTATTGTTTCAGATAGCATCCAATGGTAGAGGAAGGGTGGATTTAAATAAAAGTAATTTAAAGCTACCAATTTTAATCTTGTTTTACATTTACACTCTAGTTATTTTCATAAAGGCTGATCAGTGGCTGGTAACTGCTAAGCTATACTGATTTGCAACTAAATATAATCTGCTCTCAGTTTGGTATTATTTTTTGCTAACCAGAGAGCTGCACTATCTCCAGTTGAAACATTTATTCTACTTTACAGGTATTTATCCAGCTGACATTTTTCCTTCTTTTATTATTTTAATAAACAGCCAAAGACTTTTATTAGACATTTTCTTTTTCTCATTTGAATCATACTGCCTGAAAATTCAAAAAGTAGCCATCCGTTGAGAATTTTCTGATTTCATTTTCTTATCAAGCATACTAAACATTTAAGTCCAAACATGTTTAATGTTTAAAACAAACTCTTTATTAAAGAGAAGTGAGCTGTAGCTGATAATTTAAAACTGAATTCTCATTGTCTTGTCCTTCAAAATCTAGAGCTACTAGATACTTGCCTCCCATTATATCTAGTTCTTACTCACCAGCTTAGAAAAAGAAAACAAGCATCCTAAGTTTCTTAAGCTTTCACTGTTTTCTCAACTGAAATCCTTTACTGCATTAAAAAAAAAAATCAAATAAAAAAACAAAAAATATTTCAGCAAAAACAGCCTCAAAGTTTGCCTACAAAAGCAGCTACTTCTATCAAAAGCCCAGTACTTTCTTACAAACTCTTCTTCCTCATGCTTAGGGACAGATTTTCTTCAGTTGAGCATTCTGTCTTTCCTTAAACCTTTGGCAGAAGACAAGTAGTGTCTGAATAAAGACACGCCTAAACTCACTAAGATCTATAAAAATTGTTTAAAGCAGCTATTGTAATTTCAAGCAAGTATTTTTTCCTAGGTATTAAAAAGATTGTTCAATTCAGTAGCTTTTAGCCACTACATCTATAATGCACTTGACTTTTGCTCAATATCCCACAAATTCCTAACATAAAGACTACTAAAACACAAATTGAAACAAACAACAATGGAGAAAGGGAAACACTTGCACACCACAAAAGCAAGAGGTACATATCAATTTCCTACAATATGCATTCGGCTTCCCTTTCTGTGGCATATGTACTGAGAGGCTGTGATTGTGTCTGTCCACATTTTGTTTAGCAATTTCTACTAGAGAGAAATCTTTTTTTCCCAAAAAATCTTAATACATGTGCCAAATGTAATAAGCTAAAGCTTAATTTGCTATCAGGAAGATGGCAGACGAACAGAAGACAGACCTTCACCCGATCAGACACAATGTCATTGTGAAAAGTGCAGAAGAAACAGGTATTCATGAAACCCTCCAATGCTACTTCCAAATTCATGTTTATCTTCACAATCCATGATATTTCTCAAACCATTTCTGCACTAAGTTCCTTATTTGTTTATTCCTTCCCAAGGTAGTACTTCCATTTATAGAATTCACACCTTAATTGCTAGCACAAACCTGGATGCCTGTCATGCTCAGGAAATGTTAAATGAAGTCTTCCTTTTGCCTGCTGGGGCTCAGACCTGGGCAACCTCGCTACTGCTTCTACAGCCTCTACAGAAGGTCCATGTCATTTCTTAAAAGCAAACGCTTCATTAAGCAATGAGGCACAGCTATGAGCTCACATGCTGCTTTCTTGTAATAATGTGTGTACACTTACATGAAAGAGTAGAAAGGAATAAAAAGTCAATACATTTGCTGCGTCCCTGTGGCTGCATGAACGTCAAAGCAAAATGAACCATTTGTTCTTAAAGTCAGAAGACACTCATCCCGTAAGGAGGTCTGCCTAACAGTTTTCAGTATGTGAAATAAATGCAAATTTTACCTGATTATCCAATGGTTGCTAGTAGGCTAACGGTGACTCATATTGCCAATGACAGAACACACCTCGGTTACATTTTGAGCAAGACCTGTTGCGCTTCAGCCAATCTTACAGCAGTCTTAACCAGGAGAGGTGCATCATGCATGTAGCTACTGGTTTCTGAATGGTGGAGGATCCTGCTCAAGCTCATCCGTGACTGCAGGTTAACCATCCAGTAATCTGGCTGATGTGATTCCAACAGGAAAAGCAGTAGTGTATCAGACACAGTTCCCTGGTCCTGCATCATGGTGGACAACCCTCATATATGTAGTCCCTGGGTAATTTTCCAGTATTGCTGGACTGCAAGTTGTGTCTACATAGCAAACATGCAGAATGAATTGTTGCATTCTTACAGGGTTTTGAAAAAATAAAGTCTGGATGTGTTGAAGGGATAAAGCCAATAAAACCTCTTTGCTCCTTGCTATAAACATCAGTTTTGCTGGTGTGTGGGGGGAGAAGCAAGGAGGGGGAGTAAAACTACACATCCCTTCTTTAAAAGGAAGGTAACTTTGTACCTCAGAAATAGTCCAGTAAGAACACTGTTCCCCTTACCGAATAAAGTTTCTTGTCCAGTATTAAAGGAAAGTAATCTTTCAGTAGCATTTCAGCCACCTCAAAGGGCAATTTAAAAAATAATGTAGGGGTTTGATATTTAAACAAGCTTCTCCAGCAATTACTCATTAATAGCATCCAGAGGCTCCAAGTAAGAAACAGGACCCATCATCCCAAGCAACTTATAGTAGCAATATGAGGCAGAGGATTTGAAGGGAAGGAAAATGCTGGGGGCAGGGAGAGGGGAAAGGGTTAAAAACCACAAGTAAGATCGCTAAGTATATCCAACATCTAAAAACTGGAATAAAAGCCAATGCCATGCACCAAAGCCCCCTGGAAATACAAACTGTTAAAGAGTCATTACTTCCTTGTTTGCCCAACCCGATCAGAGCCAGCAGTTTTCCTGCAGCCTGCGCTTTAGGGAGCTCCAGCCTTCAGCTACCCCTTCAGCAGCCTTGTGCCCTTGAGTACTCAGGTGTGCCCAGCAATGACAGCTGACAGGTACAGGCTCATTTGCCCCAGGGCTGCCTGGCATGTGAGCTCAGAAGGGCTCTGTGAGCTGGAAGAGAAAACTTCCACGAAAAGAAAGAAACTCTCACTATTTTGCCTAGAAAAGCCTCTTCTAGCCCTCGTCCAGAGAGTTGAGCTGCGTTGTTTGTAAGGTGCATTATTCACGCTCGTGCTGCAGTCCGTACTCCTCCTTGGGGCAGAGGAATGCCACGCTGCAACGAGCTCGCTTGCTCCCAGGTTCATGTGGAAGCATTCCAAGCTACTCAGCTTCTGACAGCTCTCCAACTGCTCTTCCACGCTGTATTGCTTTACGTTACATTGCTTTCCCTGCCAGGAGGCACTGCTGTATTACAGTACAATCGTCTAGCAAAATGTAAAACTGATTTTTTCACCTCCCAAATACCGACTGTTGCCACTCCAACAAGCATAACCCTGCTCTGCATTAGACGTCCCTGCTTTTGTGCATATACAAGACATTTTAATATCTTCCCTCCTCTTCAGCTTCCCAACTTGCTGCTTCTTCCCTCCCTGCCATGCTCCCCAGTCCTTTCTGCGGAGGGCAGCCATCCTCAGCTTCCAGCCCAAGGTGTCACTACTACTCGAGTTGGAATGCCTAAGCCAGCTCATTAAGTCCATTATCAGGCAGCCCGAGTGTAGCACCACAGAAAGTAAGAAAAATTACTAAAAACATTGTAGTGACTCACAGCTTCAATAACAAGCACAGCCTTTTGTTAGGTCAGAGTTTTAACCAAGAAAGCAGGCTACAGATGCATTTTATAACGCACACATTTTTAAAGTATTAGGAGGCATTTGGCTCCTAATTCTCTTCATTTCGGTGTGCTTTACATTACTTGTGGGCTGCAACGCAAAACTAGCTCCCTGCACTGCAGTGTAGCTAGTTTCCTTTCTAGTTTTGAACTATAAAAATAGCCATATTATAAAAGGAAAGGTCTAGCTCTCTGTTCTTCAGGAGTAGCCAAAACAGGGTCAAAAAAAAAAAAGCAAAAGCGAAGAGGGGTGGGAAAAGCAGTGAAATAGAGTACAGACAGACTTTTCCCTTCTTATACCCTGTGCAGTTGTTAAATATCTCCTGATCCAGAGTTTGCATCCAGGCCACCACTTTTAATAAGAACTTATCTGTCCTTCATCAACTTTTCAATCTGTTTAGACTTCTGCTATCCATAACACCCTTTGGCAATGAGTTTCACGTGGTAACGGCTGCTTGACAGAGTGCCTCCTCTTTGCCTGCTTTGAATCAATTTAGTTAACACAAGAACCGTGAAGAATCACTCCCTACTCCCCTTCCCCACCCCGTTCATGACAGCATAAAACATCTGCAATTTCTGTAACAAGTCACCTCTTCTCTATGGCAAAGAGAGAAATCACGTTGACTGACTTGAGACCCATCTCTGATGGTCTTCTCTGGACCTTCTCTAGCCTTCCACTACCTTCGAGAGGTGATAATCAGAACTGCATAGTGTTTAAGATAGTGGCACACCATGGATGTACATGGCAGTATACTGATGGTTTCCGTTTGGTTTACCAGCTTGGGTAAACATCCCAAAACATTCCTGATTCTTCAGGGAGTGCAGCATCTCCTCCCAGCTGGCCATTAGACTCTCTGCAAGAACTTTCAGGGCACTCACTTCAGATAGTGCTCTTAAGTAGTCTGCTGAGGTGGCAGGTGAAATTTTTCATCTCCCAACAACTGCTGCCACAGATCTCTCTTTTTTTTTTTTTTAACCCAATTCAAGCTGGTCAAACTCACAGCTTTCAAATCCCTGCCATTCGCTCCCCTCAAAGTCTTCTCAAAAGCATGGCAGTTTGCAGCCACTCAAAGCTCACAGCTCCTTTCTTTCACACACTGAGAAATCCCACAAGCCAGAGAAGCAGAAAGTACATAATTCTCCCCCAAAAGCATAGGGAAGCATTGTTGCATTAAAATCTATACTGACCAACCAAGGAAGCTTTCGTAAGCTTATCCCAGCAAATATCCCAGTCTTAATAAATTACCCAGGCATCCCCATACACCTGAAGGATTGGTCAGGCTTGGCACTGTGATGCACATTTCAGTACCCTGCCTCATGAGCCCCTGCTAATCCCAAGAGACCCACCTCACCAAATACAGCTGCTCCACAGAATTGCTTGGTTTATCTCCCTTCTCTTAGCTGAACTACCATGGTTCCAAAAGCCCTTAAAATTAATGATAGCTATGCTTGCAGATTAAAATCCATCTACCTGTGTAGTGCTACGTGCATCGCTTGTTCTTAACAGCGCTGTCAGTCACAGTGCTCAGCTGCAGCTTCTCTATGCTTCTTAGTAGCAGCTCAAATACTGCCAAATTAGCGAATGCTGGGAGAAACATCAGAGCAGTTTTTTTGACCCCAATTTCAGAATTTCTGGGAGGCAGTTATAACACACCATGAGAAAGATAACACAAAACAAAGTTATGAGCTGAAACACTGCATCTCTGCGTACCTGACCAGAAAACTAAGCAGGTAATTTGAGCAAACACAGACTCCTGTGAACATGCAGTTAACAAAAGTAGCTCAAAGACAGCTTAACAAAATAACAGCACAGACACATTTTACTTCCATAGTTACAAACCTCTGAATTTGAATGAGCCAACTATAGAAATAACAAACTTTGTACATCAACAAAACTCTACTACTACCCACAAGCATAAGACAGCACGCAAAAGCTAGGCAAATAATGTAAGCCAGTTCAGCATATTGAAATCTAAACCTTCCTTCTGGATATCTCATTTTCTGAACATTTTGTGTACAGTGCCTGCAAAAATAACAGTCGGTGTGTTAAGTGCTAGAAAGAAAAGTCCCTTTTCTTCTGTTTCCTAAGGAAACTAATGTGGGATAGAACATCACTTTTACTCAATAGGATGAGAAATTCCACCAAATCCCTAGCTGGAGCTCTGACGTGAAAGCAATTCGGAAAGTCAGCCAGAGACCTGCCCACACCCATCACCACGGCTTTCCAAGACTGGAATGAGAAAAAGTTGTATTTAAGTTTTGCACTCAGCCTCAAATGTTAGTCACCTCGATTTTCTCTTGAAATGTACACAAAATATATATACACACACCCCACCCCCCTGCATATTTATACACACACACATGTAAATCATGTCTGGTATTTCTTCTGAAATCCCTACTCTGACTGTTCGTGAAGTGCCGAATCTAACAGATGGCTTCCCCAGTTAATTTACCCCCTGTATTATAAAATACTGTCATGCAACGAGGAATCAGAACCAGCTAGGAGCTTGAATACTGAAAACACAACAGTCTGCTCACAATGACCAGAAAAGTTATCATTGTAAAGCAGTTTACAAAAAGTGTCTTAAACGCTATTACAAGAAAGTGGCAGTCTGTTCAGAGCTACACCAGGCAGGAAAAAGGAGTTTGAGTCGCAGGACTAGTTACTTGCTGCTGTCCGGGAAGGCGTGCACAAACGGCTGAGGAAGCAGTTAGAGTCCCCTGCATCACACTAGACAGGCCTGGAGCTGCAAAAAGTCTGCATGTACTGTTTGCTCACATCCCCTTTCTTTGGTAACCAGTTGAGAACATGTTACTTAGCTTTAGCATGAGCCAAGAAAATGCATTTCTTCTTAGCCTAAAAACATCTGGTTTCAGAGAAGATTTAGCCGAGAAGAACGAGTATGCCCTCCTTGAGATAGATGTTCTGGGCTCCTGTGGGCATAAGTCTCCTAGCAGGACTTGACTATTGGTAACGTTATTGCAGAAAATGCATTTAAGCTCAGTTCTGTTAATACGGTCCTCTCCGAGTTGAGACTAGAGGATCTCAGTTCACCTGGTATCTTCCACATTTATCCTGCCGTTGTTCCAGAAGCAGAACTATTACTGGTGAGGCAAAGTTACCTGCAGTAAGGGAATGGGCTCTTCTTCTAAGCCCCAGAAAGGGGACAACGGGTGAATTTACTTTGCAATTTGAGAAGAGTACTTCTTATCATCTAGGACATTTGCAGAAAACAGCTTCCTCGGCTCTTGGTTTAATGAATAAAGGAATCAAATCTTTCAATGCATATAGCAAATAACCACAAAGATTCGCCATCTGAAACAGCTATACATGGCGCTCTCTCCATACCCTGCATCTAAAAGTAAACATTCCTCAAGTGATCATCTAGGAGAGCTGGAAGTGGGCAGAGCTCAATGCCTAGCCGAGTTGACTCTTCAAGGAAATATTTGAACACCACAATGCTGAAAGCCTTGGAGATACTTTGCAGTGGCCTCACTATGTTCAGTTTTTCCTCAAACAAATGTTCTTAAGATTTTCTAGCAAGTTGGTAACTTTCCTGCTGTATCAAATTTCTTGATACCTACTTGGGAGAAAATTTAGTTGATACATTAACATTTGCATGGCACTTTTTTTGTGGTGTGAAAAAAGTCGAGTGAAGAGGTGAAGAAATTTGCCCCAAAGTCAAAATGGCAGCTGCAGAGATGAAGGGGGATCCCCATCCTCACTCCCTTAACTCCTTGCCATTTTGCAACTAAGGAAAAGCGTAGCCAACAGGCAGTTAGATGAAAGACAAACCTGCACACCAATTGGCCTTCAACCGCTTGAGCTAAAGCTGCTTCTTACAGTCAGTAGCAGAATCACATCAATCTCCTCTCAGGGGCAAGCCCCAAGAGCCGCCTAGCAGGCGTACACCGGTGATACACTATACCCCATGATCTATCCCTGGGTTAGGCAGAAAGCAGTATCCAAGGTACCTATCATGGCAACATCTAAATGCGAGTATCAGAGCACCTTACAGACAAAAAGGTCTTTCCCCCAGGCTGTTTAAAATTTGCATGTTCGTGTGTAGCACTGAAGATAGCAGCAATGGTGATTCATTAAGATAATGATTTAAGTAGGAGGCTTAGGAAAGTCAGGGTGGATTAACATCCAAAGGGCTGCAGTGGGAGCTTCTCCACTCCAGGCTGCCACCTTCCCTTTTAAGGGAAGGGATGAATTCCAAAAGTCAGGAGAACTATGAATTAACAGCAATTATATCACAACTACAACGCATTAAAGCAAAAGAGCACCATCTCTACCCCAGCCCATCCTCCTTGGCAAGGTCAAGCACAAAATTGTATACTGCAGGAAAATTTTGATGGCATTATAAATTACTAGCTTTTCCTTTATTTGATTAATTTGTTAGTATAGGTTCTCCTCAGAACAAAAGAGAAAGGTTGTGCAAATCTCTTTTAAACTAATTTTCTCTCCACCTTAAAAACAATGCAAGTTTTCCTCCAACCAATTGTCTTTCCCCACTATTGAATAATTAGATGGGTTTGATAAATTGATTGCTCCCACATAATAATGTAAATCTACACATCGGAAAAAAGCACAGAAGTCCTTTCCGCACCCCAACATTTAATCAAATTGTAACCGGTTACAAGTTGAAACATGCATTCTGTCCGTAACACGAGGTTAATGCTCAGACAGTAATAAGCAGCTCATACTTCATCCCTGCTAAGAGAGAGGCCTTTGTACAGTGATTTTGATATAATACTTTCAGTTGCCTTCTGGAGAGATGCAACAGGCAACCAAATCTGCTGTTCTTCTGCTCACTCATGATAGATGCAATAGGGCATCCCGGTGTATATTGCCCCACTCACCGCTAGCTGTGCTTGGTCTGAACGTCTTCTAGGCACTCTATCCCATGCTGATTCAGTACAGAATAGCTTCCTAGAATGCAATTATAGAAAGAGTAAGGGTTTGTCTTAAAAAGGGATTATTCCAGAACAGCTATTCCTTATTAACTATTCCCAATCACCTCTTCGTTAGGATGATGAAGTTAATTGGGAATAGCTCTTTGGCTCAGATTTATAACTTACCTTGGTCTAATCAATTACCCTGTTTAGGTGAGCCCTTTCCACAGCACCATACAGTCATAGCAATGGCTTCACCAATAAAAATAGACTCATAGTTGCAATGAAAGTAGAGCTGCTGTGTGGACACATCTCAGCTGAGTTTGTTGTAAGTTGGGCACGTAACAGGATCAAGAAATATGTAAAAAACCCAGTTGTTCCTATTATGTTAGATGTCATCAGCACTGCATGTAACATTTTGTACTTTACAAGTCTCTGGATCTGCTTTGTTCAAACTGTTTATTCCTTAGATATATGGAGACCTTAAGAGCAGGGAAATTTTTAGTTCTGTAGCTTCTTTGTTTAAGTTCTTAGCTTGCAAGATTTCTCATCCAAAAAGGGCTGAGAAAGTACCTGGCACATCTTGGATGCTTATTGAATACATTAAATAAATCAAACGTTTTATGATAAAATTCCACTCCCCCACACCAAACAGATGTAGGTGCAAGTCAGAGAGGCTTGAAAAATTGCACTAAAATTGATTTTGCTCCAGTTTTCCCCAAAGGAAAAAATTTGTGTGTGGGTTGAGACAAAAACATGGAAAATTTCAGCTATCATGAACAACTGAAAAGAGAAATGGAGGAAAGACAGAAGCCAAAATTGAACTTCACATTCAAAGTGCATAATTTATATTCTCTACAGTATATACAGTTCTCTGTATTACAGGCATTCCTGGACTTACATGTGAAGCAAAAGTCTTTTCCCTGGGCTCATCACACTTCAGATAGCTTAATGATGGAGTCTCCTAGCCTACTCGGGAAATCACAGACCACAGAGAATGTTCTTTGGTTAATTTCTGATTCTGAGAAGCTAGAAAAGACAGAGGATAGCTAGGATAGCCGAGGATGTCTGTCACAAAACTGGGGGGGAGAGTTACTTATGGAGACTGGTCAAGTCCTGCAGCACAAAAATTTGAGAAAAATCTTGAACACCTACAACTTAATATATATATAAAGCCATCTCATGTTGCATGTGTTACAGGAAGGGAACAAAACCAAAATATACACTGTCAAGGTTGCTTCTAGGCTGTTAGGAGTATGACTTGATGTGGTATACCTGACCGTCAAACATCACCATCTGCATGATTTTCCATGCCTGAGGTCTGTGCCCAGGCACTCGGGTTGTGGTGAGTGGCACAGGGCAGAACGTTTCAGTGGACATAGTTCAGTCATTTCCAAGGACAATACTGGCATTTCAAAGGACCTCTCCAAAAAAGCGCAGAACTCAGTATTTCAGGGCAGCATTCAACTGCCAGACCCGCAAGACCATTTCTTGTGTCCCTGCAACTCCTTATTCATACCACACCTCCCACATTCACACTGACAAGGCTGGTCCATCCCGTACATGGAGTGAATTGGGGATCCTGTGTCAAAAAACAGCAGAGGATCCAGCCTGCCATTACTTGGTCGCAGTATCAGTGTAACTGTCAGTGTCCCTTTACACGTAGGCAATGTTAGTCAATGTATGTAATATTTTATAAGCAACTTTTATGGGTTCTTTTCCCCATAGGAGAGAAAGTTAAGAGAGACATGGTAGAAAGGGGAAAGGGCAATTATAAATCTATGCAAGTCAAATCAGGGAGGAAAAAAAAAAAAAAGAAACTGAAACCACTTCCAGTTTCCCTCTCCAGCAAATTCCACACTCCCATGGTCTCTGGCACCACTTCACAGTAATAACCCCAAAAGATGTTCACCTGCTCCCACAGCACTAAGAAACAAACAGTGAAACAGGAACAAAGAAGCTCCCACCTCAGATGACCAACGTAATCCCCTGACAGCACATCACAAAGGGAAAACCTTATCATTAAAGCAGAAGAAAAACAAACACATGCACACACACACACAGCTCTACTGCTGTGCGCTATGAGCATCCTCCCCATTTTCTATATGCATTTAATATCAGGAGATTTATATTCAGGCCAAAAGCTCACCCTGGCAGGAGAGGAAAGTACTTTGGAGAAGAGAGGGGAAGGGAAAAAAAAAAAGCCTACAGTTTTTTGGCTTGAGATCAGCAGGCTGGATGCATTCTGTGGAACTAGGCCAAAGTGTTAGTTATTATATTCAAGAGAACATCTGAATCCCAGCTCAAGGGAGCCGAGTTTGCGGCTCTCATTTATGCTGTATATCAATTGAATATCAAACCACATTTTCCGCCTTCTGAATAATAAAGCTTAATAGTTTGGGACTCCCATATGGTCTATTGTTAAAATATTTCCAAACACTGGCTGCTGTTTTATTTCTGAAGATTTCTTTCCTCTTCAAGCTTTACTTGTTTAAAAGATGTTTGTAGAGAAAGCTAAATATATTCATCTTTTAAATATTTCTAGAGTTTTAAGAAGGACTGAAAAGTGAGAGGATAAGGAAAAGCAAATACATTTTGAAATTGCCTTTTTTTTTTTAATGTCACATGCAAATGTTTGTTCCAGGCAGAAGCAGCTGGTGCCACCAGGCTCTGCTGTTCAGAACAGGGGGTGCAGAAGCTTTCAGAAACCATGAGCTGCTCTAACAAAGGAGGACCACACAGACTCAAACCATTCACAAAAGGACCCAGGCCGATTATTTGACTATTACTTACAAGGAAGTTTGGCCAGTAACGTGGGCAATAAATACTGGAGAAACCTGTTCTGTGCATAACCCGGGTTTGTCTTTTCACAAGTCCTGCTCTCTAATTAGCTACTCATTCCTGGAGGGCATTGCTGATGGATGGAGTGTATCAATTTGGTATATTTAAAAAAAAAAAGTTAAGAAACTTGTTAAATAATAAAAGCATCAGCATAATAAACACTCTGCAGTGTGTTAGGAACAGTCACTAGGGCTCCTTCCTAGTCACACCAGAAAAGAGTATTCTCGTTCTTCCTACTTTGCAGAAAAATACTTAGTGGCAGAGATTCTCTGACTTGCAAGGGCTGCAGCGCCCTGCTCAGAGCCTGGATGGGAACCAAGAAATGCTCGTCTTTGGGTCCTGCATTCACCCCGGTTTGATTAGCACAGGACTCAACTGCTCAGGGAGCAGAAGGGAAACCACGCAGCACTGCGTAGTTGTGCACTGGTGTAAACTTCCAGCTCCACCTCACCCAGCTCTTGCCCTCTCTATGAAGTGCTTCAAGCTCGCTCTGAGAGCAGCTCTCAGTGTGGCACCAGCTTGCCTGTCTGCCAGTCACTCAGCAAAGCAGAAGGTGCTGAGCTAGGCACGGCCAAGAGCATAACACAGCACAAAAACATAGTTCCTACGGCCTGGGGAGCCAAGTAGAAATTTCTGCTCTCTCCTCCTTTCTCCTCTGTTAGCCCTCACTGAAGCTTCTCGTTCCTGTCTCCTAGTTCTCTCCTTCTGCCTGTCTGTTCCCCTCCCGTCCATCACCTATCTGCCCCACCATCACCTGCTCAGCTCCAGCGTACAGGTCTTCAGTCAGCTGTCCTAACCGTGAAACTGGTTATCATACTCATCAACTGCTTCCTCCCTAGGAAGGAAGAAATTCCAGTATTTCAACATTTGCTCTCATCCCAATTCAGGGAGAAAAAAATGAAATTAGAGATTCTTGTGGAATAGAAGTTCACAAGTTTTTAAAAAAAGAAAAGAGAGAGAGAAAGAAACCTATTTGTGAACACCACTGTATTTTGTGTCATTTGAAATGGAATATTTTTACATTACTGAAACCGAAGTTGGTTCATTTTGGTTTGGTGACCTGACCCGAGAAATTTTGTTCTGAGTCAGTACACTACTGAAGTGCTTTTATTCCCACAATGTTGCATTGCCTCAGACACCGCAGTTTGGCAGCCTGATAACCCTGGTCTGACTTCTGGGTCAGGCTCCCTGGCTGGAAGGCAGTTCCCATAGCACACACCAGGGTGTCCTGTGGCACAGCATGGTCTCCAGGAGAGCTGTAATGCCATATGGGACGGCCAAGGCCCTTGGAGTCCAGCAGAAGGGGATGGGTACATCAGACAACAGCTCTGTGAGCAGCCAAGGACTACCTGGAATCCAACAGTGTTTTGAACCAATTCAGAGTGAAGCTTAGACCACTTAAAGAAAAGCAAAGCAAAGAGGTATTCCCATTCAGGTAGTATAGACAGGTCAACGTAATATTTCCAGTAAAAAGCTAGTTTATTAATTTTACAGGTGATCAGAAATCTAGAATTGGGCTTTTGTAGAAAAAAAAAGTGTTTCTATTTTAAAGAAACTCTATTTTTTGCTGTAAAAGCCACTCCAAAGAAAAACTTAAATCAGTCTCCTACTGACCACAGCAGCATTCTTACAAACTCTTAAAAATAATACAGTGAACAAAGCTCACTCTTACAGAAATTTCCCTGGCAGGGAACTTAAATCATAGCAATATCAGCACCCCTCTGCCTCCTACACAGCTCCTGTTGTGACCCAAGGACTATAGGATTGAGTTCATCAACCGAGTGTAACGACTAGTTTAGAGAGAGTCTGACAAGTATTGAACTAGAGGTTTTGCAACAGATGTCTGAACGGTTGATCCCTTGCTGCTTCTAGCTGAGGCGTGGACACAGCTTTTATGATACCTGGGTAGAAACGAGTGCTGGTGGAGCTGCTGAAGGTGCAGAGTTCTATCCCAAATATTAGGGGTGCCACCAACTCATGTTCAACAAACAGCTCTTAAAACAAGTGGAGAGGACTCAGTGGGAGCATTAGTATGTATTCACAGAAAGCTGTTCCTGTGGACTCTATGATGCTTCTCTTGTAACGTGTGTTCTTACCCCTAGGTCTGTATATCTGAGAGAAGGTAGAGTGCATGTGCATGTATGGTTTTGATTTACTTCAGAAAAAAAGAACAAGGAGAGAAACTTGCCTGTAGTTTCAGTGTTGGAAACTGCAGTAAACCTCTCTTTTTAAACCCCATAACCTTGTGACTGTTTTATAGTTATAGGGAATCATAACCAGAGAAAGATTTAGACTAACAGTGATCTGCCCTCAAAGACATTAATCTGTCACATCTAATAGAAGGGGAATAAGGAGACGAACCTTTCCTCTAAGTAATTCAAACAGATGGCGTATGGCTTTGGTGGGAACTTACTGTAAGTTGCCCCTGTAACAAGGGTAAATTTGCCAATGCTGCACACCCAAAGACACTGTTTACGAGACAGTGTGAAAAATCTCTCTGCATGATTTCCTTGTGTTTTAAAATCTTAATTCTCTATGATCATATCTCACCGCTTTTGTGGTTGACACATCCAACCAGCTTTCCACCCACTTTTTCACCCCCTTTATGCCAGTTAGATTGAGTCTTTCTTTTGTTCATGTTTTTTTTTCCTCTTCTTAAAGTAATTCTTCACTTTTGAGGGATCAGCAAGAAGATAATCAAATGCATCATGCCAGCATGTTAAAGCACAGTTTTCTATCAGTATTTCAAATACAGCTTTGTTTGTCTGGGCTTCTAGTAGCTTCTTTCGTACCCCATAAAGCACATGAAAGTCTTGAGGTTAGTTTCTCTTTTCTTTCCTTCTCCATGCCTTATATGGGAAATAAATGGTTTATTTTCTCTTTCTCTCCTCTTCCCCCAAACCTCAATCCCCAACTTCTGTTTTCTTGTTTTATCACATGAGTTCCCTCCCTCCTTCTTTTATCCACTGTGTTTCTCCAGACTCACTGCAAAAAGCATTTCTGGATTGCCTTGCTCTGGGTTCCTTCCTCTCCTCCAGAGAAGCAACAAATGGCTCCTGGGACACTTTGCTCCATTTCCTCTCTTGGAAGAAAGCCAAAGCTTACTCAACTCTCTTTTCCTCAGGTCTGCCACTCAGCCCACTAACCTATCCCCATTTTCCACCCACACTGAACAAGCCGTAAGGTTTCCAAACTTGTCTGAAGAGCTTAATCCTAAATTCAGCTTGTTTTCCTATAAGAGACCAGGCATGAAACCAATACCAAAGCTTAAGAGTTCTCATGATATCTCAAAGCAGGTGAAGACCATTATTGTCAAATTCCTAGCATGCAACAAGGCTGATAAGGAGCACTGAAAGATACGGGGCAGCAAGAGACCAAATTCACATGCAGTGGCAGTCCAGGAGAGTATACTGAATTCAGAAGGAGCAGTAAACTTGGACACTGGTTTTCCAGACCAGTGAGGGAGGATTGGTATTAGAGGACCTGAGGGTAATCCCCAGATTACCCTTCAACATGCTCACAGGGAGCAAGTGTCACTTTGCGTGGTGAGGCATGCCAGCCAGGGAGCATGCTTTATGTTTCATCTTAATGAGTATTAGCATGGAGCCCAACTTCCTTCCTCTCCCTATTTTTGATACAATTAAGGACTAGAATGAGCATTTCATTTCACTCAACAGCAACAGCCCACAGCACTGCAGAATAACAGGAAAGGAAGAGAATGAAGAAAAAAAAATAAATCCAGGTGGTAGACACTTACTGCTCTGGCCACTGCACGAAATGAAGGCTCGAGTGCACATTTTTGCCTGATTGCATAGCTGTCTCTGCTACCCATCTAATCTGCTTAGAAAACTGGTTTTGAAGGATATGGTTCAGACATACCACTCACATGGGGGGGGTGATGGGGGGGGAAAGTGCTGCAGCTGCAAAAGATAAAATAGAGACAACTAATTTTCTCAGAGGTTGCAACACCGCCTCTCCCCCTCCTCCACATGCAGTCACTGCGCTGGCAGGATAAGCTGGAGATTCTCCAGCGTAGGCAAGAAGGCACAATAAGGTGTGCAGGCCCTTCTCCACCCCGATACCCGCAGCCCTTGGGGGTACCACAGAAGCGAAGGCTGACAGCCCAGCCGCCCAAAGGGAGGCGGTGACAGTCCCCCGCCTGCTCGTTTCAACTGCCTCACCACTTCTCAGAGGGGGATGTGCGACACGCGCGTTGCTAGCGGCTATGCCAAGACAATAATGAGCGTAAGGGAGTTGCAGACTCCTGTTGTACCAATTGGTGGCTGGGTTCTGAACTCTCATTGTGTGATCCGATTTCTCCTGTCATCCAAGCCATTTTGCAAACTCCAAGCATACGTTCATTTAAGCCATGTGTCCTGAAATCTAAACAGCTGAAGGGGACGGGAGGGGTAGGGAGAGAGGAGAACCACTGGATTTCTGGTGACAGTGTCTAAAATACACATTTGCACAATGAACTCTCACTTTAGATAGTCACTTAGCAAAACAACTACAGCTGCTGACAGGCAAGAGGTAGTTTCAAGTGACCATCAGACATAAAATAGGCCAAATAAATTACTGCAGTCTAAAAGGAGTGGGCGTGTGTGCTCCCACAAATGTAACAGAGATAACAAATGGATTACCAATGGGTGACCCAATGTTAAGATTAGCAGACCCAGTTCTCATTTCAGTTACACCGTAGCAATGACATTACCTAGGATCTAGCAGAAGCGAAACTGAAATCAGAGTCCGACCCAGGATGTCAGGGAGGCAGCTGCTTTAGTTCTTTAATGCCTAGAATTTCAACCCAGTTTGCTTTGTTTCAGGAGCCTAAGCTGTCTTTGGCAGAAGGGCTAGCAGCTTTCGCCAGCTGCCACGTGATCTGCAAGGACATTTTCTAAGTGGAATTGGGGTTTGTTGGTTTGTTTTTTTTTTTTTGAGGTGGGGATGGGAGAGAGGAGGTGGGCATTGTTTGTGATGAAGGCAGACAGAAGCACATTGGCATTTTTTGTCCGCTTCCTCAAAGGTAGATTTTCTTTTATTTCTGTTCCCTGCCCACATATACACTCACCCTCTCCTCTGTGCTCTCCTACACGTAGACCCATCTGTTCTTTGAAAGTATCAAGAATGCCAGCTCTGGTCTTCAAGGAGACATTGTGTGAGTGCTTACTCCCTGACTGAAGTAAAATATAAGGGTTTTTTACATGTATATCAATAATTTTTAAGCTTTCCAAATATTAATTGCTTATGGAAATTAAACATCTGCTAACAATAAACTCCCCATACAAATGAGAAGATAGTTTCAGTGTGACTAAAATGCTTTCCCTTGCTAATTGCTAAGAATACCATTTTCGTGTCTTTTACAATGGAATTCTCACAAGTTCTCCAAATATCAAAATATTTCAGGTGTTTCTCTTTCATGACAGAAAGGAAAATGTC
Organism: Phaethon aethereus; assembly: GCF_964289735.1. Taxonomy (NCBI): domain Eukaryota; kingdom Metazoa; phylum Chordata; class Aves; order Phaethontiformes; family Phaethontidae; genus Phaethon; species Phaethon aethereus. Next base: position 10,028,800 of record NC_138593.1, on the reverse strand, counting down.
CAATTCCCAACTCCAACTCAACTTTCAGGGTCATGCAAAACTAAGTGAGAAACTGGCAATTATGACTAGCCACGACAAGTCCTCAGGGCAGAGACCGACGACATGGGTTGCAGAGTCCCCCTGCACACCTTCTCTCCCCCATCGCCCACAGTCCCCCATGAGTCTGCCAAATTTTCACAAGTATTATACTACAGATTACATCTGACTGTGGCAACTAGGTACTGCAAGTGCAAAGAGGAGCTGAAATGCTGCTAATGTGAGAATGCTTAGAATAGCTGATGCCAGGGGGAGGAAAAGGGGCCACCAACTGAATTTGCATCGCACAAAGAAGTCAGTCAGTTGGGTAAAAGCCCCCGTATGGCTGCTTGGGAATGTAGAGCTAAAAGGGCTTTCACTGCTTGGATAACTGCAGATCTCCTTCAGCTTCTCATCTCACTCTGTGCAACTTTCATGCACAAACACAAAAACTCCAAAACACCACAGTATTTTATTATACAGGAAAAACAACTAGTCCTTTGCATGAGTATGTTTTCTGCATTCAAGAATTTCAAAGCAAGTAGCTACAGTACTTGCCCTCTATCCACTTAAGGGATGAAAGGCCAGGCCTAGCTCGCTCAAGGTCAAATAGCAAGTTCAGCTGCAAAAGATGACTAGGACTCAGTTACATCCAAATCTCATTCAACCATTCTACCCATTAGATTGAAGAGACGTTAAACACCCTGATGGCATCAAGAATGACTAATGCCCTCCCAAGTTGGCCTGTGATAGAGAACTGGGAACTTGCACATCTCCTTCCTCTGCCTCCCACTCCTCTATTCCCACCCCAATATTCTTCCAAAGCCCATGTGATGAGATTTTCCTAATCAGCAATTAAATAGTTAATGCTTACATTACAGCAGATGGAACAGGAGTTGCTGCAGGGAAGGTATGCAGAGGTAAGGAGAAGAAAAGAGACAGCAAGGAGGAAAAAGCAGGCAGAGAAACAATCCTGAAGGAAAGCAGTTTTCACACTAAAAGGAGTGATTAGTTGACTAGACAATGTAACCCTTAAGACTTTGTCTAGACTAGGATAAAATGCTGTATTGTTGAAGGTGTTTGAGAGGCATAGTGTAGGTAAGGCTCACGGCCTTTGAGCATGTAGTAGCCAGGGTAGAGACTAATTAGGACATGTTCGCTAACATGTCTTAATGTTCCACTTTTAAATCCTTGCCCCAGAACTCAAGGCATGCAAAGCGAAGTCGCTGATGTTGTCCTAATGATCATAAAAGCAAAGCTACGACACAGTGCAAAGAAATCAGAATGTCGAGGAATTGCTGAAGTCTCACATCCAGCATTTTCCATAGGCTCGTTGAATGCCTATGAACATTTGCATCTTAAAACATTCACCAGCATTTTACTGGACAACCTGCTATGACATTTTTCCTCTAAAAACCTAATCAAAGCTCCAAATGCCAATAGGAAGAGAGACCACAGGCTAACAGCCTACACTCTTGTGAAACTTCTCCTTTTGCTCCAGTGTTTGCTCAAGCAGATTTGGGAAGGAGGGGGTGGGGGGAAAAGAGACAACTAAGAAAAGTGTGCCCAGGGCCTTAGCAACACCATCATTTTGATAATCCATTACCAGATTTGTAATTAAAATCAAGTCCCACCTCACTAGGGCAGCCAGATGCATCCACAGAGAACTTGTTCAGAGGGTTGTTACAATAAATACCAGGAGAATTACAAATGTTGTAGCTTCTTCTTAACCCTTCCAGCAGTATTTCAGGAACCGCCTGTCAGTTTGAAAGAGTGATCGTTTTTTTCTCTCAGCTTGTTGCAGGCTCTAGGTGTGCCCCTAACCAAATAGGCTTACCACTTAAAAGCTTAATTGCACCTGTGGCTTAAACCTTATCCCAGACAGCACTCAGGAGCATTTGGATTTGGGCGTTTCAGGTGTGGGACTGGGGCCTGCGCTCTCAAACAGAGCCAGGCAAGTGAGAATAGGAGCCCCTGCTAAAAGCAGACTCTGTATGCCAGGGAGCAAGGGATGGGGATGAAAGAAGTTCTTTTGCCATTCTGATCACATTTATCTGTATTTACATTTCTACAGTTGGGTCTGAGTAATGTCCACCTCCTTGTCTGTGACTGAGGGCAGGTTTCACAGTCTCAGATTTCTTTTCCACAACAAAAAGATCAAAGTTTGAGCCACTTGTGCAACTTAGGTGTTTACAGTGAACTGGTCTAATCGCATGGCAAGCCCTCCTTCCCGTTATTGGTCTCACACTGAGCCAAGCTCCTTCATTCCACATGCAGCAGGAAGGACCAAGAGGAGAGAGCCCACATCTGGCGTGGATTATAACCCACCATCCCTTCTGTCTACTCTTGCACGGGAACTAAAATAAAGCATGCTAGGGAAGGGTTTAACGCGTTCAAGTAAAGATTTATTCAGGGTCTTTTCGGCAGGGCTGACAAGCCGTTTCCAGGTTGTATTTTTAAAGAGGCTTTCTAAAAAGCAAGCAAACGCTGTGTGAAGAACCACAATGAAAAAGCAGGTTCCCTTCACTCACCTTCTCTGCGTTGCTTAGGTAGTAGTCTCATAGTGCACCTTATTGCCAAAGGAAACCTGTGCTGCCTTTTCGAAATTACTGGTGAAGGAAAGATAAAGAAATATGGCGTAATAGGAGTCCGTGCCTGCAAGCTTCCATGTTCCTAATCTCATTGTGTCTCATGCAAGGACAAACAAACTTCCTGGGTCTCAGTTTTGTAAGCTATGAAATGGAGCTAAATTTCAGGCGTTTGTGGAATTGTTTTAATTAATAATTGCAAAGCGCACATCTTCAGATGGAAGGTATCATCTAAATATTAATGAGCTCTGACTACTGGCAGTATGCATGTCTCTTAGGAATCGTAAGCACCATAGATGGATCAAAGAGGGCATGTAGCTCTAAGAGACAGAGTGGTGGGAGTTGGCTCTGTGTTTAACTATATTTTAAAGTAGATCCTCGAGACTTGTTGTGGATATTCCCTATCAAGTTACAGCAGCTTTCAATTAAAATTACATTTTATCCTTAGGCAAAATTCCAGTGTACCTTTTAATATTAGCCGGACACTTTTTCACTCATGTAGTCTTTCTTCTACATACATGCATTACTAGATCTTTGTAAATAGGGGTCAAACCAATTGGGAAATAGGGATTTTCACTTCATTCTCATCTAAGTAAGTACCCCTTACCTAGCTACATTGCCGAAAAACATCCTGCTCTACAGGAGATGCCGTGACAAGAAGTGGGATGAGGACGTGGCAGCTGTTTTCTTCGCCATTTCATAGATCAGTCTGGCAACACTTCAGACACGGAGCCGTCCTTTGAATTAATATGGCAGAAAACGCTGCATGGTAAAGATGCTGCTCCTCTTTTCCTGAGCGGTCGTCTCCTGAGCATGAGCAGCACAAAACACGGTTACGGACAGGCCTGAGAGGGATCCAAGCCCCCACTCAGGCGCCACGTGGGGACGTTGGTGCAGTGAGAGGGGCAGCATTCCAGCGTGGCCTCCAGAGCCGGCTGCCCTGCTGGGCCGGCACGCTGGGGAGGAGGCTCTCACAGCCTCCTCAGGAATGCAGGATGGCCGCAGGCCTCAGGAGTGTTTTCCAAAGCGGTGCTTACATTTGTTTCTCTTAGGGTCCAGCAAACCTGTGCTTTTTTGCTGTTGGGGGTGGTGGTGGGGAATGAGGAAGAGTTGCTTTGTTGGGTTTTTTTTTAAAAAACATTAGAAGACGACAGGGAGCAGGGTCCAAAGATCTTTCTTTCACTGAAGAAAATTCAGTCTCATCGGCTGCCTTCTTACCTCTCTCAAGCTGTAAGACCCCATGGCCAGTTTTCTGCCCACTTCTCGGCAGCTGGGGCTTCCTAGACACTTTGTGAGCCTGACACATGGCCAGCCAGGGGGTCTTTGGCGACTGCCTCCTTCGTGGGGGCTGCGTTGCGTTTCCTCAGCAGAGGCAGACCGATGGGCCCTGTCCTGCTCACCGCAGGCACACCTCCATAAGCTCTACTTTCTGCAGTTGCTGCTAAGGCAGCACTGTAGCTGCCTCTGGTTTTGTCTACGCTGGGGCAACTGGAGCTGACTGCTTGGTGCTGGTAGCAAGAACAAAAATCAAATGGCACAGGCACACGCGGCGTGGTTGTAATTGTGTCCCTGAGCTGCTCGGAGGGACTGCAGCAAAGAGATGGTATTAAGAATCCTTAACATTTTTATGGCAAAAAGAGGGAGAAATTTGAAAGGTGCTCAGAACAGACAACATCTTGATAGCCAGGAAAAAAAAAAAAAGCCCCAGAAATTAATTTCCTCCTGGACTACCAATAGAAGACATATATTCACAGCATATGGTAAGTGGTGGCCAAAACAATGGTCTAATAACTTGGACCAACTTAGCACTGTGTTCAGTGCTGGAAGATAAGACAGAAAACGTAACTGTGTTTTGATACTAAGTAGTATAAATCTGGCCACCGTGCTGATACTTTTTAGGCAAGGGACCATGAACCCAAACCAGAGGGATAGGACGTTAATTTCTTCCCTCGGCCACAACAGGGAATTTTACGCCTTTTTATGAATAATGTTTTTATAGCAAACCCAGGCATCAGTCCTAGCAAATATCTCTCTGTAAACTCTAGGCCAAAAGAATCACTTTGGAAAAGGTCATACCACCTCCTGTTCCCAGAATTAAGTTAATTAGCACTTGTCCCTCCCTATATAAGGTCAGGGATCCTCCCACAAAGGAGGTACACAAACAGATTGTTAAAAGATGTACATATGCCCTCCTAAGCAAACAAGCTGCTTTGTAGTATCACTAAGATTCCCTCTGGTCATCCCTATAGAAGAACTCTGAATTGGAAACAGACTGGGAGATTAGCCTAACCAATGCTTTACCAGGTATGAGGAGCACAGTACTGGTCAACAGGCATGCAGGTAGCAATCTCTCTTCATCTGGATGACTTTTATCAGGTTCAGCATCAGCCTTTCATACAAAATGGAATATCTGAACTATGGAAATTTTGTTTCATTGAATTTCAAAAATTTGCAGTGCATTTTCCCCTCTGACACACTTTGTTTCTTCTTATTCCATCCAGGCATTTGTGCTATATATATTACTGAAGTATTTCACTTCCTCTCCATATGACCAGCTACATGCATTGAGAGAAAGTAAATCCAGGTAAGACCTGCTACAGTTACATCTGGGTGCAAGTGAAGTTCAGTCAGCAATGAAGGTCAATACACTGTTCTGTATTTTCTGTCCACAAAAAAGTTACACAGTTCACTTTTACTGAAAGAAGAAAAAAATAGCCCAGCCCATGCAGTTCTTGGGCACAGAAACACTGTCACAGGTTGCCTGCCACAGCACTTACTGCTGCTTTACAACAGTAGTTTAAAAACAGAAACCCAAACCCAAGCGTTTTGTTACAGACATGTCCATCTTAATCTAACTCTAACATGGCATAAACTATGTAGGATGCTAAACCCTACTTCTAAAGCTAGGAGCCTTTCTGACAGACAGCCGTGACTGCTTGCTCTGAGCACAGCCTCAAACCTGCTAAGCAAGAAAGGAGTACACCAAGGAGGACAGGCTCCAGTTCCCCGGGCAGAACACTGCTTTGCAGGCCTGTAAAAAAGGGTCCAGAGACTATTTGTGTCAACTCCCTAAACCACAAACCACAGCTAGCCCTCCCTCTGAAGCACTTGCATGCTGCTCCTTGCAAAGCTGGAGCAAGATATTTTGGTATCCAGATCGCTGCCTTTGGGGACCCACCCATCCCTTTTGGTCTCTTTCCATTCCTTATCGCAGAGTTGCAGACCCTCTCCCTGGGCAGCAGCAGAAACTGGGGCCTATTTGCCTCCCCATTTGGCACCCTTCTGTTTCACCATCACCCTGTTCTTCTGACCCAGGGTGCAGCTTACCCACCCTCGCTGGATTCTCTGATACCAAGAGTCGGGCAATATGTAAAGAATCACATCTAAGAAACTGGCAACTCTGGCATTTGAAACAGAATGGGAATTCAGGATGCACTTGGCATTTCAGCTTTAAACTTTAAAATAAACAAGGCAAAACTGAAGTGTAGCAAAGGAATGGCTTATGGGCAGCTCAGACTTGTCCTAGACTTTCAAGCCAGTCATTTCCCATAAATACTCATAATTTTAAACATAAGAAAGGGGGCGAGGAGACAAAACAAACTGAGTCAACTGCTTACTGCCTTTCTGATTCAGAGTCCTCAGCAGATGCAAGGCAGAAAATTATTCTATGAAAAAGTTCCTTTTTATGTATCTGGGACAACCCCCAAAATTTTTACCAGAGGGGAAGAAGAGGACAAGAACTAAACTGCGAACTTGTCTGCACCCTAGCAGGAATTCACCCATTTTTCACCTCCCACAGGTATCATTAGCATGCTACTGAGAGCAGGAAAAAAAGCAGCTAAGATCAAACACAAGCTAGTAACAAAGCTCTTCCTCTTGTCATCCTGGGATGGGCCAGAATTTCTGGCTGTAGCTAGTCTTTTCCTGAAAGGCTGGGTTAGTTCAGAGTCCCTTTTAAAAGAAGTGCCACACTATGAACGTGCTACAGCTGCGACACAGAAAGTGCAGAAGGCAGGAAGTCTGACGTTCACACCAACCTCAGCCCCTTCACTCACACCTCTTTTCAAATAGCTTTAGCACATGGAGCCCACATTTTCACATTCTCGGAACTAGCTTTATCTATCACATTGCAAGTTTAAGAGAATTTTTTTAAATTGTACAAAGTCCCTCTTTCCAAATTCAAAGACTCAGTCCACTGAGATAAACTTCTAAATTGTTTTTATAAACTGTTCTCCTCTCTGATTTTTGCAATAAGTTGCTATGCTCCCTTTTAAAATAATCTATATAATTTTTTAAAAACTAAAATACAGATTGAAACACCATACCAACTGTTGTCACAGTCCAAAAATGTCCGGATTTTCAAACTTAAGTCCACCCCTGTATAAAAGGGCCACACATGTAGGTGTCAATCAGACTCGGTGGCAAAACAGAGGGACCCAGGCTGAGATTTCAGAATGGCACAGACTTTCCTGGACAGAAAGAAAGTGCCAGTCCTCACCCATCTGGAATAATTTCTGCATTTTTAAATGCATACTTTTTGGAATTTGACCTCAGGAAGCCAGGTGCTTCATTTATGCATCTTCTGCTTTGCAGTGTTTTGTGATGCAAGCAGGAAGAGAGGAAAAGAAAGAAAAATGTACTATTTACAAGGCTACACCATAATTATACCTAATATTATCATTGCAACTGTTTTTGCAGGCAACTCAAGACGTCTGTTCTGTGCCCAGAAGTTCTGCAGCTGATCCTGTGCATTTTTATTCCATTCTTTTAAAGAAACATTATCTCCATTCCCCTTCTCTCAGCACCAGGTTTAAAATAAAATAACATTCAAAGTATTTGTGGGAAATGGCAAACAAATGGGTAGTAAAGCTTGGAGATTGCTTGGCAGCAGAAAGCCACATGCAGAAACTAGCTATGGCGACTTAGTGAGGACCACAAAACACAGCATCGTCCAGCATTTGGTCACTCAGCAAAAGACTGGTGATTGAGTGGAAAGAGCCAACCCCACATGATACGCAAGGTCTCAAGTACTATTTTGAATCAGGTGAGTGAATATCTCCTGTACCTGTTCCAAACCACGTAGCAATACATGGTCTCTGTTTCTACAAAGTCTGCTGGCTGCCCTCTTCGAAGTAGCATCTATCTTGGAGAAGATCTTGTATTTTCTCTTGGTCTCTGAAAAAGGATCCCAAACAAGTGGCAGAGGCACACAGTTTTGGAAGCCCTTGCGTGTTTATCTTTACTGATAAGTCTTCACATCAGCATGTGTCTGCAGCAAAACCTTAGTCCAGTCAATGCTTTCCTTGGAACAGGCTTCCTCAGAACCGGGCAACGTGTTTAACCCCTTAGCAGCCAATCTAAAGAGGCCTTGGTGTAAAAGACTTATTTTTCCTGCTTGAAGATACATCACGTTTTCATACATCTTTAAAAAACAAGCAAGCAAATAAGCCAGCCCCACGTTGAGACAGCAGCAGTGCAGATTATATACCTACAGAGATACTATTAGGGAAATTCACCCTAAGAGAGCTCCAACTCCCCAAACAGCCTCTGGTTCCATGCAGATCAAAAGTATTGTCCACTTAAAATAAAGGGATGCAGCTATATAAATTGCAGGTTGAACACATGAAAATTCATTAAGAGGACTTGTTGGAATTATTCTGTCTAATTGATTGGAGACTGTCAGCAGGAGCTATCTGGATTCCTAGAATCAGAGAATCAACTGTAATTCCAAGACATCTGATCCTTTTCTAGTAGGTTGACTAAACCTGCTCATGCAGCTTTGTTAATACTTGGATTCTCAGTTCACGCACACACATGCATGCCAAGGGCAAATATCCAGAAAGTCACTAGGGATCTCCCAAAGCTGACATGCCAAGAGCTTGGATAGCCTGAAAATTACAAACAAGTGGCTTTTCTCTGACAGCAGGTTCCATTTATTTCCTCCCACTTGCTCTTTCCCCATATCCTTCCTACACCCCTGAGTCAACCTTCACCAGGCGAGTTTCAGTTAAGCATGTGCTTTGCCAGAGGTGTTTTTAAATTATGTTTTTAAAAGTTTATTTATAGTACACACGCACAGTGCATGATGCTTTCAGGGCTTTTGGAGACTTCAGCGTGACTTTGCCAGGTGGAAGGAACAGGAATTCATCAACTGATCCACAGAAAACCACCTCCCCTGTGTTTGTCTGCCTCTGTACTCCAACTCAAAGTTGGAGTGAAAGAAAGTAGTTTTTGCTCAGTTATCTCCTACCCATTATTCACAACAACCAACTGAAAAATTTTAGAGGACACCAACTGAACGTCCCCAGCTGATCTTTTGGCAAAACCAGCAGCCCATGAGACAGCACAATGATTCTACGAACAATTTCCCATTAGGGCAAGAGTCAGAAAACAGCCCAATAAACAGAACTGGGTGAAACTTGCAGTCAAAGTTCACATAGGCCAGCCCTCCTTGCATCTGGCAAGCAGCAAGTTTCATTAAGCAGTGTCTGTCCTAAACGGTTATACTTGACCCATGTGACCAGTCTCTCCTTTCATAAGAAAAGTGTAACGTGACCACAAGATTATTTCCAAGCAGAGAAGCATGTATTTCCAGAAGCAAATCTCTGAGCTCAAGTTCCGACCCAAAAGATAGTTGTGCTAATGGTTTGGCTTTCCCATCTAAATGCAGCACAAGCTGGGTTTTATTGCGTAACACTTTGTTATTGTAGAGAGATCCCACATTCTGCTTCCTGCTCCGTATCTGGCCTGGGCAGCGAACGTCCGCTGGACAGGCCTTTCAAATCAAAGACTATGTTCAGGGCTGGATTTAGGATGATTGTGGCTTTCCCTGTTCTGAAGTGATGCAAGTTGCTGAAATATTGTTTCCTCAGCTGCACAGCAAATAAAAACAGAGCAAGTTACTCAGAGTAATGGCTTAGAAACCTCAATATTAGGAGGTGGCACAGAGGCGTTCTAGGGAGAGAAGAAAAGGATGTGGTAAACAATTTGCTAATACCCAGAAACTCTCTCTCTGAAAAAGCTAGCTGCACGCCAGAATGCCTCAGGACAGGGCTGAGTCCATTGCTCTTTCCACAAGAGCAGCTTTTTCTAAATAAAGAGGTCTTTACACGCAGGACTTGGAAAACTTAATTCAGATTAACTGAAGTTGTGAATTTAAAGTGAATTAGCTAAACCACATTATATCTCTGTACAGACACACTCATTCAGTGTTAAAAGGAACTTTAATTTGGTTTATCTCATTTTACTGAATTAAGAGCATCTTAATTCTGAGAGTACCCATGCAGGGATTAGTGGATTGAACAAAGGATGAAGTTTTATGCTATGTAGGAGCTGAATGTGACATGGGAGTTCACCCCACTTCCACGCTAAAGAACATTAATTTCCCCCCGCTTAAAAATAAGCTAACTAAAATTATAAATTCAATTTTTCTAATTATCCATGCCTACAAATCTCAAGCTGCATTAAAAAAACCCTACCTCTGGCTCTGCATTTGCCTTTAGTTTCAATCTACCAGAGCATATGTGTTGTTTAAGAATGAAACTATGAGAAGGAAAAAGGACATTGATATAATAAAAAATGGGAAGAGACAACAGCACATAAGAAACATTCATGGCATTATTTCACATACAGAAAAGACAGACACCAGATCCCAGCCACATCTGTGCAACAGTCTGCCTATGGACCTGGATCTAGATTTGGCCTCTACCATTCCCATGAGCTACTAATCTGACCACCTAACAGAGAAGATAGTTCTCAAGTTTTAGGTGAGATTTTTGTGCTGTTTGTAAGCAACTGGGTATGTTTTCAGCTTACCTAAGCAGTACAGACCTCTTACAGCTCTATCAAGGGCCATACAACACCACAACTCAGCTAGTCGCACAGACACAATGTTTTTTCATTGGAAGGGCTCAGCAAAAATCATTTCACAGAGGAGAAATGGCAAGTAATGGTATATTTCTAGCTGACGTTTAGAAAAGAGACTTAACCTCTCCACTTCAGTTTACCTAGGATTGCTGGGAGAGCTTGCGGCAAATCAGAACCATAGACTATAAAAGTTCAGCTAGCACAAGGGAGACTGGCCAACGGCTTGAAGTGAGAGCAGTCTGGTAACTGTGATTACTAAATAGGCTGAACCCAAAAGATCTTCCCCACAGTATACATGCTACTTTCCATGCCGCCCCTTTTTGAGTAGGAGAGGAAGGAAAAAAAGGATAAAGAATTTTTATTATAGATATTAAATAAACAACACTCTGGCTCCCATGCAATCTTCCACAAGAAGGAAAATCAACTTCTCAAGCAAGTCAAGATTGTTTAACAGGAGATAGATTAAAGCATTGCCTCAGAATGCAAGGAAATCCCAGGCTGGCTGGTTGGGAAAGAATTAGCAATACATGATTAAAAAAGCACTCTCCCCTTCCTCGTCCCCGAGGTGAACACAGGTCCTGCATAGTATTGACTTCTACATTAGCACCAGAGAATGAAGCTATCGCTTGCGGTCTTTCTCCTTTCTATCCAGCCCTCTCTCCCTCTTGCTTTCAGTTGCTGGAGGCTATTTCACACAGTTACCAGCAATGTTCCTATGTGGCAGAGCACGCTGCTCATGTGTGCAGCTTGCGATGGAAGGTTTAGCCACTGAAGAACACTGGGAGGGAGGGAACTAGATAGTAGTTCTTATCTTGACTTGCAGTAGAGGTTCAGTGGTCCCTTACTGGTGGCCTTGATTGAGCACCAACAGAGCCAACACTCCTGCTCTTGTGTTTAAAAGGGAGGAATGGGGAAGAGCTCAGATCACGCTTTACTGAACAGAGTAAAACCTGTCATTTGGTAACACTGCCTGGAACACAGTCTCTCAGGATTCTCTCCAGGAAGAGCTACTGAAAGACCAGGAACATCTGGTATATTCATCAGGCCTAGCACACAGGGAAGACACGAGACACAGCACAAAGCCGTGTACAGCGTAGAAAGACTTCCGGACACGTAGAGGTAGAAGGGACTGAGAGCAGAGCATAGCGGCGTGCAAAATGGAGCACAACACACAAAGCACACAGGCAAACACAGTTTATGCCTTTAGCATAAGAGAGAGGAGCTGCTGACAACAGGCCATTGAAAAAAGCCAGCAGACAATCAAAACCAGCAAACAAAACAAACAGGAGATGTGAATGACAGCTGCCCAGGGTGATCACTGGTCTACAGGCAACAATATCAGTGACACACTATGGGGCAATATCACACCTTGCCATCCCTGTCCCTCTAAAAGTTCGAGACTGGAGACCACTCAAACACAGTGCGCAGTGGGGCAGCCGGCCTGTGGAGTTCCTTGGCCTCCAATTCAAGAGGCAGGGAGTCAGCAAGAACGCCGTAAGTGCAAGTGCATTGTATATGATGGAGAATACCCAGCTACGCAGAACACTCATGTAAAGGCTAGAAACTCTCTCGCCTTAGGGCATAAGTCAACCACTAACTTCCTCTATGGGCAAGTTATTCCACAGTTGTTTGTTTTAGGAGTTCTTGTACCTTTCCCTCAAGCATCTGGTGTTTGCCTCTCTTGGAGAAGGGATGCCAGACTATACAGACAGATCATGGCTTCTTCTGGTATGGCAATTATTGCATTCCACCCTGGAAGGGGGAGAACACACTGGGGAAAGGGAGGAATGTTAGATGGCAAGTTCCAATAACACATGGCCCTGTTAAATAGCCTTCCCTCTCCATCTGGCCCTGCACAGTCGTGCCAGCAGCACGCCAGGAGCACACAGCGGCACAGCTTGGCCTTTTGCATTCTCCGAGTCCTGTGTTCCACTGCAGAATCTGGGAACAAAGCTGAGCAGGTCTCAGCTCTCACCCTGGAAGTCCTTATGTATGCAAGAAGCAAGATGTTCCCATGCGAGTAAATGTGTTACAAAACCAAGGGACAGCAGAGTTGTGGTCTGCAGCCCAAGTTAATACAAAATGCAATATTTGAAAAAAAAAATCTTACTAGACACAAGGGTGCCTCAACATCAGGCTAAAACAGTCGTTGTCCTATAGGATCTGTGCCTTTAGAGCTGAAAAAAAGCAAAACACATCAAAATTTACCTACAAAACCAATTCCCTGCAACCTTTGAGTAAGTCAACCCGCTTCCAGCAGAATAGTAAATACCTGCATCAGCCTATGAACCAGGGGCTTGGCACAGCATTTATACTTGAAATGGGCATGTGGCAAGGCCGCCTTCTTCCTTCTCGGGAGCCAGAAGGCTCCCAAGCTCCCCAAGACAGCTGTAATCTGGGGAAACTTAGACCTGCCTTTCTACCTAAAAATTTTTCTCTCTGTTGACTTTGGCTCTGTGACAGTATCCTTCAATTCCAGGTCTCCCAATCTGTGTGTCAGCAGAAATTGCTAGTAGGTATCTGTCCAGATTAGCTGCCCAGACACTATGTCACTTGTGACCTGCTTCATGGATACCCTTCTTGAAAGCAGCTGCTCCTGCTGCTGCGTTTATCCACTGGAGCCCTCGTGTCCTTACTGCCCATCTGCTGCAGGGGAGGCAGAGCCACACAGACAAGACACAAGTAACTGACAGGGAAGACCTTGCCACAGCAAACAATAAAAGCCAGGAAATCCAAAGCCTACACCTACCTACACCTACTTTGTGCTGGTTTTTAAAAGCAGCAGAAGAATGTGGGTAGGCAAACACAGACACAGTTGAATGTATCTAAGTTTAGACAAGCGGTATCTAAATAATGCTATTTTAGCTTATTACTGTAAAAAATACCAGAATTTATTTAATAACCTAATGTTGTTTTTGGACAGTAGAGGTCTGTATCAATGGACCAAGACACTAATTATATTATCTTATCAAATCAGTGTATAATAATAGAACTTCTCCTTGCATTGATGGAACTAGGCTTAGCTCTGCATCAGAAAATAATCCCTGAGAGACAGAGAATGAGATAGTATTTAGCAGGAACTCCTTGTGACTGGGTACATAGTAATTATTTTCTTTCCTTTTCAAAATACTACCAAGTATTATCTTTAAGGTATCTCATGACAAGAAATTTCCTCTGATAATCTTTTATTGCTTGTTATTTAACCTCCTTCTGTCTTTCTGAGAGGTAGTCAATATAATTCTCCAAAAGACTTTAGTAAAAGGGAAAGAACTACTGGTGCATATGCAGATCCATTCATTGTAAGCCTACAATAAAGCTTTTTCCATCAAGGTACAAGCAAAACGACTTGCTGACATTAACTGGCAAGTACTTTGCATTCATATGGTATCTTTCATCTACAGACTTCAAAGCATCTGACAGGAGGCAGGCAGGCGTTCTTTCTTCATCCGTCCAAAGAAGAAGCTGAAGCACAAAGTGGCAAGGTCTCGCAGAGAAGGTAAAACCATTAGCAGAAATCTAAATTAACTGATTCCCAGTCCTTAAAAATGAACTACTTTGCTCCCAGTACAAATTACACATGCACCAGAGAGCAGACCCACGACTCACCCACACCCCTCTGAGAATTGCTAGGGATTCTTTAAGAATTTAAATGTAATTCATGAGAAACTAAACAAACACGGAACACAAGAATACTCTTTTACACACAGGGAAACGACGGGGATCTGAAACCAATCCAGATCTTAAATTCTGTAGTGCTCCAAGGAGGAGTGCTCCTTGAGTGAACCTGCAGAAGCACAGGTCTTCATTCATAAGGAAGGGAAATCCTGCTACATAATCTAGCAAGTGTTTAAATAAACCTGTTCAGACGAAGATCTCTTGTCTCCAGAGAAAAACTAGGACTGTAAGAAAGGTTATGGAAATAATTTTTAAAATGCCATCTTGAAGAGAGTAAGCCTTGTTTCAGCTCTTCACCTTATTCTTATAACTGAAGAAATGCTGACTGCCTAGAGCACTCAAATGGTCAGCGGAAACTCGTTTTAAACATAAATACGGAAAAAAATCCCTGCACAGTGCTATTTTAAAAGAAGTGCATGGATTCCTGTAAGTTTGAAAACAAAAAACAAAAATTGATGCTGAGGCAATCTCTGGAGCAAGCAGTATTTTAGTATTAGTCAAAAAGACTGCAATAGAAATATCTAAAAATGCACTCTCTAGTTATGAGATCTCTCGTGGCCTGTGGAGGTGGATAATATTAGAGGCCACTAAATCCTAAAGTTTATTTTTCTTAAAGTTTTCACTTCAAATAAAGCTTTGTTTTAAAATGTATGGGGCCAACTGTTAGAGCATTGAGGTCCTGGTTATTAGCCAGCTAGAGCCCATGAATTATGTTTAGTGAGAAGTTTATTGGCTCAGTAAACACCATTCCAGTTCCCCTCACCCCTGAACTGTGGAAGCCAAACCAAGAGATATTCAATGCCATGTCACCACTCGCACCAGAGCAGCCATTATCTGATTACAGGCATTTTATTTTTTGTTAAGGAATTTGCTATTGCATCATTTAATATACGGAAGTCTTTAAATTTACCAAGGCAACACACAAAGAGTAAGTAACTGTTTGGTCCTGTTTACCATCTTCTGGAGCAGGAATATTTGTTTCCATCTCGTAGCTTTGGAGTCCAAGTACTACAGAAATGCAAATCCTCAAACTCCTAGCAAGGCAGGAGTCTGGCAAGGAATTTAAAACACTAGCAAGAATTAGAGTGGGCAACCACAGGAGCTTTCTGATAAAACCATCCTATGGAGCCAGGGCAGAGTGCAGGGCAGTAGGAAGTTGTGTTTCTTTCCTCTTACTGCCACTTTCTCTCAAGGAGACTCATAAAAACAGGGTCTATTCTGTGTTCTGAGAGTAGATCGCCAGAGGTCAGACTTAGTCTGGTGGGACTTAGATGTTGCTCTTTTTAAGTTACACAGTCAAGAACAACTTACACCATTATGACTTAATGGGAGAGCTGGCTACAGTTCAGACGCCGTCCAGGTAAGAGGCACATGCATGCCCAAAATGGAGCTAGGGCAGACTGGTGTGGCATTAGCTCTGCCTAGCCTTACAGCTGTTTGTGCACAGCACCAGGAGCCCAGAGACCGAAACAGGAGGTAGGCATCTCCAGAACTAGCAAGACTGATGTGTAGCTGTGCAAATCCAGAAGCAACTTTTACTTGTGTGGCTGGCTTTGTCCGGGGCACAAAGCTGTTTTATCTGGTTACCTTTCACTGCCATGAGCTAAAGCCTCGCATACAGAGAGTAAGCAATGATCCGTCAGTATGCAGTAACTTGTTTGTGTGCTTGTTGTTCCAGTTCTCTGGAATAGCTAAAATACACCAGAAGACTGTACAGGGACTGTGTCAGTCCTTGAGGCAAGGAAAGTTAATTTAGTTGGAAGAGTAAGGATGCAAAAAGGAGTGCTATAATAGCAGTAGCCTGTTCTGGTAGCAAAGTAAACTGGAACTGAAGGAGTTTAGGTTCTTCTCCTAATTCTCTCCATCTGTCACACCACCTTGGCTGAATAATGCATCTTTTCATGTCTCTGCTTCCTTTCTCCCCTTTTGCCTATACTGTCCATTTAGACTGTGACATTCTTCAGGGAGGAGATTCTGCTTGTACAGCACCCAGTGACAGCCTTAGGGCTCTGCAGTCCCTAAGCCAAACAATTCTTTTCTGTGAAGACTTTGCTGTAGACCAATTTACATAACACCAACTATGAAATCTCATATTCTCATGTAAATACTTTTTCTGATGTCCTGAGAGTTACGTTGCCAGAATCTGTCCATATGACAAGAAAGAACCTTGGCAGTACAGATCCTTAATGTCCAACCTATCCCACAAGGACGTGCCAAGGCCGTATCATCACACCCATAACGAAGCACCTCTAGGGAGCAAGCACAGTTAAAATCTTTCCACCCCAGTAGTGGTGAAAGACAAGATACCCTTCTCTTTAAACTTAACCCTCTCCCTTCCAAAGAATGCCTGGAATTTCTACTATTTCCCAGCAGAGACTGGAAGGCAAAGACTTGGCATGGGGCAAGACAGATAAGAGCAGTTGCCTTCTCTAGGTTTTGTTAACTCTGCATAATTGCTTAGGGCATGTGATGGTTAGAGAGAGACACATACACATCTGTCAGAGACAGACTACAAATCACTAGCATAATTCCAAGCAAACAAAATCTAGTTTACAATGTGGCTGTGGTATATAAAACACCTCTGTAAAACTACAGTATAATTCAACTGCTGCAGGTTTAATTTACAAAGTAATGATACAGTTTTCCCTCTCAAAGACTGCCATTTAGGATAACTAAGATGTTGAATAAAGTATTTGCTGTCTTCTGGGACACATGGTAAAGGTTGATTGTTGTTGGAAGCTTCTCTAAGCAAGCCACATTTAAATACCATGTTTTGCAAAAGGGCCCATATTGTCTTGCATGTGAATTCAAGTTCCTTTACCAGTTTAAAATCTGGGTCAGAGCAATTTGCTTACATTTGGAGTCCTTTTCCAAAATGAATGGTATGTGAGATTTAGAGTTGCAGATATAAGACAACCGGATAAACTGCTATTATCTGCTCTGCATTATGCACGTACCATCTACAGTTTTCCTGCTAAGCTTTGTTCACGTGTACAACCCACTTCTTCAGCAGTTGCACATTCAGCATACTAATGATATTATTCTTGGCCATCCTGTTAAACTCACAGTATAAGTTAAATGCACAGTAGGGGGCCCTGCTGGATTCTCAACAGTTTTTAGATGGTTACAGATTATAGCTGGCCAAGGGTGGAAGTTTTGATAAGCAGTCATGAAGTTGAGAACTTTTCTATTCAAATAGGATGTTGACTAGTGCTGACTCTCTCTCTGTCACTTCTCTGGTGATAACTAGATTACCCAAATGTACTATGCTTAGGGCTACATCAGACCACCACTTGGAAGCTCCGGTTAGTACTACGTAGAGCTGCCAAATTGCTTAGCTGAATTTCACACAGGGATCACACAGAACAACTGTGATGGTTGATGTCCTGTTTGTTTCTCATTGACATTCAAGGATGTACTTTCGGATTACTAATACCTTGTACAACTTGGGTGCTGACTATTTCAGAGATTATTTATTTCATTGTTTCCTGACAGGCAGTTGTTAGTTGGATCCTAAGTCCTCAGCACACACGTTTAAGTCGCTCTGATCTATAAATTTGGGTGGCATAATATCTGCTCAGGAGTCCCACCCAGAGCTAGGATCCTGCCCAAATTTATTTTGGTGCTTCTTGGAAGAAGAAAGACAGAAAGGAAGGAAATAAGAAGCCCAAAACCACAACACAAATTTGCAAGTTAAACTTACTGACAGAACTGACCTGCAAAGTGCAAAACAATAACAGAGAATTATGATATTCACACTTTCTCATAGTATTCCTCCAGGTACAGAATATCATCTTTTCTTAATACAAGCCACTTTGGAGTGACAATCAATGAAAGACATTAAGTACAACAAAAATATTGGTTTTAGGATAAAAATGTGGTTCCTACCTATGGGCTTGTAAAGGAAAACTCAGCAGAGCCTTACACTTCTTGTAGGTAAATTCTGAATTTTCATCCCCTTGTTCATAAGCCAGGCAGAATAAAAATATCCACCTACACTAAACCAAAGGGAGCCACTCGTAACCCAGACACAACCACAACAGACATTCTCGACAGTCCTTGGCTTAATAGAACACTGTTTTGTGGTTATACCCACCACTAGGATTTCATCTTGCAAGTTCTAGCACATGTAATTTATTCCAGGTCATACATCAAATATAATATTAAAATGTAAGATGGCATTTGAGATTGAGACTTTCTTTTGCAGTGTGAGTAGAGAGAACACAGTTGGAACTGTGAGTGCATGAGCATATTAATACATGAACTCAAACTTGCAGCTATCACTCAAGAAAAACAATTGGTCTTTAAGAGGGGAAAAAAGTTGTAAAAAGAATCAATTCCATTAAATAGCTCTATAAATCAATTCCACCAAAAATCAATGGGAAACTACATCCACAAGGTGCCAAGTAACTCCCACACATCAGGTGCAACTGTCCGTGACAGTGGCCGTGCAGCAGCTCTGCCTGCCGGGGATTCAGACAGCGAAGGGCTGGAGCCGGAACCCCTGCATTGCCCGCACTGCCCTCCAGCTCCCTCCTACACCGCGTTCTGCCCGCTCGCGCAGGGTGAGCTGCCTGCTGAGGCCTCCGGGGAGAGCAACATCCCTCTCTTCCAAGGCTTGCATATCTGTATGGTGGAGCCAAAAACGGGAGCAGACTCGTGCTGCTCCTCCCACAGCCCTTGCAGACCCTGGTCTCTAGACACAGAGGTGGGCAGTCCCTCTTAAAAGACAGTAGAGGAAAACTCATGTTACTTGTTAGAGCCAGGCATCCCACATGCCCAGGTCAGAAATGAAGCATGACTTTGGGATTTTCCACCAGGCTTTGTGCCGCATCAAGTGTCCTTCCCTCCCGAAGGGGAGATGACTTATGCACAGACACAGGGAAGGTGGCAGAGGAATATTCAGTATGTGGGGCCCAACAGCCACCAGCATGCAGTAAGTCACATACTGGTTAAACAAATGACTTGTTTAAGCACAAGTTCATGAGTTCCACATTGTGTCAGTCTTGACTGTTCAGTGACTATGCCAGGTCACTGTCCTCTCGCTTTCCAAGTGCAGTTCAGTTGCATTTTCACATTTATAAGCTGTGGATGCCCCTTCAATGACTGGAGAAACCCTTGGGGCTTTCACTTTGTGCTGGCACCTCTCAGATGACTTCAGAAACAAACTTCCTGGGGCTTTTGTTCTGTGTGGCAGAGCAGCGAGGGCACAGAAGATTCTGGCTTTGTTAAAACCTGCAGAAAAATTCATGTCCTGTGTCTTGCCCTTCATGTGCTCCACATGTGCTGTCATGTCTCTGGACCTGTTATAGACACACACTATTTAAGAAATTCAGACATAGCATTTTTGCAACAGAAAAACTTGATGAGTTGGCTTCTGCTATTCATCACTAAGTACCAAAACCCATTTTTCCTTTTGTAACAGAACACCAAACGTAACTGAGTTCAGTTATTCTACACAGGAACACTCATGTCTGGCATTATTCACATATATTTAAATTAGAGAAAGAGTGTGTGTGTGTGTATAATGAATAATGATCAATTTAATGAGAAGGCTCAAGACTGTCCATGGCAGGGAATGAGACTATCTACTGCTTCTCTCCAAGGCTCTGGGACCCAACTGCAAGAAGAATCTGATCTGCAAATTGCATCTTAGCTGTTGGGCCTGATCTTAGCAATGAGCACCCTCAACCTACTGATTTCAATAGAATTTGAGAGCATTTGGTATCAAACCTTCCATCAGTCACAAGTTTCCCGTAGACATAAGGGCATGCAGCTCTGGAAAGCAAGACTTTGCAATAGGCTGGAGGTTTGAGGTCAAGAACAAGCGGGAATTGTGCAACCAGAGGCTTCAGTCTAACCACTGGTATCTAGCAAAACAAAGCAGCAACACACTGCAGTCTGTCTCTTTTGGAATATTCTTCAGAACTTTGTCATATGGCTCTTCTGCTCCAGAAGAATTACTCAGGCATTAAAAATTATACTAAAGGGAGAGGAAGGACATTGTCAACAGAACAGCCAGAAGATTTTCCTGCAAGTCACAGTACTCATTTTCTCTGTCCTTAAAAGGGTCTGCAGCAATACTTTCTTATTTACTGGGATACCAGTTTCATACAAGTCAGGAAAAAAAAGATTTGTGCCAAGTGGCCTTCAAGTATTAGAGTAGGAAGGATGTTTGCAGAGAATTTTGAAACACAAATCTTATTCTAAAGATCTTCATGCACAAACAGATGCTACATCAACACTTGCATGGATGTAACCCTAGACTATTTGGTGACTCTGAAGTTCTGCAGTAGCTTGCAGTGAAGAAATTACTGTTACATTTATGAAGGACAGCTCAAAACATGGTGCAAAGTTTGCGTGGAAAGAGACAGAGAAAACAGATAGGAATGGGCACAGCCCAGAGAATGAAGAGATTACAGTGATATGGCAAATATGTAGAAATAGTTGGAAAAAGCAAGTATATCGACAGCTGAGGATTCTGGAGGAAGCAAAGAATCCAGCAGGTTAGACAACCAAAGCATAAATTGAAATGAGCAGACACTGTGGACTGAGAGTTGAAGCCAGCACAGGCATCTGAGGTGTCAACTTGCATTTAAAGACTATCATAGTTAAAATCATACACCAAATTGCATAATAAATAGATGAGATTAATTGAAAGATTAGTCTATGGAAATAGACTCACAGAGTGGACTGTAAGGAATTTTTTTTAAAAAACCTGCTCCTAAACTCTGCTATACTCAAGGAAAAAAATCTTAAATCCCATTTCCTGCCACTATAGGGCTAAAAAGTTAACACCATATTTCATAGCAGTTAACATGAAACAGGATTACTGTGCTGACTTGTTCTTAAAGAGCAAATACCTTCTAAAAACTAGATTGGGAAGGAAGGAGATTTCTTTCTGCCAAATCCTCTGACAGGAAGCAGGAGGGAGAAAACATATTTTTCTCTAAGACTTCTGGGGATGAACAGGATTAAAAAGTCTGTTACCCTCAGTCGAATTTATGTACTCTTCCAGTTGGATTTTTTTAATTCATTCACTTTAGAGACTGATTTCATATGAATAATCATGCTTATTCTTTCCTACTCAGATGAAGGGCTTATACTCTTTTCAATGAAAGCAAAAGAAATGCTTTTGTTATCCCTTAAACATTAAGTTTTTAAAATAAGCCAGAAAGGTCTTATGAAGAAGATCCAATGACCCATCAGAAGGAATAACTTTTGAATGCCAGCCAAGGAACTGCCTCTGGAGAAAAAGAAAGATTCCAACCACTACCCAAGCAGACATCCCAGCCAGAGCCCGCTCTGACACGGTAGTGCCGCAGCCTATCTGGGACTTCGCTTTGGCAAAGGCTTTTACACAGAGGGCACCTGGGCAGCGAGCATGACACACGGCCAGCAAGACTGGCAATATCTTGTCCGTTTTCTCTCGAGCCTCTGAACTGTGACCTCAAAGCAAATGAATCTGAGAAGAAAACACATTAATCAGGCATTCACTCAGCCAGGCTCAGGATTTTTAAACCAGGGATCTGAATCAGCTCTATCACCTCCCACTTCTTTCCTGATACAATTAGTCAGCATCTGCCCCGGCAGCCAACCCGCTGCCTCTCAGAGGGGGGGACAAGCAGCTGCAGCTCCCTTGCCCGCTGCCTACTTCCTAACAGGCTGCAGAAGGGCGGAGAATAGCTTGCTGAGCTCTGCCTGGTGAAGGTTAGCATCCCTTCCCTGCGCTCAGGGGAACGAGAGGAGCTGAGAACAGCTACCACTTACAGCCTCTTTGATTCCCTGCTCCAGCCCAAGTGCAGGTTCAGACGTGCCCCAGCCACACCTCTCCCCACCTTGGGCCAAGGCCATGCCAGCTCCACACACCTGTTGGAGGCTTCCCCACATTTTAAGGGAATCCCCAGAAGGGGATTTGCAGGTGCTCCGCTCCCTTCAAAGAGTTCAGGCAACAAATCAGCCTGGGAAATTGGACCCATAGTATTCTATGCGGCCCTCTGACCTTTTCTGAAATGTTCTCAGCCCACCAGGCTGGCAGGACTGAACTTTATAGCTAAATGTTTTGAAAGAAGCATGTGCTTTTAAAATCCAGTTGAATTTTTGCTAGGGAAACTTTACAAAGGCATCACTAGTGTATCCACAGGAGTTTTGCAATTCTAGGTTACAGGTGATTACAGCAAATAAACAGGCATACAAGTCAGGGTCGGAAGCGGGCATTTACTTAAAGCCTGCCTCACCAGGCACTTGAAAAATAAATAAAAGCCCCAAGCAGTGCTGTTTTACTCAATAGCTATAAGGCTCCAGCCCCACTCCTCAGACTGGATTGTGCAAGCTCTTACTCCAGCAGTCGCACTGAGTTCAAGCAAAGTGCCTGAGTAAGCATTTGCAGAATCTGGCCCCCCCCAGTCAGTTATCTATACTGCACCTATTTGTTGCTTGCACTGCAAGCTCTTTAGCCAGGGACATGGTCTGGGAGTATATTGTCAGCTGCAATGTGCTTTATCTCCATTTATGGCATTAAATATAATTTTTGGTGCCAAGTGCAGCATTACCCTTACAATGACATCTGTTAGAGACAGTTTCCCCTGAAGACTTTGATCTGACCAACAACCAGTTTGCACTGTTCATTTTTTTATTTTACTGCAAAAAAGTATGTTCATACTACCTCTCCGCTTCTTTAATTTCGAGCAGTTTGTTAAAAAATAGTAAGACAGGCACTGAATTGCGGAACTCCCACACTCCGGCATTACACTGACTTCACTCGAGATGCTGCCATCCTTTCTTCCCTGAAGATTTAAAAAACTGGGAAGCGAAAACAAAATTAAAGCAACAGAACTTGACTGATTAGTCTCCAGTAGCGTGTAAGTTTAGTAGGGACAGAATTGCCTCCCCCGTGCCAGTGCAAGCATTCCTGATGGGCACCCAAGCCCCTTCCCCCTCCCAAGGACAGAAGAGGGAGGGGTGGGACAGCAGCATGGCACAGCATGGAGCAGTTCTTATGGAAAAAAAATCTGCAAGTTGCCCTGAAGTGCTGCATCCTGCATGCCACAAAGGACAGCTGCTACCTTCTCACTTACAAAAACGTGACCCCAGCCAGTCCATCTACAGAGCTAACGCTGTCAGATACCCTCCCGGTCGCCACTTTTGATGGTCAAAGCCACTGTAAGGAAGCAGCTTCCCCTTCACCTCAAAAGGGGATGTGCTTTGCTTTTGCTCCAAGAAGGTTTAGGGGGGTGCTCTGGGTT
This sequence comes from Phaethon aethereus, assembly GCF_964289735.1. Classification (NCBI taxonomy): domain Eukaryota; kingdom Metazoa; phylum Chordata; class Aves; order Phaethontiformes; family Phaethontidae; genus Phaethon; species Phaethon aethereus. The sequence goes on along the minus strand of NC_138593.1, from coordinate 10,005,411 downwards.
GTTGGGGTTTTTTTACTTTTTGGTGGGGGTACAACCCAAGCTGTTTTAGACAAACACAGAGGTAGCAGGGTCCATGTGTAACCACAGAGGAAGCAAGCACAAACAGGCAAATATTCTGAATGATGGTGGAGTAGATGCACAGGGAAACTTGCTTGGACTCACCTGGACTCCTTTCCCCCTTTCTTGTCCAACCAGTTCATGGATGGGGAACATCCCAAGCCTCTGGCATATAGTATTAGATGCTTTGGGTATTAGGTAGAAAACTACTGATAAGTCTTTTGAAATGGCACAGCGGGCATCATGTAACCCAGGTCCCATTTCATATGAACCTCTCAAAATTGGAAGGGAGAGGGAGATTTTGCTTATTTATTACAAGTGAAATAGAGAAACTGGGGTGCTTTAATCGGTCATTTGCGTCTACTGGGAGTGGAAGCTGGTTTGTCTGGCTATGGTCATGGCTTGTGTTCTACCAGGGAAGAAACCTTGTGCAGCTTTCAGAAAGCCATATAAACATCTCAAAAAAGGTTACATGAAGATGCCAGAGACACAGCTGTAAGTCACAGATTACTAATTATGAAAGCATTTTGAGATCCTTGGGTGGAAAGGATCTCTCTGCTGGATAGGCAAATATTTTAATTCCATACTCCAATGATCACTGTTCCAGCAGGACCCTTAAAATATATTTCCCTTCCATGACTGTCCTCTGTCGTTAGTTACACTTCCATGCAGCTTTTAAATAACAGCATGATTTCCAGTACTACAGCACTATCAAATGTACTAGTTTTCTCTGCGTTTGGTTCCACTTAAAAGACACTGAATTATTAGTGCAGCATTCAGCTTGAAATCCTCTAGCACCATTAACAGGATGAAATATAGACAATAGCGGCTACTACTGTTATTTACTGTTCATTAAATGCTAATGGAAATTCAGCCCATTTCTTCAAAATATCATGCCCTTACACAGGTAGAGATAGAGAGGTACAGAGAGATTTTTACAGAATCAGACAATAAATCAGTGGCAAACAAATTCTCATACACAACTCCTTGCTTTAGCCACCAGAATAGAGATTGTCAAAATTAAGGTAATGGTTTGTAGTCCTCTCTCCGCACTCAGGTCACTTTTTCCCTCACTCAGGAGCTAAGGTGTATCACTACGGCAATTAAACCCATCACTTACAAGCAGCAACCCAAAACTGGGAGACCCAGCACAACTGGGATAAGCCACCTGACTACAACTACTAAAAAGAGGTCCACACTTGGGGAAATGCTCAAGACATTCCTTCTCCAGAGGCACCACACCTAATAGACCAACAGTCTCAAACACCTCTGCATCTTGGATGGCTATGCAGAACCGCATACATTAAACTACTTTTCTTGGAGTTCACTTAAGAATGCTGCCAGCTTGTAAACAGCAGAGTCGGTTTTGCTGCCAACACAATTTTTACCTAGAGCAAACGGAAGTGCTTTTCCAAGAATTTCCAAGACTGCTGCGTCACGCGGTACGCTGGCACTGCACCATGCAACCCAGGGAGGAAAGACAAAAAAACCACAAGCTGCTGCTCTGCGCATCCTGAAAGGGATTATTTAGAGGCATTTATTTACTCCAAGGAAGAGATGGGCAGTGCAAAACAGACCTTCCAAAAAAAACCAGTGTTCACTGCAGGGGAACGTAGTCTCGTTAATATTTTCATTGTTGTAGTAAAAAGTGAATAATTTTTATAGCTGGCATGTTTCAATTTTCATTACAATTTTAAAAGCCTTGTTTGATAAAGTACAGTGGAAACTAAGAAATGTAGCATTTCTGCAGGACTGGAGAGCAATCTTCTCTATTCTTCCTCCCCCGCCATGGGTTTTGCATACTACTATAGTGTTAGTCTTCTGGCAACTTTACCATTTTGATGCTATATTACAATTATGTGTATGATGATAGCATTTACAGGCCCCTGCTAAGGTCAGGGTCCCATTGTGCAAACATTTAAATATGATGAGCATTTATAAGATAAATATACAAGATAAACCAAGGACATTGTATTCTCCATACTTTAAAGATGAAGAAAACTTAAGTTGCTTAACTTCCTTCGTGACCATAGGATGGAAAATTTAAATCAGTGATAGAAACTGAACGCAGGGTTCCCTAGACCACAAGCTCACCCAGAAGAATTAAATGCGTGCATACATTCAACCACTGCACCATTTCATAACAGTAAGTACTCACAATCAAGTTTTCTGGGTAAAATTTTTCAAGTTGTAAGTTACTTTTAAAATATGCTCAGCCAAACATCAGTCTGCTGACATATGAAGAATTACAAGACAACTATCACTCTCATACCAAAATTCCTTTTATTGAGCATTTTGGTACTGCAGTTCTGGCTATGTACACTTCACAGATGTGCATGCACATGTATTTTTTTTAGTGGATTCCCTGCCATCTACAACTTTGGTAGATATCTTTCCTGCCTAGAAGGACATCCACATTTTTCTTTGAAGACTGGGCATAATCATGTCACTAATATCACATTATCAAAGAGCATCTGAACTGCCTGGAAAATGAACAAAGAGCCTTTTTCAAGGGCTCGAGAAGTCTAATGCAAAAAGTCCCACATGAGGACTTTATATTCTGAATACTTTATAAGGGTAAACAGCAACTAGGAATAACAAAGCACCTCAGCCTTCCAGGGGTAGGGGAAACAACATTAAATAAAAAACAGCACAAGTTCAAGTCTCACTATAATAACTGGCATAATTTCAAACCTTCTTTTAAATAGGTCTTGGTTAAAAAAAAGTGGGTCTTCAACTGTACGTGTTTGCTAGTAAAGTTCTGAGGAAAGTCAATCCCTAAACAGAGAAAGCCTTAGAATAGAGCCTTAGAATAAAGAACAACTTTATTGTTTTAGCCAATCCTGGGCAGTTAACTAACCTTTTGCATCAGGAGCCTCTTGTAAAGGGACAGAGAGGATGTCTTCTTCAGTTTTAGTTTAATAACTGCTCTTTCAGACTGGAGAAAACAATTGAGATTTGGAAAGGAGCAGAAGGGCAGGAAAGCTTACTTGCCTCCAAATTAAAACTAGGTGTTAAAGACTAATATCTGCTAGTTATAAACTCATAAAAAAGCAGCATAACTAGAAAAGAATCAATTCCCTTTTGCTCAGAGAACATTTCCTTCGCTTTGCATTTAAAATGGAGCTGAATAAGAATCACAGAATAAGTCACATAGGAAGGGACTTCAGGAGGTTGTCAGAAAGTATTTTGATAAGAAAATATTTTCCAAATATTTTTATTTAACACTTCAAAATACTCTGCTTTATCATTTCAGTGAATTTAATGCTGTATAAGAAGTGGCTTGATACATTTCTCAGGAACAATAACATAGTAAATTAATTTTGTTTCTGATTTGCATGTTAAAACATAGCTTGAATGTGTGAAACCCTGTCCTCCTGCTTAACAGAAAATAATACCAAATTTACTTTAAGGTTATTTTTAGTTGCACATCAACATGTTTTAATAGGTACAAACCAGTGAGATCCAGTCTTTCCACTGGAGAGTAACTACCACATAGACAAACAAGCAAACTTTAAAATAAGGTTTCTTGGCGGCTGATTTCAATTCTCAGTTAAAATTGGCCATGCAAATTACTCTGGTTTTTATCGGACAAGAGAAAAGATTTTGAAACTGTCAAACTGGCTGGTGGAGTCTCGACAGCCGACAAAATGCAGTAAGTGGAGTCCTACATGTCAGTGTCTTTATATGACTCCTGGAAAACTGAATCCACACACTGAATGGTTATATACAGTGGGAAATGAGCACACATTTAGGGGAAGGAATCTGCTGCACACCCCTGTCATCTCAGACCAGTCCAGGAATGAATGGGTCTGGCCCAGCACGAAGAGCAGAGTAAGGCTCTTTGCCGTATGAGGCTTCCTCCGCAGTCACTCAGTCGCGTATCTCTTTTAAAACTCATGGCAAAAGACCTGCTTGAAGAGAATTTTATCTTGCATAGTGCTTGGTTCAGTGGGGGAAGGGAGTGGATCGGGCAAACTGATATATTACTGGAAGCCACCCCCTCTTCCTTTACCCAAGAGACTGAAGGACAGCGAATGCCTCAGGCCAACACACTGACCTGGAATGCTTTCTACCTCCCATCCAGAACCTGGGTGAGGACAACGTTGGCAAGTTTTCCTAGTTCCTGCGTAGATCTCTCAGAACGTTTAGCAACAGAAGCAAGAAGTACACTGTGTTTTCAGGGCCATTTTTATTGGGACAGCAGCCCCTGATGACAATCTTGGGCAGGAGACTCCCTGCACTTCTCTCAACTCTTCTTATTGCCAGCAGACTAGGGACCCTTCCTGTCCCAGCGCAGCTGTCGGAGTGTGTCCAGGTGTGTCTTCTGACACTTTCTGGAGGAGAGCTGAGCAGTTTTGTCTTTTCTACGTTAGCAAAAGAGCCAGTGCTGAAGGAAGTTCCCCACAATAGGTCCATTTCCGAATGCCTGCTTGAGGTTTTCAGTTTAAAAGATCATTCTTTAGCCCCTTCAAATCCCCAGTGTGCACATCAGAAAATGTGATATAGTTCATATGTAATCCTGGATAAACTAGATTCCCCACCCCTTCCCATTAAGCAAAATCAGTAACTAGAATCCCTGTTTAGGGTTTGTGATTACAAGGATCACCCTCTGCCCTGCCCTGGTCAAACAATACGGGCTCTAGGAAAGCATGAGACCCATCATTTCAATAATGCAAAACCACGTTGCTTCCACTCCAGAACAGCTGACTTGAAATGCATGCTACGCTGTGCTTATTAACAAAATGAGAAATCTGATATATAGAATGAAAACACTATGTGAGGATTAATCCTGGATTGCAGTTTGTGGCCAGCACTGGGCCGTCATCCAAACAGAGATGAAAAAGAACAAAATTTCTCCCACCTGTCACTTACAGCAGGTACAGCTATTGCAGTGTTGCAGTCTCCTCCTTACAGCTATTGTAACAACCCCTTTTATATCAGCTTAAAATTCAGGATTGACCTCACCGTTTCATTTCTTCCTTGTTTTGTGGGAGACAGCACTGGAGGGTGAATTTTCTTTCCAGGAATTACAAACAGGAAGCGTGAGTAACTTACAAGTTTGGACAGCTAGCTTGTAATACGCATACACACTTCAAGGAAAGAAACCCAGCTTAAAATTGGCATCCTGTTGAAACCTGGAGATGCTAACTGAACAAGAAAATACAATTCTCAGGAACACTTTTTTTTTTTACATTGTTTCTGCTGCTCTTGAGAGGAGTAAGCACAGTGTCACAGCTGATTAAAAAAACCCTAAACAAACCAATGCAGTTGCTTTGCCAATGAGCTACAGCACAGCAGACTGAACTCTCTATTGCAATGCATTGTCCTCGCTCCTGATACTACAGCACGATAAAAACCAATTTAAGCAGCCCTAGTGGTTTAATCACTGGTGTTCAATCCACACCAAACCAGAGGAGAATTCATCTGTATTTTTTAAAAGATATTCTCCTGCTTATGGTTAGGTCAACACTCTGTTGTTGCAATCCCACAGCTGAGCCCTGTTAATTTTTCTCCAAGCCCAGCAGGGTAGGCATGTCCACTGATGCTGAAATGGTCCCCCCTTCCCATCTAGCTTCGCCTGTCACAATACAGCCAATGGAATGGCTGTCACAAATGGGATTCTGCTTTCTCTCACTCCAAGACCACATTTGCTGCTGCACTGAAATGCCACTTTGTGGCAACATTCTTGCCCAGATGTTGTCAGAACCTGCAGTTTTGTTTGTACGCGTTATCAGTCAGATTTGGTTAGGGGATGGGAAACTTGGTTTTCTGCAGAGAAAACGTGACAAGCTCATCATACCAATACCTTCTACCTATCCAGCTATGATACGTTCATCAGACTGGCTGAGAGGCTTAAATGCTGCAGTCAGCACAAACAGGCGTTCTGGTGTGAAGGCAAATGCACCTCGGTTTTCAATTTTATCCTATTTCCCTACAGCTATCATCGAAGAAGGTAGCAGGAGCTCAAAGAATACTCACGTACCATTTTCTCTACAAGGTCAAAGGAATGCACAACACACAGTTTATGTTTGACAGTTCTTAATTACTGTGGGCTGTAAAGATGCTAGAAAACGAGAACTCTCCTTGCAAGATCTACTGCTCACAACTTCAAATTTCATGCCGTAACCACCAATTTGGGGCTGCAGTGGCTGTTTTAGGGAGTTTCAATCCATTAGGCAGCCAAACTGATTAGCATTAGGTTGTGTTCTAGTTGTTTTAAACGACTAGTCAAAACAAATTGAACACGTACCCTCCTGGAATAAGGCCTCTCATCTTCCCTTTCTCCCCTTCTCTCTCCCCCCACCCCTTGTCACACATTGGCTTCTGCCAAACGATTCAGCAGTGACACTACAGCACGCCACGTGATGCCAAGTGCTTCAAGCATCGTGCGATACTTACTACTATCTACGTGTCCATAAGTCATTCCGCCCAGCAACGTATGTGAATACTAACGTGAGCAATTTCTTTATGCATTAAAGATTTAGAGCCCTCTCAGATCCTTGGAAGAAGCTTTTCCCTCGAACACTGAAAAACCACCCCTTTTACGTATGTGCATCTCGTCTGCATTTCACGTAGACTGGGAAGCATGACATAAGAAAAACCTGCTATATCCTCGGATATATCCTCCTGCTTACACCCCTGCGGCCACGCAAGTCTGCCATGATTAAGGAACGGATTTTAGATGCAAAAGAGCGAGGCACTTACGCGGGGTTTCCTTACCCGTACCAGAATGGAAAGTAACAAATGTAAGAGGTTGCTTATTCTTAATGCTGATCTCCTCCAGAGCTAAAATGATATGTCAGTAGCAGGTGGCAAGTTTGAGGACCCCCTTCCCCTCCTTTTTTTTTTTTTTAATAAATATAACAAAGGGCACACAGATTTGACCTAATGGGTCAACCATCAAAAGTTAAACTGATTTAAATAATTAGACGTAGAATGTCAGGCACCACTGCAAATAATTGCTCCTAATGCTTTTAGGATTAGATTGCTAATGAAAAGGCGCAAAAAGGAGGCCACTTGCAGTTGTGGAAATAAGTCAATTTTCTTTCCATATGTCATTTTCCACTGTGCAATCCTAAGCAGTCGTTTACAGCTTTCTCTCCAGAGCTGCTGTAGTATATACAATAGTTCTGAGTCATAAAAAATAGTAATAAGTCATCTTGAAATACTAGTTGTTTATACATTGTATTTATCAAGCACAGCAAACATCTGCTCAGAGTTCTGACATGTTCCAATGAAAGTGACTATTGCGTATTGTTTTCCCCTTTAATTTGTGGAAAAACATGGGAGCCATTCAAATATAAACAGCATTCCGCAATAAATTTAAACCAGTTTTGGGCAAAGGACAGTTTATTAGCAGAACGTAATTTTGATGCTCTTCTTAACTGGTTTCTGGCTGCTCTCTCCGACTCACTCTAACAGCAGGGTAAGGTCCAGGGTGCTTTCGGTAGCCGCCGAACGCATTCGTTTGCGGTGCGGGCGTCACCGGCCGCTCCGCAGGTGCTGCGGGTGAAGTTACCCGCCGGGGCAGCCCGGGCGCCCAAAGGCTGCGGATTTCGCAGCAGAAAGTTCCCAGTGCCCAAACCCCCGTGCACGACCACGCGCGGTGACGCGGGGCCGGGCGCGGTGACGCGGCCGCCCAGCGCCCCGGGCGGCGCGCGGCTGGCGGCCGCGATAACGGGGGGCGCGAGGGGCGCGCCGCGAGCCGCCCGCCCGCCGCCGTGCCCGCTCCCCCTGCGACCAGTCCAAGCCGAAGTCAATAATTGACTTCTCCCGCTCCATACAAAAGGGGCCGGGAGCAGGCAGGGAGCAGGCAGGGAGCTGCGGGCACCGCGGCCGCCTTGCGCGCCCGCGGGGCTCCCCGGACCGCGCACGGCGCCGCGCACACAGCTTCCACTCCCCCCGCCGGCTCGGCTTCGCTTTTAAATGCAACCAGATAAACCGAAAAGCCCGGCTCCCCCCGCCGCCGGGCTGGCACCGGCGCGCCTGCGGAGGGAGAGCCCGGCCCGGCTCCGCGGCGCTGCGCGGCGCCGTTCGCCCGGCTCCGGGCAGCCGCGGGCAGCGACCAGCCCTCCCGGCTCCCGGAATTACAGTGTTAACGCGCCCCGGCAACAATATTGCCGTCCTGGGCGTAGAGTTCAATTATTTTTTTCTCCTAAACTGGGCGGACAGCTCTGCGCCTGGCTGGCGGCGCCGGGGAAGCGCGCGTTTCCTCCGGGGGCACAAAGCCGGCGGGCAGGGTCCTGCCAGCCCGCGGCCGCGGGAGGGTGCGCGATCCTGCGCTCCGTCCATTGCATCCGAGACGGTGCCGTAACAAAAGCCAGAGACCCGCAGCGACGGGCAAGAGCGAGCGGGGCAGGCGGGTCCTTCCCTCCGCGATCCCGAACGGGAGAGGGGGGCGGCGGGGAAGGGGGGGAGCCGGGGCAAAAGTTCACCGCGGTCCCGGTAGGGCAGGGGGTGCTCGGTGGGGCAGGGGCCGGCGCTGGGGCTGGGGGATGCCGGCCTGGCTCGTCGCCTTGCAGCCCCGCGGATGGACTGCGGGGGGGAAGGAGGCGATGCAAGTCCCGGGAGCCCCGTCCCTGCCCTCTCCTCCACAATGCGGCCGGATCCCCCAGCACAAACACGCCCCCCGGCACCCCGAGGCTCCGCTCCCTCCTTTCGGGGAAAAAAAAATATTAAAAAAATACAATACTGCTCACTTGCAGGGGGCGAACGGGGATGGGGAGAAGGCTGCTGCTCCGGGGCTGCCTGCCCGCCCCGCCGGTCACCCCCACGCTGGCCGGCCCCGGCGGGCAGCAGCTGCGGCCCCCCGCCCCGATCCCACCGCCGCCGGGGAAGGGGCAGTGCGCACACACACACAAATCGCACGGGAGGAGGGGGAAAGTTTCCAGCCGCTTCAGCCAAATAGCCAACATTTGCAATCCCCAGACAGGCACGGGAGCGAATACACCGTGTGCACGCCCCGGCCCCGAAAGCGACGGGGCAGCGCGCCGGGCGAGCGAGGGGAGGGGGCCCGGGCACGGCGAGAGGGGGGCAAAGGGGAAGAGAAAACGATCTGTATTTTCCTCAATAGAACTATCGCTGGTGCCGGGCACGGCTGCTGCAGGGCAGGGAACAAGGGGACGCCCCCGCCACCCCGGCGACTCTCCCGAGTGGACCCGTGCAGATGGGCAAATAACCGGGGTCGCAAATAAAGAGCGGGGGAGCGGGGCTGGGCTGCAGCGCGGAGCCCGGCAGCGCCCGGCCGCCGCAGCGGGACGCGCGGCCCCGCGCCCCCGCCCGCGCCCCGCTCCGCGTTACCTTCTTATTGCATCTGGAGCCGCAGCTTTTCTTCCCCTTCCCCTCTCCTCCTCCTCCTCCTCTCCCTCTCCTGTCCTCTCGGTTTATACCAGCCTGTTCCTCATCTCACAGCCTTCCTCCCAGCGCCATCTTGCAAGCTTGTGACGTTGGGAGCCGCTCACCCCTGACCCACATTTGAATAGAAGCCAAAATGAAAAAAAGAAGAGGAGAGAGAGAGGGAGAGAGGAGAGAAAGAGGGGGAAGAAGAAGAAGAAAGAGCGGAACAAGGAGAGGCAGGGAAAGCAGCAGCTAAGCAAGTGCTGTGCCAGTGTGGAACAGCATCGGCTCCCGCTCCCTTGCCAGCTAGTTTAGTAATAAGCAATTTCCTGCTTTTGCAATAAATGTTGCCGCGGCGGGGCTGGGAGGGGGACGGGGAGCGGGGTAGTTCCCACCGAGGGACCAGGGCTTCCCCCACGCCGAGCCACCCCCCTTCCCTGCCACCCACACCCCGAAACCCAGCCCAGAGCCCGACCACTACCTCCCGGCACCCCGAACACGGCTGCTCCCTCCCGGGTTTTGAGCAATGAAAAAGGCATTTGGTAAGCTTATTTCTCCCATCCCCGATGAGGTCTCAAGCGTGCGTTAAGGGAAATTATATAGATTATAGCTTGTACATGTATTGGAATCTGAAATGAGCTTTATACACAAATTAAGAAAACATCCTCCTGTATAACGTAATTTGCATATTAGCTTTTTATCACTCCTGTCTATTCGTTCAGGACTGACAGTGCATTTTGCGCCGTCCAAGACACAGATGAAGACATGGCCTTTGCACCCATAGAATCCGTAGAAATCTGAAGTTTTGTTTTGCGCATCTTTTTTTAGTTATTTACCTATTGGAAGTATATCGAGGGGAAAGGTTTTTTCTGTTTTGCATCCCTGGTCCTGCAAAGACTTTCATGCATGCTTAACTTTAAGCATGTCAGTAATCACACTGAGCGAGCTGAGGCTGTTCAGATGCTTACACTAAGCATGTGCACAGCCTGCAAGCTCAAGCTATTAGTTTGTAAAATGTTAAGTGAACTGATACCATCTCAAGTCTACTGACCATTGCCACAAAGTACAACTGTGCAGAAATCTGAATTATAGCTTTGTAGCACTTTCTCCCTTCAGTAGCTAATTAATCTGTAATAACAGGAGCAATACATATAAACATTTTTTATTGTAATCGTGCACAGGAGTTCTTCCACTATCCCATGTAGGAATCACTGTATTAGCTGCAAGTGTGAGATGGCATTTTCTTTTCTTCTGTGCCTTCGGAGCCACCCGTAACCAAAACTCTCCATAGCCTGAGCAAGGTGATTCATTAGTGAAGCTGAGTCTACCATTTAACACATCTCCAAGAATTCCCTAATAGCCTCAACGCCAGCGACTCTCCAGCCACTTCCTGTGTGGATCCCTGCAGTTTGCGTGCACTTCAGCTGGATCCCAGCTGCAGCCTAAGCTCTCCTGCCCTGATAATAAAGATATTTTCTAGTTGCTCATCCAGAGTTCAAAGTTTTTGCAGGAGATGGTTTCTTCAGCCCAACCAAAGTGGCTTGAGGAGCAAATAAAGATAAGACAAATCACAACAGCCATATCAGAAAGGTCTGGACTGGTGGTTTGTTCACAGTACACCCAATAAAGAGCAGAACACTTTAGCAGTGGTGAGAACAGCAAACCTGACTGTCAGCACAAGACCCAGTGAAGTAGATAAGGATCAATTCAAGACTCTTCCCCCACCGGGAAAGTTAATTTAAGATTGGTGGTGCTGCTCTTAGCTGTATTTTAAAGCTAAGTGGCCTTGCAAATAGCCAGGGAGGCATAGGTAGCCATTTGCTTCATGCTGTGCCAGAGGAATTGGTAGGTAAATACACAGAAGTCCTTGTGCTATGTTATCTAAACAGGGGGAAAATGCATCCTGGAGTTATTTCAGGCAGGTTTAGACATCTGGATTTAGAAAGACCTACTTTTGTGAATCTCCTCGTGGCATCTCAAGACCTCAACAATGCCACCGTCTGCCCTCAATCTTCCTTCCGCTGAAGCTTACCGCCCCAGAAACAGTCAGCGGAACAGTCTGTGTGCCCCTGCCAGTTCAGAGACCAACATCTTAGTTCAAACCCACTTTCATCAGACATTTGAACAAAGGTGCCAGGCTTTGCACAGGAATGGCTTGAGGCACCAGCATTTCAGTCTGTCTGCCAACCTTGCCTGGCAGATGGTAACTTCTGAGAGTGAAGGGAGTTTGGGAAGAAGGGGAGAAACATCCTAAAATGCCACCATAAGATTTGGTCTGCAGAAAGCTTTACTTGTGTTTGAATCTCATCTAGGTTTGGGGACAATCAGTTCTGAGCATCCCTAAGGAAATGGAGAGAGAGACACATTCTCAGTGGAGAGGAGACGAAAAAAGGTAGAAATTAGGTGTCTGGCACCTAGAAATGATATGGTAGCATGCAACACTGCATGCAGTTTCATACATACATGATAATTATAAGGTTGAAAAAGAATTAATGAGAAAGCTAGACCTGGTGCTGTCACTAGAACCCTGGACATCTGTGGAGAATCTGATGAGCCAAGAAGAAGTATGACCACACCTACCTGGAAAACATCTACAGGCATGCAAGGCAGATACCATGATACCTTAATGTCTCTGAGCAACCACAACCAGGGAACTTGCCATCCAAACAGAGGGTACACCCTCAAGTTCCAAGAAATCACACCCACTGTGGGCACATTTGGCACTGGGTGAAACACGTGCCCGTGTACGTGAAAAGCAAACGCGTTACTCAGGTGCAGAGAACAGCATTCTCAGGTGAAAGATCGGACTAGAAGGGTAGTGGTGGCACTCTGGTTACAGACGCTGTGGCACAGTGAGCATATTCTGAAGGATGGTTTGGGCTAGTGGATACTTTGAAGAAAGAGGTGCTTCCTCTACTGTGATTAACTTTGGTTCCTAATTTTGTTTGACTGGGTTTTTTAACATTTATTTTTAAAACAGCACCATCAGGATGGCAGCAGTGAATTGTGCTGGGTGCTCTGCAGACACAAATGAAAGCTTCAACTTCCTCCTTGGTGCGTTGATGAATACGTTGAATACAACACATCCAAGGTAGCTATGATGAACAGATTTTTGTCCTAAGAGTTTACAAAGAATTCAGAGCAGAATCCAACCAACAAGCAGATTTCACACCATCCTTGCATGTTAGCCCTTAGTATCTATTCACAAATAGCTCTGTAATGCTGCTTTCAGGCAGAAAAATTTAATTCATTGTATCCCCCCCCCAAATAAGTTACTGTTTGCAAAATACTTAGACTCAAGTCAGTGGATGAAACCCAGAGGAATTTCAGAGCTTCAGTTTGATTTTAGTCATTTTTGACCAACTGATGGGTTCAGAAGCAACTCCAGTCCGTTTTAGCTGTGCTAATAGCAAGTTTAAACTCATCATAAAAAAGGAAGAGGACATGGGTAGAATTGTTACAGTGGCAAGCCAGTGCTGTGGGTGAGGAATGAAGTAAGCTGAGCAAAGAAAATGCCATTGCAGAAAGTAAATAGAATAACGACCAAAGGGTGGCCATGTGCCCTTACAGCTCTTCAGTGCCACCTGCCTTCAGTCCCAACGCTGGTGGATGTCCAGTGCCATCTAGCAGGCAAAACGGTTGTTTACAGTAGTAAACTGATGGGTGAAGCTGGGTGGAAAAGTTGAAGCGAAAAGGAAAAAAACTGTCATTCAAAGAACTAAGCAAAACATACAGGGCAGAGAACGCCAGCGTAGGGTGTATGTCTGAAAGGAAAGTGAAGGCGAGGGCTAACCAGCCTGCTCCTCAAGAATAAAAAATTATTTAGCCCTATAAATAAAACAAAAAGTTTCTTAGCAGAGGTTTGTAATAGTTGCCTCTCCAGTGGGGCAATCCTGACAGTGCCACTAAAAATGCTGAGGACGAGAACGTGAGATTGGAGCTGAAACAGGCATCCTCTGAGGCATTGCAGTGACCCAGGAAAATTGTGCTTGAATGGTAGCAGAACAGCTGGTGAGAGCTCATGAAATTAAAAAGTTATTTTACTGTCCCCTCCGTAGAAATATCCCTCTACAGTCAGACATACGTGTCTGGAAGGTCGTTTCCAACAGAGTCTGAAGTGTCCGTGGAGGAAACTCCAGTTTTACGGAGTATATTGATGGGGTTTGAATATCTTTTGTTTCTTAGCTGCAGATGCTCTATGTATGAATATACTGTCCTCGGTAACGCTCCTTTATGATTAGCTGGATTAGCTGGTTCCTCCACTGCTATCTGTCTGTGGTCTTGTGACTGCACTTGGCAGATGGACACAAGGAACATTACATTTTGACCTTTCTGTGATGATACCTTAATTTCTCATACCTGTTTCTGTTTTTACTAATTCAAAAATTGATGGTGCACAAATTCTACAAATAATTTTTTCACAGATGAAAATCAAAATACAATCTTTTAGGAAAATCATATGTAATCAAGAAAAGTCGGAAACTGTAAATGTAACCTGAATCCTTAATATCAAAAATAGCCACAAAGGTCCCTGATTCAGAGCTAGTTTTATGCTGCAATGGCTGACAGATTCACTCAGCTCTGCATTGGTTTGCATTGTAAGGGTTCCGTTCAAAATCACGAGGCTAGAAACCCAATTAAAAAAAAAATAAACAGAAGGTAACAGTTTGAAAAATTAGACTAGTCGCTTAGCGCTTGTGCAGGGTACTGTTTTGTGCACTTCTGCTTCTGTTGTATTCTTAGTGATAGAAAGTTTTAATTTCCTTGGAAGAGAAGAAACATACAATATTTTTATTGCTACAAGCTGAAGCTTTTTGCTAGGCATTCTGGCATACACAGGGCTGATGCAAGGGGTTTTGTGACTCTAATCAGATAAAAACATTGCTTCCATTATAACGAGATCTTTGATTTCTGTTGGCCTGTGAATTTCATTGCAAATATGTTCACTCTGTACCTATCTACAAAACATCTGTATTTAACTATGTCTACCCTGTTAGTTAATATATTCTGTGCAATGGCATAATTTCACTAGACTATGGGAGAGCAATAAAAAGTAAGGAAAACACAACACTACCTATGTGTGTTAAGAATAAAGTGAGATTTGCTGAAAATAACTCTGAAATAGATGTCAGAAGGAAATTAAAACAAAAAGGAAACATTTCTTCAGCCATGTACATAAACGGGGAACAAGAAAAGAACTGGTGCTGCTATGAAGTGTGTGGACACAGGAAAGATTAAAAATACTTTTGTACCCAAAATCTAGATGAAAGCTTTGACGTAGCTTTTAAGAGGAAGAATGAAGTTGAAGAAGGGAGCAAAGCCAGCATGATTAGTTGGAATGAGGGGATGAAAATGGAAATTATCGTAATAGAGGTGAAAGCAAATCTAAAAGAGCTCAACATATTAAAATGAGGGACACCAGGTAATTTCCATCCCAGAATGCCAAAGGAACAAGTACCAGATTGATAGCAAAGATTTTAAATAAATTTTTGACTTGGAAGGTGTTCTTGCATGATTTGAAAACAGGAGATAAAATGCTTTTATTTTTTAAATTATTAGAAAATTATCTAAGTAGCCACTGAGCATATTGATTTTGAGAACATTTCAGGCTTTCAGAAGAGTTTTGAAAATATAGTTAACCCAAACGAAAAGAAAGAGAGAGCAAAAGAGAAGATAAACAACCACAAGGCTGATTTTGCCGAGTACCCTGAACTATTTCTTTGCTGAGATAACTGATTTTCTAAGCAAGGGGAAATGTAGTAGATCTAATCTATATGTATTTTAGTCAAGCATTTGATATGATGCCACATGGGAAGTTATTAATTAAGACGGAGAAGATGGGGATTAGTACAAGAGCAGTAAAATGCATAAAGAATTGTCTGAAGGAGAGGTGCCAATAGATTCCTATTGGGATAGAGAGATTACTAGTGATTCAAGACTGAACTTGTTTAATATTCATTATAATAATCTATTGTCATTTAAGCTGGAGTATGCTAAAGAAATTTTCTGATGAAACAGTCAACAGGCACTGTCATTAACAGGATCAGAGTATCATGGCTGGGGAGCTGGAAGGCAGTGAAAGCAATGAGCAATGGGAATGGGATGCAATTCCATACAAAAACAAACATATATTTGGGATGCGCCTCACCATTAGCCGGCAAAAATTAGGCGTCTTCTGCAAGCTGATCATCAGGGCTTCTTCTGCAGCCAACAAAAATGGGAAGATACCTTGACAATGGAGGTCTATCCTGCCTTTTCTGGATTCTTAATTTGGGATAAGAGGAACTGTTTTGTGGATGTGCCTATTAACTGTACAGAACCCTGTGCAGAAGGGTGAAGAAAAATAGATTCTTTTGAAGGAAGACAACTGACTACAACAAAAAAAAAGAAAAAAAATAGATGCATTAGTTTGTCAGTGGGTGACTGTGAACCATCAGTACATGAGGCAGTAATAGAAATGACAAATGTGATCCTAGACAAGGTTCTTCCAATAGGAAGGCACTGCTGCCATTGCATAAGGCGGTGCTGGACCATCATGTCTGTTGTTGTGTAGGATCTCATCACCGGTATTAGGACAGGTATTAGTCTATCAGGATGCCCAGTGTAGTTGTAAGAGACACTAGCTTTCCAACAAGAGCAGAGAGCTGAAAACTACAACTACTTCACAGACAAATGCTGATCCATGGGTGTGAGAGGTGTACGCTATGTTGCTGGTAGTGGCTGGGAATTTCCAAGGTGCCAGGATCTCTTCCAGTCTTATGTTTCTAGTGTTACAGATAGGAAAGTGTTAATCATCGAAAATGTGTATATTTTGACACGCTTTTTTTAGTCCTGTTTTTATTTTTTTGTGTTTACATGTAGGTACATGTATGTGTGTGTACACACGCATCCATCCATAAATACATATTTAAGTGAAGTTTTGCTTCTATTGCTTATTGGGTAGCATAGAGATACTGAGCTATATTTTGTATTGTCTGTAATAACCCACAGAGCCAGCCAGTATTTGTTGATATGCTACATTTCTGAGTATTTCTGGTGTTGACTTTCAAGTTATAGGCAACCTAAAAATCTTTTCTTGCCCTCACATTAGATAAAAATAATAGGAAAAAACCTACCAAATTCAGCTGTACATAAACTCTTTTTGCTTTCTCTGTCTATATGTACTTTGAGTGGCAGTCTGTATAGTATGCATAAGTAATTAATGTTGCAAGCTGGAAGAATGAATTATTGTCAGATGGAGGTAGAGCATGCAATATGGTCAAGTAAGCAGTTCCAATAATAGCTGTGCTTATAGAAGCAAAATGTAATAGAGGGCAAACTCTACAGGTTGCCAGATTGGTGTCGATGTGGAGCTTTGTTGCCAGTTGGTGAGCAGGGGACAGCAGAAGGATTGGTTTTAGCTGAATGCTTTTAAGCTTACGTGTTTACCACACATAATGAGATTGCTTCTCAAGCAGTGGCACTTAAGCAAAGGGCGTAGGTAATTTTAGCTTGATTTAGTTGGTGGAGATCTAACTAAAAGCCACCTTTTCCTCCCTCCCTAACTCGGCATTTTCTCAGCGAGTTACATCTAGGTGAACATGAGCCATGCACTGTCATTGCTGGGACAGCTAGCTCAGGGTGACACGTGCCGCTCCAGCCGGGAACTTAGCTGAAAAAAATGGAACTGTCGTAGAGCAGCTGGGCTATGCAAACTCCCCAAAGCTGGCACTGGCCAGGGTAAAGTGCAAACCCAGGATGTACTCCAGGTTTGGTCAGGTCGCAGCAGTGATTTTAGTTAATGTGGCAGAGAAGATAATCACAAGATACAAGGACAACAAAAAGGCTCATTTCCATACAGAGTGGACACCAGAATATTAGGGTGTGTTGTAGCCCAGCTGAAGACTGCCCTTTAAAGCCAATGGCCATGCAAATGCCACTTTTTGTACTGTATGAGAGAAAGAAACTGCAGTTGCTTTGATTACATGCACACATACATAGGTGTGTATTAACTGAGTATCAGTGGCCTCAGAATCAGTGCCACACGCACAGGCATGTACATAACAAACAAACACGGCACGCACTCGCACACGCGGGGCACAGCGCCTGTAGGGTTTGCTGTCTATCCTACCTACCTCTTCACAAACAAGCAGAGTTCATTTTCAAACTGCCTGGTATACAAAGCAGATAAAGACTGGCATGGAAGAGCCCATGGGCAGCTTGGCAGCCCTCTGGAGTTACCGGTATCAAAGGTCACTGAATGCTAAAAGACAAATACGTTCCAGTGCCAGCAGGGCACTGGTGATCCAAGATAAAAGTTTCTCTACCACCAGAGAGACATTTTCTTGTTTGGTACCAATGCGGACTGTATTTGCTGTGATTTTTCAAGTGTTAGTGAAAATACATGGGTGTGAAACATGTTTTGCTTTATGCTGGCAGGGGATCTGCTTCACAGGCCAGCCTCTCCTACTGTAGCATACGCTACGCTCTTTTCATGGACAGCAGCTTTTGTGTGCACCTGAGCTGCAAAGCAAAGAAATTCACTGGGTTCTGATACTTTTCATTCTTTTTATTTTTCAAAAGTGTTGTTGGATTTTTCCATCCTAAAAGTGCCTTTCTGTCTGACCTCATGGGTGCTGGTGGAAACCCAAAATAACTATACTGGAGCCACTGGAATGATCTGGGAGAAAGGGAGAGAAGACTCCAGCCTGGTGCCTGACATTGTTAAACAAGGTTATAAACACCATTGGTCGGTTCATATTCATCTTCGGTGATTAACGCCAATGACAATGGGAAGCCTGGGTACTCATTGCATACCGTGTAATGCAAGTTGACTATAGTTCAGAGGACAAAGAACAAGAGATTGAGGGTTTTTTCAGGAGCAAACAGAAGACTGGTTATGAATGTTTGGGGCGATTTAGTTTCATTGTTTTCTGTATCAGCAGCGAGGGCTGAGTAGTGCTTCCTTGCAGATTTCTAGATGTAGTACCAGTTTAGGGGTTGTGCATGGGAATGCGGATCCTCTGCTTCACTTTCCTCTTTTTAATACTTGTATTCTTTCTTTCCTTTTGTTTCTCTAGATGCACAAAGTCTCTGCTGATGTTCTCACACTGTTGTAGCTTAAGGACAATGCATGTAAAAAGCAACTTACTAGAAACCCAGATAAAGACGGAGTTCCTGGTGCTCTTCTATTGCCCCTGGGCCAGAGCGTCATTTACAGCGGCTTTTAGCCTGCTCTACACAATGATGGGTGACAGGATGGTGCAGGGACAGGGAACTACAGATATCATTGACTGGGAACACCAAAGACACCACCACGGCCACCCAGTACCACCCATCTAGTGTTAACAGGCTAACGAGGGCCCTAGAAGAACTCTGGTCTGAAACAGCAAAATATTTTCAACTTCTCCTTAACTTCTGTTGACAAATTCAATGTTCAAAATTGTGATGCTGGCCTCACTCCTTAGTGTAACATTTGCGAACTGTGTGGCATGTTGTCAGGTAATAGTCTACGTGTCCAAAGTGTGCACTAAAGATAGGACGTGATGTAGAGAGCAAAAGAATATATATCATGAACAATATTTGCTGAAAAATATCTTTAGCTTGTCAGCAAAAATGCAGCATTTAGGATATTACATTTTTCAGTGGCTTTACAAACACTGGAGAAGGATACAGAGCAGTAAATTTTACACTCAGAATTGTACAAATAGAGAAACAAAGGGGCAAACCTTTCCTCCAAGTTCTCAGGCAAGCAAGGGACAAAGGAAAGTCCTGGAGTAGCGAAGGACCAGAATTATGTGGTTGTGAAACAGATGAACAGCAACGCTGCCCTTTTCATCCAGCACAACAGATACGCTGCATTTGCTCTCCTGGAGGCAGGAGGCAAAGGAAGGCTCCTGAAGAAAATCCTTGCACCTTCTTGCATATCAAGCGACTCAGCAGTACTCGCTCTTCGGGGCTGAATGAGAGGAGAGCTGGATACACAGGAGAAGGGGAGCTGGAGTGGAACAGCTGGGCACTTCTGCAAGCTCTCCCCATTCTCCTGGAACCTTTAACAGCACGTACGCTCGGCATTTGCTTTAGGAATTGAGAACTTGCCCAGAGGCAGAGAAACAACATGACGTGCCTTGGGCTGCAGGAGTCCATGTCAGAAACTGGTTAGAGCACAGGCGTTTCTGCATCCCACTCCTCTGCTTAGAGGAGCAACCCACGCCACTATAAATCATACAGGAGGCACTCGTGTTACTCGGGCTTTACGTGCATGCAGTAAATCACAGAGACTGTAGTGAGGGAAGACCCATCTGCCTGCTGGCTGCTGGGGGCATTGGGCAGTGCTGACTCTGGTGGTGGTGACTGAGTCACCACCGTGCCCTTACTTAATTTTTAAATAGAGCACAGAGTCTTCTGGTGCGAAAAAGGGTTGCTTCTTCCTTGTCTATTCTTAAACATGCATTTTAGCTATCAGTCAATCTGTTATGAAACACTTGTCTTAGGATAAGATCACTGAGGAAGCTGTGGCAAGACAACCCTGACAATTTCTGGATGCTGCAGATCTTCTTGGCACTTATCTCTTTGATTACAGACCTGAATATGCAACAGAAACTACTTTTTCCCACTCCTCTACAGTTGCTGCAGTTTCCTTGGTGAGTGTTCTCAGCCCCTGAAACTCCTGTGTCCTTCATTATCAAACTTATTGCAAAGTGCTGCTGACTGCTCTGTTCTTTACCCTCCCTGTCCCAGTCTCTTTGCAGGGCCACAGTAGACTGTATGAAGAAACAACTTGTTGCTCTATAAGACACTGCAAAGCTTTTTGATCCCCTTGGTTCTCCACAGGGCAGTCAGGTGAGAGTTGACTTGGGGTGGCTTCAGCAGGGGGTGAGACCCTGTGTCTGACAGCAATGCTGTTTGAGAATCACGTCTATCTATTCCTTGAGTGAAGCATCACACAAGAAATTGATTCCACTGTATGTCTTCCATGTTCATTGGAACAGAGAATATTGGTTTTGTTCTCTGTAATCACAAATGCTTTGAGACTTGCCTAATTGAGACACTGTGTCTCCTCTTCTGCAGGGACTTCAGCAACAGAAAGCAAGAGGCAGTCTTGACGTAAAGCAGGCACATTTTTTTCTCTCCACTTTGGAAATTACTTTGTCCAAAAGGGCCAATATTTGTTGGCTCTCAGAAAGTGAAACCGCGAGCAGTGAGAGAGGTCTCGGTGATAGAGCAAGGAATTTGCTTGTCTTGTTACTGTGATTGCGTGGCTGGACTTTTGTTAGTTGGAATGGCTTTCTTGGCTCAGTGTAGAACAAAGTGTGAGTAGTGTGGGACAAGAATGCTCTCAGGGACACTGGAGAGCCTCTTTATGGCCATCTTAACATTATGATAAACATAAATAGTTAATATACTACTTTTATTTTTCTGCTAAAAAAGCGAGAATGGGATAAAATATTAAAGCAGAAAATAATTTTCTTTAAATGGGCTGATAATCTGTTAAAATGCACGTACATATATTGTTGTTGCTGCTTTTGCTGCTTTAAACAAGTGACTATATTTTGTTCTTAATTAAGAATTAAAGGGTTTGTATGCACATGTCTACAGTGGAGACCCTCAAGTGATTCTGAGATGAGAGTAAACTGGGGGTTTTTTCAGCTAGTTGGGTTGAAATTACTTACCACCTGAATAGCATCTGCAACAGTGTAAGGCACGGAAGCAATTTTTCTTTTGTAAGAAGATGAAAAAGAAATAAAAAAGGAGTCAAAGAGTAAGCGGGCTGAATGGGCCATTAGCACCAAACTCTAAAGATGTAGAAGTCAAATAGGATAGAAAGGCCCCATAAATTTTTACAACTCCTTGGAGAAAAACACTGTGATTATTAAAACATGAAACCTTGCTTTTCTAAAATGCTTAAAAGATTAATATAGAAATGTCATACTGTGGCTGCTGGAGGGATTATCCTTAATGGGAATGTTAGAAGTTATTTTAATGTAAAGCAAACATAGCCACCGAAGAAAGATCAAAAGTGGAACAAATTCAAGGCTCTTAGTTTCAGGAAAATGAAGTTTGTCAAGAAACTATTTCTACTCTGTTAATTAGAATGAGCAAATTCTCCATAAATACTGTATATATATGACATAGAAAGTGATGACCTCATCTAATTAGTCATTACCTAATCCAATCACTAGCACAAGAGCAAGGCTTGGGTCTCTTATGAAAAATTTTGTTCCTTTTTTGGCTTAAGAAAAAGTATATTTTTTGCACATTTTTGTGAGGTCATGTGTGTGTATCCAAATAGTTTTGACAATAATCCACTATCCATGGGCAGGGGAAGGTCGGTCACATGGCGCAGTGGCAAATGCTCCCAGAGTTTGTGGTCTTTTCCATGCAAGAGCAAATTCTGTGACTTTTTGATTTCTTTTCAATCTAGCATTGTTACTTTTTTTATGTAAACTGACCACAGAGCAACATACTGCTTTGGTCTCTATGTAAGCCTTTGAAGTCTAAATAGAAACTTCAGTGTTGCTAACTTAGAGCAAGAAATGTAATTTTTTTTTTTTTTTTTTTTTGCTGTTCAGGATAGCACTTAATTTGCTGTCTGTCCTTGTTTGGCCATTGCTGCCGTCGAGCACCTGATTCCGTTAGAGCCCCGGTTAGCAGCGCGAGACTATCAATTCCAGAAGCAGTAATTGGTTTACAAATTGTGCTGCCGTCGACTTGTTTTTTCCGCCAACGGGAGGCACAAAACCACACTACACCATGCAGCAGTCCTCACACATTGCTGCCCTTGTTTCCCTATGAAAGGGCTGGACTTGCGGAACACAGGTTCTTTTAACATTTATTTCTAAAAAGATCCATCATGCCAGTACCCAGCCTGAGTCTGCTGGTTTCACTAAAAAACCTTCCCAGAAAGTAAGAAAGTGCTAAATGATTCTACCCGTGCAAAAATTCAGTTATTCAAACGTTTAGTGTCATATGTGACAGCAAGATATTACTGGATAATAAGAATATTTTTCTTGAAAATAATTGCAAATATTTATAGGGAAGTTTTGTTCAGATGCCCAAATCTGCTGTCTCTTTCCCTTGTCTTATCCTGGACATAGAAATAAACTTAACTGAAATAATGTCATTTTTTCCCTGCTTGCAGCCCTGCAAGTAGTCAGCCCTCAGTTTCCAGTTCAGACAAGATACCATCACCATGTAGTTACTTGTCACCAGAAATTTTGCTTCAAGCTGGAATCCATTTTTTAAGAGCTCTGCAAGTGAAAGATAGTCCCGACGACAAGGTACCGTGGTGCCTGAGATGTGCAGCGCAGTCTGCTGAGGACTCAGCTCAGCAGAAGAAGGGTCTTAGCTGAAATACAAGAATTTAGTTAATTGTCAGGATTATTAAGACTTAATCTTTCTTCCTCGACTCTGTAAAAAAAATGTAAGTTTACCAAACTCCAAGCAGTTTTTGTTGGAAGAAGCTGAAATGTATCCCAGAATATAAATGGTAGACCTGGTGAAATGCGGGTCAGTATTTACAGAATCAAATAAGAAAACAAATTCACATTAGATTTTATGCTCCAGAATTGTACCTAGCAACTCTTGTTAGCATTATTTTTACTTCCTTAAAATTCTTTTTAAAATACAAGAGAATGTCAGTTGGTATCTAGCAGCTTTTCTCCGCATAGTTCTGGGAAATGCGCTGTTAAGATAAAACAAAAGTGCCATAATTTCCTGATGCACGCTCACTCTAAAATGCCAAATATATTAGTATTTTCCTCACCAGCCTGGTGTCACAGTGATGAAACCAATGCCATCCGGCTTTTTCTTATGAGCCATGGGCTACAAAGCAAATTATACGAATGAAGTGGCTATGACAAGACAGTCAAGCTGTATATTAAGCAAGTGTGCACCATCCCTAAAACAGAGGGCTGTAATTCTCGCTTCCCTCGTGTTCCTTTAATTTGCAGCAGTATAGAGTAACGCAAGAAACAGAATCTGCATGCTCTATTCCCTCATTAAAATATTATTATTTGATTATGATATCAAATGCAGGGTAAGAGCCATTGCACAGAAGCTCAGCATTTGCTTGTACTCATTCTTACACGTCAGTGCTCCACTCAGAATTCACAGTTACAGTAGTGAGTTGAACAGAGAACTTGATTTACAGGGTTCTAGGATCATACCTGTAAACATCCTCCTTCCCCACTTGCATTCAGTGCTCATCACTCATTAATTTCCTGCCTTCTCTCATCCCACACCGTATTTCCAAAAGAACTCATTTTCGTAGCTGACTTGCTAGCTGGTCACGAGGCTGACAGAGCTGAAAAAAGACATTTTCTGGTTACAAGGTGCCAGACGCAGAGCGCCAATGCAGACATCCCGATTCTGCTAATGAGCTTCAGGCCCGGCAGAGAAGGTGGGCATGTAGGGGACAGGACAGGAGTGCTTCTCCTTCCAAAAGAATCATAATTCTGTTGAAATCAATTCTAGCAGGGGAGCTTCATGAGTGGCAGCCACAGAGCCCATGTTTCACCCTTTTTACCTGCTTAATCCTTTTCAACCTGCTGACGCTGCCAGAAAGTCAAGGTACCATCTGTGCTTGGGTGTTTGCGTTTTTTTGATGTGAACATAAACTTGGTGGTTTTCATGTCATTCACATAATGACTTAAAATCTGTGGAATAAATATTTCCACATTTCAATCTTCAATGCGTAAGAATACCCTGCATGCCAGTACCCATGCTTTGCATTCGAGGTTTTCTAACCCCCATTTCCACATACCACCTCAACATCCATGGCAATGACTCTTCCTGAAACTGGAGCAAGACACGCTGGTGGATAACTTATGTTTCCCGATGTTGCTCTGGCAAATGAGCTATCACCCTAACGATGTTAATACTCTTCATTTTTCTCTAGTGGCTTCTGATTTTCTTAGATCTTAGCATGACACCCAAGACTGGGTGTGCCGATGCCACTTATTGTCAAGAGAGGCTTCATTGCATCCATTTGGTATGCAGAAGCTCAGGAACTTGGATACAGAAGCAAGGTAAGGTCGTGAACAGGACAGGGTACTTGCTGGACCAGAGCTGATCTTAGCAGCCAGGAGACTCAGAAAGCTATTTTTCATGTTTTAATAACAGTACTAGACAATTGCAGTGTTTTCTAAATGCTCTTTTTATAAAGAACTGGGCCTTGAAATTCCCAGTTCAGTTTGTGCATTGTGCAGATGTCGGTCACACATATCCTCTGCTTACACCAGCTTGCCACTTGGAAAAAATTACTTCTCTATAAAAGAGTTTCATTCTGCAAGTATAGGCAAGTAAGTGGCAGTGTGTCGGTGAGAGAGGGAAAGGGATGCAGCAGGTTTCCTTAGGACACCATTTGCGTTTGATCTCACAGCGGCAACAAAATGGGGGTCACTTGGACAGTGCTCCATCAACCCATCAGATCGATATTAGCTACAAACCAGACTGTATCTGAAGGAATATTTTAAAGAATTGCAGTTAGGTGCGATTTCCCAGCAATCACGTACACCCCAAATACCACCTGCTGGAACTGAGCCGCGTGGAACGGCCGTCGCTGCTTTAGAAACATGCACGGCTGTGCTCGGGCTGCTTGACACGCCAAAACTAGCACAGGGCTGCACCTTAAGTGTGGGAAGAGGATTTATTCCACCAGGAGGTTCCTGCAGGATTTGTGCATAGCACACGGTTAGTGTCTGGTGATCAGAGCATTCACTAGCAGAGGACATGCAGCGGGAACGAAACGCATCTTACAAACATCCCTTTATATTAAAGATACAACACAATGTGTTTGGATGCAAGCCTGGGCATGGCTCTCTGTAGGATCTTGTTTACCCTTTTATCGTGAGCGTTCTTGCGAACTGCTGTTTTCTCACATGTGACTAGTTTTCAGTTTTATGTGGGGGGACTGTAAGGCAGGTTTCTGAAAACACGGAGGCGAATCAGTGACCTCGTAGTATGCTGTGACTGCCAGGAGCCCCGTGGAGAATACCAACACGATTAACCATATAAAGTGAGATATAATAGAGGAAGCTGCATGTAGATGTACGGCATGGGAGCTAGCAAGCTGTAAAATCGGGGCTTGGGAAGAGCCATCAAAAGAGACAGAATTCTTCATTTTCTTGCCCATTCCTTTTCATCAAGAAACGGAGCGGCCTGGGAAGGAGGCAGGATAGCACAGGGGAGAAGCGAGCTGCCCTGAAAAATGATGGCAGGAGCTTCCAGGCTGCTCCCAGGCCCCAGTGCCGAGTGCCCTGCCAGCGCAGCCGCGCAGCAGCCGCGCAGCAGCCGCGCAGCCGCCGCGCAGCAGTCTCCTGACATCTTGTGGCTTCGCTGCGGAGTACAGCGATCCCTTCCCCCACGGCCCCAGGCACGGGTGTCAGCTGGAGCTGACCTTGGCATTAACCGCAGGCACTGGGGATCCTTATATATAGCTCCATTCCCCTCTCAAATGCGGGGCCACTTCTTTCTCCCTCCTGTGCGAGAATGAATGTGTCCGGGTGAGCCTGTGTTTTCCCAAGCGCTTTTTTATGAGGTTTACCCTGATTTACACCAAAGCAGCACCTAAATTTACTTTGAATACAGATGAACTCTACATAAACTGGATCCCAGATTCTGCATCTGTCATCCTCCCTTTAACAGATGGAACAAAACCCAGATCCAAACATCCCAAGTTCGCTACAATCTCCCCCAGCCCCACCAGCTCCCTGATGCTCAGATCGAGGTCTGCAGATCAGAATCAGTCATTTCTTTTGGTTGCAGTGGCCCAGCTTCAGCGCTAGTCATGCATGATCTCTAGAGGAAAGGACAGGAATTTTAAGTATTTAATAAGGTGTGTATATTTTTAAACACTAGTTTAATTTTTCAAAAAACACGGCTTTTAAGATTGTTACATTTACACACATACAGAAATCCATGCGATGCAGTCCTAACCTCTATCATCTAAAAGTATTGCTTGGTTCTTGAAACACTCATGGAAGATTCTTTTGTCTCCTCTAAGCAGCTGAGACTGACTCTGATATTTGCCTCAATTACTCAGTTTCAGAACAGGGAAAATGATGAACTACACTGAATTTTGTAGGTGGAGAAATCAAGTCGTTTTCCTGATGTTGCGTCCCGTTGAATCTCCCGTGGGCTCTTGCGCTGGGCTGAGCTTGCAATGGG
Source organism: Phaethon aethereus (assembly GCF_964289735.1). NCBI lineage: Eukaryota > Metazoa > Chordata > Aves > Phaethontiformes > Phaethontidae > Phaethon > Phaethon aethereus. The sequence continues at coordinate 9,978,867 of NC_138593.1, read as the reverse complement.
AGGGCAGAGGACAGGCAGAGCTGGAGCTGGAGCTTTCGAACACCGTGGCTGCGACTGGTGAGAGCTCAGGCTGGAGTTTTAGAGGTGCTGAGTGATGAGGAAGGCAGAGGAAATGAGCTGCTTCTCGGTTATTTTTTGCAAGTGTTTTTCACACATTATGTTCCACAGATTGGCAAAATATGGTGCCAAGGAAGACACAGCCAGTAGTGACCATTCACGGCAGCCCTGCATGGAGGAGTAACTTCCACATCCCACTCCCTTCCCTCCTTCAGGAAGCGTGGTTCAAAGGGGGAAGGAAAGGTGGAAAAGAGGGAGACAGGGCTCACTTACTGGTGGGGAAAACCATGGCCAGCATTAGGGCCAGAGAAAGATTATCGCTGTTACCAAGAAGCTTAGCAGGAAATACATGGGGAAAGTCATATAGTCAGTTTGTAAGAATTCATCCACGTTCCCATTCTCTTCCCATTCTTTCACAGTCTGGAAGTTACCCTCTGAGGAGACGGTGCTGCAGGGATGGCAGCGGGAAGAGACAGAGCAGAGCGGCTGGGAAGCCCTTCGGGAGCTGAAATTGCATTTGTCTTTGTGCCTGTAGGAATCCCAGCAGATCTGCATTGTAGGGAGGTAGGCATACTGCTTCGGTTACCGCCGTGCCCTTCCGCTGTACCGTTCGGATACGCACATCTCCACCAGGGGCCATTACAGGAAATTTAGGGTATTAAAAAAATCCAGCGCCAGTTTCAGTTTGAAAAATTATGGAATGGATGAAGTGGCACTAACACGTGAGAGGTTACTCCCGATCCTCACCATTTTTTAATGCACTTAAAGCTTGTCATTTAAGAAACATGCAAACGAGCAAACTTGCCCACACTTCGTACAATGCCTTTGAATTTGTCATGGGCTTGGCTGAAAATAGAAATAGGTCTCATGGACAGATGCCATATTCTGTGATGAAACTTGCAGTAAGGTTTTATAAGATGAATTGCCCCTGACTGTGTGTCACCAAAATTACGGTTGTGGTTACTGTAGCAGTGCCTGCAGTATAGACATAACCATTTCCAGTTCAGCTCTATCAGGCCCTTTGTTAACGCCTGCTGCAAGTAGACAATTGACTATTTGTGGCTTGTGGCTACTCTCTCAGGAGAAGTTATAAACTGAAAGTGATACCAAGTGTTATACAAGGGGACAACAAGGCACAAAATAGAAGGCATTAAAAACCTAAAAAAACCCCTTTTAAACATATGTAATTACATATATTTATATACACACACCCACATGCAGAACCACATATATGTGCAAACGTGTTTCATTTAACAAAAGAAATTACATTTTTGAAAATATATGTGCAATATTTTGTTGCTGCAAACCAAAGTCATCTGTTTATCTTGAATGCTAAAGAGGGTGAAGGCAGCTGCAATTTGAGCTTCTCTGCACTGGCCAGCTGGTAGCTTAAAGCCAGCAAACAGGGAGGGGGAGGTGAATTATCCCCACTGGTTGGTCTTAGAAGTGGTTGCCATACAGCTTTGAAATTACAAGGGTTATGATTCACATAGGAACCGCTGGGCTAATATTGTTGCATATTTTTTTGAGATCGAATGGTGGCTGGAAGCTCAGCATCAGGTAACCTCCAGCACCGCTGATTCAGGGCCACCTGTACAGAAACAAACGCATCCCTTACTTGCTTTTTCCATACTTCCCATTTGTTTCTCTCAGTTGTCTTTGAATCACTGTAACTGTCCGGGTGCCATAAGTGGTATTCAGTTACAAACACCAGGAGTATGGGATCATCGTTAGAACCTGGAAACATCAAGCAGGTCTGGTCCAACTCCTTATAGCTCCAGAGTGCCTTTAGAGGATGCCCTGTGCTTGGTGTGTGTACGGGAGAGAGGAATGTTACCTTGCTTCGGCAGCTGCCTGTGGAGGACTGGCACAACGGCACGTTCGGGGGCTCATCTGAATGGGTAACGAGGAGAGAGAGAAGGGAGGGCGGAATGTGATTTATACGCATTTCATTATTTTCAGTGACAAAATGCTGCGTATAAGCCAGCTACAGCTGGATGTCTTGAGTGAACCCAAACCCCGGTGTGCGTGTAGCTCCCTGATTACCATGTGCGATACCTGCGTGTGTGAGCCCTCACGTACCAGCGCGCTTTAATAGCGACGTGCGACCTGTTTGTCGCCACTCTGAATTGGCTGTAGTGATTTCTATATTCATCCTTTTTCTGCACCCCGGTTTTATGATTTCCAAACCATAACGTAAAAGCTGTACAGCTCTTAACCAGCCATGTGGAAAAGCAATGTTGAATATATATGCATGCAGCGTGTCTGGAAGCATTGCCATATTTTTCTCTGAAGAATTTGTTTAGGTTACATAAAAGAAACAGGCAGGAGCCCTTGGGTTTTCATTTGGTGGTTCTCCCTCTGTTCTGCTTGGCTTCTCAGCTTTCAATAGATCCCAAGGTCAGGCTGTTATTTGTTGCTAGGCCAAAGTGGCAACCTCCCACCCTAACAATGCTACTATCTTCATATCATCGAGCTATAGGGGCCACATTGTGATGCTTTGGCAGTGTTGCTAGGGAGGTTGCTAGGTTGGATTGATGTCACTATGTGGGTTATAAATTGCCTTTACCCTGCTGGCCCTAACTTGGCCCCATAACACAATGATCTAATAGATGGCATCGAAGTCTTCAAATGATACATTGGAGCAACATCTTCGGACCCTGAACTTGGCAGCAAACGCATGTTATATCTATTCAGCAAAGGAGCCCCCTTGTAATCTAGAGAAGAAAATAAACAATTGCTTTGGATAGTAAAACTAATATAAAATGCATTCTTTCATATCCAGAAATTAACAAAACTGAGGAAAAATACCTAGCTTCTGCACATACATGCACTAAAACCAAGACTTTCCCTTATCACAGACTGTGTGCCCTCCACATGCCCCGCTGTTGAGAAAAGGAAGGAAATTTTATAAAGACGAAAGTGAGAGCTGAGAAAACGAAGTTGGTGAACTGAGAATTTCCCAGCTTTAAGTACTGCTTTAAGTCACAGTCTCAACTCTACTAAAATATACCACCAACGCCTCTATTATCACACCTGTTTATTCTAGCACAGGAGTGCCATGCCACCTAGTCATATTATTTGCATGTTTCTGGTTTGCGACCTCAAGGGACATTTTAATTTTGCCTGTTGCAAAAAATAGTAATAGCTGAAGAATCATTTTAATTGATTTTTCAATATATTTATCAAAATTTAGAAAATCTGCGTTCTACATAATATAGATGCGTGTGTGTGTGTGCATGCACGCGCATGCGTGCATTTCATTTCTTTTGAAAAGGAATAAATAAATATAGATAAACATGCATGCCCTTCAGAGCTGCTCAGGTTTAATAAGTAAATACATCATTAGACAAGCTTTTCTTTATGCATGATGTCTTGATATGCAGGGCTTTAGCTGCACACCTCTCATTAGCGCTAATGAAATTTATGTGGCTAAATCCCCATGCATTGTGTGGAACGTACACCTTAGTATATTTGTAATTATTTTTTGAAGACTGCCTTCATTTCAAGGCAGACCAGAACACAGCTCCTATAGTGCCATGTGAATCCATAGGGTGTATACATATTTATAAATGTTTTAAAAATGCATATTATATTTCGCCCACAGAGCATAACATCTCTGCTGGCTGGAAACATGTATTAAAGAAGGTAACAAAAATCCAGAGGAAATGTCTTTGAAAAAATAGTTAATACACATGGGCTACAGCTGCCTTTTAAAGATTAATTTCTTGGCCATTTACAATGTGGTTTTTATTATCAAAAGCCAATGGACCATATTACAGAAAATCTTGCTTTGTAAATTCCTTTTGCGCTTCTTGGGCCTGATTCTGTTACACAGAATTCAGTGCTTTTCTTTCCACACTAACACTATCATTTGCTTAAAATTGGACCTGGATTGTCACAAGGGTTGCTACTTGTCCTCCTTAGCTGTCCCTAGAGTAAGCCGCGTTCCTTGTGCGTGTACGAGTACAGTTAAAGGAATCTAAAAGGTAGAGATACAAGGCTTTGTTTAAAATGTGGCTTGCAATGCTGCAAACGTGAGCATAACTTTGCAAAGGTAAGTCGTATGCACGGGTGTAGATATTTGCATGCGTTAAATATGTGGAAGAGTTTAGAGAGCTGGAATCATACTTTTAAAGATGTGGTCTTATTGAAGCTGCCCTAGTTCTGCCTGGATTATTTATAATTTCTTGCAGTTGTTGATTTCCTGTAGCATTTGAAAATGAACTAAAGACTGTCTCGACAGAACTTATGCCTGTTCTATATCTTATTTTTCCTTCTCCTGGCCTTCTCCTTTTTTTCCTCAAGACATAAAGAGTTTATCTTAGTGCCATGAACTCCTCGGTTTCAATATGAGACTGGGCAAAATGCAAAAGCACAGTCCTCTGCATACAAAGCAAATCCTGCCTCTTTCAACCTGTAAGCAGCAAAACTTCCAATACCCAAAGGATTTGGGGAGCCTATACATGGGCTGTCTCGACTTTCCCAGAGCCAAATCCAGACCTTTTCAGGTTCCTCTTAAACCCGTAAGCAGCAAGGGTGGACATAGGGGCAGGGTGAAGCTAGCGACTGTTAAATACTGCCAAGCAGTAGCGCAGGGAAGACAGACGAAGCTGCCGGCTCAGAGCTGTATTAAGGACGATAAATTGCTGTTACTCCCTAGCAAGCCATGAGAGGATGGAGAATGTGCTAGGGTGGATCCTGGGCACGGGCATGAGTGCCTTTCCCAGAGCAGAAGCTTGTCCTCTGCAACCTTGGTCAAATCATTTAACCTCTCTCCGTTGTCACTCTTCTGTTTCTGAAATGAAAATAAATGCCAGTAATGCACTAGAAAAGCTAAACGTGCCGGTGATTATGAGGGGCTCAAATGAGGATGAAGGTGAAATAAATATTTTAGACAGATAAAAAAAATCCCTCCACAACTCCCGTGAAACCTTCATACATTAAACTCATTTCTTGGTATGAGAGACAGGACGTATCCCGCAATAAACAGGATGGCTTGCATTCTAATTATTGCAGTAGAAGTAGCTGAGGTTTTTTCAGGGGACTTTTGTTGCTGTTCCTGTGGTAGCACTCAGAGTGACATTGCCGTGTTTGCAACACTGGAGTGCAGGGCGCTCCAAGGTGACTTATTTCAGTAGAGGATTCACAGGCTGACTGGAGCCATTGGTTTAGGTCTTTGTCTGATGATACAGTGTCTGCATTAGCACTGAAATTTTCATTTCTTGGAAAGTGTTAAAATCTAATACGTAAATGTTGATTTTTTTTTTAATGTGCTCCTGGGGCTTTTTCATCTATGCCAGAATTAAGTGCAAAGGGAATTTTTACAGCCAACTTGTAAATTCCTGACAAGAGGAGTTTATAATAGAAGTGTTGACATAACCTTAACTACAGTGACAACTGAAGCTGGTTTGTTAGGAAAGCAGCAAATAATTTTCTTGCAAGAAGGCAGGAGTTGGGCATAGACGGTAAGGCAGCTAAATTTTTTTTCCCTGAGAATCCCTGGAGGCTATTGTGTGAGACAGCACGTGAAATGAAGCTGAAGCAAATCGCATAGCAGGCAGAAGAAGAAACACTCTGGAATTTGCTCATTTTCATGAAGGAGAAGGTGCAGTTATCCTCTTATAATTTTTTTTACAAGCTGCGTTTCTCCCCTCAGAGGTAATCACAAGGGTCTGATAGCAAGTCAGCGCTCGCTTTTGGCCTTACAGCTGGCTCTTACTTTATTCTTTGTCCCTGAAAACCTAAAACAGCCAGAAATGAACTCTGGTGCCTCAACTCCATGCCTTCAACCGGAGCAGGAACCAGCCCTTTGTTTGCAATCCATCTGTGTCTCTTACAAGCAATAATTTTTTTTGAAGTCACTAAATCAGATTTATTTATTTGAGCCACCGGCAGGAATTCAAAATCTGGTAACTTAAATGCCCAGCAATAGATGGACAAGCCTTTGTGCAGCGAGGCTGAGCCACAATCTGAGCTACTGGCCCAATAGATGTTGTTGTCCCTTAAATGAGAACCAAACCTATCGATAGAAAGAGGTGATTTTAACTGAAATCTGAAGCCAAAAGAGCATATGTAGAGCTGATTTTTAGTGCCTTTATTTCCCCGAAGTCAGCTGGGGTTTGTTTCATACCTGTCACTTCTCTCCTGTAGGCGAGGCGAAGGGCAGTTTTTCAGCTCTTCTTGCAGGCATAAAAGTACCAAGGTGGAATGGAGGTTGTACGTGGATCCCCATCCTGCAGCACAGTCCCACCCGCGGAGCCAGGCCCCCTTCTTACTCGGGCTGGGTTCAGAAGTAAGTGCGCGTCTCCCACCCACTTGCCCACACCCTTCTGCCGGCTCCGACCCTCCACGAATCTTTGGGATTAACTTCTAAATGACATCTATTTCCCAAAATCCTTAATAAAGTCTTTCGTACATCTTTGTTGTGATGCTTGCGTGTGGAGGGGCAGTTAGCTCAGCGGCAAGCAGCAGGAGGAGTTACTGTGAGCTGGCACGCTTGGGAGCCACGGGTGCTGGGAAGAAGATGCAATGCCCGACTCCTTCCCTGCCCCGCCTCTGCCCTACCCCGGCAGGTTTGGCAAAATCCTAAAGTAACTGTCCTGGAAAGGTGGAAGGTCCAGGGACAGGGTGTTCAGCATAAAGTAAAAAAAATATGATGTTGAAAGCAGAGAAAAGGACAGCTCTGAAATGGGAAGCCCAGAACTAAGTCCCCTCAGTACTTCCTAATTATTTAGGGGCAGCTGGAGCTTGCAATCAAAGGGCTGAAGCTATTGATGAGGGACGGCGCAGTCCAGGCAGAGGGTGACCGAGCAGCGCTGCTGAATGCTGTCGGTGAGCACTGATGGATTTTTAAACCTCCTTTGCACCGCAGCATGGTTGGAAGGGCAGCATGAGCTGGTCTGGCAGGATGGCAGAGAGGGGGAAGATCAACCAGTAAGCGACCGGTTTTCACAGAAATATAAGGGAAAGCAAAGACTGCAGATTCCTCATTTGCCTTCTCGCTTCCCTTTAAAACAAGATTTTCTACCTTTCCCTATATTCTTTCTTTTTAGTAAATACCGAAATACAATCCCTAGCTCTTAGGCACTGCCAGCAAACCTGGTGGAAATACTGCAGTTGGAGCCATAGCCATGAGCTGGAGGACATGGGAAATGGCCACTTTTTCCCCTGGCAAACCAAACACACATCGGGGGAGCAACGTGCCAGTGAGTGTCTCTGCTTTTGTCCCAGAAAGCTTATTTCCAGTCAGGATTTCCTCTCTCCCTGAACGCCCCGGTACGAGCGGAAGGCGAGCAGGCCAGTCTTTGAACCGCAAAGCACCAGAGCGAGACCCCAGCGTGGCTTCGGCAGGACGCCCGGGACATCTCCTGGCGCTTGTTTAGGAGTGCCCTCTGCTGGGTTCCCAGTCGGCGCCCGGGGCCGGCCTGGGAGCCGTGGGGTGCGGGTTAGCGGCACACGGAGCTGCTGCAGAGCTGCGGTCTTCTGCGCTGCTGCAGGCTCGAGTGCCTTTGTGCTCGGTGCACCATGATGCTTTTTGCAGGGCTGTTAATGGAGGTGGCATGTGGCCGTGTGCTTTTACCTCACTGCACTTCAAAATGGAGTATGCTTCCTCCCTCGGATTCAAGGCTGAGGGATGCGTCTCGGTGATATTTATATACATTTAGCCCCAGGTCCCTGCCTCTCACAAAAGCATATGGCATATAGAGTAGATTTATACCAAAAATGAAATGACACAAGGAGCAGAGGCTACCGGAGATAAGTAGGTATTAGTACTGTGCTTTCCATCTCGTGTTCCTAAATGAGGGTAGTAACACAAAGCATTGTCAGCAACAAATTGGCAACATCCAGCACTGCTGTGTTTTGGTCTGTGCTTATGGGACTATTGGGACTGGTTTCTCCAAACAGTCTTTTAAATTTTGAAAGGGCCTGCCTCTGTAGGCAGCTGCTGCGTTTTGAAGGAGGTATCTCAGGAGACGGAGCTGATATCTGGCATTGTTATTCAGAAGTATTCTCCCTTTTCTATTTCCTTTTATGCTTCTTTATTTATGTTTCTCTAAAACCGTCTTCCATCCCAAGCTGACGCAGCGAGGTGAGGGAAGGCGAGGCTTGGGTGGCAGCTCTGGGTTTGCCCGGGGCTGCTGGGGTGTCCCCTTGCTAGAGGTTTTCAAGAGCAGGTTCAGACTCCAAAATCGTTCACTGAGGAAAATACACTAGATACATTGAGTCTAACTTTGAGCAGGATGGGCAACCCCACGTCATCTTCCAGATCTTTGTTGTGAGGTGTAGGAACTTTTTATGGCAAAAGCTTCCACGTTCTGTCCAGACACTCACTTTCATGAAACCTGTGGGAACTCAATAGCTTTGAAACAGTTTTCCTTGCAACTGGCCATCCAGTTCAAACATTACTGGGACAAGGAACAGACAGACAATACTAATTTTCTTTGGAAGCCAAATACCGAGGGGTCATTGCAGGTTTGATTTAAATAAGGACGGGAACTCGGCAGTCTTGTGGCTGTGATTGTGTCATATGCACTGGCATGTTATACCTGCTGATGGCAGGGAGGAGGGAGTCTGAAACGTTCTTGGCATTTCCTGGTAATTCTGTGTTAAATTCTCCCATGAGAGTTCTCACAAACTTCGGTTTATGCTCCGGTTTATGGTAAGGCCGGCACAGCCTGGGTCCGTTCTCTCTTCCCACAAGGCAAAGCTGTCTCCAGTTCTGCGCCTCACCTCTGCACATGTGTTCCCTCCTTCTGCGACCCCAAAAGCCGTTGGGAAGGAAGCGATGGGAACAGTGACCTGGCGAACAGAGCAGCAACGGGGGTCTGAGGAGGCGTGCAGGTGATGTCGTGGGTGTGTGAGGAGATGGAAATAAGAAAAAGACGGGACGGAGGAAGGAGGGTGAAGGAATGTTAAAAAGATTAATGAAAATGAGTGTTTGTGGATTTGACATTTGACTGGAAGGATCAGGCACCAAGGTCTGTAGAGAATGTAGCTCTGTGGGGCAGGTCTGACTCTGAGCAGTTCCGTCGGAGGCCGTGCTCTTTGATTATACAGTGGAAAACAAAAAGTCTGATTTCTGCACAGACTTGATCACTGATCCCTTTTCTGATTCTTGGCAAGCTACTTCAGCTTCTCTGTGGCACCACTCCTTTGTGTAAAACGAAGACAGCACAACTACATGGACAGGAATGAGAGCAGAGACTTTTCCAGACCGATGACAAATCATAGAACCATAAGGCTGGCAGAGACCTTGAGAGATTTTCTAGTTTGGCAGTCATGAATTTTCTTTAATCGTAGGACAGCCCTGGAACTTTTTTAAAAAAACTGTTCCATTGCACAGTGCCAGCACAATGGTTTGAATCTAAAAGTAAATTTGGTTTTTATTCTTTAAATTGCAGAAAGGCCCACGTTGAGCCAAAGTTTTCAAAAACCTACTTATACTTTAAAATAGGCATAAGTCCCTTTTCTGATTAGTTTTATTCTGACATCACGTATTTTCCTAGATGCTTATAAACATTTCCTTCGCTAGTTAGTCCAACTTTGTTGAAAGGTAGCGGAATCAATGTGTGAACTGGAAGCATCACACGAGCGTAGCTCTCAGGGTGCAGGAACCATACTTCAGCAGGGGTACTTAGAGATCTCCCAGCAACACTACCAACTCCATCCTGATTCCAAACATTGCTTCCCTTATTAATCACCCAAAATATCGTGATGTTAGCATCATTTTTTTCTCTGCTTATTTGGAAGGTCATACAAAGTTCCTCCATCTGACCAAACCTGCAGTGCAAATAACAATAGCAAGTATCGCTCTGTACTTAAAAGCATACTGTTATTGGGAGGAACCGTCGGAAAGAAGCCCTGTTAAGTGAGGGATATAATTACAGAAGAAAATAGCAATTAAAGATCACACCTTTTCATAATTAACTCCTATGTGCCCTGAGCAGAGGATTGTATTCATCTCCCTCTCTTTGGCTGAGTCTGTTGAGCTGTGCAGAGCAACGCGCTGCCGCAGCTGCTCCGCAGGCAGCAGAACGCTAATACGGTTTTGTAATGATGATGCTATGTGGTCATCTTCTTCACATTAACTGATTCATATCCTGCACATCCAGGAAGCACTGAGCATTTTATTAGAGCTGATGAATGTACATTGACCACTCAAACAGAGTATGTTCACAAATGCATGTGTGACTGTGGTTTCCCTCTGTTTAAGAGAATTGAGAAAAGTAGAGGGGTAAATGGACAATATCTTTTGCATATAGGCAGTTTGGGCCATCCTAGATTCTGGTAAAAGATCTGTCTTTAAAGCAAAAAATAATTACAGCTTTCTTTTGAATAGAAAAAGACTGGATCCTCCTGTGGAAAAAAAGAGTTCTATGAATATCAGTTTGTCAAGTAAGCAAGTAGTTAATCGAGCTACCAAGTAGTTGATAATGTTCAGGATTCTAAGCTACATTTTAGTGCCGCTAAACTTTAACTTGGTCGTCTGGGACTGGCCAAACGAAGACTGAAAGAAGTGTCAGATAGTTTCTGAGTTATAGACCATAAAAATAAACCTGAGTTCTTCATTTTTATCCTGAGCTTCCGTGATGTACCTCTGTTTTTCATAGCTGAAAAAGCCATGCTTCTTGCAAAATGTGACTCCTAAGTATGACCAATTTATGATGCAAAGGGGCAGTATTCTCTATTACTCTTTATATTACAAATGTTATAAGATACTCCATCTCTGGAAACAAATAGAAAAAAGTCCTTGTGCTTTCAGCCTTGCAGGATTGAGTCTTACTGACAAGTAGGGTACCGCAGTACCTGGAACAACTCCAGTGATTAAAGTTTGCTGTAGCAAAAGGGAACGACAAGTCTTAAGTGGCAGATGAAGTTCCTATAATTCAGAAAATGTCATTCTATCAAGGAATAATAGAAGCTGAGAGAAGTTACTGAAATCGTGTCACACATGAATGTATATGCTCTAGCTGCACATTTTCCCCGTGTTCCCCCATAAGAGCAGTGGAAGGCACATCTTTTCTGTGGAAACTGCTCATTCATTTACCTGGGCTTATGCTCATGTAAAGTACAGCATCCGAGACCCTGAAGAAGGTCATGGGTTGTGAATTGTTTCCCATTTCTATGCTGTACATGAAAGTTGGGATGAGTTTTCTTCTCTACAAGTCAGCTGCCGGGAGGGAGAGCCGGCTGGACGGAGGAAAACTGAGTTAGTGGGAAGCTGAGCGATCCTTATGTCCCATGCGCCAAAATTCTGAACTTTAACAGGTTACACAGAAAAATCAGTTTCCGACTATACTTTTATGATTACTATTTTTTTCTCCCTGAAATGTAGACTTGATCCCCCTCTAATTGTATATCACAGAGAGAGGAAAGCAATAATGTTTTGTCCATGCAGACCAGCAACCAATTCCTTCTGGAAAGCTCCAGTTAAGGATGAAGTAGCCTGAGTGCTTCTAAATCCACTGCCCTAGCTCAAAAAAGATTTACACCAAGATTCATGGATATAATTTATCAGGAAAAAAAAAATATTACAAATCTAAACAGATCAAACATGCATGTAAGCGAAGCCTCCTTTTGTGTGCCCTCAGAGGGTTTATTCCCCCCAACACGTGCACACATGCACACGCACACACCCCCCGCCGTAAGAGATCCATTTTATAGATTCAAGGACAGCTCTCTCCAAGAGAAGAAGAGACGTTGCCAAGATACCAGATGCGGTTCCATTCAAGACCACTCATAGGAGCAATTCAAGATGAAATCAAATTAGATGTGTTGGTTATACATAGCGCAGCCTGCTCGGGATACTAAATGACAGAGTTTGCCAATAATTAAGTGAAATCTCAGAGATGATGAGTCCCCAGAGCTCTCTAGGTTATGTCGGTCTAATTCTAAGTGTCATCATTATAGCAGCAGAGCAAAATACTCTGCATAGGCCACAGAGCTGGAATTTTTACTGTGGATATTAGCTTTTCATAGCCAGTGCTACAGGGCAGTACCAAGCTTCATTACACATCTTCTGCTATTACACTTGCTTAACATTGCCCTGTTATAAAGCTCCTGAAACCTGACTCCCACTTAATAATTGATAGTTAACACTTACTATCCATAGCAGTATTCGTATTCAAAGCACTTTACAAGGAGCTCATTAATCTCTCTGAACCCCCTCCCCTAGAGGTGTCCGGCACAATTACCTAATTTTGCAGAAAGGGAAACTGAGGCAGAAAGGTTGTGACTTAGCCTGGGGCTAGAGGACAGTGTTACAGCTGGCACCGATGCTCGGGTGCTGCTTTGTGGGAGAGCGGGCTGAACTTCTGATGTTACGAAGCGGATTGTTCTCAGATTCGATGGGGGGATGGAGGTGCAAGGAGCCTTCCTCCAGCCCTGCAGAGCCCGTGCAGGGAGCTGCTGGGCGTCCCCGTTCCCTGCAGGCGCTGAGGAGCCGAAGCAGCCGGCTGCAGGGTGCCGCAGCCTGCGTGAGCCCCCTGCGGGTCTGCCGGCGGGGACCCTGCGCTGGGAGCAGGCTGGAAGCACTCTGGACAAGTGGAAAAGTGCTACTTGCCGGTATATTCTCCTGCAACTTGAGCTTCCCTGGCAGCCTTACGTGAGACCATCAGGGTGGACCCACTGAACACTGCTTGAATCTTTGCCCAACTCCATCCTCACGGTTGGTGGTGAGCAGCTCTGCTCAGGGAGCGCAGTGGATGCATTTTGCACAAGGATTCAGAGCATGAGACAGGCCGGGATCAGACCAAAAGTCTTCAAAATGTGCTCCCAAGGAAGCTACCCTCCACAGCCCACTCAGAGCAGGACTGAGCCCTGATGGAATCCGGTCACCAGGAATTTCAGTGCTTTAACAGTGCTCGTTTCATTATTACCCCTTGCTCTGCTCCCAGAAAACTGAACACTGCAGCCATGTTCAGAGGAGTAGCGACTGCTTCCAGCTCTGCAAGCATGCACCTCAGATCGCTTGGAGTTGAAGTGTTGCACTGAATTTGTGATCCTGGGGAATCACTGGCTGAACAGAAACCCTCCTGAAAGACAGGAGCTGATTTAAAAAGAAATAACCTAAATATTAAAAATAAAGAAGTTAATGGAGGGCAGATATAAAGAAGCTAAGACTTCCAGGAAGGGCTTGCTCAAAATCTGACACTTGTTATGTACAAAGAGAGGGAAGAGCCTTGGGGACTGTGGCATCAACATTGCTATAACCACTAGCCGCACACAGGAAGGCAAAGTCTGCACTCTGTTAGCCCCCGGCTATAGTATTAAAGGTGGCAGGGGTAGGACCAGCTCCTGATTCAACAGTGCTGCAGCACCGCTGTTGGCCCCGTTTGGCCCTGCTTGCAGACGCTCCTTCGATCTCCGTGCCGAATGACGTCTGCAGCCCTGGCCGCCCTCCCGCTGGCACCACGCTGCTGCTTGGGAGGGTCCGCAGAGCTCGGCTTGCCCTCAGCTCCATGCCGTGCTCCTGACGGATTGGGAGTGCAAAGGGAGCTGGGTTTATTCACAATGGAAACCTGCATCTTCAAGATGACTGGGAGGAAGTTATAAAATTCATAGAAGGTTCTGATAAAGATCTTGGATAGATATGTTCATATCGCTAAAAGATTCAAACCTAAGAGGCTTTTAATTAAAGACTGGGGCACTCAGAGCTATCTTACCAAAGAAGTAATAAAATTATTGACTAAATCACTAACAAAGGCAACTGAAGCAAGGAGTTTAAATGATTTCCAGAGTCTGTTCTCCAAGTGAAGGTTATAGTGAGAGAGCCAGCAGTGCAATTAAACCAAATGAGGTCAAGCATGTTGGGCCTTAAGGCCTCTGCCTGCTCCTCAGATTTCTTTTGTTCTTGTAATTCAATTATAAAGACCCCCCCTCAAGAACCACTTAACTGTCTCGTAAACCAGTTTGTAAACTTTTTTATTTTTCTGTAAGTTGTCTCCTAAAAGTGGCTTTCAGCATTTCAGGCGGCGTGGAGCATATACGGGCTTCACCGTGTCTTTTGTTCTCATTTGTTCTCATTTGCGCGTTGCGTGCGCGGGGGCGTTCACAGGGGCCGGAGCTCTCCTGTTGCATCCTCACGCCACGCAAAACAGCCGTGGCTGGAGGTGGCAGCTGGTAAAAACTGTGGTGGAGAGCTGGAACAACGGTGGTCGTTCTGTCTCTCACTCTCCTTGCTCCCTCCCCTTTCCCCCCCAAGTTTTCTTTACCCCATTTCTATATGAGGCAGAAGGAGGGAAGGTTTTTTGTGCGTGTGCCTAATTTCCTGCCACTGGGTCATGTATCCCAACCTTTAGCATCATAAATGAACAGGAAAGTCTGCTGGCCAGCAGATGCGTACATAGATCCATTCACATATAATTAAACACTTTTAAGATACAGGGATTTTTTTCTTTTTACTTTTTTTTTTGGTAGAAATATATTTGTAAAACAGGGTTGGGTGGAAGTTAGGTAGCTTCCAAATGCAAAACTTTTGCAGGCTGCAGTCCTGTTATTCAGTGTCCACTGACCATACGGGAAGCTCCCATAATTTGGAGAGCATGTAGGACTGGGTCTCATGGTGCAATGTTTCCTGTGTAAGAAGGCAAAAACCAGTTATTTCCTCCTTTCAAGAAAGAGAGCATTTGAAGAATGAAACCATTCCTGATTCACAATGGCATTTAAGTACCTATGGGAAGAGGATGGAAGTCGAGAAGGGATTAAAAAAATTTCTAAGCAGTTTAAGCACAAAAATCCTGTTCAGATCATGGCTTTAGAGGCTTAAATGACTCAAGGGTCTTGGATTCCTGTCTGCATCATGAGGGGCCTTGGTACCTTTTAAAATCAGGCCCAGGGTAGCAGTCTTCAAATGAGCCAGAAGTAAGGTCTAAACCTCATACAGAGAAATGCAGCATCCTTTATGTTCCGTGAAGTTCCACGTGACAGATCTCTGCTTGGAGATGAATGAAATGCTAGAAGCGACTGTTGTAGCAGGAAGAGAAATTTTTCTTCTTCTTTTCTATTTCAATTTAATTACAGATAAGACAATTTGGTTGAGACATTGGAAGTAGGCCTGGCAGCTCTACTTCCTCGAGAAGAAAGGAGAAGGCACATGTCTCCGAGGTCCCGCAGAGACGGTGTGATCTGTTCCCTCACTACATCTCCAGAGGAGCTGGGCAGCTCAGCATCTGAAATCCGTCAGCCTCTGCTCGGCGGGCCCTTACAGGTTTGCCAGCCTCGGATGCCCCAGCTGTACAAGAGCGGTGTTTGATGGGTGCCTCCTCGCTTCCCGCGGAGAGGATTGCCTACCCTGTTAGCAGCAGTACTGAAACGACCACGGGTCGTAGAGACGGACTCAGAACTCACTCTGCAACTGATCCCTCTTACAAGGTTAACGTCTTCTTTCTCAGTTCATTAAAATCTTGTGCCTCCTTCCCCAAAGGAAAGCAATGTCAATACACAAAAGCGGAAGATAAGTTAGTGCAACATTTCGGGTTGGAAATGCTGAGATAAGATGCCTGCATCGGTGCTAACTCAGCCACACTGCACGCAGACAGTATAGCAGCCTTATTTCGTTGGTCGCATGCATAGATTAATGTAATTACCTTTATTAAAATATATCCCCAAGTATTGCTTGTTGCTAATCTGTCAAATTGTAGATGTGGTCGATGATTGTACCGTGGTGGCATCTATAAGCAGTCATGTAGCACAATGCCCAAGACCACTGTTCTCTCCAGTCACGGGACCTATAGATTTACTTGTACGCATCTAAACTAGCCGCAAGCCCGCTGGCACTTGCTGGACAGCAAAGGAGATTTTAGCTGAGAAAGTGCTTTTATTACTGTAAAAAATTAATGCAAAATGTCAGATATTTCACACCCAAGCCGATACTGGCAAAAAGCCAGAAATATTCTGGTTTCGCTTGGGGTGTGAATATATTTGATCATCTGTAATTCAAAAGCTTTTATTTCAAAGGAAAGAGACACTGTGTTGCAACAGACTTTGAGGTGATAAATATCAGCTGTGCCACTTCTCTCCCAAAAGGGGTTTCCCACAGTTCTATAGTAATGTACAGTTCAAAAGGCCATCCTGAGATTTATAGAGCTATATGTTCAAAAAATGGCATACAAGTCGCTTTGCTCAGCTAAAGTGGGTTTGACCTGCAGCATTCACAGTTCTGCACAACTGAAAAAGCAGCCACAGGTCCAGGGTGCCAGCAGGCCAAGTGATTAGTGAACATGTGGCAGTTGGGTCACTCAAATTTGTACAAGCAGTTAATCTGGCAAGTCCTCAGTTGTGTGACTAGATATTCTGGAAGCTTTCAAAAGTATTTGGCCGGGAGATCTGGTCAGGCTGGAGTAAAAGGACAGAAATTCATTTAAATCAAGAGAGTCGGAGCAGCTGATGACAGCAGTGAATTTGGCCCTCTCCATGTATTTATTTTTATTATGAACTGCTCTTACATTGTCCAAAGTGCATCTGTTTCTTCTTTTCTATTCTTTTTCTGTTTATTCCACTCTACTCTACTCTACTCTACTCTACTCTACTCTACTCTACTCTACTCTACTCCTCTGTTCTTACTCCGTTTAAAGCCTCACCCAAGTTCTAACCCACTCGTACAGCAATAGCTTTCACTTGTGAATGTCCATTGAATGCCCCAAAATGCTTTCTCTGAAGACAGTGGGAAAATTTCTACTGATTTTATTAGGCATACCGTTGGGCCCCCAATGAAAGGAATTCATACCGAAAGACTCATCCTGTAATAACCTTAACAAGTGTCTTTGTGTTTGAAGCCTGTGGATGAAGCACCATCTGTAAGTCATGTCCTGAAATCATTGGCCAGTGTGCACTCATTCAGACGTCAGTGGAAGCTTTGACCAAGTAAGAACTCAACAAGGACTGCTGGAGGTGGCCTTATATTGCATTGTTCTAACCTAATACACCTGCTCTGTATTTGAAAATGCAAACCTCTCATTTTCTTGCAAATTAAAAAAAAAATTTCACAAATTTAAAAGCATATGGATATTATGAAAATATTTTATTAAAATCCATTACTGACCTGAAAGTTATTCGTGCTCCTGCACAGTTTAAATCTTTGGTAATGGGGTTTTATCCTATCAGCAACCACTATTTATGATGTTGCTTTTTAGAGGGTTCTGCAAAAATGGAGAAAATGACTGAGAAAAACAACTTTATAGACTTGTCTGCATTCTCAGCTTCATTCAAAGAATACACATTGATCCATTAGTGTTTTGCATATCTTCTACTGTTTAAAGATACACCCATACATCTGCATTTATATGCAGTATCTGTCTGCATCATTTACAGACTTCCAATTTGAACTGTGCGCTCTGAAGGACCTTGATGTGCACGGATTTGGGAGCTATGTGGGAATGTTAGATTTGTTAAATGGATTGGAATTACTGGCAGTAAGTTTCAATAGCAAATGTGTGAATTCAAGCATCTGTAAACAAAAGCATGTACCTAGATTTTCAGTCTGTAGATTTTCAGACATTGGAACAACATGTAGAAGAGCACCAGAAGTTTTGTTATTGAAGAACTTCCCAAGAATTTAATACATAAAAGACAAGACATGGAACAGGACTGCATAACATCTGACCCATGAGCTTATGTAGCCTGCCAAGAACTTTCTTTGACCCATCATAATGCTCTAGTAGACAGACTTCCCTGGACTGCCGCCTTACACTTACCATAGTACACAGCTGGAATGATGCAGAGCCTGCTCAGGGTTGGGACACACGGAGGTTTGCTAACTCTCAGCCATTTAATTAACTTGAAAATCAAGAATGATTTTTCCTCTTGGTTACTTGTAGTAATACTTCGGTTCTCCGTGAGATAAATGCATAGGAATGTAGTGGGTAAGTAGTTGGATGGCATGAAGAGTTGCCATCTCTCACAGACTGAATGTGTCTGCAGAAAGCACATATGGAAGCAGAGGGTGATTGCTCTGCTCAGTTTGGCGCTTGTGCGACTTGAGCCAGATTGCTGTATCTGGTGCTGGACTCCGCAGTTTGAAAAGAGCAAAACTGGGGAGGGGCGGGGAAGAGAAGGAGAGGGAGAGCTAAAGCAATAAGAGGTTTAGGAAACATGACCTGGGAGGAAAGGTTGAAAGAACTGCCTTGGTTAAATTTAGAAAACTAACGAGGGAAGCTACAAGTCTCCAAAAATTTAAATGTTTTTTTGATAATATATATATATATAATGTCAATCAGTCACTCCTTAGGTTTACTGACACAGAATAAAGAGATAGTTGGTTAATTTACAGCAAGGGGTACTAGATTAAATAGTAGGGCTTAACTTCCCAGTGTGTGGATAGCACACTGAGCAGTGGAACAAGTTACAGGGCAGGATGTGGAATCCAGAGAGAGAAGATTTTTAGACTCAACCAAACAGTCATTTTCCAGGTCTGAGCTAACTATTATTTTTACTAGCCTGTTTCCCCCACTCTCTTTCTCTGTCTGTTTGTACAGGTAGGTGAGATATGGAAAACCCTTCTTGTGTCTCAAGAATCGCCACTGATCACAGCTTACAGAGCTCAGGTCGTTGATATCTTGGGGATCCATCCAGCCCTACGTTTTTAGAAGTCTTTGAAAAATGCCCAGACAGAACTACTTGCGATTCACAGGATGGGATATGTGGAAGAATCAACAGAGGTCTGCAGAAAATTTGCTGCTTGGTTAGTACTAAAATAGTTATTTAAATCGGGAAGACTGAAGTTTCATGACCAAATCTAGCCCCCCTCAAAATTAAAGGAAAAACTCAGTGAGACTAAGATTTGAATACATATAGCTGCCATTGCTCTTCCTCTCAGGAAAGAAGCAAAAAAGCAAAAACAAACGAACAAATCCAAACTGCCACCTTGAGCCTGAATTTAGACAGAGTCCTTTCTATGATTTGCAGAAGATAAACACAATTTCCTATTCTGTGTATATCTTTGCCTCCTGAAACTGGTGAGGTCTTGGTGACTTATTAATGGGCTTCCTGAAAGTGGCCTCAGCCTGCATGGATTACCCCAAAATAACTAGAAATGAGTTAATCAAATATCCCCAAACGATCTAGAATGAGAACAAATGGCATCAGACACAACAAATATAAATGCTAGTCATAGTTTTAATATTTAAAATACTTTGGAAATTCAGAGGTTCTGAAAGTAGGTATCATCCACCACAAATATTTATTTAAGTATTTTGTGTTGAGAAATAATCAATTAATTGTGGGGGCTTTTAAAGCTGCTTCACATCCATTATAGAATTCCTGTAAAGAGATGTGGGGGAGCGTAGGTAAGTCAGCACAGCAAGAAAACATTCCAAAGTGTCCAAATTCCAGGGAGAAATGTTCCAGGTTAGTTTCTCTTTGGTAAACAAGTAGTAATACTCTGAATCTACCATGACTAACAGAGTTAAACTAATTTTTACTTTTTGGCTCTCACTCGCTATTAATTTGGTTCTCTGGGTTATTTTCAGTTTACGTGTGTAGAGCTTGATATCCAGAAAAGCTGAGCATCGCTAGCAGAGAGTGGGATGTGAAGCACTTTACAGTTTTCATCTTCGTTCATTTTTGGATGTTACCATCTTTCCATTTCACTTAAGACAGCATCCAGCAGAATTCCTATTCTTTTAGGGGTTTGAAAAGCTTGATGGTGCTCCAGCATCCTGTTTTCTAACATTATAAATGAAGCCTGTCATGAAAACTCCAAAGCAATGAGACAGTTGGTGTTCGAAACTGTGTTTAGAAAAAGACATTTTAGAGACGTGTGTCACCCTCAAAACCACAGTGAGCAATGCTTTGTCTGCAGTTAGCAGAAAAATGAGATTATTTTATATGAGTGTCAGTGATATGCCATGCCACCTCTAGATGCAGTCACATATCTGTTGGCTTGGCTGATCTATTCTAATTATGCCCTACCAGTATCATAAAGGTATCGTATTTACAGCACGTGCATGCCACCACTTGAAAGCACACACACTGGTGTCGGGAATAATCTGTAACGTGGTTATTGCCGTAAAATTGAGCTTATTCCCACTGCTCAATAACAAAGATTGTTGTAGAAAGTACTTTCAAAAGGTAGTCTATCAATCAGCTCTACTTTCACAGTGAGTCTGAACATTTAAAGTCAGGAATTGAAGTAAAAATTACATTTCTTACAAAATTTACTTTACAAATGAAGTTTAGCATTTTTCTTCAGAGTATCTTTGCTTTGCAGAGCTATCTATATTAAAAGCCATTCAGACAAATACAAAAAAGCTAACACTGCAGGACAAATCATATTGGGCACAGATGAGTAATGCATGAGGATTAAAACAAATTTGCCACTGTTCCAAGCACTGAAGATGGATCCTGGTCTGACTGAACTTGCAAGTAACAGGCCCCTGGATTTCAATGAGATAATAATTTGATCCATGCGATTGCTTCTGTCTCTTTCTTTGATATTGCTGTAATTGCCTCTTCTTCTTTAATCCAAAACAACTGAGATAGAAAGGAAAAGCCACATATGTTTTTATAAGAAAAGGGCAATACATAATGTTAAAAAAATGTTTCATCAAAGGTGCAACCATTTAAAATGCAAAACAGATACTAGAGAGGTGACAAATTCAAGTTCTTAGTGTTTTTATTTAAGATCTTTCAAGTATTCATTTGCCAGGAATACTTGTTTAAATTTTTTAATGCATTCAGTTAGTCATATTCAGTTCTCTTTTATGTCCACTTCTCATGAATCACTTGACAGATGGACTTCTACAAGCACATCCCTTTGGGGAAAGTAAATTTTAAGTCATAATAAGAGCGTAAGACCTGCCATACTGGATCAGAGCAAAGGTCTATCTAGTCCATAGCCTGATTCTGGCAGTAGCCAAGAGCAGTATATTAGATTTTAACGGTAATGGCTTTGATCTTTCAGTAAGTATTAAGTTGGTGACTAAGCAGAAAATGAAAAGAAATCCCAAGAGCAGAGTATTCCAAAACTCAGAAGAAACAGCAAGTGAAACCATTTCTCCCTGAGCCTCAAACCCAGCTCAAGGTCTCTGTCTCACAAGAAACAGGCATCAGGCTGATCAGCCGCAGCAAAGACGTTACCCTCCCAGGGAGCACTGGCCTTGCTAAAGCTTAAACATAGCGTGTACCAACAGCATTTATTTGTTTTGTTCTCTTGCCCAGCTAGATACGACTGTTTTGGGGTACTATGGCCAGTTTTGCTGTTGCAAAATGGAAGTATGTAATTAAACCCTAGCAACGTGAATGAAACGTGGAGGGAAAAGAAATGGCTGGAGGAGGGAAGAATGCAGAGCAGGCACCGGGAGATCAGTGCGGGTGCAGTTTGAATGCTAGCTGTGGTGAGTGGTTCTACCAAAAGGGATGGTTTGGGTTTAGAAATTTGGGCTGGCACATAGCACATTGGCAATATCTGAAACCTGTTCTGCTCTCATTTACAGAGTAAGGGCTCCATTTGTTCCAGTGAGATTTTAGTTAAAAGTTCTCAGGGTTTAGCTCATCTTTTTAATTGCTGCTGTCTCAATTAAATTGCATCTGTGATAACAACAGCCCTCCTGGAGACCCAACAGGAACTTGAACACATTGTGAGTAAATTAAATAATTGTGTAAATTATAAAGTTTACATCTACTGGTTATTGCATAAAAAACTACATATCGAGCACGTTCTTTTTGTAACCTTCCTGCTTTAGGAAATCTTAGAAAAAAGGTGCCAAAAATCTACAAGGATCACTGGTAATTTGTTGATCAGCATTAGGTTCATTAAATCTATGCACTTCATTATCTGATTAATTCAGAGGCAGGTTTGTAATCAGTGATGAAATGTTTAAGATTCTTCTGCTCTGGGCTCCACAGCCTCCTGCAGCTCATTAGAAAAGCTAATCAGATTGAATTTTCCACCATGCTGTTTATTGTAGCCCTAATGGAAGACAATCACTTTAAAATTACACACTTGGCAGGTAATTTCTAAAAGCCATAAGCTATGGAAGCTCTGTTCTCTCTGGGCCCTTTGTCTTTCTTTACTAGGGTAAGGTGAGTAATGGTGATTTCTGCTAGAGCTTGGAGGACTATTTTGCAATATAGAATGCAATGTAAATGCTGCTGAAAAAATATTTTTATCTTTACCATGTGTCTTGTCACCTGGGAGCCCTTTCAGAGATTGTCAGTAAGGCGTGAGGAGTTTGTTTTAAAACTCGGATGGGTTTCCCACTTTGTGATTTGATTATTCAAAGCATTAAGACTTTTCTTCATGTGCTCTTATTCTGGGATGAATAGCATCAGTAAAAAAACTAGGACAACTTTTTGGTTCTCATGTTTCACAGATCAGTTATGAACCCTGTTCTGGAGCTTTCTGAGTGAAGTTACTAGTATGATTTGAAGAAAAATTATGACAATATTTAGTGATGAAGAACCAGAAGTGAAGGTAACCTAAAGTATAGAGTATTCTTAAACTTTTAATAGTTGAATTTCTGTGAATTATGAGAAGAAGTGACAGCAGCAGTTCATAATAATCTCTAGCACTAGCAATACTCCTGCCAATTCGTTTTTCCAAAGGGTAGCTGAATTGGGGAATGCAGCAGGGGCAATCAACAACTGAGCGAGAAACACTGTTATTCCACCTCTTTTAGAAAAGATTCTTTCAGTAAAGCGAGTGTGAGGAACCACAGACTGGGAGCCAGATCCAAGGTGGTAGAACGATTCCTCTGGCCCACTCTACTGCTTTCGCGATTGTGTGGACAAAAGTCTTTTTGTGGTTCAACTGTTATATCTGTTAATCTCTTAAAACATGGAAGGACGGGCTCTCCTGTGACTGGACAGGCACCCATGGAGACATGGGCTGAAGGCATTTGTCCCCTAGCATGTAACCAGAAGTGAACCTGTTATATAATGGAGAATGCCAGCACTTTGGCTAGGGACGTGCTTTTGGTCATATGGTAGGGGAATAAGTCACATAAAGAATTATCATCTTTAGTGATTTATTCTAAGAAAATCCCAATCTAAACCTTCCTTGCCAAACCATGTTCATCACGTCTTTACCTATGGGCAATAAGGGCTGAAGACATATCCATAGAACACGGTGAAGAAGGTGCATACCTAATACAGGTGAATCTTTTTACCAACCAGCGTTCTCTAAGTGTGCCAGCCTCAAGGGCTGGATCCTGTTTTGGGGATCTGTCATCTTGTCACAGGCCTGACTCTATGAATAAGCAGCAAGTTGCTAATGCCGGCCCTGCTTCTTCCTTCTACACGGATGTGACAGCTTGATCAGCAAGCACCAGTTGTGCTTGGGTCATAAGAATGAAATGTGCTGTGCAGGAAAGGTCAGGGGTAAAAGTCATGGCAAAATATATCCCCTTCAAGTGGGTGACATTCCTGCTTTTCAATGGTTAGAGTAATATTAGGGTTTTTGAAATACTGAAATCTAATAAAAGCAGACTTGGCTTAATGTTATGTTATTCCACAGGGTCTGCTCTATCAAATGTGTGCAGAGGTAACTGAGCTAAGAACAGATGAGTATTGCAAGCCTTGCTTGGGAAGGGCACCATTCGGTGCGTCTCCAACCTGCGTCAGCTTTGCTCTAGCAGAGTGTTGTGCGCTGAGGCAAGCGTGAGTGTTCTGTCCCCATTTTATGGGGTTATCTTGTGGACTGCTCTGTGTGCGCCTGGCAGAGCTGCTCATCCACCAGTCATTCTGCACACCTGTGTGCTCGAAGGGCTGAATTTTGCCCATGCTCAGAAGCTCACAGCCTCTTCAGTAAGGGAATCTAGTTTTGAGAGCATAGGTACAGGGAAAGCCTCAACTTAGGAGTCTGGACCATTTTCTCTGATTTTGTGCAGGAAGTGTGGGTTCCTGAGAGATACCTTTCTTCAAAGTTGATTTAGTAAAAAATATGTTCAGCATTTGGGTTCATTCTATTACCCCTCAATAGTTTTTCAAGTTAAAACCTGGGTGTGAATGAAATACACCTTTAATATAAAATTGGGGGGTTATGGACCTATGTAAACATCAAAGTTGGACATGAAAATAATAGTCATCTGATGCCATCTCCCTGTGAAGATGCAATTGGTTTTGTAGCCCTTTTAACTAGTCTGGCTTTGTGCATCTTGAGGAAATTTCAGTGGTTTTAATTAAAAGCAACACCTCCTGGGGTGTAAGACCTGCCAGTTATCCTTTTAACACCCTTGAAGTCCATTGCCAAATGATATCATCATTGTCCTTCATCTGCCTAATCTTTCGGTGAATTTGCAGGTCAGGTATGGATGGTGATATCTAAGACAACTGCACTTAGTGGTATTTATGATGCTGCAGGGAAGTCCAGCGTCGCATCTATTGCTATATTACCTTCTGTTTCAGCCTGGCTCAGCACTGCTCTGTGTGATTTCCATCAAATGAGCCAGGATGTGTCCTCCACAATGGCAGGCAGCCCTGTTCATAGCTAATACTCGACAGAATAGAGCCTGGTTCACTTATCGGCTTGCAGCCGCCAGTAGGAATCTAAACTGATTTGTGGCTGATCCACAAGGCTGTGGCTTTCGGCAACTGTACGATGCCCTCCCTCAACCCTTTCCATATCACTTGAGCTCATACTATCTTTAGTAAAATTTATTGTGGTAGAAGATGATGTGTCTACATCTTTTTTCAATTAGGGCAGTGAAATTTAAACTTTTTTCAGTCACAATGAAACCTACTTTATAGTTGCAGGGGAAGTATCAAAGTATTTAAAGGGTTGGAAACAATCTCTCTGGAGTTTATTTGCTGTAAAAAAAGAGCTTCACTTTGGCTTTTAAGTGCCTTGAGTCTTGTAATCTGCACCCTTCCATTATGTTCAAGTTTAGATATTTCTTTATAACATTGCCGGCATTAAAAAAAAAAAAAAAAAAAAAACAAAACCAAAAAAAACACACCAAACAAAAAAACCAGCAAACACACACACTGAAACAAACAGAAAGACCCAAAACTAAAGCAATAAAATGTAACCTGTTAAGTACAGTAACACTTCTGTAATGAAGTATTCCTCAATAGACTTGTCTGAGTTAATGACCACTAAAAAGTCAAGTTTGGCTCAGAATTAAGGCTTGCTTTTAAAGGCGCTTTTCCAAACGGGAGGCAGATGTAAAAGAGAACGAAAGCAAGCTCACCGCTTGCGACAGGGAGACGCGGCTGCGCTTCAGGCTGCCGCGGCTGAGCGACACAAAGCGCTGCCAGCGGAGCGGCCGCTCCCAGCCGCGCTCGCCACCAGCTGCCCGAGGGCCGCGCGGGGCGGGGGCGGGGCCGGGGGCGGGGCCCAGCGCAGCCTCGTTCCGCGGGCTCTGCCGCCACCTGATGGCCTTGGCCGCGGCTCCGCCGCCAGCCGCCTGGGACGGTCCGCGTTCTGCGTGCGCAGCGCTACTTGGGTAGCAGGTTTCTTCTCCTTTCCTTCCCCTTTCCTTTTCCCCTCCCTCAGCCATTCTCTAGACCTCTGTAATGTTAGGAAGAAATGCTGTTTCTTCTAATGACAGAGCGGATCAGTTACGTTAGAGCAGGGGGTTATGGACTACTTCTACAACACCTAGCAGTAGGAAAAGCGGTCTTATGCCAGCAGTAAGCTTAAGTTTTCTGTACTCTGTACCTCCCTGTAAATTAGATATGGCTCACAAATTGAGAACATTGAAAAGATTAAAAAAGCTTACTCTAAATTACCGATGGGTCGTTAGGTACTCGCACAGGCAGGACGGAGGTCAGAACAGTTCCTGGGACAGCGCTAACGCGTACGGTACAATCGCCCCACAACTGTCCCAGCATCTGGGAGGTACAAATACATTTATCCACAGAAATCAGCAGTATCCACGCTAGACCTGTCACCTTACAGCTGCAAAACCCTCTTCTCATCAAAGAGATTCATTTAGGAGTTCGCCATCGAACTAAATACAACGCAAGGGCAAAATAACTCCGGTAAGGTTTTACAAGTTTGGCCTTCATTGAACAGTGGTTTTAAAAGCAAATGCTATTGCAATAAATGCTTACTTTAAACAAGCTATCGCCAACATCCATGTTTTTGAAAACAGAAAATGTAAACAAATTGGATCCTAAGACAAATAATGAAATAGTTACAGAAACCAACAATGCTAGAACAACCACTAAGCCTTCCACAGGTCTAAACAAATAATCATCTTAAAGAATGCTCTTTAAATATTTGAATATTCACTTATTTTAAAATACTCCACATATAATTTAGCTGTGAGCTACCCTTTACAGCATTTATAGCCAGAGCAAATCATATACTAGAAATAAGGCAAGTATTTGTACATGAAAAAAATATTTAAAGTTAACAAGTAAAATAGCATAACATTTCAAGCAAACAAACCTATACAGGTAAAATTATGTAATCAGTTACAGAAGATAAAAACATTTTTATTATAAAGTGCACAAAAGTTGACTGATTCTGGATGTGACTTGGCGGGGGGGGGACTTCCGCATAAGGGTGGAATCGCTGCAAAACTGGATCCCTAGTGCTAGCTGAGCAGAATCATTTCTTTTAAAATCTGTGTTAAGGAAACCTTTTTTTTTAGTATATATAGTCCTTATAGTGCGTAAAGTTATTTAATTCATGTCTTAGCAGAAGAATGTTTTTGGTAGTCACTCTTCTGTGCAGTATCAGTTAAGATATACGTACTTTTGGTACAAATGTCTGTAGATCTAGAGATAGATAAGAATTGGTACATTAATCCTACATTTCAGAAGTCAATGAAAAAACTGCTTAATTCAATTGGAACAGGAAATGGTGCACTTTTTTGATTTTCTAAATACGGATGTACAATATACACATATCTAATGGGGAAGAGACATTTGTGTGTTAACAGTTACAGTCAAAGAAAGTTTAGGTGTGTGGGGGGGGTAATCAAATAACACAAGTTTCCTAAGTTTTGTCCAGATAAAATTAAATTTAGTGAGAACAACTACATGAGGTTTTATTCTATTGACTGAAGAAAGGAGCGTCTTCCATAATATTACACTCTCCGATAAACCACCAGGGCATTTCCAGTGTTGGAGATGCAACTTCTGTCTCTGTCCACTGATGTACACAACAGTTGTTTTCCTTTGGAAGATCCTCCAGCATTGACTGTCCCTGATAGCCAGCTGATAAGCAAAACATCCACTGATGGGCTAGGCTCTACCTGAATATCAAATGGAGCATGAGGTAGTTGTGCAGATGGAGTAACACATCTCATGTTGCTGAATTTTGCTTCCGCTTCTCTTGGTTAATGTGCCATTTCATGTCTTTAGGCCATGCTTTCACTTTTGCTTCTTACTGAGCATTGGGTTACAAGCTTTGGAAAGACCAGTAGACCTCTGCCTTTGCCACTTCACGGCCTCTTTCATTAAGGTACACAGCACGCAAATAATTGCTGCTTGACATCCAAGTGACCTCTGTTGAAATAGGAATGATGCTGCTAAGTTTCAAACATTGTGGAGCTGTTTGGAAGTCTGTCCCTACTAGGATAGTATGCTGCCTCTTGTCTGAATTTCCTTTTTCATTATGCTTCGAACTAAAATTCAGTAGGTCTGACTTCTTAAAATCCAAGTCTTCAATCACTGCTTGAGTCTCTGAGCTAAATCTCACATTCTGGCTTTATGAACTACATTTGGTATCTACATAAATGTTACAGTTCTGCACCTTCTCCCACACAACTAGCACAAGCAGGGGCTCCTGGCCAATAATAATACTTCTTGCAAATTGTTTGATTAGAGTGAGATTTCTTGGATAAGGTACTGCTGCATGATTAAGAGGAATCTCTGTCTCCTAGTCTATCAGCCGACACAATGACATAGATTCCTTTGTCAAGACCATCCCTTTTTCCTCCACTGCTAACACTTCTGCTGCAAAATCTCATTTCATGATCTGCATTCTGCAAGAGCTCCCTTGGCTCTGGAGGCTCAGTTGTCATCATATCATCCTTTGAAACTTCTATCACATTAGAGGGGACCTGTCTTCCTCTGCCATCAGTCAGCTCTCCCTCAAAGAAACCATCCTCATCCATGTCTCAAAAGATATAAACCATATTCTCCAGTAGTCAGAGGAAGCTTTACTTCAGGGTGCTTATTAGAGCCATCAAAAGGGTCATAGCTGTGCTAAGATAAGAATGCTCTAAATTTTGCAGGTGGTTGTCTTGGAGACTCTAGGATTAAGGAACACATATCCATTACTGATTCCTGTGTCTCATTTAGTGTCCTCACCTGAAAGAAGTCAAGACCTGATTGCCTTGAAAGCGGTCTCATGTAGTTGCCTGGATCCTTCTTGCAGCTGCTTGGTAGTGGAAGCAGTTCAGCATTCTTCTGCTTGAGCTGCTTTGCCTCCTGCCATACAGCCAGAGCGCTTCCCTCCTCAGAAGGCAGTGCTTATTTTGAAGGACATTGCATGTTCTCCCCAGGCCCTTCAGGGGGCTCTGGGGGCGGCTCTCCCCACTGCCAGGCAGCCAGGTCTCGTGCTGCCGGCATACTGCTCGCTCCCGCAGACCCAGCGCTGCCTGCCTGCCCTCCCGGCAGGGAGTCCAAGCCACGCAGCGCCACGTCTTCACCTCCAGTCTCTGGCAGAAAGTCCATGCTGGTCACTTCCTTCTGGAGGTAAGCCTCTTCTAAACACCTGCAGGTATTCTGCTGCTCTGCGCTGTGGCTTTCAGCGGGGAAAGGCAATGGTTTCTGTGGCGCTGACTGGGAAGACTGAGGCTTGATCTGGCTGCTGGCCAGATGTTTAATTTTTCTTTTTCCTTCCTCTTTTCCTTTGCTTATTAAACTGTCTTTATTTTGACCCAAGAGCTTTCTTGCTTTTGCTCTTCCTATTCTCTCCCTCGTCCTGCTGGGATGGGAGGGAGCAGCCGTGCGGGTGCTTAGCTGCTGGCCGGGGTCAGCAATGGCGTCTGCAGGCCCTGTGCCCAGCAGGGACCGAGCGGCACAGCGGGAGGGCAGAGTGGGACGGGATGGGATGGGATGGTGCATGAGCGTGGGAGTCTGTGTGTGCCAGGATATTAAGTGTAGCCCAGTGTTGGTGAACTACTGGATTGGCTGTTGTCTCAATCCAGATAACTGTACTGCTGATCAGTATTTGTTACTGTACCGTTATTTAGAGATAAACAGCTTATCTGTAAAGCTGTTGGTCTGGTGTTTGTTAGTGTATCCTGAACTGTAACTCAGCAGGGCCGCCTAAAACCCTTCCATCCGGACAGCCCTCCCACTGCCCTAAACTAGGTGGGGGAACAACTCCTCCGGCACTGGGACCTGCCTGGCCTCCGCATTCAGAGAAAGCCCCAAGATGTCTGCTGTAACATGCTGTTAAATGGTCTTCCAAGAATGGCACACGTTGATCAGCTGTCCTATCTCCTGGTTATTCTGAGAGGGATGTGCTGCTGGCGTCTCAGGTTTTTTCAGTGAGAGACGGTCTTTATCCGTGTGATATTCAGAGTTTCTAGCACAGCGGGACCCTGTCTCTGGTTCAGGCTGATAGAAGCTAATCCAGCAGGAATAGAAAACTCGCATACCTGCAGCGTAAAGTTCATAGTTATAGTTGCTGTAATACTTTGGACATTCCCCTCGCAATCTGCACATCAGTTTCCAGCGGCACACTCAAACAGTTGCTGTTGAAACGCAGTGTAATTTGGCAATGATTTCATTAAAGCTATTTTTAAATGTTTTTCTACCAAAATCTTGTCAGCACAGTGAGAGAATGTTTTTCAAATTGCTTGATAGCACTGAGGAACTGTGGGGATGCTGGGCCCAGGTGAGCTCCGGGCTGAGCTCATGCCTGCTGAGCAATTCTCCCTATTTTCTCTGCCTTGTGCCTGTTTGTGCGGTGCTGACCAGGGCCTGGCTGCGGGCTCGCCCTTTCTTTCATGCTGCTGCGTTTCATTACAGGGCAGCTAAAAACACGGTGATACGCATGAGTTTTTGACATAAGCAAATTCCTCTGTAGTCTGTTAGGTGTTATGTGATCACAGATGGAAGGAGAAGCGATTCACAAAGTTAGGAATGAAAAAAATCAGTCATGATCTGGTACATCCATAGTACTAAAAAAGCTCGAGGCTCTTGTGTCTTGTGCAGTGTTAACTTGAGCTGGAGTCAGGTATATGTTTACTGTTAGTACAAAGGAAATCAACAGAACTCCCTTTTTTTCCTTGGAGGCAAAGGGGACTTAACGTATGTAGTTTTTCATAAATAGTTAAGAAATTGCATTCAAGAGGAAAGGGGTCTGTATAGGATGGGATCACCTTAACAAAGTTCGTGACATACAAAATGCAGGAGGAAGAAAATTAGTTTATAATTCTATGCTGGATACTTACCGATAGAACAAATGTCAGATAACAATTGCCATACGTAATTAATTGCTTTAAAATGCTTGTCATTAGAGAGCTAAGAAACTGAAGGAACCTGTATAAAGGTTCCTATAGAGAATCTATATAAAGGTTCTCTATAGGAAGAAAAAGAAAGAAAACCTATATAAAGACTTTAATTTGTTGGCAATTTTACAGGAATATAGGGTGGAGGATTCTCAACAAAAAATAAATTAGGCATGTCTTCATTTTTTTAAATCCATTTTAGCTTTTACAATTCCAATGGAGAGACATATAATTATTTAAGGCATTTATTATTTTTATAATTTTTTTTTATCTTGGTTGCTCCTGGGGATGAGATTTGCCCTTGTGGATTACAGGTAGATGCCTTTAATGTGTTTTGAATGAATTAGAATTAGTTTGAAATCTGAATTCTGTCTATATTCTGCAAACCAGCATATCCAAGGAATCTTGAACATAAGGTGTGTCCTGTTGGACCAGAACAGAGCCCATCTAGCCCACTAATCTCTCCCTGTCCATGGCAGTAGCAGATGCTACTAGCAGATGCTAGTTTAGGGACCAGCATGCAAGCCCACGGTCTGTTCATCTCACACTCCCAAGCATCCATAATTATGAGTGGGCATCAGTTTAGAGATGTTGGGTGATGATGCCATGCCTATTCTTTTATTCATCTGTTTATAGACCTGTTACCCAGTTTGACTAGTTTCTTATTGAACCTGCTGACTATTGCCTTTATTACAGCCTGTGGCAGGGAGCTCCAGACATTAATTACCTGCTGTGAAAAAAGGTACTGTCTTTTGGCTGTTAGTAATGCCTGGTTAGTCTCACTGTGTGCACCTTCGTTCTAGTATCGCAAGATCTGATAAATGACAACTTAGCATTCACCTTAGCCACTGCCTTTATGATTTTGTAAGCATTGATCATATCTTTTCTCAGCCTTCTCCTCTGTAGGTGGAAGAGCCCCAACCATTTTACTTTCTCTTAATATGGGACTATTCTACCCTCTTGAACATTGCATTTGCCCTTCTCTTTTACCTTCCCAAAGTCTGTTGTATTCTTCTTGAGGTCTATAGACCTGTCCCTCTTCCAAGCAAGACGTGGGGTACCAAGGTTTCATACAGCACAAAAATTATTCTTACTCTTAACTCCTCCCCTTCAATTTTCATGAGTTTTTTTGTTTTCTTTCAGATGGTCATTTCATAACAATAAATAAGCAAGGAGGTTTTTTTCTAAAGTTTTCAAGAGCTGGTCTGTGTTTTGGCTCGTGTTCAGAAAGTCTGTTTACACAATTTCTTTTTGTGAAGTTGAACAGTTACGTTCCTTAAAACAGTGGAAATGTGATAGAAAGTTATCTTTGGGAGTGGGCAGGCATATGTGTAACGTCCAGTCCCTTGAAGATATCGCAGGATAAGCATTAAAACCTATATTCTGGCCACTCTTAATTGTCAAGTAAAATAATAGATACAACCTGGAAAGCACACCAAAAAAACCAGGTTAAAAAATGCAGAACCATCTGCAAAACTCAGTGTAACTAATGGCCTGGGTCCTGTTGCTAACAGGAAAGTAAGAGATATAATTGATGAAATTCTGCCTGAAAGGAAATTCCTGCTGCTTCTTCAAGGCTGTATGACAGCATGTCATGACTGCCAGCACCCGGCACCCAGGCGAGATCCAGCAATATGAGTACAGCTGTACAGCCCTTCTTCATAAACAAGGTATGCATCAGTGTTAGCATCACAGGATCTGCTCTGGATCCGGGATACTGGCAGCAGGTAGATGAAGTGTGCCTAGTTCTGTGTAAACTTCTCAAACGCCCTGCTGTAATAAAGGATTTCAACATTAAGTGGCAGTTTGTGAGGACAGCTACGCTCAATAACGATTTCTTAAGAACTGGCTGGGCTATTGTTAGTTGTAGTGTGGGTGGTATTTTTTCTTGTCAAAGGAAATGCGGATTATCTTATAATTATCCTAGATACTTCTGACAGTTTCTTACAAGCTGTAAATTAATGGATTAAAATTACTGATAGTATATTCAGAATTCCCTGTGGTGCTTCTAGTATTGTCTCTTTTGTGTGGCAGCTATGTGTCTCAGTGCAGGTATAGGTGAGAGCCAGAGTAACTATATTTTGGGGAAAAAATGTTTAGAGACTACTCAGAAATATATGGTGGTCTTGGAAAATTATGCCGTAAACTAAAGATGAGACGAAGATATGAATAGAGTTTTGGAAAATAAAGAAATCAAGATAATATCTGAAGCAGCTTGGTTTTCATATTTGTAGACATCTGGAAAATAAGTTGTAAGAACTGTTCTTCCAAGTTACCATGGTATCAGATTTAGGTATGTCTAAATTTCAGAAGCATACCATCTGAACTAGCCCTTTTACCAGATGTCAGCATTTTTGAATCTTCACCACCAGCAGCACGTTACGAATCCTCAGAGAGCCTCTGCAGCTTTTGTTTTCACGTAACGTGTACCTGCCTGGCACGTGCGTAACTTCTCCAGCCAGTCAGCACGCACACTTGCTGTTTGTCTCTCTGCCACTTTGCCAGGGTGGTCTGCCTCTTCCGTTTTCGGTTTCCTCTGAATACAGTTATCATAATATTAAACGTATTTGAAGATCATAATATAATTATCCATAAACTGTTTAATAATACCCATATGAAGTAGGTGAGTATTAAGTTGTTTCCTGTAGGTGATGTATAGCTTACTTCATTAACAAATGTTAATTGAGTTTTGGAGCAATAAGCACTATATTAATGCAAAATATTGATTATCAAATAGCTGTTCGGGGAATAATTTTAAGATGGCATACTAGAATCCCATGCTTCATAATTAACAACTTTTGTTGCATTTTTATGAGGTTTTGAAAGCCTCTTGTAATAACCACAACATTTCCGTTTTTCAGGTTGTCTGAGTCTGTAGAGCTTAGAACTTTTTCAGGTGACAAAAGTAGTTTTTCCATAGGAACAAGGGTTAGACCAAGTGAGGACATCAACTGACATGGGGAGGGCAGAGCAGATCTTGGAGTAATTCCTGAGTACACTGGGTCAATGGAGAATGTTTTAGGGAGCAAGTCAGGTGCCTGGTGGCATTTTTAGATGTCATATAGTGTAGTTACTTATGTTCCACACCATATCTGCTGGCCCTGTGTCTTGGACCCCCTAAGGGCACCTGAAATGACACTGGATGCCTATGGTTAGACATCCAGACTGCTCCTACGGTGGTTGCTAGAGGCCAGCTGGGGAGGATCTGAGCTGGAGAGCAGTTACAATTAGAGCTCCACTAAAAACACATGGCAGATTACAGTCTTGATTAGTACTGGCAGGGACATTATCTCCTCTCCCACAGCTTTCCTTTCTCTAGCAGTTTGCGGCAGGGCACAGCAGGCTGGGAGCTCGGGGGAAAGCCTGGGTGGAGCTGGTCATGGTGAGGTAAGGCACTTGAGGTGGGTTTATCAGAGACCAGTGGGTCTGGGGATGGCTTCTGTGGGTCAGGTACCTCTTCTGGAAACTCCCTCTCGTCTCCTTTCAGAGTATTTTAAGAAACAAAGAAAGAAAGGTGGTGAAGGGCTCTGCACATAATGTGGGCTTATTTGATAAAACGTGAAACTACAGGTTATTGTCTCTCCCCACAACGAAGATGATGCCGAATTTGGGGTGATGCACAGTAAATAAATAAGCCACACCAGCATTTTAAGGCGTTGATGGATGATTTAAAAAAAGGCATCAGCGAGTACCGGAGGAAGACAGGCAACGAGCCCTCAGAGAGAGGATGCCGCAGGCCGGGCTCGGGCCGCCGCGGAGCGTTTCCTGCCTCTCTCCCCGCCGGCCGGGGCCGCGCGCCCCGCACAGGCGCTGGCCCGGCCGCCGAGAGGAGCCCGGCCCCGCGCCGAGGCGGGGCGGCGCCGCCGGGAGCCCGCAGCAGCGCTGGGGCCCGCGGAGGAGCCCGGCCCGCCCCCCGCCGCCCCAGGAAGCGCAGGGCTTTAGCGCCCTGCCCGCCGCCGCCATGCATTGTGGGGCGGCAGCAGCAGAGCCAAGATGGCGGCCAGCAGGAGGCTGATGAAGGTAACAGCCAGCGCCGCGCCGGGAAGGGCCGGCGAGCGGGCGGCGGCGGGTACCCTCCTTCCGCGCCGGCGCCCCTCCGGGTGTGGGGGGTCGCCTCCCCGGCCGCGGCCCGGCGGAACGACCGCCTCCTCTCCCGTCGGTGGCACCCCGGGCTGGAGCTGACCGGAACGGGAGAAGCCGGCACCTAGGCCGCGGCTGTGAGGGGCCTCGCTGCCGTCCCCCCGCCGCCGCCGCCCCGGGCTCCGGCGGCGCCCCGCCGTCCCCGGCCGCCCCCCGGGTCTGGGCGGGGGCGCTTGGCGGGCGGTGCGGGCCGCCCCGTCCCCCTCCCTCGGGGGGCTCCTGCGGTGACTAAGCAAAGAGGAGGGGCCGTGGGGGAAGGAAACGACGCTGGCGGGACGCCTCGGCCCCCGTCCGGGGCCGAGGCAGTCCCCGGGGCGGCGTGAGGGGTCGGCCCGCCGGCGGCGGTGCCGCAGCAGCGGCGCGGTCCGTGGCCCTGCCCGCGGGCAGCGCTCGGCCGGGCGGCGGGGAAGCGCCCTCTCCTCCCCGCCGCGGGTGGGGGGTTCTCCGCTCCCCCCCCCGCTCGCCCGTTGGTTAAGGAACCTTCCCCAAAAGCCCGGAGATGAAATAATCGTTTTCGTTGTTTCGGAGAGTAGCCTCTTCCTTGTATGAGTAAGAGGTTTATCACACTGAAATATGGACTTGGGTTCAGAAGTTTCCTCACGCACTGCAGATGTGGTAATGTTTTTGTCTTTGCTCGATTTGTTCCAAAGCCTCTATGATACTTGTAAACGTAAACTCGGCCTCAGTTGTATTTTAACCAACAGCACGTATAGTTTATTGTAAAATAGTGCTTGGGATTACATTTCTCATAATTTTGCTTGAGGACTAAGGTACTACTTAGAAAATGATAACCATTGCCCCCAAAGCATACAAGTTTATTTTATGTGTTGTATATAATTGCCAATTAACATTACAAACTGTATG
Organism: Phaethon aethereus; assembly: GCF_964289735.1. Taxonomy (NCBI): domain Eukaryota; kingdom Metazoa; phylum Chordata; class Aves; order Phaethontiformes; family Phaethontidae; genus Phaethon; species Phaethon aethereus. Next base: position 9,943,447 of record NC_138593.1, on the reverse strand, counting down.
CAGTGGGATTTGCCTAGGACGTGCATATATAGTGGTGTAAAATTTAGTCATCTGTAAAATGCTATGGCAATACCCTGCAGTATTTGCATGCAAAGTGCCTGTAACATAAATCAATGAACTTTAGAGGCTAGTCCTGTGAAACATAGGGGAAAGAAAGGCCCTGTAACTGTCAGGCAATGTTTTCACCTTATTAAAAAACCTGTTCCTGTGGGGTGCAACATAACCACGCACTAGAATTTGACAGATATATGGGCAATCCTATTAAAGTTAGTCTTTTAATATCAAATTTGCAACTGGCTTCAAGGATGTGGACCCCTAATAGGGCTGGGGTTTCAATAGGACATATACCTGGCAGATTTGAAGTCGCATTTCCTTAATTGTGCAGATACATAATTAATCATTGTAACTTGGTGATTTCTGAAGAAACCAATAGCTCAGCAGTGCTTTCATAAGGCTAGTTTTGTTGTTTTAAATGTGCTGTGGAGCGATTAAAAATTAAATGATAAATACATTGTGTGCAGAGTCATTCATATGTATCAAATCAGTAGGCATAAACCTTTAATTGTCCTTAAGGATCCTGATGAGATGGCATTCATTTTTTAATTTCATTTTTGATGGCTGTTATGTTTTGTCACAGCTTTAGTGTCATAATCAATATGTCTATTGCTTTATACTCAAATAAGGTTCTCCTTTGTTTCAGATAGTAAACACCATTTAATTTTATCTTTTTGTAAGGAAGCTTTTCTGCCCGTTCTGAAAAAATCCATTAGTTGTTCAAAAGCACATCACTACTACTCTGGTAGGAAAAAAAATGCATTTCCAATTATTGTTTCTTTTTAAATTTAAAATAGAACATAAAAATCTGAAGAACAATTTTTGTTGCCTTTAATATCTGCAGTGCTTCTTGCTTTTCAGCCCTCCTCTCTCTCTTCCCCCGCCCCCCCCCCCCCAGTTCCACTGTACTTCTAAAATGTTAGTGCTTTAATCTTTCACTAAAACACTGTAAAAATGGTTTTTGACAATGTGACCTCCTTCTTTTCTAGAAAAATGGTGTGGCAGTTGCTTTTTGAGAGGAGTGGTGTAGGAAGGAAGGAGACGTTGATAACTTCCCTCTTACATTTTTACTTTCATTTTTATTGCCGGATGTTTGTGGGTTGTGCATGTTGTGTGCATGTTTTATGCTAGTTCAGGAGCTGTGAGGTGCTGTATCACACGACTTGTAAAGGCTATTTAAGCAGCTACCTTCGTGCCTTTTGGAGAGTAGAGTCAGCCCAAATGGCTTTGAGTTTTGCCAGTCTCTCAGTAGGAACAAAGTAGAGCTCTCGTACAGATGATGTAATCTGTGTTGCTGCAGCATGATGTTTTGAAGGTCCAAATTCGCATGTGTATCAACCTAATATCATTAAGTTCCAAATTCACAGATACACTTTTAAAAGTCTTTCACTGTTGGAAGTTTTGCAATATAGAAGAGTCTGTGCTGTGTCTTTCTTGGGGTTGTAGAATGATGTGTGATTATAACTAAAGGAAATGGAGTTTTTCAGTGTGTCAGTCAGTTATGTTTAAAATAATTTAGGATGAGCATTAACTGTATTTTCTTTGAGCTAAATATCAAATCTGTCTTTGGTAAGTGAAAATAAACTTTGAACCTTTTATAGGTCACATAAAATAAAGCAATCCCTATGTCCTTAAGGTCTTGCCAACATTTTGAAGTAGGGCATTTTTTCTGGACTCGTGTCATGCATCATAGTTATTCATATTAACCACAGTGGCTCAAAGAGACTGGATGTAGTAAGTTCATAATAACACACTATCTGCCTGTAGAAAACTGGGAGTATGAGTATAGTTTCCACCTTCCAGCTGGAAATGGGTGTCCTCAGATTGTGGAAGCCATTTGTATCTTCAATTTGCAAACCTCCTTGTGAAAGAAGTATTAACAAATTTTGCCTTTGTACTTGTACAGTTCAGTTTTAAACATGAAGTCAAGTTATAACAAGAATAAGATTGTCTTTTTATCTCAGGCTCTGTTTGAGGAAATTACAGTTCCTAGGCCAAAGACCTTATTTATGGCCTGTTTTTGCAGAGCTCTATACCATCAAATAGACTAACTGAAGTCTTCTCTACTGATTTACAAAAAATCAGTGGAGGTCCGCCCTTTCCAGGAGCACGCCTAGGTTAGCAAAAATGTGGAATAAACACAGCTAATGAATCATACTCCCGTGACTTCCAAGGTGGAGTTTTGATCTAGGAGCCACCGTTACACCTCTTCAAAGAGCCACAGTTGTCAGATCTTGACTCCTCATGAAATGTGAGAGTTGGGAATAAAGCAGTCTTTGTCAAGGATATGTTGTTATGGACGATCTCTCAGGGTAGAAACAGGCAAATATGGAGTAATTATATTTAGGAAAGGATCTAAGTCTTCTAAGGGAGCTGCTTTGTTTCACAACCCTGTCTCGTAAAAAGCAAGTTGTCTCCAAACATGTAAGATAGGGAGCATAGATCTCCAAGAGACATGCCAGAGACTTCAATGAAATGCTTTTCGCAGTTGCCACCCACTGATGTAAACCAGGTCATTTTCCATGCAAGATCCGTAGCTAAATGCTGTGTGGAGAGGTAGTGGGTAGTTGCAAAGGGAAGGCTATTTCGGTGCTGGATACTCATAGTATTACTTGGTGGTGTAGTAACGTGGGGTACTGAGATGCACCTTGAGTAGGGGTGTTTAGGTAGTATTTGAGAAGGCTGTCCTGCTCCCTTCCGTGTTGACCTGCGATATGTTCGAGCTAAGGTGTCTGTAAGAGCTGCGCTTTTGTTTCCTGGTTTTTAGATGTTCAAAAGTATCTTTAATATTAAAAATTGAAAATCGGTTTAAAGAGTAAATAACGCTTCACATACGAAGATGTAGACAATTACTTTAATCTTACTGGTTTTACGCTGCTTCCATAATTGCATAGTCAAACATTTATGCAACTGTTGAACTCCATGATAAAATACAAGGACGAGGCCACGCCCAGGTACCTGCTGTAGATGGCCTGTAGTCTCCAGTGTGCTGTGGTCTTGTAAACACCATAGCCCTTCCAAATAAAAGAGATTTAAACAACTTTAATCTTTGAAAAGCAATTTCTAAATTGATCCAAACGCTGGTTATCAGTAACAAGGGCAATGTGGTTTTGAGCAATGTATGATTGTCCTTATACAGAAGTGAGAATACTGATTCATTTTCATTCTCACTTTTTGAAACTGAGAATCGACAAAAAGATTTTTTAATAAAATGAAAATAGTTTGGCAATAAGTAGCATTACTCAGTAAATAAAAGGCATATGAGTATACAGGGTTGTAATGTTGCAGTGGAAACATAATAATAGTTCATATAAGAGCTAGAATTTATTTGGGTTTTTTGGTGGGTTTTGTGCCTTTTTTTTAAATTAAATTTGATTTTAAGGTTTTGATTTAAAACTTCTCTGTACTGTATAAGATTCAGAAAGTAAAACTGGCCAGTTCCTTATCAGTGTCTTGGAGCCTGTTTAACTTTGTTACACTTTTGTTAGAGAATGTATTTATAAATGGGTAAACATAAATAGTAAACAGTAGATAAACATGTTTTTTCAGGAGACTTCTGGGGGGTTTTGTGCATTTAATAGCATTTTGGGCTTGATGCAGAACATACTGAAAGTCAGTATGAGCTCTTACACTTATTCCCATATTCTGGGATTGCACTCTTAGAAGTGTTTGTCTTCACTGCATTTTCCTATCTGGCTTGTTTTGGGATTTTTTTTTTTTTTTTTTTTTTACATAAGTCCCAAAACTTGAAAGATGTGTGGGCAAAGCAGTTTCAGGGTTTTAAAAATACTACATTTTAAGCTGATGGCACTTAGTTTTGTTTTTCATTTCAAACACTTAATTTTTGCTTTGAATGAACTTTCAACTCCTTATTGATTATATATGAGAGGTTATATGTGCATTATACCTGAAGATCAGGTAGCACCTCTGAAACAATGTTTTCCCCATTTTGTGTGCTGTGTATAACACTTCCTGTGAACGCATCCAAACTACAAACATAACGTCTCAAGAGAGCCCCGTGAAATAAGACATTCCTAGTTTACAGATGGGGAAACCAATGCAGCAAGGTCACGTGCAAGGTTGATAACAGAGTGGGGAATGAAGACTGACTGAAATTCTTACTGCAGTCTTCTAACCTTTAGTTACACTCCTCCTGTGCTCCTTTAATTATGTTACTTGACAAAATTAAGGGGTGGAGGACAAGGAATTAATCTATTTGCCATCTGCCTAGACTCTTAAGTATTATTTTGAAATACTTGGACTATATCCTTTTACCGCATAAAGTAATTTTTGTCCCTTTAGAGTTGCTCAAGACCGTGTTAAATGCAGTATTAACTTCTAATCTGTGCTGTTTGAAAGTATTTAATAGCTCATTCCCTTTTTTAACAGTACATTTATACTGTAGTTGTGTCTGCCTCTGTAGCTTTGAGGGAGTTAGATCTTTATTATGGGTTTTGGCAGCTGCCAGAAAAAAAAAATGGAAACAACCCTTCCTCGCACCCTTAAATTGTGAATGATAATCTCTTGCCACTTCTGATGCACTAGACACAAAAACCCTAAAAGCATGACTTGCAAGTCTAGTATTACATTGTATTTGTGGGGATAGTAGCATGAAAATAAAGCTGTTTGTAAATAAGTCTAAGAAGGAATTGATTAATTTGGAGTGACATACAAAATCTTGAACACAACTAGTATAAGCAAAGTAATTTCTCTTATAAATTGGTACCTGTCTTAAGCACATAGTTCAAGTAAGTTCTCTACTAAGATAGGCTTGATTCTCCGTGACCTTTGGATTCGCCTGTGTGCGAGGAAAAGAATTGCCTGTTTTAATCCCCATCTATCCCCTTTTTCAGTTGTCAGTTCCTACCGTGGGACCCGAGGCGGCAGCAGCACAGAATATAGTCCTGATGCACTCTCTTGATTTTGAAAGTGAATTCCTGCGAAGGCTTCTCATGTCAGTTTGAAGAGGAAGATGTCCTGAATCATTTTTGACTAGTTCTTTAGTGTCTTCTAGACTGTTTAATTCCCTCTCTCATGTGCTGAACTTGAGGGGGAAATGGGGAGCAATTTGCATGTTTGTTTGAAACTTTGGTTTGTTTTCATACAAAGTTTTACAATTTTGTAACGATCTCTGTACTGGATTCTTGCTTTTCTTAATTCAGCATCCAATTTTTTAACGTGAATCTAATCACAAAAATGTACGTGTTTAATTTTCCAGTAATGTGAAGCCATGCTTTTCAAATTTGTTTTATTATCTTAACAACATACTTGAATTATAGAGTCACAGTCCTTCTTTTTCTGTGTCTGGACAATTGTTGTCTGGGCCAGCAGCAGTGTAATGCTATCATCTGAACCTGTGATAAAAGCTTCTGCATGGGACGTTATGGGGGAGATTTGTTGTACATACAGTGTCTTTAATGTAGTAACTAGGAAATTGTCTAAACCCATTTTCCTTTACTTGTTTTAGAGTGAAGGCACTTGTGATGCATGTTTATTCATGCTTAAATATCTACTGGTTAATTAGCTTATTTTTTTCCTGATATTTGATGTGTCACATCTAGCGTGGAATGGGATTTATCCCTGTCTATGTGCTGCGGAGCAGTGGTTTGCCAGCACTTGATAGTTCTGTACGGGTAGAGAGCGAGCTGCTCGCAACGCTGTTCTGAGCGGGTTACTCGGTCTGGTACCAGCCAGGCTCTCCCTGAGCTGCTGCTTTGTGCACTGAGCACTCAAAGCCAGCTGTGAGGCACTGTGTGGATTTGCAGTTTTCAGTCATCTTAAAGGATCTCTTATAGCTGTAATAATAAAGGTTATTTTCTTTTGAATATTTTGTTTTGCTCTGTATGTGCTTCATGGGATTGTTTTTGTGTGGTTTTTCCTGCTTTTAAGGAAATAGGATAATCCTTTTACCCTTCTTGTAAAAAAAAAAAAAAAAAAAAAAAGCTCAAATTGTCTGTGATATTGCATAAATATAGCAGCAGTGGAATTCGGGGATTAATCCATAGGTCTAGCCTAAATAGTTGGTTTTAGTGTCATGAAGACTGTGTTGGGCATCAATTCAATATCCAAAACGCCAAGGTTAAACTTCTGTGTTCCGAGTGCGTTCTTGGTTTCGTAGGTGCGGTGGGTGGGAATGTAAATGTTCATCTTCTGATGTGCAGCTGTCATATGATTTGTTTCATGTGTGTTTGGAAATCTCGTTTTCCCTTTGGGTTTGCATTTTATCATCCTGCTAAGTTTATGCATGTGATTACTGCAAGTATTAAAACTTTGCCAGTCAGATACAGAAACATTTGATCGAAGACGAATATAGAGCTGTTCGGGGGGGTGGGAGTCACATGGGCAGTACAGCACTTGTACCAGGAAAACTGATCTTTTCTTATTTTTCAGTATATAGTGCCTTTGCTTGTAGTTGGTGGTTTTTATCATAGTAATATACAGTCTAGTTTTGCAAATATGCTAGTGCCCAGTGAACAACTGTGTGCTGGCAGAGTGCACCACTGTTGCTGTATAAGCAAGATTTTTCCTAACCTATGTAGACACACAGGCATGTGCTTTAGGTTTGAAAGCATGGGGAAAGTTTTGTATTTCACTGTGGATGACTTTTGAATTTGAATTCAGTTAAATTCCCTTTAAAGATAAAACTGCTGAATTCAACAGCAAAGGGCTATAATTGTTATGGGGGAAAAAAAAAGTGGAACCTTGAGGTGTTCCTTTTTAGGTCTTATGAAATATTCCAGGAAACAGTTGCTAAACAAGGGATTATACATAATTTTTAAATATAAAAATGCCTAAATACTTGTTTTGGTGATACCTGGATCACTACCTGATCAAAAATGGATTTACCAGCGATTGACTGGTGCAGAAAGATACCTTGTTCAAGAGTGATACAGCTGTAAAGAGAGGTATCTTAATAGATTCTGTTAACTTTGGGGTACAAAACAGAGATAAAGCTGTATCATAAGTTATTGGTCTAAATAAGACTAGTTTGGCTTAGATTGATATTTTTCTGAGTGTGCATCAATTTAAGCTGGTCATGCAGGAATTTGATAGTTTTCAGTTGAAATAATTGGCCTGTTCAGTGACTTTATCCATGTTTAAAACTGTTACGAAGTAATTCTTCCAAATCACTGTTCTCCTTTGGACGAGTCGTAAGATGCACTCTATTTCTGCACTTCACAGTTACGAATAGTCTGTTACTAAAGGCACTGATTTGCATTTGAGGTATAAAAATTTTTAAATGCACTTTTTTAATACTTCTACTTCATTGTGTCTATAATGTTGTTAATAAGGCATTTTTGTGTTTTCCTGATGTATCAAAAAATAAATTTTTTTAATGCCTTGTCTCGGAGAATTTTACTTCTCACAGGTGCAAAATTTTATTTCTTATTTGTGTGGGTTGCTGTGACTAAAACCTCAGGCGGCTTTAACATCGAAGAAACCCACTCTCACCTCTACGCATTTTGAAAAACAAGTATGAGCATCTTGCTTAATACTGTTATTAACTTACGCTTTGCTTGCTTTTCAGGAGCTTGAAGAAATCCGCAAATGTGGAATGAAAAACTTCCGTAATATCCAGGTTGATGAAGCTAATTTATTGACCTGGCAAGGGCTTATTGTTCCTGTGAGTATAGACTACTCCTTATTCTAAAGAGCTCTACAAGAAAATGAGAATCATTTGTATCTCATGCATCCACAGTTTAGTAGTGCTGCTAGTGACCATTAGATAATTTTTGTACCTGGACAAGAATCTCTGTTATTACTATAAAACCTGGCTTTCACAGTTGTGGGTTTGTGCAGAAGCTAGTTGTTTATAAATACAACATTAGTTTATATAGATTGTAGCATCTTCTTAAACTTGCTCTGGGCAGTGAAGTGTGCTCCTGGATTTAATTGTCTCACTTCAGACATCTTGTGTGATCTTGGGCAAATAGCATAATCTTCCTGTCTCATTTTTATAGGTTATCAGACTTTGATAAAACAAAACACAGAAAACATTAGTAGGTGTTTCTTGTAACTAGTCTGAAGAAAAATCCATACGTAACTGAAAGGTGTTCTGGAGTTCTCTGATCAATACCTACCAGGGTGCTTCATAATTGTAGGCCTGGTCCAATACATGGCTACAGCTGGCGAGGGCTGTGGAGTCAGGGATGGCACTGGGTTACTTGGGAGAGGGGCTGAAGGGGAATGCAAATGAAGCTTACAGTTTATTACATTAAGCTTAAAGTACAAACTCTGCATCGTAATAGGAAAAAAACCCTGAGGTATGAAATATTTTGTTTACTCCTTAATATATTTTTTTTTTAATCGACTAGATTTATTGCCAGGATAAAATTGAGTATTGGAAAAAGTTTGATGCAAGGAAAAGGTTTGGATTTTCAGAAGTGAGCTCTTTAAAAGAAAGTCTATTTAGGCATTAATTAATGCTAGAAAAAACCCCACAACTCTCTTCATTTTTTAAAAGCACTACAATCTTTTAAGTGGATATGTAGTAGAAGTAGATAACCACTGTATTAGTCAAATAGAGAGGGATTAGTTACTAAGGGGAAAGCAGGAAATCAAGTATGTTGAATTCCTTGGTTGAAAGTTGCTTGGATTTTCATCGCCTTTATTTTCTACTGCCACAGCCCATGCTCCCTTCGTTACACGAGCTACTTTATGTCTGCAGCAATAGAGGCTGTGCCAGTAGGGCCTCAGTTCTGCTTTTCCGTGGGTGCTACTGAAAAGGTCCTCCAACCGGTGTCAATCTGTCTTTTTATTGTAAGACTTCGAAACATCTCTTTAGCAGTGCCTCTGCTTTGTTACTTGGAGGCCATTCCTAAATTCAGATCACACAGGCTGAGGTGACGGCTAGGCCTGTGCGCTTTAAGTACCGTAGAATACATTTAGTGTACTGTTGACTTGCATTGTAGAGGTTGAGGCTACTCTCGCAAATAAAGCGAGCAGGATTTGACATTACAATTTGACAGAGCTGAGAAACAATATGCTTTAATAAGCCACCTCTGGTATTTGTGGTTCGTGTGTAACAGTTTGTTGCTTTGATAATACTTTGGAGCAGTCTAAGGTTGATAAATATGACTGATAAAGCAAAAGCCAAAATGCTTGTTTACTCCTGTTAAAATTAGCAGTATGTGGTGTACAGGATCTATTTTTAACAGTTTCTGCTTACCAGAGCATGAGCATAGTGTTTGCTTTGCAAAGGTTCACAACATCACAAGTGTTTAAACATTGTTGCAGTGACCTGTGCTTCATACCTGCCTTTTGTTTTATGATGTGCCCTGCTGCAAGGGAAATAGCCTTAAATTCACTACTGCTATAGTTCAGAGGGAATTTTATCATTAAATTATACTTACTATAGTAATTATTAAAGTGTTGTGTGTGTTTCAAGAGTATTATGGTTATTTTGAGGATACGCTGTAGAAGATGCTTTAGTCCTAGCATAACTTTTTTAGCTGTTGCAATGCTGGAGTTGATGGCTTAAAAAAGTAATATGCAAGCTGGTTGCCAATTTAACTTTTTTTCTGAATTTTTACTTTTGAAGTTTTATATGCTGTTTCCATTTTAGAAAATGTTGGGGTTTAAAAACTCGTACTTTAGTAGGACTAATCAGTTACTGATTATTAAATGCTAAAACTAGGCATTATTTTGGTCAGCTTCTTAACGAAGGTGTGAAAGATTTATATTTTTAACAGTGTTCTTACAGAATTACTGTGAAAGATACTGCTTTAAAAAGTTTTTCTTGTATGTAACATTTTGCTCTTTGGAACAACTGTTACTTTTTAAGGGTGTTTGCTCAATTGAGAAGCAGATTGAAGATAGCTTGTCAACTTCTCTTCCTGTTCTAAACTGCTGAATAAGATAGTGTACGTACTGTATGTTGAAAAGGTGGGCTGTTTGTTTGATTTCAACATCAAAATGAGACTGACTACCCCAGGCTCCTTGCTCTTGTAAGAGGTACTGTTGGTGTACTGTGAATTTCATTTCGCTTAACCAAAACTGCTTGCTATGGACAAACTTTTGCAGGGCAAAAATACTGCAGGTGAATGTGAGCTGTGTTTGGCTCTTGTGTTTATAATTCTGTCTCCCTTGTCAGTGTCAAAGGAAGTATAACAAATTATTGGAAATTAATTGCTTGAATATTCTGTGTGTTGTCTATTTAAAACATGAGCAGCCCTTTATGTACGTTTTTAGTGCAGTTTAGTGGTGAGTTATAGTGAAGAGCAGTTCTGACTGAGAGTCAAGCAGAAAATGGATGTGTTTAAGTCAGGTCAGTTCCCGTATCAATTCACTGAACAGCCTCACAAATCATAGCATGGGATGGAGGTAAGAACAAGTAAGCCGTGAGGTAGAGGGCACTTACTGCTTAAGTTGTCACTGCCACCAGAAAGTTATTTGTTAAACTTCCAAAGCTTTTAGGATTGCTTGGATTAAAAGGGGTTTTTTTTGAAGTCGTGCTAGTTACCTCTTCGACTGCAAAAATTGTGCTGTATTTCCTAGAAAGGCACAACCAGACTTCTCCGTATGGATGAAACAAAAATTAGATGTTTTCTGTTGAATAAGATTTTAATAGAACACTCCCCACTCCCAAATATTGGTAAACCTTTTTTAACTTCTGGAGTGGGTTTGATTGCAGGGAATGGTCTGGTTGCCAGTGACGAAGGCGTGTGATTGTACTTTACACCAACTGGAAACTCTCATTCTTGTTCCCAGAGCATTTGGAAAGGCTTCACACTGTAGTTACTGTTTTCAGTGCAGAAGGGTGTTTTCGTAAGCTTTAAATGTAGCAATGGTTTATTTTTCTTCTCCTTTCTTCTGCAGTTAGTATTTGAAGCAGTATCAATAGTCTAACAGGTTTTCTAAATGAGATACTGGGCATTGTTTTTTCTGTTTCAGCAGGAAGAACTACTTTGCTTACTTCATGATTCTCTCATCGCGCTTCTTCAAAAATGATCTGATAAGAGCGGGTGCTAAAACTGCATACAAATTCAGAATGTTCTCATCAGCAGACGCAGTGAATATCTATCTTTAGTACCAATGAATGCTCAGCAGATTTTTGTGTGGTCAGCACAAAAATGTTCTCAGAACATATAGAGAAATCTGACAAACCAAACTGCTCTGCTGTTCGTACCACCATGTTGTGAGACACGTAGAATAGCTAGCTTAAGGGAAACCAATTTTCGTTGTCGGGCTTCCTGTTTGTATCTCAAAGGTTTGTAATGTGTTTTGAAATACAAAGTTGGGAATAAAACTACTCATTTGATAGGATCTTGAGCTTGGAGTAAAAGGGACTGAATGCTTTCTTACCAGTAGCAATGTCAGCCAACTTCAGAACAATGATAATCTGCTTTTTCCAGGGTGAATACAAATATTGTAGAGGTTGTATTGCCTCATTTCTTACCAAATAGGTTTTGATGTTTCCTGACACATAGACATGGCAGAATGTGTTGGAAGAAAGTGCCTTTAAAAGAGGTTGTTCAACAGATCAAGTATGGAGCATGCTTTTTCTTAGTTGTATCCATTAGATTATGCCAGATTCTTGACATTCTGCCTTCTTGTTGCAGGACAATCCTCCGTATGATAAAGGAGCCTTCAGAATCGAAATCAACTTCCCAGCAGAATATCCATTCAAACCTCCTAAGATTACATTTAAAACAAAGATCTATCACCCTAACATCGATGAAAAGGGGCAGGTTTGTCTGCCAGTAATTAGTGCTGAAAACTGGAAGCCAGCAACCAAAACTGACCAAGGTAGGACTCCATGTGGAGAAAGAACTGAGTATCAAGACACTTTGTTGTGTTTAAATTTAAAGCTAATAGTGTTTCAGCTTGTCAGCTGATTGCTGCTCTTATGTTCGTTGTCGTAAGGTTTGTGTCATGAATCGCGTGTTGTAAGCACAGTGTGCAACTCTTTCGGAATCTCGTTTTGTTATTGGAACGTCAGGTAATGACACTGACGTGTGGCATGTCCACCTCCAGGAAACCACAAAGCTCTTCATGACTGAAGTGTTTATTAAGGTAGTGTCCTCAGCGTACTTAAAAATTCGGGGGTGGGGTGGGGTGTATTTTGTGTTTCTTTTTAAATGGTGACTTTATAAGCCAGAGGTGTTCAGTATGTTCCTGGATGGTTGAAATAACGGGTCTAAAACCTCAAGGCTTTGTATATTTTATAATCTCTGCCTTGTAGTTCAGTGATTTGGACATATGGTTTGAAATATCTAGAGAGTCATAAACAAAACCTGAAATCATAACACAAATTAACTCGTAGTTCTTCAAAGATCGCTGCTGTGAGGCTTACTGCATAGAGTGTCTTTGGATAAGAATTTAAATATTTTAAGGAAAAAAGTTTCATCAGGCAGACTGAGAGTCTGATCTGAGTAGTTTTTTTCGGTTGTTGGGGTGAGAATTTCATGTTTTGTGGCAGGTAATGATTAGTTTGTTAAGCATTTATTATTGTACATACAGAAAAAGCAACCATCCTTGGAAAAGCTGCCTATTTTTAATAATATGCAAATGAGTAGCAGTTGAGTCCAGTGCAAGCGCTTCAGTGACACTGAAGTATCTCGCTCTGCAGGAGAAAGTATTTCCTTCTTCCAGACACCACTTTAAGGTGGCTTTCACTTGAGCTGTGTTCCTGACAGTAAAGAATGCTGTACTTAAGATTTTTTTTTTTTTTTCCTGTGTACTTTTGTATGCTAATAAAACTATAGAGTTTGCATGACCTTGTCCCAAAGACAAAATGGGAAAATTCCTATAGTTGTTTTGGAAAAGACTGAGCAGTTGAATGTTGGGGAAAGCGGTGGTGGCAGCAAAAAGAACTGTTAAACTCAAGTAGATCAGTGCAGATGACTTGCTATTGATTTATACAGGACAGAGATCCTTGGGAGAGACAAAATGGATGCAACATATAGAAGGTTTCTGTTAACACCTTAGCAGTTGTCTTAATCTTATGAGCCTCCACTAGTTAAGTGGAGGAATGACATGTCTTTACCTAGCTTGAAATGCAAGTTGGCTTTAGTTGGAACTATTGAAGCAATTGTTTGCATGCAGGAAGTAGTGTCTCCCTGAGAAGTAGCAATTCCCTTTTTATCTAAGGGTGTGAATAAAAACTATGCGAAAATCAGAATTTGGAACAAACCCTGGGTACCGAAGTACTGCAAATCTCTCAATTTCTGCTGTTCTCTGGTCTTTCCTGTGTCTTTTAACTCTTTCTGGAAGAAGTCTTTTAATGTAGTCTGTTGCTACTGCATGGTTGTATGAACCTGCAACAATGCTATTACAGTGCCTGTTCCTTTTTCTTCAGAACTCTTCTGCACTGAAAAAATGAACTCCAGTCTGTTTGCTGCTTGGGCCTTTCTCAAGGAAATAATGCAACATTGTTAGTACAGCATCAAAGTCATTGGTTTTGGTCAGTCAGGTGTCAAGAAAGTGGAGGGATTAATCATAAATCATTAACTCACCTTTCATGTACTAAATGTGCATCTGACTGCTGTACTTTTTATTAATTTATGCTCAACATTAAAACAGACTGTTTTGATAGTCTAGTTTTAAAATGCTATTGTAGTGGATATTGAGGCAACTCCTGTTATGACAATCCTAACTTTTTCCTGGCTTGTGTGTTAAATAACCTCAGTAACACAGTAACACTTTCTCCATCATGTTTTATCGTGTTCTACTGAGTGAAAAGGGATTGTCACGTGCATTATTGATGCTAGGTTCATAAGTAGTAATTAGTATGATGACAGTTGTCATAAGCCCAGGACTGGTGAGTTCCTGTGAAGCAAGCTAATATCAATTCTACATTCCTTAGACAGTTTGTTGCAGTTTAAAGTCTGATTTGTGGTAAGAAATGTTCCCATTCAGCAATATAGTGACAGGTGTGCTTCTCTGGATTTTGCGTGTTTGTTTTGAGGTGTGTCCCGTGTTCCTGTCAGGTAAGGGTGGGAAGGAGTATGAGCATGAAACGATTGATGCTCTGAAAGAAGCCACTCTGGTATTCTAGCATCTACTGGAGTGATAAGTATTGAAGAACTTACACTGCAAAACTAGGGAGAATCCAGTTAAACTGCTAAGCAGCCATTTCAGAACAAATGGTAGACTCTGACCAGCTGAGCTGTGGAACTGCCTGCTGCCGGATGGTGTAGGCGTGAGTGTTTTATGTGAGCTCAGGAGGAGGCAGCTGGCTCTACTGTGCAATACATGAAGTTAACAATTTTGTTACACTTGCTTTAAAAACTCTTGGGGTGCTGTTTTGTATTACGCTGGGTAGCCCAAACTTAACCTCAAACAGAATATTAACATTGTCATACAGTGAAGTGTTTTTCCTGTCGACTTGCCCAGTTACACATATACCTTTCAGCGGATGGACATGAGAACTCCTGGTGGTTGTAACCAACCCAGCTTTAAATGGTCATGAGAACATATCTGAGCAAAACATAGCAATAAATGTCATTGTAGCGTGTGAGGTTTGCTGCATAAATGTCAAGTACAGCTCAGTTATTTTAAGAATGACATTTCCTTTGAAAGTGATAGGGGACCGTTGATGAACTGGCTGTGAACAGTGGGGTGAAAAGCATCTTGCAGTCCTTACCCATGTGTTTGCCCAGTGTACTCTACTAGCGGATGTATTTGGCAGTTTAGAATAAAGGGAAGAATTGCCTACTGTTTGTAGGGGAAGTGAGAGTCATAGAAACGTAAAGCTGAAAAAACAGTTTCCAAAGCAGGTCCCATTACAACTGCATCATTTTTGTGACGGGTGTTAGGAAAAAAATGTTTCATGATGGAAATTCCATCTTTACCCAATCTATTTTAGATGAACTTGTCTCTGAAACGTAGTTTCTTTCTTCGCCATGGGAGAATATTTCAAATGGGATGCCAGTTACATGGGAAATAATTTGTAGTGCATTTTGGTCTCTATTCAAGTTGATTTGGTTTACAAATACAATTTTCTGGTGTTCATTCACGGTCATTGAACTAAACCTTGGCATATTGCTATAGCTTATTCATGCTCTGCTTTTGAAAAGACCCTAGATTTAGGGGGATGTATTTAAATGCAGTTAAAGCTCTTTTCTTACTGGGGAATTTTGCTTACATTTTGATTTTTAAAAATTAACCATCTTGCTCTCTGACGGTATTTATACTTCTTTTGACAGTAATCCAGTCCCTCATAGCACTGGTGAACGATCCACAGCCCGAGCATCCCCTTCGGGCTGACCTAGCTGAAGAATACTCTAAGGACCGTAAAAAATTCTGTAAGAACGCTGAAGAGTTTACAAAGAAATATGGTGAAAAGCGACCAGTGGACTAAAATCTGACACAATTGATGTCAGCAACATATGATAGAAGATCGGAGCAGTGCATTTGAGACACCCCGTAAAGCAGGACTCTATGGAAAATTGACAAGTGCCACCTTTCGGTGTTAACTTGTGGCTGTTACTAACTTTCTACAGTTTTCTTAATCAAAAGTGGGCTAGGTAACCTGTAAAGAAAGGATTAAAATTTAAGATGTTCTAGTTCTGCTTTCTTTGTTTAAAAATCACTGCTTCAATATACTTTAAAGTATGCTGTTTTCTTTTTCTTGTCAGAATTTATCAAAAATATCTTAGACTTATATTCTGCCCTTAAATTGAAAAGGTTGTGGCTGTCATTTCTTATTTTTCCTTGCAGTTCCCACTATCTTAAGTTCATTTAATTCTTCATTGGATTTTATCTCCTCCCCAAACTGATGTCTTAGAAAAAATATCCCAGTTCTGGCAGAAAACGATTGAGTGTTTGGCAGTTTTGTTTACTTTTTTTAAATGTTGCACTGTGCTTTGTGGGACTTGTTCCAAGTTCCCCTTAACTTCAGTTTGTAACATAATAAACAAAAAACCAAACAAACCCCACAAAAACAATCAGAAGTAATGTCCAGGTCTTATGTAAATCTGGCTGATGTTACCACAAAATGTTTATTAAACGGGGAAACCCAAGTTTTTGTGTGTGTGGTTGAATTAAAAGATGGCTTATGTCCTCCTTTTGGAAAACTTTGACCAAAAAAAAAAAAAAAAATCTGTAGCAAAGGAGTAGTGGAATGCGATCACAAACTTCACTTCTATTCTTAATACCTATGCAGAGTAGCCAGGAAAACGTGCACAGAACAACAATGCAACCAGTTTAGAAGAGTTTTGGAAATTGGGGACCAAGAGGTACCAAAGTGATAAACTGGGGTGGTTTTTTTTTAGTTAAAAATTGGTATTTTGGAAATGTTAACTTTGAATTTGAGTACTAAATCTGACAGCACTGCTAGTCATCCTAGAGCATTTTTCCATGAGAATGGGTACGAAACATCTGTGTTATGGGATGGCACTTGTGCTGCTTCCCGGCCCCATGGCTGTACAGTTCTTACTGCAAATGGTATGAGAATAGGGTTAGGCAGCAACCTGTAACAGAGTACGCTTCACTACTGTTCCATGGTCCAGAAGTACACAGGTTAGATGGTTTAATGACTACTCCAAGTATCATTCTATCATTCCGACTTAATCAGGCAGAGCCGTTTTCCCGTCGCTCTGGGACATGCCTGTGCATGCTGGAGGAAGCCCTTTCTGCTCAGAACTGAGCATCCTTTGCTGTGGCTCTGTTGCTTTTCTCCTGACTGTCTTCCCCCTGCCCCCCAGTCTAAAGTGTGACTGTAGCTCCACAGTCAAACTGCCACACAGTCAAACTGCTGTCTCCTCCCCATCTGTCAAACCTGGGTATGTTATTGAGTGAATACAATTACCTTCAGAGATTCTTGGGTACCTGGCAGTACATATCATTTTGATGTGCAGGAAGTTGAATTAGAAAATCCCTCATACCTGGATGGTTCTCTGTACTCCTAAATTCAGTTTTAACACAGCCTCTGCCTTTGCAACCTTTCAGAACTAGTATGTCAAGCGGTAGGGCCTCTTTTGGTTTTAATGTCTTGTATATTTGGTATTTCTTCATTCATCCTTCTCGTCTGGCTTTCATTTCCCATTTAGTGTAAACAATGACAGCCCAGTACCTCACCTCTGTGGAAAGTAAATTTTTTTATAAGTTAGGGAGCTAAGAAATTTTATGTTTAAGTGTTCTTAGACAGATTCTTTGGCAAGTAAATGAAGTTAAACCACATTCACCTTATTTACGGAAACTTGCATTTCCTAAGTGTTTTCAGGCTTGTGAGAGCACTGTCTATTACCAAATTTTCACATCTTTGTGTCTTCATTTGCAGAAAGTTGGTACTGATTTTGTTTCATTCACGCTCACTCTGATTCATAATAAAATAATGCCAAATTATCTGTCAAACTGAAGTGTGTGTAACTTCTGCATCACGTGAGTCACCGTACCTTTCAATCATGTCTGTTGGCATGGAAACTTGCCATTCTCCAAATTTTATTTTAAAAAAACTTGTAGCACTAGTTTGCTGCCCTCGTTACTATGAATGGTATACGTTCTGGTTGTAAGCCTCTCAGGTCAAAGACTGCATTAATTTGAATCGGTGTGACTTGGATGCTGTTGGAAGGGCTGTTAATGCAAGGAACTCCAGTCGATGCACGCAGGCCTACGGCAGTGCTACACCAGCTATTCCGATTCCATCTGTAAGGGTCACACAGAAGACAGATACCGCTGTCAGTTCTCTTTGTGTGCGCTTCGTAGTTCAACTTCTAAGTGATGAGATGTGTAACTGAAGTGATGGCTTTTGTTTGTAGGCAGCCCTCTGAAAAAAGACAGGTCAAATACTGTACTGTATTGTTGAAGTCTGAGGAGGAAGAAAAAAAAATATCTAAGTACCAAGTCCTCTGTTAACTCAGGAAATCAAGCTTTTGTTCTCTCCGGTTCCCTAAGCCATGCTGAATTCTAAACGTGCAGTTTAATATCCAAAATAAAAACAACATACTGGTGAAATGATACCCAGCAGCACTGGTATAGGCTTTCTGCAATTCCACTCTGCTACCCTAATAAAAATTGCTCTCAAAGGCTTTGTGGCATGGTTTTATTTTCAGAGAGGTTTGGGGTTTAGACTTTTTTTTTTTTTAAGTATTCTGGTACAATGATGTTTGTAGGTAGTGGTCTGAATGTGTTTTTAATTTGAACTCAGTGTTGTCTTTATAGCTTTCATGGAGCCACTGAGAAACTTCCTTATCGCCCTACGTTTTACACAATCGAAAAGTTCTTTATTTAGAAGTCTTTTAGTAGTGCTTTATTTATTTCTCCATTTAAAACTCCCTTGAATTTAAAAGAAAATTTGGGGTTTAATGCTGTTTGTTTAAAAATATGGAATTTGCAACTATTTTTTTTGTTCGCGATACAGAAGTAACGCGGGTAAGGCTGCCGTCGTGTTCGCAGCATTCACCTTGCAGAAGATGCGTACCACAGTCAACAGGTGTGTAACGTCCCGAGGGCCGTCTTCAGAGCAAATTCACGGGCTAAAATATGGAGCAACTTAAATGTTAAAAATAAGGTTAAGAAACATCCATCAAAATACGGTCACATTACAGAAAGAGAGAGATCTGGTATTGACTAACTGATGTTGCTGTCAGGCTTGTCCCTGCATGTGAATAAAGTGTCCTCGGTCGCTAGATGGCACCAACTGTGCTCTGGATCTTCAGCGGCTCCAGTCTCGGGGTTTTTTATTCTCTCTTATCACCCAGCAGGAACTTTGCTGTCAAACGCCGACGGGACAAGCTGCAGAAATGAAGTCATTCCACAAGGTAACTACTGCTCTTGGCTGGCTCAGCTGGGCGCTGTAGCACTTGCACAGAACAGTGGATGTTTTGGGTTTTTTTAAAACAAACTTGTCATATACCATATTAATTCTGTGACAATAATTCATGAAAGAACCTGGAAAAATATTTTTCTAAAGCGTCCTTGATGTTGTTTTTCATATTTGTAGAGAACAAAAACTTCCTCAGATGTTTCATAGGGAAGGTCAAATGCTTCCTGTTAACAGAAAAAGTCTCTGCAGGCAGTCACAGTCAGAGCAGATAGGTGAGGGGGTTTAGTTTGCTCTCCAGCTGTAACTAAAACCAAAAGCTCCCTGAAGCATTACCATAGAAAAAGGCCTGAGTTTATTTTTCACTTAAAAGAATGATGATCATATTGACACTTAATATTTAAAAAAAGTTAACCAAAAATGATTACATTAAATAGATTGCTTTTGCACAGAAAATGAGCATAAACAATCTAAAAATGGGGTTTTTTCCCCTGTGAAAGTCTTACATGAGTGACGGGGCTGCAGTTAAGAACGCAGTTAAACATATCGGTATCACTAGGGCTTGTTGAAGTTTGAATGCTTTGATGACAGGAATAAAAATGGACAAATACGGGGTACCTTTGCCACGTGAAAACTTGCTTGTGGTTGGTAGGCAGCCATCCTGCTCATTTTTCATGAGGCAGTGGGCAGTGCAGGAGCAGTTGCTGAAATAGCAGATGGGTCAACAGTTGCTGTTCTTGCAAAGTCATCCAAAAAAAAAGGGGGGGGGGGGGGAAGAAAAGCCTCTCTGGAAGGGCTGCAGATGATGTTATTTCCCTATGGTGGCTTAATGCCAAGAGGCAACGTAACTAGGAAGAGCTGTAATTACTGCTGGCTGAGGCTGTTCATGGAATACGGCCGCAGACACCACTGAGCAGAGAAATGTGCTGAAGTAATGTGCCCCTCACCATCGATGGGCAGGAATGAGTGGAGGGAAGGACTGTGGTGCTTTAAAGAAAACCAAATACTGAAGCTTTCCAGGCCTCCCATGGGCAACCTACACCGGAGCAGTTGCTCCAAAGCAGCGCTTGCTCCCTAACATCTTCATTTTATTGCAGTTAAGTTCAAAGCGAGAAGTGATCAGCACCCTCAGGCTGCTGGTATGCTGCTTGGTCTCACAGCAAAGCCTGTCTTCCTGCTGCTCGCCAGCGCGTTGGCAGGAACTGAGCCCTGGGAGGAGGGCTGGGCCCCGGCTGCCACGCTGCACTGGAATGGTGTGCAAGAGGGTGACGCAGAAGAGGTTTGTCACGTTCAAAGCAGACACTGTTGCCTAAAAACCGCCAGTCAGGGCTCTGGCGCACTGCCTGTAGTTACTCACAGGGTGTTGCTCTTCCATGAACATCCTAATGCTGCTCCCAGCTCCTGTCAGCTGTACTGGGTGGCCTTACAGTGATAACGGTGGTCTGGCTTCTTGGGACATTAGCAACTGCGTTATCTTCAAGAGTATGAAGAAATGTACGTATGTATGCTTGTTGACTTAAAGATCTTTGAATGAACAAAGCTGAATGTTCCTGGTTTTGTAATGGCCCTGCAGCTCTGGCTTAATTAATGTCTGGAGTTCATGGAGGCGCTCCCAGGACTGTGAGAAATCATCTGGTCCTTCCCCACAGCCGCCAAGGGGCGGGACACTCGGGTACCCTGGATGCACCATCAGTTCAATTGTTACTGTCCTGCTCTGTGGCATCAGGTGGGCGGGCGAGGGTGCCTTGGACATGAACTCCACGATGGCAGCGTCGATGGCACTCCAGATGTTACTGACAGACATGTTCTTGCCCATGGTGCTCAAGCCTATGTAAATGTCTGGCCACCTGTAGCCAGAGGAGGGAATGCTGATATTAACACTAATGAGGTGGTTAGAAAAGAGCGGGTTAGGAATCAAAATGTTCCTAAAGCTGAAGATAGAAAAGTGGCAGGAGGTAAAACTTTTAAGTACAAGCAAAAGTCAAATCAGAACTAGAAGCCAGTAATGCTTTTTCTTTCCTTATCGAAACCAGGATGCTATTGAGAGCAGTTCTTCAGGCTGGCAGAAAGTCCCGGCAAAGCCCCAGTGCCAGTACTGCTCTTATGACTCTGTTTACACGTACTGTGTCACAGCACAAGGGTTGTTTGGCATCTGTGAGCTTACAGGTGCATTTTGTTGGCACAAAAGAGAAGAGCAGAGCTAAACTGAGAAATGCTATGCTATCAAAATAACTTACTATTGCCAGGCTAATTAAAAGCTGAATAATAACCATCTCTTGATAACAACCCTCAGCTAAGTGGAAACAAAAAAATGACTGAAATAAAATAGAAACCACCCTGCTAACAACTCATTCTGCTAGAATGTATCAAAGAGTCATAATTAAAGACAAAATACTGGACAAAATATTATTACAAAAGACTGTACAGCTAGAGGCTATTTCTTACCTAGCATCAACACAACTCTTTGTTCAAGTCTGGCTACAAAACCTACAAACGCTTCTAGCAGGGTGCGTACAAGCCTGGGAGGGCTGTGCAAGCGTATGCGAGGGCAGAGTGAGACAGTTTTTGGAAGACATCTAGGCAGGGGGTCTTGATCTGCTTGATCAAGAAAGAGCCCAGCTGAACACTCAGCTCTGACAAGAGTTTGCAGGACTTAGGAAAAAAAAAAAGGGGGTTTTTTACCTGCAAACTGACTAAACTTCCTAACGCCTCATTGCTATGCAGTAAGCAGACTCCTGTGCACTCCAGTGTCATGAACTGAACTCTGGGGGCTTGTTGTGGTACCTCTGTGCAAAGAGGCTGAAATGGAGTTGCAGAGTTGGGTTCCTTGTGACTTCAGCTGACCACACTCTTCTCATTTTCCGGCATTTCCTCGTGTTGCACGTTTCTTTCATAAGTTTGTCCCTCCTTGCCTCCTCTGACACCAGGAGTCAGGGTGGAGTGTGGTGTGTGTCCCAGCAGGGGCAGCTACAGCTGCGGGCCCACCAGGGCAGTGCTGCAGGGCTATAACCACACAGGCCGCGGGGCAGCCCCGCGAGTTCCTCCCTGCAGCCCTAGAGGGGCAGATTACCAGAGCAGCAGCTTCTCAGAAGCAGATCGACACCGGCCCTGCCCCTTCGGTAGCACAGGGAGCCTGGACCGTGTAGGGTTTCCACTGAACTCCCCTGCACTGTCCTTGTCATGAACCTGCCCTAAAAGAAGGGTTCCGCTGATGAACTGCTCTGTGGGGTGCTGTGCCCTTCTCTCGCTTAGAAATGGGCTGTTCTAGTAGAGACTGTGTGTCCTGGCTGGAAAGAGCACGGTGGAATGCCAGCCTTCTGCTAGTGTTGAGAAAAACTGATTTTAAAAAAAAAAGCCAAGAAAAGAACTTCAGTAGATAGAGCAAGTAATGAAATCTGCCTCAAGGAACAGGTGACTGCAAGGGTCTTAAGTGAAATGCTTTAATCCATAAAACACTATCTGATTGAAGCTTTTTAGAAAAGTATGTTATTGGGGAAAGGGCTGAGCTTTCTGGGGTTGGCCCCTGAGATGCAGGACACTGACAAGACTGTTTGCTTAGAGTAGCAATCGCCTGCTGCAGCACTGCAAGCTCTCTGAGCTTCTTGCCTCCCCTTAACAACAAACAAAGTTGTTTCTAATTAGCCTCTTTCCTGCCACTTAAAACCCTTTCTCCACTATTCTAGGAAGATGAAAAATTGTTTCTTTAAAACCTTCCCTAGATCTTACTTTTAAAATTGTCATGTTGATACAGCACTTAAGCCTCCTACAGTCCCAGGTGCCAGGAAGTGCTGCTTCACTAGAAAGGCTGAGAAAACAATCCCTTTCAGGTGGGAAGTGAGTCATCTCTTCAAACAAATCTGCTTATTTAAGCCCTAGTGCCCCCAGCACCTTTGTACTCCTCCTGAACTTTCTTGTAGGCCCTGAAGTGGAAAGACAAAGGTGGTGTTCCATTCTGAAAAGATGCTATCAGGAACTGGTAAGATCTTAAAGTTTTACTATAAAAAGGATGAGTAATGCCTGTCTTACCTTATTCCATGCCTTGTAAACACATCCACTGTGTTAAAAGAATCTTCTTCTACTCCCAGATAAAAGTCCATGAGGGATGGTGGAATCCACTCACAGTTATGAAGGCCTGGCTCTATTGGGACACGTGTGTACTTAATCCCATACTCCTCTAACACCTCTGCAAATACGTGCCTGACCTCTGTAAGTAAAAACAGAGTCATTTTAGTCAGGAACTAGATAACCAGATCATCATGTCCCCTGAACGCTGTTAGCACAGTGAGGTCTTTCCATGTTTAAGAAAATACAATCCCATTTGGCTTCTCTTCTGCTGAAATGGGTTTTCTTCATCTGGATGGGAATCCCCTTCTATACTGGAAGCATTACTCCCTCAGCGTCTGCTACAGGTGCCTTGTCTTCCCTTCAGTGCTGAGCATTTAGTCCAGCGACCCCTTCTAAGTTAGTGACTCAGGTCCTAGAGTGACTGCACTGTCGGGAACAAGTTCTTCATCAAGTCCCTGCACAGCCAGATTTGTTGCGAGGGTAAATTGCCAAGAGTGATGTCATCCAGAGGCAGGTGAGTGCTGGAGTGGGGAAATCTGTCTTTTTTTGCTCATTCAGTTTCTCATCTCTGCACGCAATGACCTTATTTGCAAAACAGGGACAAAAGATACTTGCCCACCTCTGTAAAGCAGTCTGAGACCTGCAGACAGAGATTGGCATGGAAACACAGCTGACAGGATGGAGTTCTCCTAGCACCTGAAAGAGCTACCAGCTTTCACAAGCTCAAACGTTCCTGTTTAAACTGGCCAGTCTGCTGCTGGCCCTGGCCTGCCTCCTTCAGTGTGTGCAGGAGCATGGAACTAGGAAGTTGAAGTGAATTACTGGTCCTTGGAGTAAAAGGTGTAACCTGGGTTATTTGTGCTGTTAATCCCCTTCTGCTGCTACGGGAAGATCCAGGTCACCAAGCAGCCAGTTTGGGCCCAGGTAGGACTGTCTCCCCAGGGCCCAGGTGGGAACATTCAAACTGTAATTGTAGAGCAAGTATTTTATGGTGAGGTTTACTGCCCAAACAGGGAGCCACAGCAAGAGGAGTCTCCTGTGAGCTGACTCTTACCTGCTTGGTGCTGGGAAGAAGAGGACTCCCCTCTTACCTGGGAGGACGTGAATGTGCTGGTGTCCATCCATGTGAGGAGGTAGGTGACCTGTCAGCTTATGGAACAGCTCCACCTGGGCCTTTAGCTCCTGCTTCACCTGCACAGCGGAGATGGGTCAGAGCAAGACCTGTCAGCAGGCTGAGGTCTGGAGTATGCAAGGGGGCTGCTGGAGACTTTGCTGGCCGGTACTCGGGACCTGGCCCTGGGAGGCACAAAGTGCCATGATGTATAAATGGACATGCAATGCTGCTGGGCTGCCCAGAACCCCCCCCAGGTGTGAGTCTCTTATGGTACTGGTTATGTGGATGGTGCTGATACTGGAATTTTCTAAAATACGTAGGATATTTGAATACTTATTTCCCTTTAACATTAATGGGGAAATGGGTGCTTATATCCCATAGGCAGTTTTGATCACATGAACATGTTCATCCTTATTCATGGGGCAAAACCAGCTATTTCCCTAGAGAACAAAAGCCTTTCACAAGGTGATGAAAAGCCTACTGCCTACTTAGCACTTCTCTGGCATCTTCCCTTTACTGATCTCTAGGTTCTTTGTAAATATCTGTTCCAGTGCCTCTTTTGCCCTTTCAGATAAGTAGTTAATAGGGCATTAGTGTCTGCAGGCACTGAAGCAGGGAGGAATGGGTTCTCAAAGGCTGTAGAGCCTTTGGCAGAATTAGGCCCAGGACCCAGAAAGGCAGCTCCAGCTGCCCAGGCAACAGAGTTGATATTCATCTCCAAGCTTACTCACAGTTGGGACCTGGGCGGGAACTTCAGCTGTTATGTGCTGGGGTAAGTGCAGGCTGAGCTATATAAGAAAGCAAGTGGCATGGCTGTATGTGGCTTTCTCCTACCTCTGACATATTCAGGAGACCTTTTGAAAGAGCTGTTCTGAATCCCATTTTCCCGTGGAAAAATCCATGTTGGTTGAGCAGAGAAGAGTTTGTCTTGAGCACCTTGCACACAGGAGAGCCCTCGGAGAGGTTGGCATGCAGGCCTATTGGGATATTATATCTGTAACAGGAATGAAATATCTGTTGAGCTTTGCGCCTCTACCGCCCTTACTGTGGCCAAAGGGACAGATGTCAGTGAAAGATCTAGACTGATCTAAAGAGTGGTGGTGTACTCATGGGAGTACATCTTTGATTCCCTGCTCCCCTAGAAAGGAAAGCAGATTGACGGTAACCAGAGCAGGATATCTCCTGGTAACGACCCTGTGCATTCTGCCACGGGCCAGTCTCTGAGTCTCCCCCAATTCTGTTGTCACCCTGACTCATGTGGAGAGGCAGCCACAAGGTATCTCAGGCTAAATGCTATAACTGCATTAAAATGCTACAGCTGCACTAAATGCTGTAACTGCATGCTACTAGTAACTGCCCTGCAGTCACTAGTGACTAATGGAGAAATCTGAACCTTGCAACCCTTTTCTAAAGCATTGCATTAGCCCTTGCTAGGTATTCCCTTGAGTTGTTTACCCCATTTAAAGATGCTACATTTATGAGACATTTGAGTTTTGCTTGTCAACTTCTAGAGCTGCCCTTAAGTAGAATCCAGCCATATAAAAACAGTGCCCAAGGCAGCCGTTATGTCAACAGCATAGGCTACAACTGTAAATACTGTCTGAGTTTAAGGGTTTCCTGGTCCAAGAGGATGCAGCTGAAATTGCCCGCAGTGTCCAGGTTTCTGTCTACTGGTGCAGATGATCACCCACCGAGTGACAAGGCTGAGCTGTACAAAGTAGCATCTCTGTAGCACAGAGGAAGGATTACTGCACCAAGGTCGGCAGTCTTAAGTGTGGAGCCTTGCTAAGGAATCACAAGGGTCCAACTTGTTAACCAGCTGCACTCCGAAACATTAAAAAAAAAAAAAAGAAACAAACTATGGAGCTAGAGTATCTGCAGAGCTCCTCCCAGCCACAGCGCTTTGCAGAGTGCTGGTGTTCCCTTCTTGGTCTGTGCTATGGATTCCCCTACAATAAAAACAGGACCTGTGAGTGCTCAGATCTGTGCTGAGTTTCATTAGCATTTCTGGAAATCTCAGAATCAGTGGCCAAAACGATGCTTTGAAATTTTTTCCAAGACAACCCCTGGCATCTGGCTGACCCAGTAAGTAAATGATGGAACAGCAATGTTCCTTCTGTGCTGCCCAGTCTGAGTCACGGTGCAGACTTAATTTCAAGGCAACAAGTCTGTGATGCTTTAAATTCTTCCTGGAGATTCTGCAGGGAGGTGATAAAACTGGGCCTGGTCTGTCCCTGTTACAGCCCTTGCACCACAAGAAGGAAAACAAACGCAATCTCCATTTAGGCCAAATGTGCAAAAAACAGATCTTCCCCTTCCGTCTGCTGCCCTGAAGCTGACTAGTGAAGCACCAGGTTACTGGGGACAGAAGGACTGTGGATGGATCAGACCAAGTCAGTCATTTAGCTCCCTCAGGTCCCAAGGCTTTGACCCTTGCAGGACTGAAAGTCCTTTTTTCCTGGCTCCTCCATGTCTTGTGCTCCAGGTGGATGGTGTAGTCTGTTGCTAGATACTGCTCCTCCTCAGAGACATACATGTTATGAGTGAAGTTGTACGGACAGCTCTGTGAAACAAAACGAGTCTGTGTCTTTCCAGTCCACTGTGTGATTAGGGAGCTTAAATGTTTGCTTGATGGAGCAAAACAGCTTGTGGAGAGAAAGGTCCTCTCTGGCTTTTCTGATTTGGTGATTTCTCTGCAGCACAGCCTGATGGCATAATTGATGATAAATGTTCATCTGGTTTTCATACAAGGGGCCTGAGCACGTGACATGTGCACACACACTGCTCGCTAATACAAGAACTGCAAGATGCTGTCATTGGGAGTGGGGTCCTTAAGCAGGCAGCTGATGGCAGAGCAGGAGGCAGCTACAGTGCGGGAGGGGTTCCCCTCCATTCTGTGTACCCTGCATGAGCTCAAAGGCAGAAGGGGGGGGGCTGTGGTTTTGTTTTGGTGGTGGGTTTGGGTTTTTGGTTTTTTTTCAGAAATCCACCCCTGATTCTTTATCATGTCTCTGGGAAGCTCTGACTGCATCAGCTGATAGCATTGTTTGTACCACAGCCACTGCTGTCTGCAAGAAAAAGGATTCATGTGTTACCATGAATCAGCAGATGGAAGACTTTTTGTTGAGCACTCTCCTTCTCATGTGTTGTGGGAGGGCAAGAAATGAACAGCTGAGCCTCTCAGTGTTGTCTCCCAGGGGCATTGAATGAACTACCTCCAATTGTGTGATGCCTCAAGTGCTGCGAGGGAAGCTATTTCCAGGAAAAGGCAAGCCCCTCCGACAGGTGTGGGACACCAAGGAGCCAAGCACTGCACTGCGTAACATTAGAGCAGCTCCTGCGCCTGAGCTGAAACCAGCCCCAGAGCTGGGGAATGTGCAGAATGTGGAAGTGCAGAGAGAGCTGGCCTTGTTCTCACTGTAAGGGGAGACTCCGACTGTAACATTAGAGCATGTTTCGGAGCTTTGGCTAACACCAGCTGAATATCTTAATAGTTTTCTCTTGGAGTTTGTCCTGGCTGGTTGACAGACTGTCCATGCTGAGGCATCTAAAGAGGAATCATTAGTGTTTAACAGCTCTGGGATACAGGCACTGAAACCAAAACTCAAAACGCAGCATGTGAGAAACTTGTTCAGAAATATTCATCTGTGGGAGATGCACAGAAGCAGGCATGCTGGGAAAGCTGTAAGGATATGGGAAGGAGGACAACGCAGCGGGCACAGCAGGGTTCTGCTGCTAGCTAGCGTTTTCCTGTACCTAAATATGTGTTTCCTCTGGATGCAATGAGCCAGATGATGCTCCTATTCAGCACCAAGTGTCCTGCTGCCTGGTATTCATTCCTAACAGTCCTGACACTGCATGAGTAGCTGAAGTCCTAATTGCAATTAGATGAAAACATGAGCAAAACTTAAAGCTTTATAGTAATCAGCTGGGCTGTACCTTAGGAGACAAGGCTCC
Source organism: Phaethon aethereus (assembly GCF_964289735.1). NCBI lineage: Eukaryota > Metazoa > Chordata > Aves > Phaethontiformes > Phaethontidae > Phaethon > Phaethon aethereus. The sequence goes on along the minus strand of NC_138593.1, from coordinate 9,915,551 downwards.
AATCATGCTCTGTCTTTACCAGAGGCTTGAGCTTTAAGACTGAACCAGCAGGCTTTTTTCCCCACTGACTACTACCCACACTGGACTAATTCTTGCTCCCAAGTGCCTCTCATGACTAAAATGTAGCTTCTGCAACCAGAGAGCAACACCAAGGCATGCTATTATGTAAAATAGGTGGGGAGAAAAGTCAAGTTATGGGAATATCCTGGCAGGGCTCCTTTTTCAGAGGGCAGATTATTGTTTCTGCTACAGGAACATACTTTATAGTTGCCCGCATCTTTTCAAAGACTGTAAATTATCTGCTGTTTTATTGGCTGAAATATCGAAGCAGAGACAAACAGCTCCAGCAGCTTACATAGCATGTGATGCCACACTGGGAACAGAGCTGAGCTGTTGTGGGTTTGGCCTCATACCTACTCCTCTGCCTAAGCCCTTGTCCTTCACAGACAGGACAGGGTGAGCTCTGCTGATCACTGCCAGTAAACTGCTAATTGCTCCACCAAAGATTCAAAGTAAAAGGGCTGGCATTGAGCTTCAAGCAATGGTTTAGTTTCTGCAATAAAAGTACTGCAGTAACAGCTACTGTTGCCAACACAAAATGATGCTGAGGATCTCTAAACTCATTTTGGTGGTTGTTTTAAGCAGCCATGACCATTCCACAATCTGTTTTGAGAAGCCCACATCTAGGTGTTTTGCAAGTCTGTCCCACTGCCCTGGAGAATGCACAGATGTGAAGCAGGATTTAGTACAAGGATTCCGTTCACTCCTGATAAAGCCAAAGGACAGTGTTTACAAATGCGTGCTCCTATAGCATAAGCAGCATTAGACCGGGCTGTCTGTGTGCTTGTTGAGAGGAGGTTCAGGCCAGTAGCTTCTGCAGCCACTAGGGTTAGTCCATTCCGAGAAAGCTGGCTGTTAAAGCCAGCCTGGTTCTTGTGGTTCTCTGCTCAGGATTCGCTGTAGAGGTGGGGGGAGGGACAAAAGCAGGGGGGAGGGAGAAGGGTGTACAACAAATGCTACAAGTGGCAACAGGAATTCAGTCTGGAAAGATTCCTGAGTCAACAAACAAGCCCAGCCCAGTTACCAAATAGAGAGAGGAAATACAATCAGCTAAACTGCTTCCTTTTCAAGTAGTTGCTTGTTTTGCCACACGAGTGCTCTGAACAAATGTCTCTGCTGAGGCAATGGGCTTTTGTGCAGTTGCAATCCCTGTTCATTCATATCCTTAGCAGTAAAGGGCCCCTGGAGACGGTTACTATACTGAGTCACTCTTTCATGTGCCCAGCAGCTTTGCACATTTCTGAGCTTGGTGGATGAGTAACATCCTGGATCCTGCCTGGCCAGAGTGTGGACTCTGTGCAGTCCCTGTGTTCCTGGGAACAGTTGCAGTGGGAATTATGTGATTCTCTGAGCCCGGTTCCAGTTGCCTTGCTGAAGGCTGCACGCTCTGGCACAAGCATGGCACTTACCCTTTTTCTTGATGGGTAAACAGATCCCACCTTCAACATCCTGCTTGTATCCTTATCCAGGGGGGAAATTACTGGTTCCTCAAGTTTCAGCACAAGTGTGACGCAATTAAGAGCCTCATGTAAATATCTGTATCTAGGCATCCTGCTTCAGTAAACATCCAAGTGTCCAAAGACAGAGAAAGCCAGGCTGTGCTTTGTGTGAACAAGTGCACCTCTTAGTTTCTCCATGCTGATATTTTCATACTTTTTTTTTTCTCCCCCTCACCACTTTCACCCTTCAGCAAACTGTACATCTGTCTTTCATCAACTAGCAACTTGTCTTGCTCCATTACTGCTAAGGACTTATTCCTGCTGGATGAACACTCCAAAGCCTCTGCAGTGTTAAGAACTGGTACTGTAACATAGCTTAGGGACGTGACTTTCTTTTTAATTACATCTTTGTATCAACTGAAGCTCCTCTGTCCATGACCGTACGTCAGCAAAAAGTACTGCTGCCAGTAAAGTTAATATGATCGGGGATTCTAGTTTGAAGTCTCAGGTTGAGCCCCACCCCCAATCCAAACACAGTTCAGCAGTGGAACTGTCTGCCTTGTGATTCACAGTCAGATAAAAGGGTGATAAGCAAGCATGAGAGACTTCTAGATTAGTCAGATGTTGACTGGGAGGGTCAGAATTAAGTCACAATTTACACACACATTTTGCAATTAGTGTTGATGGGAAAGGAAATGAAAACATAGACAGCAACTAAATGTGGTTTTGTTAGATTCTTCTGTTAAATGTACCCAGATGTTGTGGGGGCTTCAGCTTTTGGGTAGCCGATGTTCAACATTTAAACTGCAAAAAAACCCAGGAAGACTGAGGTCGTGTTCTAAAATACATCACTCTTCATCAAGTATTTGAATATAATCATCTGGAAAAGGGTCCTAATACTCAGTCACAATTGAGCTCGTTGATAAAAGGGAGCGAAAATATGGTGGCAAACAAACAATGTTAGGTCCCTCTATATCTGCTATCTCCATATTTCTAAGGAAAAAATTAAGGGACCTATTTATTTCAAGTAACAAAATAACCTTTCCAATCTCTGAAAAAGGGTCTGGAATAAGCACCAGGAAGACTGACTTCAATGTGGGGCTTGATAAGTAGAAAATCAAGATTATATTATATGGATAGCCAGGAAGTCACAGTCAGTCTATGTCCCATAAAGAGAAATTTTTTTTAGTTACTGAAAAAAACCCTGCAATGGAACTCTCTTCTCCCACTTGCTGTTCTGGTTATGTACTGCTGTAGCAGTTGCTATCAATAGGTCTGTCTGGCGATGAATCAGGCCTCTGCTGAAACTTCTCTTGTGCCTGAAGTGAGTGGGTCCCTCCTTTTATCCCAGTTGTGACAGTGATTGAGAAAAGCCTAAGATCCAGAACCTAGATGTTAGGGAAGGTGTATTATTTACTGCCTGTTTCTGGTGTTTTGCAATTAGTTTTTTAGAACTGGTACAAAGACCTGCTGACTACCATCACATTTCTGCCAAGGCTTCTAATCAAAACACACGACAACAGATGGTATACCCAGAAGACTACAGAATTATGGTGAAAATGAAGGGAAGAATGAAATTCCAGAGAAACTGTGTTCCTTTCTGAAGGATGCTGAGTCCTAACATTTCGGGGCAGCATGAGGTGCTTGAGAAGGACTATCCTGAAAAAAAGTTGTCTTGTCACTAATTAGCTCTGCCTGTGTCCAATTAACTGAAGACAATGTGAGGAGAGAGAGCTCAAGATCTGCAGTGACGAGCAACCATGTCATAGACAGTTAATCAAGAAGCACACAGATAATTTCCACAAGCCATAGAAACAGTTGAGCCCTCTGACAATTCCGGCACCATGTGTGCAAAAGACCAAATCCCACAACACTGGAATGCACCACACGAAAGAACAAGCTACTTGCTTCAAGCCTCTTCTCTCAGCTGGTGATAGATCCTGCCTCCCTGCTTACACCACTGTCTAGTCAAGGCTGAAATGTCTTCTATGGAGTTAAGCATATATGCATGTGTATATATATAGTTCTTGCTTAGTTGAGTGTCTGGGGGGGGAAGACAAACATGGGGAGAAAAAAACAGGGCAGACTTTCATTCCATAAAACACAAAATGTTGCAAAGCCTCAACATTCACAGTAGGATGGGAGAAAACAACAAGCAGGAGAAAGAGGGAGAAACAATGGCAAGGCAGTCAAGCAACAGTGATACTTTCCCACTTTTACACCACAAGATGAGGATTCAATGACATTTCTAGTAAGTCTGACCTATTAGATATCTGTGTCAAAAAAGTGTTTGCATGAACCTTTGCAATAGAGGAATAAATGTATCAGGGGTGACACAGAGTTTGTGTACATGCACAGGTGCCAATTTAGTGCATGTGTACTAGCAGCACCTGAAATAGAACTTGCATTAGAAGATGACAACCCCTTTTCCCCAAACCTCTAAATGCTTCCCCCATGAGTGGTAGGGCTGAATACAGCTGCAGAGAGTTACACAAATGAGGAATTGCAGAACGTGGGCTGTTGTCCTTCAGTGCTGACAGATGTTCCCAAAGTCACCCTGCTTATATTCTCAGAAATAGATTTAAATCCATTTAATTTACATTTACAATTCAAAACTACCCCCCCAGAAAATAAAATTGTAGCAGCAGGTTGCAGCTTCTGCTGTCACCTACCCTCCAACCTGGCTTTTCACATCAGCTGTCAGCACAAGTGTCACGACCTGGATTCAAAGATGCTTTTTAAACCTCTGATTACATGGCCTACTTTCTGGCTATGGAAATGAGGCCAGGTGGATTCTATATTTAAAAGCCTGCTAAAGACCATGGCTAAAATAGCTGACAATATTACCAGAGTACTGGGGCTTAAAGGGTTTCATGGCGCCTCTGTGTCTGAAAGAAGTGCTGGCTTTTATCTGCTTGTTTTACATTTCATTTGTTTCATTTACTAACAGGATTTAAGACATCTCAAGTGTTCTGTCCTTCTGACTCTTCCCTTATCATCCCAGAGGCAGTTCCTCTCTCAGTGTTTCTGTGTAGTCTCTAACCTTTCTAACAGAAGACCAGTTTGCCACTAATGCTACACCCTGCCTTTCCTGCACCACCCAACACCAAAGAAGATACAGCCTGCAAAGAATTTCCAAGTACCCCTAAAATCACAGACAAAATAGGGAGAGATGCTCAAGAAGAAAAAGGACAGCATGACTCACATGAAACTGTCCCCTGCAGCAGCTATATTTGAAGCACAAGATCTCAGTTCTTCTAGTACCAGTATAGCTCTTTTCCTTTTCTGCTTTCCTAAATTATTTCTCAACCCTGCTGCTCTCTCTTTCAGAACACTCCTTCCAAGTCCCTGACCACACTGGAGCTGAAGCATTAGCTGGATTTTACCTTCTAAATACAAGTAATACTTCCTATTAAAGGATTTGCTGAGCTAGTCCATGACATATAGCATTTGATCTGCTACGGAGCCAACTGTGCCAGCAACCTCTGAAAAGCTCATGAAGGAGTAAAGGTGGTAGGTACAAAGCAGATAAAAATTATTGCCCCTCTCTTTATGTATGCAGTTTTTACAAATGGATTTATCAAGCCTAGAATTAATAAAAATATGGAAGTATTTTTTTTAAAGGTTTCTGACATGGAAAAATCAGGTTTTCCACTGCCTAAATTTATAAATTAGCCCTCATGGAATCATACCTTTCCCCAATTCTACAATGAACCTGGCTGACCCTGTGTCCAGCCTGTCTGAAATGCATCAAATTAAATGAGATTTAAAAATTTGTGCTTTTATGCTCTAATAGTTTTAGGGGTAGCAGCTTGGCCTGGGTATATAGTGTGGACTTTCATTCTGATAGTGCATCTTTTAGAACTGTGGGAAAAAGGAAGTCCAACAAAACCAAATGCTACTAGTCAAATTGTGAAAGTGACTTTCTATCCCGAGGGAAAAAGGGTGCAGTGCAATGGCTAATACCAGAGAAACAGCCATTATGGGCATGGTTGGCAGGTCACTGGTTTTACTAAGAAGTCTTAATAAATATGCCTGGAAACCAGTTTTCTTATACCAGCCTGGGCTATGATACAGTGTTTATACTGGGGCTACAAAATACTGAATTTTACAAGCTTGGCTTTCCATGGATAGCCTGCGGAGGCTGCCCACAAAGGAGCTAAAGAAAGTAGCTTACCTCCTTGCCAGCTTGGCTGCATCTGCTGCAGCACTTCCGTTGACTAGAAGGGACACATTAGACACCGCACCAGCCAGGAAACAGTCCACGATGCCTTGGTTCCTCCGAGGACAATAGCCAAAGTCATCTCCAGTTACTATTAGCTTCACCTGAAGCATCCTTAGAGGTCATCCCTAGAAAAAAGTAAAGGAGGGAAAATCGGATCAATCAGCAGTCTGCAGATCACAGACAAACAGGAAAAGACAGGCTCAACAGGGGCAAACCCAGCCGTGACTCAGCCCCTGACTAACTCCTCATGCTCCACCTCAGCCTGCCGCTGTCTCGCAGCTTGCACAGTAGCCGGATTTGCGCGTGGCCGCCTGGCTCACACTACACCTGCCTGCTCCTGCAGTGAGGGCACCAGAGCCTGCCTTTCTTTGCGGGAGCAAAACCCTGCTTGCTCTTTGTACTGTTGTAGATGAGCAAAAGGTCAGGGACTTCGTGGGCTGATCTAATCGGCTGAGGGTGCGTCAGGGGTTCAAATTCCTTTCGCCGCTGCGCGCCCCCGCCAGCGGTGCCCGGTCCAAGGGCACCAGTGTGAAGCACCCGCGGCAGCCCCGGGTGCTGCCACCGCTCCCCGGTCCCACCCAGCGCGGCCACCCTCCCTCTCCGGAGGGAGGCGCGGTCCGTAGCGCGGCAGACCCGTGTCCCCGGGGACAACCGGAAAGGAGCGGCTCAGGCGTGCCCTCCCGCTGCGACGGGAGCAGAGGGGGCCCCGCCAGCCCCCCTCACCCCAGGGCGGTGCGTACCTCCGCTCCTGCCCGCTCCCGTGCCCAGGGCCGCCGCCAGGTGTGGGCGGTTGCGGCCGCCTCCGCCCCGGGGGCGGACGCTGGCCCCGGCGGCGGAGCTCTGCCCGCGCCGCTCCGCCGCGCATCCCCCGCTCCCCGGGTGCTGCCGAGCAGCCCTAGCCGGGAGCTCACCCGCCGCAGCGCCCGGCGTCTCTGCAGTGCTGCGAGCACCGGGCGGCCGCGCCGCCCCACCGGCGTCCCCTGGCGGCCGCGGCTTGCAGCGCCCCTGGCCCGGCAGGCCGAGCCAGGCTGCTGCCGGTCCCGGCGAGGCTGCCGGAGGCCAGGCCGGAGCGCCAGGGAAGGGCCTCGGGCACGCCGCCACGGGGCAGGCGCTTTGCTGTGCTGCCCGTGCTTGCTGCTCTAAGCGGCACAAGGACGGGGCTTTTCTGCGCCAGGCTCTCGAGAGGAGGCTCGTACCCGCAGCTGCTGGTGGGATAAGCAAGTCAGTTCATGCTCTTTGGTTGCTTCAGTGCAAAACTAATCATCCCAACAATGCCACGAATACATAATCCCTCAATCCGTGACCTCCATAGTAGCTATTTGCTTCGTTTTGCCATGCCTTGTTTTGCTGGCAGCGTGAACTCAGGTGAGTTTAGAGCTGCAGCTCAGTAACTAACCCCGGTCAGCAAGTCCCTGCAGCTCTTAATGAGGGGCTGGGGAAGGGCAGGGAGAAGACAAGAGAGCTCCAGGAAGAGCAACTTCCAACATGCTGTCGTTCAGTGCTGGATGTGAGCCCGTTTTCCATCAGGCTGCATGTAAAAATCCTATTTGTCCTGACGTTGAACTGCTGCTTTTTCTTACCACAAAAAAGCTATCCTCGATCTACCAGAATGAAAGTGAAAGCACTGAGTAGCTTAGAAACGTTGAGTGGGAGATATCATCAGCCTGTGTTTTTCATCTGTTGAAGGAGAAGATGAAGTTCTAGCAAAGTAGAATACACTCCTTCTTGGTCTGTAATATTATTCCAAAATATTCACACACTCCTCCTATTGCAGGAGAAACAACAAACTGATGTTTGGGGCAGGCAGAGAGCAACAATTCAGAAAGTGCTGGGGTAACATGTCCATGGATTCAGGGTAGCTGTCCTGGTGGTTGCTGTTAATCTGTCATAGGAAGCAGGCATCACACTGTGGCTGAGACCCTTGCATGGATGATGGTGATTTCCATGTCTGAACCCGTGCCAGCATGGAGGTAAGAGGGCTGGGGAAGAGAAGGAACAGCTGTCAGGCCAAGCACGGACTTCTTGGAGGAGCAGCTGGGGTGAAAAAGGCTTCAAGGGTTGTTTCTATGGGAATAGACTGACCATCCTGCTGCTTAATTCATAGCTAAGACAAAGTCATTTGGGCTAACTTAGCTCTCTCTCATTGCAACCACAATCCTGTTCTCCATTCTGGGCAGTCCTTGCGTAAAGATACCAGAGTCTCCAGGTGTTCTATCTTTCTGCAGAATTTAATTCCTAAAAGACAGCCAATGTACCCAAGCCCCACAGTCAAGGTAATGATGTACAGGCACAACCAGAGACAGACTGTCCTTCTCAGCAAAGGAAGAACCAGCAGTTTGCGGAGACAAAGCAGCACAGTGGAGGGAATTCCGCTGCTTCCACACCCAGAGCTGCGGTGTGAAACACCTGTATGTGAGGGCATGAACACCTGTGTAGCCAGTGGTTCTCCATGTCTGTTTCCTCACAAGGAATTTGGAATCAGTGAACTGAGGTATGTTGCACCCCTGTTGATCTTTAGGCTCTCATCGACTGCAGTCCACGTAGCAAACTGCTACAGAACTTTGGAAGGGGGATGCTTCTGCCTCCCACCTCAGATGACTCTGCAGCAGTAAAAATGTTTCCATTAGTCTGAGAGCACTTTGCAGGGGCAGCTAAGATTTGGATGACTGTTTGTATTTTGATGCTTTGAAGGAAACAAATAAAAGTAGAATGGGTGATAGCAATGTTATTCATGGAAGAATTTGGTTCCTAGGCTGTGCTCTCCCTATAGGCCCTGAAATGGGCAGCATGGACACTTGTGCTGGATCTAGAGTGGACATCAGCTGTCTGTCACTTTCTAGAGCTTACTCTTCCCTGGCACGTAAATGAACACTAACTACAGGCAATTGCAGTGAGAGCTGGAGACAGCCTTCTGCACCCCTGGTGACTCCTTTCTCATTGAAAAATTATATGGAACGAAATTCCAAACAAATCATGCTAAAATACTGTAGAGAACTTTCTAAATCTTCATTCTAGCAATTCCTGTGAGCATTTCCATCATTTAGTAGTTATATGCTTCTGTTACAGAAAAGTTTTTGATGCTCTGTAAGGGTTCCCAGTGCCCTTGGTATTTCAGAGTGCATATTTGTGCAACTGCTACTTCCTTCCCCTTCTGGGAGATGAACCTCACAGCCTGCCCACATTCCCCCAAGGCTTCACTTGCTGATGAGGGCTATTATTAAAACAGATGAAATCAGCAAAACTCTGAAGTAATGTCATGAATCAAAAATGAGTACCTCCTGCCTTTGCCAGTACAAACTCTGGGGTTTTCTACCTCTTTCTAGTACTGTCAATGCTGCTTGCCTCTGCACAGGTGAGAGGCACTACATAAGAATCTTAGCCAAAGCTTGGCTTCTCAGCCTTCTTAAGCTTAGTATGTGTTTAATGCTATTAATGGTAACATCCTTCTTAAACACTGAATGCAGTTCCTGGAGGCTTTTCTTTTCTGATTTCATTCCTGTTTATCCACCTCTGCTTCCCATGACTGGAAGCAAACACTCCTCAGCAAGCAAATCTTGCCACTGTGCCACATCCCCCTCAGATCCCAGTACAATGTTTCCTCTGCAGACTGTGTACCCCAGCTGGCTGCCAAAATAGCCCTTGCAGCCAACCCATCATAGTCCAAAGGAAAGTCTCTTACAAATTCAACCTGGAACTGAAAGGCAAGGCAGGCTTCCTCTGGCTAGTCCCTCCTCATCAATGAAGACATGAATGAGAATATTGGCCAGTATTTCTGGTGGAGCTGCATAAGCCAGGACATGTACTAAGCACAGGCTGCATCTTCCAGATTAACTAAAACAAAACACAGCCCTGCTTTATCTTAGTCACAGAAGCCAGCGAGAGCTCTCTCCATCCTCAAGTGCTTCACTGGTTTAGAGCTTGAATACCTTTCTCTGAACTTCGAGTTATTGAGTAGCAGATTTAGAGGTTTCCTGTATTTCACAAAAGCATTTCCTAACAATTAATGCTTCCAACAAGACATTTGTTGACATGCTGACATAAAAAATGTATTTTCTTTTTCTTGTTCCCTTGGCTGCAGTGAGTTAGTTCTTTTGGGATTACAATGGTAGCACAGTGGGACTTGGTTTGTCTTTTCCTTGCATGAAATTTTGTTGAAAATGTGAATTGTAAAAGACGTTTGAATGAGACAAAGTAAAATCCATCTTTCAAATGGAAGCATGTTAACATTTTCTCCTATTTCCCAGCCTCAAAGATTTACAAAATCTTGGAAGTTCAGTGGCTTCTGCAGAAAGGCTTAAATTAAAGCCTTTTCATCCCTCTACTGAAGCTGATTTACAGAGGAAACAAGACATTTGTGTTCATGCTGTCGGCACCCATCTCAGTCTCCTCTTAGCAGCAGGATACCTTGGCCAATTCCAATCTTCTTTGCAGCAGAGATGGAGGTCCTGCAACAAGCCAATGCAGGATGCAGCTCTGAGGCTGCAGTCCCCAAAATGATCTATAGCCCAGGTACAAAACTGGCTGGTCAGTTGGCCAGGGAAGGAGATGGAGGGCACTCCAGTGAGCTGTAGCACAGAAAGGAAAAGGAGTGGACTTTTGTAGAGGTTGAGGTAGGTGACATGCAAGAGTGGTTTAGAAGCATGTGTTCATGAGCTGTAATTTTCAGCATGTGAGCTGTGTGAACCCGAATAGAAGTGGAGAAATGTAACTATGAGGAGAGCTGCACTACAAGTGCCCGAATTTCCTAAAATTCACAGACATGACCAGCCTTGGAGGAGACAGAAATGCATGTTTACTCAGTCTTTCAGGAAACTTCTGTGTTGTCTGGGGCCAGGGCAGGGGTGAGGGTGTAGGACAGTGCTCTGAGGGCACAGGACCCAGGGTGAGGGTGGAGAACTGCGCCCATCAGGTTACGAGACTCGGTGTGGGGCACAGCTCGCTGGTCGGTGCCCGTGCCCCCTCTGGGGGAGCCTGTCCTGTCGCGGTGCTGCGCCTGCCCGCACTACAACTCCCAGCGTGCCGCGCGGCGGAGGCGACCATAGCGCTTGCGCAGTACCTGCTCCCTCCCAGATAGAAGGCGCGGTGCTCTATGAGTAAGAGGGAGCCAGGCACGTGGGCGCCATTTTGTGGCGAGGGAGAGGTTTTCTCTTCTAGGCTAGCTGGCAGTAACTGTAAAGAGAAGCCTGAAGAAGAGCAGCATGTTCCCTTTACCCTCCCCACCCGGCTGCCGAGCAGTCCTTTAACTGTGTGGGCTCCCCTGTCAACGTGGGTGTGTTTGACAGTGACTTGAGAGTGTCTCCCCTGGAGGGCTGGGCCTGACCTCACAGAAGGAGGTGCAGCTGTAGGGCAAAGTAGTGGCACTTCTGCTCCCTTTTGCTACCGCACCCAGCTTGCAAGGTGACTGGAAAGAGCAGTTCATGGGCAAATCTAGGTGTGCTCAATGGCAGGGCATGCCAGATGGATTGGCTGCCCAAATCCCAAAGAGGGAGAGGATTTGGCGGATGGGTTTGGCCCAGAGGTAGCTCTTCTAAACCCTGGGCACAAGTGCTGCTACCTGAGGTGAAAGCAGCCAAGAGCAATTGCTCCAAACTGATTATAACCTTAATCATATAATGCTGGAACCACACACCAAAACCCTGTGGTTAGTCCCCTTACTTGTAACTTGTGAACTATTCCATATAACAGCGTCCTCCATCTTGCATCAAAAAAGGTTGAAAACCACAAATTCTAAGGTACATCTGTTAAGAGTCCAGAGACTTCCCTGCACACCATGTAAGACTAGGTGGTATACCTGTCATATTCTCCCTTTTTCTGAAATCATCTGAATTTACACCAGTACAAAATAAGGTCCATACCTGACAAGGTGCATCGTGCTCGCAAGGTGGCAGACAGTAAAAAGCAAAATTTGCCATCATGACCTTATTATTAACTTGATACTTGCATTAAATTATGACATACTGTTAAAGTACCAAACTCAAATCCTCCCTGATGCAGATAGCAGGCCTCCAGTCTTCAGTAAGACTATATATTGCCCATTGATCGTACAAATGATAGCCAGGGAGAACTACGTATTTTATCAGACATTGAAGAAGAGACTGCTGCAGATACTTGCGTTTTCCTTGTCATCTCAAAAGAGTACCTTCTACAAAGGAGCTACTGTTACCAATGAGAACATTGGAAACTCCTCGACAACATTACTACACATGTAAATTAATCTGGCAGATCACTTACAGCAATTGTGTTGTCTCGCAACATCACTGAAAGCACCTGGAAAATCTCAGCTGATTGAATGGAAATGGATGATAATTCTTTTGGAGCTCTGAGGGGAGATCCCATCTTCTTGAAAGACTAGCATCAGTCAGGAGAGTAGTTGAGAGATGCTGACAGTTTTACCAGACACAGATTGCCAGGACTCTGCAGAACTTTCAAGGAAGTCCTCTCTTCCTCAAAAACTAGAAACAGAAGACAGCAATAAAAAAATCAACAACTCTTCTCTCCCAGATGAAAAATTTTTAAATTCAAATAGGTATATGTTAATACTTCTTTTTGTCAAATGTCTTCGGCTTCTTTACTTACTCTGTTTATTCTCACATTATGTTTACAGCTACTGAATGCAAAAACCTGAATAGCTGATTTTGGATCTCTAGTCCTTAAACAACTTGGGCTAAGTGATAAGAAACTGTGTAATTCTATAAATTTTTGGCAAGACATCTTTTCTGTTATTTCAATTTCTCCCTGGGTGACAACATTTTACTGTTATTACTACTGTTTATTATTTGTATTGTCCTTAGAGGTCACAGTTAGAAGAGCTCTGTTGCAAGGCATGCCAATGGATACAAATGTTTGATCTGAAGTGAGGTTTATAACTATCAGTTCATCAGTGTGGGGTGGAAGGAGGAGACAGAAAGAACCACAGAATGTTTACAGGCCTGATTCTCTACTGTTACTCCCTTGATTTCAGTACAGTTCATCCTTACTGATATCAGAGAAAGGACCAGATGCAGAGAAATGTAAATGGAAGAGCTCATGTGGACTTATTTTTGCATCGGGTACTAATATTTTCAGAACTGTGCCCTATCTATTTTGCCTAAGGTTAGTGACCGTCTGAGAAAGAATCCAGGTGATGTTACGGCAGTGTTCATAAATCAAGAACTGTCTTGATTTGGGTCAAAGATGCACCACTGCTTTTTGAGGTGTAGATCAAGCCCAGAAGCTGTCCGCTATGCTACCTTAGTTGTCAGTGGCTGCTTTTGACAGGCAAAGCAAACAGAAAGCTTAAAATATGTTTAACAAAGGCCAGTATAAAAAGAAGGAAAATCCTTTTCTATAATATGTTGCTTTGGGCTAGCATACACCCTCTGAAATTTTCTTGTGCCACAGATTGCTCATTCCTGTATGCTAAAAGCATTTGGCACTGCCAAATCCACTAAAACCTGTTTTTCAGGAAGGGCCAAGTTATGCCTACAGGTGCACCTGGGTAGAAATGGTAGGCATTTTCAAAATCCTTGAAAATCAAGTGTGCACAAGGACTGCAGGGTTAAGTGATTGAAGGCAGAAGGCATTCTAGTTATGTTTTACACTCTCCCAAAAAATGTTGAATTATTTTGTTAGTGTGCATAAACAAGAATCATAATGAGATTCCTATCAAAAAAGCTGATGTTTCCATTACCAATGTGCACCATCACATAATTTCTGAGGCAAATTTACCTGTAGCTTACAGCAGTCTACTAGAAACAATAGTGGGCCCTGTAGCAATGAGGTGGCTGTTAATTGCCACGGGTGTTTGGCATTGATGAGGTTCTTTGCTGGCAACCGTTCTAACCCAATTATGTTTCTAAAGTAGGACTGAAAAGCATTGTAGGGAGCACCATGTAAATGGCACTAAATGCACTGACACTGAGCGACCTCCCAGAAAGATAGACAGGTGCCAGCTAAAGCCCCATATGATTGATTTTCCACGGCTAAAATGGTAACCACAGACATCTGGCTTTGCCCCATTTATAACAGCAGCAAATGCAAGCTGTTGTCTTAGAACAGCAAGGCTTCTTAGAACGACATAGAAATATGGCATTTGATTATCAATGGGTGATCTTTTGCTTTTCTGTGCGCAAACATTTAGACTTCCAGCACTAGGAAATGAGTTTTTAGTCCTCAGAAAAACACACTGAGTCTGTGTGTATGTACATGTGCAGTTGTGTGACTGAGTTTAGCACTCAGGCTTGTTTTAATGCAGGCCTGACATTTAAGTCAGAGATTTTCTTAGATGTATGTATAGCTATATAAAATGGGCCAAAGCCAGCATAAAAAAACCTAACCATTCAATTGAGTGGCATCACATGGGTAGGAAAAAGCCTCACAGATCCAGGACTGGTGGAAGAGAGAGAAAGTCAGCTGAGCATCTTATGATGTTTCCGCTAGCTAGCAACACTAATGTGCTTTCTAAATCATCCTATAATAGAAAGTGCAGTGTTACAGCTCTTTGCTGTTGCACACACAGAATACCGTTGTTACAAGCACTTAAGTCCCAAGGCAGGTGGCATTTTACGTGTTTCCTTGCTGCTAAGAAGGTCAAAAGCTTTTGCTCTGTTAAATTACTTTGTATTCCTGGGAGTGTTACACAAGACTTACACCAGACTGTCTGTGATGTGATGTATCAGTCAATCCAATGAGCAATTTCAGAGGCAAAAACTCATGGACCACGTAAGAGTTCCTGTGCCCTTTGTCCATGGTTGTTTCCTATTGATAAAGGAGACTTTGTTTTGGGGGGGTGTGGAATTTTAGTCTGCAAAACTATGCAATGAAGGACAATTTGTATGTTAACTTATGCAGCTGTCTTTTGATACAGACTAGAGCTTAATAATAGAATCTTTCACAGAGTCTTTGGGTTGGAAGGGACCTTTAAAGGTCAGCTAGTCCAACCCCAATACATTAATATATTATCTCTTTTTGTTAGAAGAACTTCACAAGAGATAGAATCACAGGTGAACTTCCAGATCCAAAAGCAAAGATGTGGTCACTATCATTGTTAGTTCTTCTTTGTATGTATTTATGCCCTGTCATCAAAAGCTCTAATATCATCCAGAAATGACTGGACCAGTGGTGTATTGTCATGCAAGACAGATCACTACCATGAAGTTCCTTTGTTTTTCAACATTGTATTACATTTGTGTTTAAATCCCCAAAATGGGAACATAATTTACACAACTCTAGGAGTCAAAACTACAGGGAGGAAGAGACCTAAGTGTGCCACCTGCCAGCTCTGAACTAGAAGTGGCCTAAATGCAACAGCATGGGCTGATCGACCAATTTGTGCCCATTCCAGCTCCCTGAGGCTGTATGTAGACCATTACCCATACCTGAGGTGGTAACCTTAGAGCTGGTGTATGTCTGAAAGTGCTCTCAATGTGAAGACATTTGTTCATCCCAGACTCTGATAACAGTTGATTTACCAGTCCGACTTGCAGCATATTTTCTCCCAAAGCCCTTAACAGTCAGTCAGATTGACCTGGCTAGTATTTTTCTTACAACCCAAACCACACATTAGAATTGAGAAGGCTGCTGCAACAAACCTGGCCTGCTCTCTTCCACCATAAACCAATTTTCAGCAAGAGCAAACTCCCAGTGAGAGAAGCACAAGGATTCCTGTCGGGGCTGCCGCGGGGGCACTCAGGGTTACAGCCCGCTGGACGGCCCGGCAGCCGGGGGTGACAATATTCCGGGCTCGGGTGAAAGGCACCCGGAGAGTGGAGGCACTGCGGGCCTCGCTGGGTGCTGGCCCGGCCGAGAGTCCGTCACAAGGGCCGCAGGCCCAACGCAGCTCCGGGATCCGCCTGAGGCGTCGCTGAGGTAAAAGCGTCGCGGCCCTCCCTCGAGTCCTTTTCTGGGAGGTGCCACGCCGCTTGCTCTGATTGGTAATTTTTTTACCTTGGCCCAATGAGCTCCTCCTGCTGTAGGGTTCCCGGCGGTGAGGTCACTGAGCCGTAGCCCAATGCGAGAGAGAGGCCGAGCAGAGGGCGGGCGGGGATTGGCCGGCTGCGGCACTGGCGCGGGACGATTGGCTGGGCCCGCGGAGGGAGTGCGGAAGGCGGTGGAGGGGCGGTGGTACCGGCTGGGCTGCGGCGCGATGCGGGGCGGCTGCCGCCTCTTCCCGCTCCTGCTTTTGGCGCTGCTGCGCGGGCTGTGTCACGGCAGGGAACCGGCGCCGAGCGCTGTTACCTGCGGCTCGGTGCTGAAGCTGCTCAACACGCGCCACAGCGTGCGGCTCCACTCGCACGAGGTCAAGTACGGCTCCGGTGAGCAGGGTCGGGCCGGGGGGCGCCGCGCTGAGGGGCCGGGGGCTGAGAAATGGCGGGCGGGGAGCCGTGAGGGGGGCTGACAAATGGCGGGAACTGAGAAGCGCTGGAAGCACAGGCAGTGAGAGGGGCAGGAAAATGGCGGGGGAACAGACTGCGATAGGGGGCAGGGAAGTGGCTGTGAGGGGGGCAAGGAAGTGGCGGGGGGGGACAGGCGATGAGGGGAGCAGGGAATTGGCAGCGAAATGGCGGGGGGGGCGGGCAGTGGCGGGTGGCAGTGAACGAGGAAGAGGTTAGAGGTTGCTGAGGTTCGTGTCCCTGGTGCAGAGGGAGCAGCAGGCCGGGGTGGGGTTGGGTTCGCTGGAGAACAGGCAGCCCGACGGGGAGAGGAGGATGCTGAGGCCTGGGGTACAGGAGGACTGTACTGCGGTCCGTGGATCCTGGAGTGGGGATGTGACGGGGATGCTTTGCCCTCATCCCTGAGATGAGCCCTGTTCTGTATCTTTCTGTACCTTTCCAGGGTCTATTCTGGCAACAAGGGTGCTAGTTTGTTTGGGGACCCAAAGAAACTTGGTAATATTTTTGAGAAAGGCAGGACGGTGTGAATAATATCCATCATGGATCAGATTTTCTTTTCATGTGTTCACCATGAACTTTGACAGTTTGCATCTACTAACACATAATGTGTTTAGCTTCTTCAATCTGAAAGATTATTTGATACCTGCATTCCCATTGAAGTCATAAATGGACTCTGAGAATTAAACATCTGTTAAACATGAAGGCATGAAAACATTAAAGCAAATTTCTCCAGTTCTTTCAGGACTTTTTGAACTGAGGAAGTAGGTTAAATCTCCTGCCATTTAATTCTATTCAAACAGGAAGTGGGCAACAGTCAGTGACAGGAGTTGAAGCTTCAGATGATGCTAACAGTTACTGGCGGATTCGTGGAAAGAACGATGGCAGTTGCCAGCGCGGGACACCGGTGAAATGCGGGCAAGCTATACGACTTACCCATGTTAACACAGGAAAAAATTTACATACTCATCACTTCCCATCACCACTCTCCAATAACCAAGTAAGTTGTTTTAAATCTTAAGCGTTTGTATAAATAGTGCATGCTATTGACAATAGTCTCTTCAGTTTCTCATATTTTTGAACAATCAGGCTTGGGTACTAGCTGCCAGAAACAGTGTGGCTATGCATATCCCGAGTTTTTAAAAACTTATATATGTTTTTACTTGTTTTTCCGCATCTTGGAATACTGTATTTAAGTTCTTGACAGAGGTAAAATTTAATATGTACCTGTATTGGTATTTCACAGTAGTTTTAACAAATCTGCTTTTTTTTTTTTTTTTTATTTTTTATTCTGCACCATTGCTGCTGGGAAGATTGTTCTGAAAAGTTTAGCACTTCCAGGGCGTAGGAGGCTGGGCACCTCCCTCAACATTGTGAAGGTTGCTCTAGAGCAAGGCAACTAATCATGTGTTGTAGTGCTAGG
Organism: Phaethon aethereus; assembly: GCF_964289735.1. Taxonomy (NCBI): domain Eukaryota; kingdom Metazoa; phylum Chordata; class Aves; order Phaethontiformes; family Phaethontidae; genus Phaethon; species Phaethon aethereus. The sequence continues at coordinate 9,898,037 of NC_138593.1, read as the reverse complement.
CATTCCTACATCCAAGTGACTTGGTGATCCAATCTATTAGTCTCAGTCATCGTCTCGCTATCCCTGTTTTAGTTCACTATTCTTATTTACCTGTCCTCCTCCCACAAGAAAAATGAATCTGCTCTCGCAATCGTATTTATTTATCATTTTTTACATATGTAGAAGAGTGTAATTTCTAACTGTAATTAGGTCCCAGTCTTGTACTTGAAGAAATGCTTCTCCAAGATTGAAAATCTCTCTTAAAATAAATAAAGCAAACTCGTTGGAAGTTTATTATTAGTAGTCATTTTAGTTTTCCTTCAGGCTATGTAGATAGGTCATTACATTCAAAGCTGAAAACCTGACTCTGTAAAAACAGTCTGTCTTTTACCATGAGTAAAGTGGCTGAAACAGTAAGTTCCAGTTTTGTGTAGGGTATCTAGATGATCTGGTTATTAAAAGAAGTGATGGAAAAATAGCATTTCAGAATAATTATTTAAAGAACAGATTGACTCTAAAACCTTCCGCCAGTTTTCATTTGTCAGTTTAGACAATTTGAATAACATTGTCATTAATGTAAAAATGTTTAGTAACTGTCATTGTGTTTCTTTGTTTTTGCTATGTGTTTGCACAGTATCTAAGCAAAAAGAAAGTTTGCATGACTTCCCAGAGATTGCAGGACTGTGAATTTGACATTACTGAAGTATGGTGTAGTTATGAACACAAACTTTTATTTCATGTTCTTAACAGAAGTTGGATTTTCAATTAGTATTTTATCTTTCACACTTTTTGGACTACATAAACTTGAATTAACATGGCCGTAAAATTTTAGGTTGCTAGGTACAAACTATTGCAGTTCTAATTTCAAGTTGTTCATCACTTCAAGTTATCAGATTTTTAAGAATTAAAGGCTCCCTGGAGTCCTAAACAGTTGGTGCCTAGCCTATCAGGTTTCTGCAAACACTTGGAATTTTTGTTGGTGCATAATGAAATGTAATCTCTAACTTCTGTTTTAGCAGGAATTCATTTGCTTTAATGGTGGTCTTTATGTTTTTAAAGAGCTATTCATCTGTCTATCTGAAGAAAGAGTGTGAACCAGAATAATTGTTGACCCAATTGTAAGCTTGATATATAATTAAGTAAAAAAGGAATATGATTATTTAATAAGCTAAATTATTGTGATGTTGTGGTAAAAACATATGCTGAAAAAAACCTGTTGCAATGGTAACAATGAAGATGGTCATACTACAAAATTAAATGTCTGCAGTGACAAACTTTTTTGAGTGGGAAAATTTGCATCAGCATTATTGTTTCTTTTGAATTTTTTCTCAGAAGGATTGTTCTGATCTGTGTGCTTAAGTCCTGTTTCATTTCATTTGTAGTGTATATTAGGGTTTGTTGGCATTTTTTGCTCAGATTACATGTTGGAGTTTGTTGGTGTTTTGTGATCGGATTGTAGCGATAGAAAGTTACTGCTTCTGGATTTGATAACTTGACAAAGCAATGCAACAATGCTTTTTCTTTCCTCTCCCTCCTTGCCTTTACACTCTGCTGACTTTGTGGTTGATATTTTTGTGTGTGTATTGGAGGTATTTGTTTACATTTTCACTTCAGGAAGTTTGTGTCTCTAACAGGAAGTAAGTGCCTTTGGTGATGATGGCGAAGGAGATGACCTCGATATATGGATTGTGCAATGCAGTGGGACTTACTGGGAGCGGGAGGATGCAGTGCGCTTCAAGCACGTAGGAACTGAGGTGTTCCTTTCAATAACAGGGGAACAGTATGGCCATCCCATTAGAGGCCAGCGGGAAGTTCATGGCATGCCTACTGCTAATCATCACAACTATTGGAAAGCAATGGAAGGAGTCTTCATCAAACCCAGTATGGACCCTGCAAAACATGATGAGCTGTGAATTGACAGAGGATCCAAAATGCTTCAGCTTACTCCAGTGTTCGGAGATGCTTATCTTTGGTCTCTTATAAGTCCCGCCTTGCCTAAGTGACTGACTTTCTGTATTACTGAAGGGCATTAGTTCATTCTAGGAATGCAGCACTTCTGTGGGGAATGGCATCTGCCAGGTTCAGCCATTGAAATTTATTTGGTGAAATCCTCTCTGAACTTTCAAGCTTAATTGATGAAACTGGTTCATACCTCTGTTAGTTTTCGTTGTCGTTTGTTTTGCTTGTTACTTTTCTTGAATTCGAAGGAAATGGAAAAACTGACGTAATACATTTCTGTAGTCCCGAGTACAATAAAACATTGTATTTTGAATCTTTTTCCAATTATAATTAAATAATTTGGAAACGGATTTCTACTTCTTAGTGAGGGAATGTTGTTAATGAGGAGATGGAGTAAGTCTAGAAAGGGAAAAATAGTTCTTAAATCTGGTGTCTTTTGAATGGCTTGAAGTCAGCTATTGAGCCTTCCAGAAGAATGAGTTTCATTGTGTACTGTATTGGAAGAGTTGAAAATATTGTGTATGTTGGAGCAAGAAGACAAAGTTCTAATTTATTCACTTTCTCCAAGAAGTTCATATTTTCTGGTAATGGTGATACTGCTAATTGTCAAATGGTACGGCTGCTCTGTTCTATGCATTGGTACAGAAAGCTACTGTTCATTTAATTAATATCAGGATTTTATAAAATCCTATGTGGTGTGAAGGAACAATTGAATTTGACTTATGTTGTACTTGCACGTCACTCTGCAAGATCAATATGAGAATCCAGATGAATAAATAGTGGGTCATACACGCATGTGAGGGGTTTTTGTGTGAATCCAGAAGAGGAGGAAAAAGAATCTTAGACAGTGGTTTGGTCCTGGATTTTTGACAGAATGGTATGCTCTGGAGTGCTAGCAAGGAGTCTTCACCGAACAAGTTATAAATTTCTGTGTTCCTTTCCTCTGTGAAAAGAGAAAAAAACCTAAATCTTGAATGTGTTTGTTACATGTTGTTACTGGAAGTACTGATTAAAATCCAAAGTACCATATGTTTCTATTGGCTTTAAACAGAAAAGCTCACAAAACAAGTATGAAAAGTCAGAAACTGCAGATGTTCTTGTCTCCGTGTGTAAATAGTTTACTGATTATGGTCTTAATTAGTCAATCAGTTAAAGAAGCAGGAAACTGATTTACTGCTTTTACAGCTCCAGTCACATGCTGTAGTGTTAAGAGAGTTGTGTTGAAGATGCAACAGGCAATTGCAGTTAATCTTTATAAATATACCTACTGATACGTGTTTCATATTCTGATCCCTCACGTGGCTGTGCTGTACAGGCTAGCTTCAGGTTTTGTTTAAGGGTTTGCTAGTAGTGAAGATTCTTCATACCCTATGGAACAAGGAACCTCTGTAACAGTTGTTCTACGTACCTGATTATTTTTCTTCGAAGAATAAGGTAAGGCTGTTTTTCTATTAACCTTAGTTGCGTGTGGGTATTTAAGGATTGTGAGCATTTTGGAGACTAATAGACTAGCTTTTGCTGTTTTGTATTAGAAGTAAACTTTTCTGTGATGAATGTTTTGGGTTCACTGATATACCTGACTAACTGGTGTTGAAGTTGTAGCTATAATGGATAACTATTTAGAAACAAAACAAACCTTCTGCATAAACAAGCTGACTCTTTCCTTTATTAAAAAGGAGGGTTTTTCTTTTGAAGTTGGTATATGAGTAAGCACAAAAAAGAGTGCTAGCATTTGGCAGGAGGAAGAAATAAATTTGGCAATGAGTTCTCTTCACTAAGAGCTAAATGCTTTATGCCTAAGCCATATGGGCATAGTGTTCGTGCACCTGTGGAATACTGGCTTGGCTGGGAAGGGGTGGAGTTTTGTGGCTCATCACAGTCTGTGTGCCAGGTAGTATCCCTACCCAATGTTTCTCTCTGCCGGGATGTTTCTGTCCCTAGCAAAGGTATTTATCAGTCATATTTATTATGCTTGAGTGGGATCTCACTGAACCTTCCTCTTTCTGTTCTGGATTTGAGCCAAATTGGTTTGGTGAGGCTGAGAAAGAACTGACTTTTAGTTCTTATTGCTTACTTTCTAATACGATCTCAGTTTTGAAAACATTTGTACCTTCTGTTCCTGAAGAACCAGGCTTCCCCATATGCATGTATTCATGAATGCCTTATTTAGAGACATATTCAATGATATTCCTGTGAATTGAGTTTCCTTCACATTTGATTCTGACCAAAGCGTAGAAGTAATTTGGCCGTAATATTTCACTTGTCCATGTGTAACAACAGATTTCTTTTTTTAATTCTTGCCACTATAAAAATTGTGCTGAAGGACTCTTATTTAAGGCCAGTTGAAGTACATCTTTGGAAAGGTCTAATATAGTACTAAAATAACTGTTGGTACTTACAGTGTGCTAAATGCAGACTACAAAAGTCCTAAGTTAATGTAGGAAGTGCAAAAGCTTATAGCTGTGAAAAATGATGGTTTGTGCAAGTGCTCATGTGCTTTCCTTTCTATATAACTTCTAGATTTACAAGACTTGCATTAGTATCTGTTTAATGTCATATTTTATACTTTAAACTGAAGTACTGAGACTTTAGAGTCTGACTCAGGTGTGTTTATTTACTTTGCTTACAACTCAACTGTTCAGTCCTTCCCCCACAGCTGATGACTGGGGGCATGGAGAATCACAGTTTTTATATTGGGTTTTGTTATTGTTTGTTTTCCATATGATTTTTGTCATCTGCTTAAAGATGTTGCAGCTCTTGGGTAAAAGATTAAATACTGAGAGATGTAGATATGAGAGTTGAGAACACTGTTTTCCTTCTTTCTTTCTCTTTGTTTTAGGTGATAAACTAAATTTTATAATACCTCTTGTCAGAATTCTCTATACACTTCAAGGTTAAGTGAAAACTATTTTGGCTTCTGTTCCTAGCAGAAAATAATTCTTTCAAATAACTGACAGGTGCTTTCCAATTTCTTGCTCACTGCTATTACAAGAACTCTTTGAAAAGGTGTGCCAATGTTGTTACTCTTCCTTTAATAAACTGGAAAGGCTTTTGGGAAAAGAATTAGAGGGATCCTTACTTACAGATTTTTTTCTCAGTGGGAATAACTGCTAGTTGACCTACTTTAAACTCTCTGCTTTGAAAAATCTGTCAAATACTGCATCCTACACATGTGTGTGTCTAGTTCCATGTAAAATAACAGAGTTCTTTAGACACATTAATTTTGGAGGCAAGTGTGTGTGTCTGCAAGCACTTTTACTCTTTATTTCCTGAAGGTGTATAACTGCTCAGCATATGAACACTTGCCACACATTTTAGCTTTTTCATCGGTATGAATGAGAACTGGTTTTAGTTCTTCGAAAGTGCTAGAAGGGATGTACTGCTCACTTCATTCTGAATGTCGAGGCTAAAGATAAACCAATGTCTTAATTTCATTTATTGTGATTAGGAATACTAATTGCATATATCTGTTCTTATTAAGTTAAATTAGTGTATATTTTTAAAGATCAAACAAAAAAATAATTACAATCAAAACAACCCTGTAACAGAGATGCTTACTCAGCGTTATTTTTAAGCCTGTTAGTTTTGCTGAATCTTCTTTCTCTTTTCTCCAGCACAGAAGGACTAGCTGTCACTGTAGATACACCTGTACTAGACAGAGGCTGAACCTTAGAAGTATCTCCTTCCAGCAGCAGCATCTTGCTAGATGTCTGACCCCCTGGTTGACATGTTTGCTGGCTTTTTCATTAGATTCCCTGCTGGCAGCTGGGAAACTGGCTGAGAGCCTGTGAGAGGTTAGTGTGTGCAGGGTGCCGTGATGCTGCCTGCCCCTCTTTCCTACTTGTAAGTTCTCACCTGTGCCCTTTTGATTTTGCAGTTCTTTCTTCAAACTCATCTTCCTGTAATCCAGCTCTGGGCCACCGTTCAAATATCTTTGATAATTAATTGTTTCATAACATGGCTGTTTCATCAGCTGCCTTTCAGGAACCCATGTGTTTGGGCTTACAAGACAGCACCCATGGTTGTGGTGTTCAGCTTTTTAAGGAAACAGTTTTTAAAAAGAAAAAAAGTTACCCTTAACCAGGAATACTCAGAGCTAAGGAAGTGCTTTCTTCCTGTAGTCTCCTTGATTCTATTCTGTGGGGTAGGAAGTACAGAGGATGGCTTGCTTCCTCAAGAAGGAATAAAATGTTCAACCTTGCCAACCTGGAGTTGCATTGGAAACACAAGGCAATTCAAACTTACCTTAGGTAATGAAGCACTTATTATGTATGCAAGTCACAAACAATAATAAACTTTAGGATCCTAAGGTTATTTTAAATACTTAGAGGAATAAATATTTTATACTTTCTCCCCTCTTCCCACCAACATTCTAAGTGTCTCAGTGCTCCCACATTTATAAATTCTTTAGCAGGACCTTGAGAATTTATACCTAATAACTTATTTTTACTCTGTGCAAAAGACAGAATACCAGGGTTAGCTCCTCCTAATCTGTTTCCTTAATCAAACTTGCAGTAATTTCAGTGATGTGTGGGAATTGTTTGAGAGATGATCAACCAATTCCTACGAGGACAGTACTGAATTACTTGCATGAGGCAAGGAGGGAATATAGCAAGTGCCTTGAAAGTAGACTTCAGCAGTTGCACAGTTCAACGGCTCTTTCTCTTTAAATTGCAGCAAATTAAACTGATTACAAAAACCTTTTACTATATTTGGTATTGTACTAATTCTAAATTAGTGTAAAGTTCATGGCAGAATCCTCCAGCAACAGCTCCAATACTGATTCAAGCTGCTGTTTTGCGAGGGGTTTGGCTGCCTTCAATCCTTTGGGAAAATGACGTCCTGCTTCATTAGGGTTAGAAGTGCTAGAAGCTGTATGACATCTCATGGGTACCAAACCCAATGTTACAAATTAATCAGAATGTGTGCAAGCTATAAAGCTGGCTAATTAGTTCCTATCTGATTTTTTAACCATAAAAATAATGTGTGGGTGCTGGCTTTCCGTGGCCGGAGGACTGTTGAGCTTGGACTTGGATCTAAGGCTCTTTCCTTGATCTACACGATGGTCATGTGTTTATTCACCTAAGCTTTAATTTCTGAGAGTACTGATTAGTAGTAGAGGTGTGTGCTGTGCTGGAAATGGAAGCATCTGGGGTGAACCAGGTGTAACTCAAACCACAGTTAAACGTGGAACAAAACAGGTGCCCAGTGTCGTGATGTTTCTTCTGCTGTGATGCCGCTTCGGCCCCGTCTCTACGTGCCCGACTGCTCGGGCTGACGGCTCGGGCTGACTGCAGACGCCTTCCCGCGGCTCCCAGGGTGTGCAGGTGCCCCACAGAGCCCTTATCGCTCGGGTGTGTCTGCTCCTCACTTAAATCCAGGCGACTATTCTGTCCTGCCTCAGAACCATCCCGGGGGGCGGCCGCTAGTCAGCGCTGCTCGTCCGCCTTCCGCGCCCGCGGCCCCGGCGCTGCCGCCTCACTGGGAACTGGCGATGTTTCGGCAGCGCGGCTTTGACCGCCTGCAAATGTATTCTCCTCGGGGGGGAAACAAATACCACCCGCTTCCCCGGCGTTACACCGCTAAGGCGATCAGCTGCTCTAAGACTTCCTGTGCGGCCGTGTCTCCCCTTAAGTGCGCCCTGCAAGTCATGTCCTACTCGGTTATTTGAAAGGGAAATTTAAAGCATTAGCGTAGGCTATAAAGCGATGCTTTAGGCGTTGCTGTTTACTATCTTTCTATAGGATCGATAAAGTGCGGCCAAGTCTCGAGTCTGTTTGCTTACAGGAGATATTTAAGGCAATTACCTATATCGTAAAATTAAATACCAGTTTCCGCTCAGCGGGGGGAGGAAAGGCACGAAAGGAGCATTGAACAGGGAGCTCTCCTTCTCCTGTTATCTGCAACAAGCCCCTTGCATTTTGCGCAATCTCTGAAACAAAAGCTAAAATCAAACGATCTGTTTCTAGCCGGTGTGAGGTACGTTTCACGGCAGTGGTAATACTTACCTGAACGCTTCTTGTCCCTGGTGTAACCAACCCGGCTCTCCTCGGCTCTTGCCTGGACTGCTTCCCCTGGAGCGGGTCCTCGGCCAGCCGCCGTGGGTTCCCGTTGCCGTTAGCGTGGATGAAAGCCGAGCTGCCATCTCTTGCCGAAGCAGCACCGGTTTGCGAGCTGCTGGCAGGCTGCACCCGTCGGCTTCTCCCCGCCGTCCTGCGGGGCTGCAGCTCCCGCTGGCTGCGTGGGTCGCCCACGGCACACCCTGCCAGCCGTCCTCGGTGGAGACCGCGCGCTGGCGGGTTCAGCTCCCCTCCCTGCCGGCGCATTTATTGCCGAGGGCTTCGTTCCTTTGCCAGATGGACGTAAGTTTTTCGGCAAATCCGCCCGGCAGTGCGACTTTGGTTTCTCAGCATCAGCTGCCTGCCGATATTCCTCGTGTCTAGCGGGAAGATGATCCCGGACAGGAGCCTTCTGCCATCCCGGGTACCAGTATGTGGGAGCCAGCCTCTGCTAACGGCGATCCTCGGGTGATAGCAGGAGGCTTCCTCCCAAACCCGCTTCCTCGTAGCCGAAACTGTCCTCACGCCGCACTCTGTCCCCTCCCCTTTCCCCTCCCCATCCCTTTTCTCTCCCGGCTCCTGCCTGCTCCGCCGGGCACGGTCGTCGTTTCTTTATTCCGCCTCTCCCGCCGCGGCGGGGCGGGGAAGGCAGCGGGAGGGTCCTATCTCGTGTGTGCAGCCCTCAGCCACGCGTGCCGGCGCCGCTGTCAGCTTGCCCACGGCCCCGCCGGAGCCCCCGGCGGTGGGCAGAGCAGGAGCCCTGGGGCAGCCGGGCGCTGCGCGCTGGGCACCCGTGGGAGAGCTCCTCGCCGGCTGGCTGCGGCCGTGGCAGGGCTGAACCCCGGGGACGGGGCTGCGCGGGGCAGCGCCGCCGCCCTGTGCCGATGGGCCGGCGGAGAGCGGGGATCCCTTCCCGGTTCCTCTGCTGCCTCCATCAGACTTCCCCTGGCCAGGTGGCGAGTTTAAAGCCCGGTAGCTCGGGAGGCCGAAGGGCTACAAACGGAAGCGCTGGGGTGGTGAATTGCGGGCTAGCGGTGCCTCCTTGTGCCGAGAAAACCCAGCAGCGCGTCCGTACCCGCCCCGGTGGGAGCCGAGGGGCACACGGGCACCCCCGCGCGCCCTGAGCGCTTGCCCCGCACCTAGGACGTCCGGAGGGCTCCGTGTTTATGGAGCCTCTGAGTGTGTTGCTGAAGGGCTTGTGAGAACGTTCTCAGCCCTGCCCGGCTGCTGACACTGTGAGGGAACACGCCTTCGTGCGCCTCCCGCAGTTCCCATCGTACTACAGGCTGATCTAGCTCGGTAACTGGCTTCGACGGGCACACGGAGTGGGGGTGTGATCAAACAATTGCATGGGCATTTGTCTAATCGCCGGTCTACTCCACTTATATCCTCCCCGCTTGTTCAAAACGGGAAGGCTCATGATTCGTGACAGCAACATCTTATACCGGGATTGTGTCGTGCGTGCTTGTGACTACATCGCCAAAAAACTGCTGTTGTAGCATCAAACCTGTGCGGCTAAAACAGACATTGGAAAGTGCAGAATGTGAGGCTTCTCCTGAAATTGCACCCAAGGGAGCACCATCTGCTGTCTCTTGCAAATATTATACTTTTGAACGCGTTGCCTCTGCCTTTGCTGGGTGCGGGTGTGGAGACGATTACGGTCGAGCTGGAGGCAATTTTCTGTAAAGCTGCACAGCAAAACACGTTTATGTTGTGCTGCATTCCCTCAGTGATACAAATCCACGGTGGCGAGGGTGGCTCTCAGTCGAGCTTAGAGACTTTAGTCTCTGGGGCAAAATAGCGTAAAATGTTAACATCTTTCTCTGTCTCCCTACATGGCCGCTGTTTTCCCTCATGAGATGGGAGGCTGTTTACTGTGAGTGATTAACTGAAACCTTGCTTAAAAGTCCCAGCAAGGCTCAGAGCTCCCCCCCCCGTCTCGGCTGTGGGGGTAAAAGTGCTATGTGTCGCCCCTTAGGACACCTGCCTTTCTTGGGGCTGAGCCGGGCGCTGGAGGGCAAAAGGGATGCTTGGTCCGGGAGCAGAGACACCGGACCAGCCACAATAGATGCATTTGTTCCTTGGGGTATAAATTCTCAGCTGGGAGAGCACAAGTTCCTTCCTCCCTACCCAAAAAGGAAGAGGTAATTGTGATTTTTTTTTTTTTTTTTAAGTGGCAGCTGGAGTGGAAGGGACACCCTTCTCCGGGAGAGCTGTGGTGTGTAGCGGAGAGAAACCTTGAAAACCCTCCCGAGACTGGCAGTTGCACAATGCAGCATTTATAGCTTCCTCCCCAGAGCCACCCCAACCCCCGCCCCCCAGGGAGCGAGCCCAGGCCGAGGCTTCCCCGCAGCGCTAAGGGATGGCAGCTCGCGTTCTGCGGGGACGGGAAAGTGGGGAGGGGGATCCCGAATGTGGAAAATATCGGAACGAAGTGTCGATGACGGAGAACGAGGGTTTCTCATGCTCCCCCCCCGCCGCGGAAGGAGGGTTTCCCAGCCCGGCGGTCCCCAGCAGGGCAGGGGGCGCGGACCTGGAGGCGAGCGGCGGTGGGAGGCGGCTGCGTGGGGCAGGGCGCACGCGTGGAGGGGACGTGCAATTAGAACTGGCCGGAGGAGGGTGCCTCGGCATCCTCACGCCGTGTCTGGCCGGGACCCCGCGGCGGAGCATCGGAGCCACGGCTGCCTGCCGCGACGCTGGCCTGTCCGGGGCGGGGTTGCTGCCCGGGGCGGCGCTGGGGAGCCTGGTGCTGAGTGCACATCAAAAGGTGCTTTTGGAGGAAAAAAATAATGCATAACGGCTCCTCTCTTTCCAGGCTGTTTTCTGTGCTCTTCTCCATAGAAAAGTTGCCCAGTCGTAGATCGATCTTGCCAGAAAACCACCTTGACACTAAATCATATTTTCTTACATCTGAAGAAACCGAAGGAAAACGATTATCTTTTGTTCGCTCTGAGACACTATGGCACTTTTACACTATTCAAAGAATGGCTTAACACTTAACCTAAAAGAAGAGCCATCCTAATAAAGCGTTAGCTAAAGTCGAGGGATCTTTTGGTAGGAATAGGTGGAGTTATGCTTAAGGTACTGGACTGGGATTGATGACCAGGACTCGGTTCACAACTGCAGAGCCGAGTGATCCCAAGCAACGTGTCTGTACCTCTCCATCCTACCTGGAAGAAGAATCGGAGGTTTTCTTTGCCTTGTCTGTGAGCGCTGTGCTGGGCCCCAGGGTTGGGTGTCCGGAAGGGCAGCAGGAAGGCCGGGTGACATGGCCCGGGCTGTTCCGATGAACCCCTGCCCGCCGCAGTGTCCTTCCCCCACAGTTCCGTAGGGCGGCGGAAGATCCCCTGCCGCCGCTGGCCCGGGGGCCTGCTCGGAGCAGGTTAAAATGGCGACGGCCACCGTGTCCCTCGAAGGTAGCAGTTGCTGCGTGGCCCTGCCCGGCCGCCCAGGGGCTCCGGCGGCTGGTCCAGACCCAGCTCGGCACTGCGGGGTGACAGGGGCTCCCCCCTTCCCGCAGCCTCTCTCTCCTGTCTCCAGGACCGACCGGCTGCAGGGGGGAGACCCGCGGCGCTCGCTGCTCTGCGGGAAGCACGGCGGTGGGGTCGCCCCGAGCCCCCCCGGGGTGCCCGAGCGGGGCAGCAGCGCGCTCCCTCCAGCCCGCTTATGTGCATCACTGGGTTTACAACTGAGTAGAGCCAGGGAAGGATGCGCTTGGATTTCAGGGCTATTTTAGGCAGAAATGATCGGAACTGTGCGAGGGAATAGCCTGAGCAATACTTACTGAACAGTCTCTCCTGCGTGTCTCCCCTCCCTCCCGCCCCGACCTATTTAATTGTGTGCCCCCAAGTTAATAATATTTCGAGACGTCTATTATCGAGAAGCGGCTTTAGTCGATGTTCCCTTTGCACCGCTCTAAGCCTCCCCGTCTCTGCTAGGGCCGGTGGACGTGATTTTTTGCGTCAGCCTCCCACGGAGGGGAAGGCGGTGGTTTCGAGCACACCTTTCCCGACGGAAAAGGTCGGGCTCGCCCTGGCTCGGTGGGGGAAGCGCCGCGGGCTTAGATGCCTTCCCTTTGGACAGAGCCGTGCGACCAAAGCGGCGGGGGCTGAGCCTCAGCGGGGTCCTTGCAGGAGCCACGACCCATTAAATCCTCCCGCGATCCCTTTGCGGAGGTCGATTGCTGCGGAGCACCGAACCTCGCCGAGCACCGGGGATAGGCCCCCGGCCCCAAAACCCTTCCGTAAATGTCGGCAGCAGCGCGGCTCGGCGCTGCCCGTCGCGCTCGCCGTGCCGTCGGGCACCGGGAGCCGAGCGGAGCCCGGGGAGAGCCCCGCTCCCGGCGAGGCACCGTCTGATTTCTCGTGCGGAGGGGGCGGCAGGCTTTGTGCTTTAACCCACCGGCGAAGGGTTTTCCTGCTGTAGTACCAAGAGCCATCAGCAGGTCGAGGCTTTAAAGACCCCTTACCTCACTGGCTTCCTTATACAGGGTACAAATAGAAAGCAGTTCGGCTTCACTTTTCACGATTTAATTACCCGGATTCCCCCGCCCCATTTAACTTATCTCCTGGGTTTTTTGGTTTGTTTGGTTTTTTTTTCATGTGAGATGTTTGGGAGGGGGTGGTCGTTGTTGTTTAGTTTGGGTTTTTTTCTTGTAAACATTTACCTTTCAGTAGGGATGTCTGTGCATAAAGAGGGAAAGAAGGAGAAGAAAGAATCAATTCTGATGAAAGAATGTGGCCAGATTCAACAGGGGAGCACCAAGACTACCCTTCGAATTGCTCCAAACGCTTCTCTAAATGAATCACCTGTGTTTGGGGGTGGGCAGTGAGGAATCCTTAGCTTGGCTGGTGCTTGGTGTCTGTGACAGCTTGCACATGAAGGTCGCCTCCATACTTCTCCAGGGCTATTGAGAGATCTCCTTTTCCTTCAGACCAGGAAGTCTTTAATTTTCTGCTTCTCTCAGAGCAGACCCTCCCTTTTGTTTGATTTTTTTTTTTCCCCAAAAATAATTTGGAGGTCCGTTAAAGGTGTAACTACTGTAAAAGGAAAACCACGCAGCAGAATTTTCTGCTGGTGGGCTGTGTAAAACCAGATTGCTGTCACCCTAAACTCATTCTGAAATATGATGGGGATTCACAGTGGAGGAACAAACCGGTTTGCCTTCTAGCATTGTGATGGTGGCTTTTGTACTCACTGTACCTCCCTATTGATTTTAATTGGGCAAACTGCTCTCAAAGATGTAGTAACTCCTGGCAAAGGTGTTGCTTCTCAGCAGATCAGTGTTTGAGCGAGGCAGGAGTCTGCCATTTGTTTTGGTAGTGGCAGGATGACTCTTTAAAATATTTGACTTCTTATATCCATACAAAATGGTACATTTGAGTTTGCGCTGTGTGCCACAGCTTATTGTTGTCACCCGATTACTCTGTGTCTAAGGAGGTTTACAAGACTTAAGGAGGTTTACAAGACAAGGGCTCACCCGCCTCCCAGGTGAGTGAGTAAGCAGGATTTTTACTGAGTTGGTGTTTGATGCTGAGCCCAGGCAGCGTACCTCGTTCGGTGCAGTGCCACAAAGGCCATTTTGGTTTGCCCCAAGGAACTTCCACTCTCAATTAGCTGCCCACCCGCTGTTCTGCTAGCTCCTTATGGCAGAGATCTCTGCCTGCGGAGCTTCTAGTGACAACACACTAAATAGAAGAGCACAGTTTTAAAGCTCTGATGCCTTGAGACTCTTCTTCCCATCTGTTCATTTCTGAGCAGAGGGACAGGTCCTTTGCAAGGACACAGGACTGCTAGATCCAGGCCTTGCCTGGGGAAGCTTGCTGTTCCCAGGAAGGGTTTAGCTGGAGTCTTAGAAGTTGTGTACAGATTGAGCCAGGCTTCAGCTGAAAAGCTGGGTGGATAATGCCATTGTCGAGACTCCAGTGGAGCAGTTTGGCCACCTGCTACTCCCTTAGGGTGGGAACAGGATGCTTTCTGGAGGACTTATGAAGATGGGAATATACTTTCAGGTATCCCATGTGAACGGGGTTCTTCAGAGGAGTTAACAGTGAATACTTTTTTTTCCTAATCAAGTGCAGCTAGGATTAGAAATTTTTTTTATATGCCTCGCCCTCCTCCTTAGCACTTAGTTTGTCATAATTGCCAGAACATATCCTGTCTTCAGTCTGTGCTGGGATGAATACTGAAGAGCAGTGGCAGGATATGGCCCAAAAAGCCAGCAGCTTGTGCTTCCTGCAGGGAAGAGGCTGTTTGTGGCAGCCCTTCTGGAGGCAGCGTACACCCTCCCCTGCAGTGGAGCGAGCACAGTGTTGACCACCAGGTCTAGGAAAAAATATTCTGTTGTGCCTTGGTTTTCAGTAAATATGCTATAAGCTACCTAGTAGTATTAGGTCTAATCATAGGAGTTTTCCCCTCAAAGCTGTGGCTGGATTTATGTTGATCATTTTAAAACAAATCTCACAGATATATTTAGTAGAAGAATGTGTAAAACCCCAACTCCCAAATAGTATTATGTAACCAATACAGTATTTAAGTGCCCCCTGTGTAAACTAACTGAAAAGCCTGCTGTTTGCCTTCTTTGCCTCTGTTGTGTATTGGTCAACTGAAGCCAGGCGCTCTGTTTGCTGTTCTGATTACTATTCTAAAAGCAAAGATCCATAGGATCATGTTATTCAGCAAGTGAAAAAGACTTAAACCCTACTCACTGGGCTTAGAGAGGGCTCTGGGGCTGAGTGAGAGCCTTCTCTCTCGTGGGCTGCCCAGGGGTATGGATTGCCAAGGGAGCTTATGCCGTTTGAAAGTGCACGCACATCAAGGATACAACCCTGCACAATGCACTTTGTCCCTTTATTTTGGCATGTGTGGTGCAGCCATTCCCCGTGGCCTCTGCAGCCTCAGCCAGGGAGTTCAGCTGAGCTCAGCAAAGATGAAGATGTGTTAGTGCAGGGTCAAGGAGATGGTGGGAGCTAGTGGGCCAACTGGGAATATGTTCCTGCTGCTGTATCTAGGGCTGGTATCAGGTGGAAAGGAGAGGTGGATTTCATCTTGTCTTTGAACCAAGAGGAGTTTGTAGGCTTTCCCCCTAATTTACTGTTATTGATCTGCCATCAGCTCCTTGCCCAGTTAAATCCTTTATTCAAGGTGCTGGATCTTAGGAGCACAGTGGTTTCCCATTATTGTTATAATCTTTTGCCAAAGAGAGATTCCCCCTTCTCAGTAATGCACCAAAGTGGAAGTAATCGCTCTTTTTTTCTTCTTGCATTTGTCCTTTCCTGTTTCATTCACTGATTGAAAAATGGCTAAAGAGCAGCCCCCATTTCACCTCCCCTTTTCCCTGATTGACTCAGCAGCTCCTGGGACAGAGAGAGGAAAGGGGCCTCGAGGTCACAACCTTCACAATCTTCAAAGCCCCTGCCGCTTCCAGCAGCTGTCACAGCTCTCACTGACCATATCCCCAGAAGGTCAGCAAAAAAATAAACACTGGGGCCCGACAGGTCCCCTTCTCATGCAAACTGGCCATTTCCCTCCCCAGCTCCCATTCCATGCATAGCTTACACATAGGAGACCCCCTTGGATTTGCACAGAGCTATGCAAGAGCAAAACGCCACAGAAAATAAAAGCAGAAGGGCTTCCTGGGCAGGCAGGGTGGGAAAAAGAAAAGCGGCTTCCTGAGCTCTCCATGCCCACCCACAGGCTGCTGCAGCCATTTTGTGTGCGCAAAGCCTGAAAGTGAAGCTGGGGAGGGGGCTGACTTTTCCCTGGGAGAGACACTGCAGGGGGATTCATCCTTTATATCTGCATGTCCATGTGAGAGACGGAAGAATCCAAAAGAAATAGGAAATTAAGCATAGACTGTAAAAGCCTTTTCAACAGGATTAGATTGCATCCCTCTCCTACAGCCAGCCTGCTTTCTGCACTCACCTTCCTCTGCAAAAAGTCATGATGGAGCAGAAGCAGTGCCAGGGAGAAGCACAGATTCAAAAAGCCAGAGTGGAAAGGTCCTTTGCTAAAGGAAATACCCCTCCCCAGCCCTCTTTTATAGAAGTATCCATTTCACCATGGCCACTAATAACCAAAGGGCTATTTCCTGCCCTTCCCGGCACAGCTTCCAAATGCAGAGCGCTGTTCTCATCCCCATTATTGCAAACCCTTTGCCTCCCACCCCAGACACTTGCTTCCCCACCCATGCTCCCTCGTTGCTGAACCCAGCACTAAGGCATGCCTCGAGCCCGATTTTCAGGCTCCGCAGTGAGGGAAGACGCTCGTTTTCCCATTAGCATTTTCAGCCTCTCCCAACAGAGAGCAAACGGGAGACAAGCACACCGGATCACTGGAGACAAACCTGTCGCGGGTATTTTTATCTGCGTACAGCTGCTGGAGAGGTGGGAGGGACTGGTGACCTGTAAGAAAACCCACCAGGAAGAAAAGGCAGCGACAGGGGAGGTGGGAGGCACTTTATTTATTTGCTGCTGGCCGGGTACAGCAGAGGGGCATCCCGCCCCATGCTCTGCGGCCCGGGGTGCGGCAGGGGCCCGGTGGGGCGCGCAGCCGCGCACCTTGCCCTGCCCCCGGGCGCTCACTCTCCGCCGCTGCATGTTTCAACAAAGTAAGTTACACAACCGAAGCCCCCCGCCCCCGTGAAGACGGCTCTCGGGGCCGGTGGGATGCCCCGTCCCCGCAGGCTGCCGCCGGCTCGTCCGCGGCCCTCGCCGCTCCCCGGCGCACTGACGCCCTTTCATTATTGCACTGCTCGCTGCGACCGTGACAGTAGTGCAACAGGGAAAGAGGGGCAGCCCGCCCGGTGGTCCCGGCGCTGGCCCAGTGGCCGCCCCTCGGCCTGCAGCCCGGCCGCGGGGCTGGGGGCACGGAGGGCAAGCCGGGGAAGGTCTCCTGGGTTTGTCCCCGAGCTGGCTGCCTCCCCCCCCACCCTCGGCATGATGCTGGAGCGGCGTGGGGGGGTGGCGTTAAACCGAGGGCAGCGGCACAGTCAGCCGTACAACTGGGAGGCGGCGGGCACGGCCCCGTCGTGGGGGCTCCGGGCCCTCCCCTGCACGCCCCCGGGCCGGCGAAACGAGCCCGGCCGCCACGGGGAGACCCGCCGCCCGGGGACCAGCTCGGAAAGGCCCGCAGCAGCGGCTGCTCCGGCGCGCCCAGCTCCGTCCTCCCGTCCCCTCCCACCAGCCCTTTCCCGGGGCCCCTGAGGTCCCGAAAGGGACCGCGGGGACCACCTGAAACGGAAGGCAGGGCCACCCACTCGGCCACCCGGCTGATCCCTCACAAAGCGGGGAGGAGAATTAACACCCCCAGCCCTGCTCCGATCCCTCGTACCTCTGCGAACAGCCCTCGGGAAGGGCCGGAGGCAGCGCCCTGCGCCGCCCGACCCCGGCCCGGCCGCGCTGCCGCGGAGCCTGGCGCTGTGGCCGCGCTCGCCAGGCAGAGGCGTGAGCTTTGTTTCGAGGAGGTAAATTGGGATGAGCGCCTCGGCCTCTTTGTGTGCTATGCTCTGCTTTGTACCACACTGGTTTTCGGGCTGGGATCAGGCACAGAAACGGCAAATGTGGCTATGTATCTCCTCCCATCCCTTCGTGGGTGTTTACATCATTATGTAAAATAGGCACCCTCAAAACGTCTCGGGACTCATACTATTTTAAAATGGAGCCATGATGGGTTTCTGTGGTTTCAATCACTGCTTGTGTATTTTAAACACGAGGCCGTTTTGAATCCTGTGTGATAGCATCAAAAATATGCCCATTATTCACAACCTGAGTCACCACAATAGCACAACTATTTGTCACAAATAACATCTCTGCACAATTACTTGCCTATCTAACAACACTTGGCATTTCACAACTTTTCCCTTAACTCGACGGGCACATAGGATTATTTTTTCCTGCTGTGGCTTTCTTCTGTCCATGAAGAATAACCCTCAAAAGAAAAGACCCTATAAGCAATATTGCACTACTACCCTGATCACAAAAGCAGAGGCAATATTGATAGGGTCTCATCCTTAAGGTTAGGAAGCTGGATAATGTGTCTTGCGGCAGGTGACTGGAGGGAGCTTCATTCCATGCCTGCAAACGGGGAAGGGGTACAAAGTTAGAAAGCAGTGCACTGCCCTATGGATCACAGCACCGTGTGCTCCTGGGGAGGGTGGGGATGCAGGAATGGAGTAGACTTCTGACCCCACCGAATCTGTTCATGGCGACTACCCCTTTCTCCCAGGACATATTTAACTCCAGTGTGGATTCTATCCAGGTTTCTATACCTCCATCCCCAGTTCTCACATTCTTCTTCTGTGTAAATTTCTCCCCTTTATTATTAACCTCAGTCAGCTGCTTAGCTGTTAGACGCTGGGATGTGCTATGTATTTGAGGAACGGATAGTTGTATCTTGAACCTCTTAGAAACAGGCATCAAGCCCTCAGAGAACTTCCTTTCTAGGGCTGTCCTACTTGGAGAGCTCAGTGTTTTAAAATATCCCTCCCTTCATTGGAAAGCACAGGATTAAGTACACACCAAAAATTAGAAAGCGAAACAGGATCTCCAGGGCTGGCTCTCCAGCACTGACTTCACATTAATGCGCACAGATTAAACAGTGTTTGGAGACGCACGCGTGTTTTGCCTTAGCTCATTTTATTTAGCTTTTTCTTCTCCTCTTCCCCTCTCCCCAGCACCTTTTCTGTCCTAGACTGGAAGGCACAATCTTCAGCTGGGGTTGGCTTAGTGTTGAACACACCAACAGCCACAGAAGTGATTCCCAGGGAGGGGCTGAGACACCTCCAGCTTCAGGGCTGCTTTGCCAACTAGACTTTTCCTCTGCAATCTGTCTCCCAGTTAACCTGCCCCAGTGCATTTGTCACGTAGGAACACTTGAGAGTCCAGAGGAAGACGAAGGAAACTTCATTCCCAGGCCATCCCAAACCAGGTCATGATTTTGACACTTTAAGCTTCTCCTTCCTCAGCCTGCTTTCCAGTGGATTAAATAGGAGTGTGATGGAGAGACAATCCCCTAATTCATGGATTCCTGGCTAATTTATGCATGCCACATTGATCTGGTCTTTGCCATTAGAGATCACTGGCCTTTGGCACGCTGGTGTGAGGCAGCCCTGCATGCCCTTTGATGCTGCCCGACTTGCCCAAAGCAGCTGAAAACCAAGGACATGCCAAAGAAAAGGGAACAGGGGAAACTGCATTAATTGTTTGTTTTTCTAATGGACTGATAAACAAAATCTCCAATCTGCCCCAGCCCCTCCCTCTCCCCATCCTTTGTGGTGCTTGTTGGAAGCAAACAGGGATCTTTTTTCCACATTATTTATTTGTATTAACCTTTGCTCATACTAATTAAAAGGCCCTGTTCATAGAGATTGCTGTAAGCGGCTCAGAATGAGTTTTATCAAACTTCTGTATTCTTGTTACCTTGGCAAAACCTCAGGTTTAATCCTGCCATTCTGCTGCTCAACAATCCCTGCAACCTAGACATCCAGTTGGACTGAGAACATAAAAAAAGACGCAGCTAGGCTCAGCCTTACCTTTCCATCTATTCCCGTCCAGTCTCTATTTTGTTTATTGTTTACCATGTCTTTTCCACTCTTCAGCCTCGATGTTATCTCAAACAAGACTTACACTTAACACACACAATTTAACTTCTCCAGTGGCGCAAGAGACAAACCCACCAGCAAGTTTACAGTGGAAACATACAATTCGCACATCAAGTGATGTTACTAATGCATCGATAGTGTGGGGAGGAAGCATGATTTGACAATTTCAACACAACAATTTCAGTAGTTGCAGAAGCTACAACTGGCAGGAGAGGGTAAGAGATGTAATTAGAAACGTCAACCACAAGTTAAGTTCCATAAATTTCTTTACGTTTCTGGGTCTGTGCTGAGAGCCTAGATGCATCTCAAAAATTTCCTTATCTCCAAGTGGTATATTGGCACAGGACTCCCCACACTTTCCCTTCATTTCTTTTTTTTCAACAAGACAAGAAAAATTAAGACTGAATCAACCTCCAATGATACTCCCCCAGTTTGCACACAATATGCAAAGCCTGGGTTGCACTATGCCCTATAGCAGGGAGACTCCGGAATGTATATGGGGTTATTTTAAAATAAACGTTTAAACACGAGATTATGAAATGCATGCTATTTATACACCAGGAGGCTCAGCATCTCTAGATATGTTTAGAAACCTCTCTCGCCTTTAATCACAGTTATAGAAACTAAATGGAAATGTCACCCAGACTGGTATAGAAATAACACTTTATATGTTGCTCAATAATGGAAGGCCTTTTTTTTTTTTTGGCAGTGTGTGGGGGGAATCTTTTACTGTGGTGGAGTCATTGCTATATGTTTAAGTCCCACTTTTCTGATAATAGCAGACAAATAGGCTGAAGTGTCCTTACGATGAAGCTTTGGGATAAATAGTGAGCGGACTCTCTGGAGCTGAGAGGCCTCTGCTCCTTGTGAGATCAGGCCTCCTCTTCCCTGGTTTTAGTTAGGGAGCCATTTCCCCTTCCCTTTGTTGCTGTTTGTTTGTTTGTCTTGTGGTTAAAGGTGCCACTTTGGGCAGGTGGGTTTTTAAATTTTCATCTCCGTTGCAACCTCACAAAACATAGCAGGGCAACAGAGCTTCAGTGCAGCCTTGTTTCCCTGGTCACAGCCATTTCGCTAGCCTGAGGAAAGGAGACCATTTAAAAGCCATCTTGCAATTAAATATATTATATAGTCTACGATATATTTTCTGCAGCGGAATTGACACTATTACCAAAGGTCAGAGCAAACACTTTGGAAACAGCTGTAGGCTGAGAGCTGATTTAGAGTTTTCCATCCTATTTAATAATTTTATCATTGTTTTAAAACTGGGAAGTGTTGCCTTTTTAATTCTCTCTCCTTTTTTTTTTTTTTTTTTTAAAGAGAGAGAGAAAATTCTTAGCATTCCAGTCCTGACTCCTTAAGTCTATCTAGCAAGTTTGGACAAATCCATCCAGAGAAAAAGGGGATTCTTGCTTCCGTGCAAGAGTCAACCTGTCCAGGTGTGAGACTCCAGAGAGTAAGGGTTGATAATCCTCTCCGAAAACACCACCTTCCCAAGCATGTTTCACCTACCAAACTTGGGTATTCTGTCACCCACAGGCACTTATCAATACGTTCCACTTCTCCTGAAGTCAGGAGTGATTACACTCCAGAACGTCCTGCCATTTGATTCTTGCTTATAATATTTAGTTTGTGGGTTTCAATAACCCTTTTCTCAGCAGCAACATTTCCTCGGCTGGCAGAAGCCAGATCTGCGTCAGTGAGCTCCATTAAAAGGAATGACAGAGCTCCTTAAACAGCCTAGACTTTGTAACCCCACAATACGGCTTTTCTGCATGGTGTTTACCAGCGCTCTGCTGTCCGATGGAAAAAAAAAAAAAAAAAAAAAACTTGTGGTACTAAATGCAGGAGCAAAATAGGGCTAAATCCTATCACCTTGGAGGTGCCGATCCCAGTGCTGGCCCTGCGCATACAGCAGGGCAAGTGGAAGGTCTTGTAGCTGCCTTGGCTGGGGAAGGAGCACATGTGGGGCTGATCTCAGGGTCTCCCAAATAACTCCTCCCTCAGGCAGGGGACAGACTCCCCTCGTTACACACCCCAGCTGCCCGCAAACTGCCCGTCCCCTCGCCTGCATGGGTGCGGTTTTTCTGCGGGGCCCCAGGCCCGAGCCTCTGCAGCCGGGGGCATGGCTGGAGGGCCGGCGGCCGGGCAGGGGAGCCCTTCCCCAAACCACCCGTGAGCGGCGGGAGCGACCTTAACGCGGATCTAGCACTCAATGCAATGACTCAAAAAGTCCCCCTGAAAAAAAAAAAATCCCTCTGAAAACTTAAACCATCTGATTTCACTTTCCGCTCCAATTGGTTGTGTAGCCAGGGCGCAGGTCTGGCCTCCTCCACCACACTAATACCCTATGTGTGCTGCCTCCACAGAGGAGGGGTTCTTTTAACAAGTTTATGCAACAACAGGATGGAGGCTCTGCCGGAGCCCTTCCCCCCGCAGCCCGACCTGATTCCCCGCATTCCTCCCGCGCCCTCCCCCTCCGACCCAACTGGAGACAAACTCTGGCATCTCCACACACATGCAAATGGTTTCCCTTGCACAAATACAGACTCCTGAAGGGGCCTTTGCTTCCGAATCCCCCCTCTCTCTTTTTTTTTTTTTTTTTTGCTTTCCTTCAGTGCCTTTTTTTTTTTCGCTGTTACATTCCTCAGCCAGGCAGGGTTAAAAAAAAAGAAAAAGAGAGAGAGTGGGGAAGGGAGGGTTTGGAATGTGTAACCTCCATCCCAGGCCCAAATCTGCAGGGAACCCCATCCTCTCCCCCCCCCAGCCCCTGGGGCCTGCCTTCAAGAGAACTGGTGCTCAGCGAAGGGCCCTCCAGGGCTCCATTCGCCTCCCAAGGTGTCCTCTTGCCCCCTGCGAATGAGATACCGTCCTGGTCACCCCACGGGCCTTTCCCTCTACCATAGGCCTCAAATCCCACCCCCCCGCCCAGGGGAGGTTTTCAAGTGTAGCAACCACATTATTTTTAAAGACATAACTTCATACAGGAAAACAAGTATACATCTATTCCCCCCGTGATTTCTCCACCTCCGGACAAGGCAGGCTCACATGTCTGAGAGGCCATCTTACAGACCGGCATCAGCCCCACCAAGGCTTTCACTAGCACTTATTTCCACTCGCTGACGAGCTCCACAAGCACATGCACACCAGAGCAAAGCGCTGCCCCGTGCCAGGGTGGCTTCCAGCTCCTGGCTGGTCCATCCTCCTTCGCGGCCTCCTTGGCCGGGGCAGCGAAGGGCCCCTCACGCTTCCACTCTGGTCACTCTTGCGCTCCTACTGATGCCAGGGGGAAGTCAGCCCCCCCAGCAGAGCCCTCACAGATTTCACTCTCTCCTACTTCTTAATTAATCAAAATTAGGAGGAGAAGGAGGGGAAAGTGCCAAAGGTAAACAGGCCTCCCTGTTCCTTAACGCACATAAAAATGGCAACGGTGCTACAATGCCGAGAGATGGATGAAAAGAAAAGCTCTAGAGACAGGGAGCCATGCCAGCTCAGGTTACTTCCACTGGGGCCTGGGAGCCGTACGGCATCCACCACCGGCACCGTGCCTCCGGTTGGGGCGCAGAGGCTTAGCCTTCTCCCCTGGGCGTGCAAGGGAGCCAGGCTTTAGCTCCTCACCAGAACTAGAGGGACTGAAAAGGTGTCTTTTGTTTGCTCCCTCGTTCATTGAGGAACTGCAGTGTGTTATTGAGGATTCGGCTTCCCCTCATCCCTCTAAAATGGGACATGCACCCCCCTCAGGATGTGGTCCTCCATTTTCTGCCTCCCCATGGCTCGCTCCGTAGCACACCCCGGCCTGGCTTGGGATGTGCAGTGCAATCTGAAAACGCTCCTTTACCTAGATTTGATTTCCAATATGACGGCTCTCCCCACCCCCACCCTTTGCTCCCAAGGTAACAGCTCAAGGCTTCAGGGAAAAAAAGGGAGAGGAAGGTCCCATCCCCCAAGCCCTCCAAACCCTCTTCTTAGCAGCTGCAAGCGAAAATACCACATCTGCCTCCGACTACACCGCGAGTGACAGTCACCAACATATTGTTATTTAAAGATCAATTCTGAATGCAATATTCCTGTTCCTAGGCCTACATCATCCCTGCGTCTCGCAGACCCGCTCCACGTTGCCGTTGGGAAGTGCAGGGAAAGATTGTCTTTCAAAACCTATTGATTATTATTTAGGTGGCTTCTGCTCTTTTTTTTTTTTCTTAAATTAAAATGAAGGTATCAATATTGCTTTAATCTTATCAGTAATTCCTCTAAAAGTGAAATACGATGGAACTTGAAAAACGCATCAATAGGAAGCAAAAATTAAATTGCCTGTGAATACATGTGTATATATTAAAGTCACTGAATTCTATACACAACAATAACATCCTTAGGTTCATCAAACTCTAATTTTTAAAGCACTAGGAAGAAAATATTCAAACCTGGTCAGGGTATTTTTAAAGGTGGTGATTGCTCTAAAGGAGGACAAGAGGGCTTTAAAATGTGAATAGGCCAGCTTTTTATTTTACAACTTGGGACACACAAACCCACAGCTAGTGGCAGAGAGGGCAATCCATTTTGTACACTGAAGCCATCAAAACGGGGAACAAAACCCACAGAATTTCCATACAGACCACTCAACCTAAACACAAAACAAACAAACAGACACACGCAAGGGCAGGGATTTTTTTTTTAGGCAATTTCTACATGATCTTGACATTTTAAGGCTCACTCGAGCCTTTGCGGTGGGGGGAAGAAATCAGAGTAGGGGGCTGGTTCCCTAGTAAAATGCATTCAAAAACTGCAGAATCCCATAATGTCAGGGGCTGGGTGTGCAACAGTAACTGATCATAAAGGATGTATCAGGACTGGAACCAAATGCTTTGACAATATTATTGCACTGCTTTATTTGTGCAGACAGTAGTGCAACATTGTCAGAGCCAGCGATACCAGCAGCCACTGTCACGTTCTGCACAGCTGTCCCTGCATCCTTTTGTAAGGGACTCTTACATTACAGTGTTAACCACAATAACGTTTTTATGTTTAGCCCCAATAAAACTCTGCATGACAAAGTTTATTTGCAATCGTAATTAGACAAGGTGAAAAAAAACAACAACAAAAAGTTAGTTAAAAAAAAAAAGACAGAAAGAGAGAAGAGAGAGAGAGAGAAAGACCACTGTTAGTATGGCTTGTTAAACAAACCATTTAAATCTTTTGCTACATGCCCAGTATATCTAGGCACTGTATGTCATAAAGGTTTTATACAATAAAATATTTTGCTATAGTAATGGACACTAAAAGAACAAGGGACATAATTCAGCATCCCCAAACACATGTGTTTCCGTAAAAACCAAATTGGTCAGTCAATGAATCTGAACTACACAATTTAAATAAATCACAGAAAGTGCCAGGCCCTTTCCTGTGCCTTCAGAAGTTTTCTTAATTGTGCTGTGTATTTTATGGTGGTTGACCAGTACAGATGCAAAAGGCTGATGTGTGCGTGTGTGTGGGTATATAGAATGGTATAAATACACAGTGCTTTGATTTGCTATGGAAAATGTTACAGAAACTATGAGACTTGTGTACAAAAATACCTAGCGTCTGTGCTTCACTCTCACACATATCTGTGTGTGTCACCACTCAAAAATCACAGCATAAACACCACAGATTCTTAGAAACAAATCAACAGCATTAAATCCCTATAGACATTGATAGGGACCACCTTGAACATACAGGGGAAAGTTTCTGTAAGGGGAAAAACTATAAAGAAATTGTTATAAAATTTCAATGTAGATATTGTATGGAAGCGTGTAGAAATTAATAATGAATTACAAGTTATCGGTAAAGCAGGTAATGGGATGCCTTAAAAGCTCCTAGAAATGTCTGGAGCTTATGTTTTAAATAGGATGTGCTCAAATTATTCAAGCCCATTTCTATAGAAAGACATATAAAAGTCTATAACCCAGAATCTCTCTCCTTATTTAAAACCACTCCCACATGTATAAAACCTTATTTCACACACGTGCATAAATACACTGGAGGAGGCATCTATTTTAGGGTTGTTTGCCCACTCTGAAGAGGGTGGGCTGCTAAAGGGGGTCATGTTTCTGCCAGCCAATGCCCTTTTAATATTGCACTGCTCATCATAATTGCCAGTAGTACAACAGAAAAAGGGCTCTGGACAACAGCATACTTCAGAGACTTTCCAAACTAAATGATAAATCAGTTAGAAACTTCTCCAAGTGGTGGCCTTCTGTGCATGATTTACTCTAGAACAAATTTGTTACATGCAAAAAAAAGGAGTTTCTTCAACAACCACATTGATTCAATGTCATTCTTTAAAAATAGATTTTAATATTTCACAACTGCATCTTGAATTCACTTCAGCAAGAATTTAGATAAGCTTGTTTTAGGGACTTTTTTTTTTCCCCCCTCAATGGTAAATGTATTGCATTAGAGTATGTGAAAGCAAAGACCAGAATTGGGATTGTCCTCCTTGCATTTCAGCACCCCAGTATTTTACAAAAGTAGGTGTAATGAATTAGATCAAACATTATCTTAAAGACACAACGGAGGAGAAGTTCATATCCTTTCTACTGCTTTCATCTGAATTGTCTGCTAAAATATCTGGCATTTATTACATACATGCTTGCTAGTAGCTTAAATTATTTTTATTTATTTTTAATTGCTAAGGATGTCTTGCTATTTTACACAAGCATCTAAACAAGCTTTCAAAACAACTGCCATCCAGGAGTGAGAGACCTTTAAAAATCATCTACTTGCATCATGAGAACATTACTGCTGTAATTTTTCCTTTTTCAAAAAGAATATATGGGTAGTAAGGAGAAAACATCAGTTAATCATTACAAATCAGACATTCCAAATAATTTTAGCAATAAGTAACATTTAAAAGTCAACTTGTTAGTCTTTAGGCTTCAAACTGTTTTTCATTTGTTTCTC
This sequence comes from Phaethon aethereus, assembly GCF_964289735.1. NCBI lineage: Eukaryota > Metazoa > Chordata > Aves > Phaethontiformes > Phaethontidae > Phaethon > Phaethon aethereus. The sequence goes on along the minus strand of NC_138593.1, from coordinate 9,871,505 downwards.
TAAACAATTTCAAACTTAAAGCTGGAAAATGTAACTACTTGTTATGTAAGAATCACTTGAGAAATTATAAAATACTTTGATTTCAAACTTCAAACAATGCAAAGAAATTCCATGCAAACTTGAAAACAACTTTCCATAAACTGTATAGACAAGTAAGAATCGTACGAAATTCTAAAATGAATTAAACTGATTCAAGTCTGGGGCAGTTTGGACTGAGGGCGAAAAAGGCACTAAATGAATTCTAGTTGTCAATTTTTCAGAGTAGTATTAACAAAAAGCCAGTTGATTTGGAAATGTCCCAACCCAATTAGAATCTTAAACTGTATCATTCTTACTTTCTGATTTAATTTTAATTTCTCCTTTTTTTTGTACAATAATTTATCCCTAATCCAGAAACCTAGGCTAGTTTGGAAATGTTAAAAAAAAAAAAAAAAAGGGAAAGAAAGAGAGAAAGAAGGAAGGAAAGAAAAAGAAAAGAAAAAGAAACACAGAAGAAATAACATGCTTTAAGCTTTAGGAAGTTTTTTTAATTCCAGAGCCCCAGGTTTGTGTTCGAGGGTACGAGCTTTCCTTACACAACTCGAAGACCACACACTGGAGGGAAACGGAGTGGAATTGGGGCAAAGTGCAAGAATGCCAAAGAAACACTTTGGGCTGCGCACCCTGGTTTATTGCAAAAACTCTGGACTATTTAAGCAAAGCATTAGTTTTACGAGATTTAAATATTAAGCCAATATAAATACTGGCTGGAGATAGCATGTGACTTATTGCCTCGCTCTTTGGGGGCTTTAGGCAAAAAAAAAAAAAAGGGGGGGGGTTCTAAAAGAGAATTTTTTAGCAGAACAATTCTACACGGTATCGAGAGAGGCAGGAGTTCTGCTACGCTTAAACATGGGAGCCGCGTTTCCCAGCGGAGCTCCGCGGCACAAAGCGCGGCCGCGCACGCAAACCCTCCCGCGAACGGCAGCCCGGGGCTGGGGGCGGGGGGGAGCGGGCTCGGCGCCGGCGGAAAGAACGGGACTGGTGGGATCAGCCCGGCTTTCTCAGAGGCGTTTGCACAGGTGAAGTGTTCGAGAGAGGAGGGGGAAAAAAAGATGAGCTCACCGCTATCTAGAGCCTTCCAGCCCAGGCTGCCGAGCCGTCCCTGCCGCTCCGGCGCTCCGCGCCCGGGCCATGCGCCCCCGCCCCTTCTCCCCTCCGTTTGCGGCCGGCACGGGGGGCTACTCGCCGCTCCGGCCGCTCGCCAGCGTCCTTCCCGGCCCCGCTACCCGCCCCGGCTGCGGCCGCCGGCTCCTTTCGACCCCTCGCCCCTCTCGCACGCCAAAACGCAAACCGACCGGCGGGAACTGCCCTCGGGACATCGCGACACCGGGGAAAGGGGCGGGGGGGGGGAGGGCGAGGCGCCCGCCCGCCCCGCGGGGACACCTCGCCGGGAAGCGCCCGGCGGCGCGCGGCGCCGCCGGGGAGCCCCCGCACGGAAGGAGGGCAAGGGGCGCCGCCGGCAGCCGCCCCCCGCCCCGCCGGGCCCCGCCGCGCCCTCGCGGCCCCGGGCGGGGGGCGCCCCGGCCCGCCGCCGCTCGTCCCGCGGGCCATTGTCAGAGCGGCGGCGCGCCCCGCCGCCCCCCCGGGGCCCGCCGCTCCCACCATTTCCGCCCGGGCAGGCGGATGCGGCCCCCGGGCGGCGGCAAGGCCGGCGGGCCCCGCTCGCTGCGCGGTACCTGGCGGCGGGAGGGACGGATCCCCGCGCCGCGGGGGGGAAAGTTGCCAAAGAGGCGCAAAAGAGGTGGCGGGAGCGGCACGACTCTACCCGCCCCCCGCCCGCCCGCCGGCCGCCGCCGCGCCAGGCGCGCCTCGGCGCCGGTCCCTGATCGATCAAAGCGTGGGCAAATCCTCCGGTACCAACCTCATGGCCTCCCCGCTCCGGCCTCCATCTTTGACTAGTTGACATTCAGCTCCTGCCTGACCAACTCCTCATTAGCATACCTCCCCCGCCATTGGCTCGCCCCTGCGCTAGTCTTTGCCACCGCCTCCCCCATTGGCTCCCGGGGAGGATATTTAAAAATATTATCCCCTCTCCCATTGGCTCTCGGCTCTCCACGTCACGGCACGCTCTTTATTTTAACAATGAATGCACAAACACATTCTTCCATTCACAAATTTTTTTTTTTTTCCAGTAGTTTGCCCGCCTTTTCTCCAACTACATTTTCATTGATTTTTTGTTTCAACTGAGGGGGTCCCGGTTGTAAACAGATAAATCAAAGGCGAACAGAGGGGGGGACCTGAGCAAATATTATTTTCTCTCTCTTTCTCTCTTTTGTTCGGCAGTGCTGGTGTTGGGGGAACAAAACTGATCCCCAGCGGTCCCGGATCGGAGAGGTGTGGTCGGGGCCGGGGGGGGGCAGCTGCTCTGCCCAAGAGGTTGCAGCTATTTTGTGTCTATTTCGGTTTCAAAGCTCGACTTTCTTTCCACCAAATAGAAAAGCCCTGCCCGGGCAAAACAGATCGCTAAATTTGTCAAATTATAATAGTAATTATTGCTGTAGGTGGGGAGCGTTTGCTGGGGAGGGGGGTCTGTGGGTCCGTGCCCGCGGGAGAGGCTGCTTCTCTCCCTCCCGGACCGGCGAGCAGCGGCGTGGACGGCCACGCTCCCCTCCCGCTCCTCCCGCAGCCGCACTCTCCGTGGGCTGAGCCAGGCAAGGGATTTAATTGTGACCGACTAAAACACACCAGGTCACTTCAGTGCACTTTCATGACAACAAGAGCTTTTCCTTTTGTACACGCGGTTGAGCTGAAATCCGGCAATATCACAGTTTAAGGGCTAGGGAGAGAAGCTCTCCAGTATTTCTCTTGCCCTGCAAATTGTAAAACACAGGAATCGTTGAAAAATTAATAAACAAAGACTGAGTCATTGAGAGACAGTCTCTCTCACAGGGAAATGTCTTGGTGAGTTTCTTTTCTGAAAAGATTTCTGCCATATTGTTAACTACCAAACTCACAACTGTGCAGTTTCTCTCCCTTTAAAGTACAAAGTTCCTCCTGTGGAATGAGCTCTTCAACAATTGATTTCAACAGATGTTTGTAAAATGAAAATGTTTTTATACTCCAATGAGACAAACTTAACAGCAAAGGAACCGGGTAAGCTGTGAGAAAGCAATATACTTTTTTGAGTGAAAAGGCTTTTTTAAAAAATTATTATTGTTATTATTATTACTGTATTTACTGGCATTTTATTAAGAAATCTGTCTTTGAAAAAAGTATATTTATCTCTGAACTAGTGAATGATTTTAATTTTAAAATACCTTTTCCTTTCATTTGTTAACTGCCTTCATACCAAATCCAATCCCAAAATACAACTTGTGTGCATATGAACTAGAATTTTACATTACACAAGAAAAAGTATATTAGCTATTTTTAAAAATAAACTAAACTTCCTTTGTATCTATTCTTGGGCTTGGGAGTTGGTTCTGATTTGGAAATTTTCTCCATATATGTATGCATACATGTGTGTAGCCCCCCACGCACAAATATTGAACCCAAGTTGTAAATGCTGGATCTGGGTACTAATGGGTGGGGACTTGGAGCAGTGGATCTCTGGCAGTGTTTTTGGAGATGGGAGAGAAGGGCAGTGGGCTGTGAAATCACACATTCCTGTCCAATGGAGCTGAAATAATGGTATTGTTCTCTGGAAAAGAGGTTGCTTTTCTCTTCTCCATTCTTCCCCTGATCTGCAGGGACCTGATTGTGCAGTTAATCAGCAAAAAAGCGTTTGATGTAAGGCAGGGCGTGAATTCAAAAGGGCCAGGGGGGATTCAAGAGGGATTCTTCTGTCTGTTAGAAAATGTTTTTCTGATTTCAAAATGGTAGACATTTGAAAAGCTGCACTGGTCTCTCTTCAGAGGTCCGAGTTTGTAGTAGGTACCAGCACTCATTATATCGCTTCCTTTGTGGGTTTGACACTTTACTGCTGGAAAAAAAATAGATATCTTACAGCAAAAAGAAAGATGTCCTGCCTGGAGGAAAGGTGAGCCCCTATATTCCTGTAGTTAATTCCTTCAGCTTGCTATCAGTCTCCTTATGACTGCCTTGCTAAATGTTTAGCATTGCACGATTCAGGGTAAAATAAAGCCCATGGGGAGCAGGTAAGAACTATGTTGGTTTTGTAGCTCTTTTTGGTGACTTGTGTCCTGAGTATGACATCCACCTCCCCAAATCTTTAAACACAGAAGCTTTCCTGTCCCACACTGACTTGTCCGTAAATCTTTCCTTGCCAGCCTTGTCTTGAATGCCAAGAATATTTGAAGCATGTTTCTTATTTCAGTGTGGTCATTTCCCAGACTTTTTAACAAAATGCTTTCTGCCGATTTCTGCTGTTGTATATACACAACATCCTGCTGTCTTTCCTACGCACAGCGTCTACACATATGTAAATATGTACGTTCATTGCTATCCCTTTACTTAATATATTATTATAGCTACACAGGAAATGACACATCCTAGAGAAAGGCAACCGCCTTGGATGTTTGCACGAAAAATGTGTAACTTTACAGCAAGCTCCGAACGGGTTTGTCAGTTTAATTTTGGCCAAACTGCAAATAAAGTTATTGAAAGTTCCTCATCACCAGCCCTTGGTGCCCAGCCCCAGATCTGTCGCTGTGTACCACAGCCCATTCCACGGGCTCCTTCCTGCTCTGCAAAAGGAGGATTGCTCTGCTGTAATGCTGGATCGATTGATTTAATTTTTGTGTTTCAGGGCTGGGGGACATTGTGGAATTATGTGGATTTTTTTTTTTGGTGGTGTTTCGCTGCAAATGTGCAGTTGTGCTTTCCCCTCCCTTTGGAGAGGAAGGCTGAGAAAAGACATTTGTTCTGCTGTTAGTTCGCTTTAAGGAAGGGCTCCTTGCAAACGTCCAATGCTGGAGAGGAATGGCGTTTTTATCATTTTTAAACATCAAGGAGGGGAGGGAGAAAAGCTGTTGGGTTTTTTTCTCCAGATCTTGGGGTGTTTTTGCAGGGTAACTCAATCTGATGTCACTGGGGGTGGAGTCTCCGCTGCGTTTGCTTAAACTGGAGCTGCCTCAGTTCAAGGCCTTGTGGCTGAAAGTTCTTAAATCTGTGGCAGACAGGCATGACTATTCCTTAATGAGACCCCTGCTGCAATAACTCGTTTTTTATTTTAATCAGCTTCTTAATGCTATTAATTACGATTTCTTTAATAACACTTCCCATCTGCAAGGTTAACGTAGTCCCGCACAAACAGCCCAGTAACACGCTTTGCCGTTATCATCTGTGTGAAAACACATGTACAAACTCACATAAAACCTTCTTAATTAGGTCTTGGACATACATATGCTTTGTGAGTGTGGGTGACAGAAACAAAGAGAAGAGAAGAGGGCAAGAAAAATTTCACAGAAGTTTCCGAAGATATTTACAGAGGCTGTTATAAATTAACTTTAAAATCCATCCTTGTGGAAGATTGCCACATTTAGGAAGGATAGATTTGATTTTTTGTGTTTTGTCTTTTATTTCCAGCTCCCTAGCTGCAAACATTTGCTCCTGTGGACAAAACTATAAGGCTGGATTCAAAACGAATTGATAAAACTCCATGGGAGACAGGAACAAATGGATTCATAAAATGTTCACAGGGCAGCATTGAGTAGTAATGTTTAAACTTAAACAGATTGGACTTTTGGTTTGCCTCAACTTCAAAAAAATCACTACCACTCCTTCAGAGAGGCTGGAAATCAAAGTCACTTCTGGGCTCATCTAAAATCATATTTCTCTTCTCATTTAGCACAGCTACTTTTACTTCTCTTTTTTAACACACAAGCTCAAAAAATTAAGTGGATCCTTTATTTAAACACTAATTTGAATGATCCTAAAAGCTGTGCCTAAAATATGGGAGATTTCACCGTGCCCATATTTTTACCCAAGTAGTTTACAGAAAAGTTTTATTTGAATGGGCTTTGTTTCAGACATATGAGAATAAAACTGTTTAAAGTTACTCTATGCATGTGTATCTCCGCATATATATGTGTCTACGTATCACTGAAATTCAAATTGTTCTTCATTTTTTTTCCCAGATTCGTATAGTTTTTCAAAAAATGCAGCTAGTTAAAGGATTTTTTTTAAATTAAAAAATATAAACAAAAGCACTATTCACAACAAAAAGGCATCATCTGAAACGTTTTAGTAATGTAAAAGCTGTCAGAAACGATTTCTAAAAGTCTAAAAGGCACCCAAACTCACCCCCCCAGCCACATCTTTATTTAGACAGAACAATCGTTTTAATGTGATAAAAGTGCAATACTTTCTTAAGGATATTTTCCTATCTTCAGGTTTGAAAATAAGAAAGGCAGAGAAGTCTCCTCGTTCCTTTTCCTAAAAATAAATAATCTTAATAATTTCCTAGCTAGCAGATGGCCAAAAATACCTTACGTGTTTCCACAAACATCCAATCGATAGCTTCAAAAGCGATTGAACGTAACCAAAATGCAGTCAGCCCAAAGAGCTCAAATCTCTGCTGATCAAACCTCCACAAAGCAGGCTCTTGTGCTCGGTTTGACAGTGTCCGAGAGGCAGGGGAGCATGAATGAGAAAAACAGTCACTAAATGCAAGTTATGAATGAGGGATTGGATGGGAAGGAAGGGGAAAGGAAAAAAAAAGAAAAAAAGAAAAAAGAAAGAGAGGACAGACACAGCTAATGCAAAAATCAGTTTAATTCCATAGGTTTTACATTGATGTGATTTTTCCCTCGGATCCCACCGCGTCTGCGGACCCGCAGTTAGGGACATCTCTAGCCCCAGCGACCCTCCCCGCCACAGGAAAGAGGGGCATTGTGCTTGGCGGCTCACATTTTCTTCCCCCCCGTCCCCCATCTCTCTCTCCCCCCCCCCCTTTTGTAAATCAGAATGAGGAGGTTTTATAGTGAGTCTAATTCTCACTCCCTCCATTTCCTTCCTTTCTGCATTTTTTATCCCCCTTCCAGCCCGCCCCTCCCCTGCCTGCAGCCCTGCTATTGATTAACCACTTCGCTCCTACCCCTCCGCGCTGCAGCCGCTGCCTCCCCCAGCCCAGCCCCGCACCGAGCCTGCCGTGGGGCTGCCGTGGGGCTGCCGTGGGGCGGCTTTCCCGGCGGCCGGAGCCGGCCCCGCCGCTGCCGGGCAGCCCTTTGAAGTCAGCGGCGCTTCATGGTATTGAACGCGGCTGGTTACGGCGCCGGGAGTGCCCGGACGGCCCCGGGCAGCGGCAAAAGTGGTAAAACAAAACGCCACTGGCCCAAACCCGGGGATACTTCACCGGAGGGGTGCAGCCCCCGCGGCTGCGGAGCGGTGGAGGGGGGGGGGGAACCAAAAACCGGGCACCGAAATGGTTAACGGCCCCTGGATGCATTGATTAGTATTGATGGCTTTGCTAGTTTTAATGGATTTGTTGTTTGTGGGAGGTGGGGAGCTTTTGCCTTGCTTTGAATTCTAACCCCCTGGCTGGGAGCTTGCTCCTAATTGCATGCACAGCATTCCTTCGGAGTGGGTGGTATCACCTTTTACTGCGGCTCCCTTCCACGGGGAAGGCCTGTAAAAAATCCCTTTCATGTGCCCGAAAATCAATACCCAGGGCTCTGGATGGCTGCTGTAAAAACAAAACAAAATCCTGTCCCTCCCCCGCCAAAAAATAATATCTAAATCTCTCTATATAGGGAGAGAGACGGGGTGGGGGGGAAAGGAGCCCCGTAAGAGCAGCCCCCTCCCCGCAGACAGACGCAAGGGGCAGTTGGCTCCTTTGGCCGACCCAGGGCCAAGGCGGTTTCGGGCCGGTGTGGAAGGAGCCCCTATTTTCACAGCTGCTGGGGACACTTTGGGAGGGGGCTGCAGCTGGGAGCTGGAGGTTTCGGTCTGGTTCTGGTCAATAAAAATGGATGTGGCTTGAAAATGCCTGCTCCGGTGGCAGGGAGGATGGAGGGTCAGGAGCAGTGCTTAAAAGGTTAAAAAGGACTGGGTGAGTGGGAAGTTGCAGAGTTATGGGTGGAGTTACCCACACTTTTAAAAAAAGCACAACAAAGTAAACAAATTCATCTTTCAGTTAGTGTCAGGAGGAAGGTAAGAGTGCAAGGGTGCTGTGCCTTGCTGTGTCCAGCGCTGGGCTTTTGGAAATGAAAAAAATGAGACATTTTACTAGGAAACTATTAAAGCAAGTTTATTTTTCATTCTGCTCCCAAAACCGTGCAAAAATGATACCAGTCTAACTTACAAGTGAACTTCATGTTCACTTCTCTCTCTGCTGGATCTTAATTTCTTTAGCACCGAGGGGAGAGGGAGCGATTGTTTAGCGTTTAAAAACCCGTGCAAAATAAATCAATGTGTTTCTGCCATCTACATTTCAATTCAATAACATCGTTTTCATAGAGCTATTTCATTAGTATGGAATAACTCACCTGTAAGTAATTACAGCTGACTTGCTTTCTAGCAGAGACCAATACAAGTCCAGAAAGGGGATAAAGGTTAGCTCAAAGAAATACTGCAGAGGTTTGGCATGGGTATAAAAGCGGATAGCTGTGTTCTCTCTTTAGAAAGCAAGTAATTCTTAGTCATCATTTAAAAGAAAATTCATAGCTGTGCCTTGAAGCTTCGTTTCAATCTAAAATTTAAAAACAAACCCCAACTTTAAAGTGTTCCATCAGTAAAATGTAACGTCACTGCATCAAACAGACAAAAGCTCCAAACCAACAAACAACCCAAAGTTCCTATAATAATTATTTGAGAAATCCACCTTTCTCAGATTTCATACAGGCTCAAACAGTGGAATAGTTTGTTTGATATTTGTTATTGTAATTCTGCTTCTTGTTGAAATTGTGTGTTGGCACTGAGTTACATTTGTTTGAAATTAGTTTATCAGTGTAACACTAACTTAAGAATGAGTTTACTGGTTCAAAAGTGCACTATTTTGAATGAGATAATTTAAGTGGAACTGTGCAGGGAAAAAACCCACAAAGAGTATTTTAGATTATTTTTTTCTATCTAATACTCACTACCAAAATTAAAGAGCGTGTCTTTATAGATAGTTTAGTGTAAAATTTTATTTAAGTCATAGTTAAAATGCTTCCTGATTGTATTTAATTATTTTTATTTAGAGTAAACTGCCCAAACATTTTATATTAATTCATACTAATATGGAACACTTATTTCTGTCTTGTCCAGAATATGCAATAGGAAGGTTTGCAGGACATTTTCTTTTTAGAGAACCCTGGGTTTCTTAGTAACAAACAAAATTTTTACTAGAAAGAACTTTTTCAGGATTAGCTAATTTCAGGAAGTTCATCCTTTCACCGTTGTGCAGGCTTTTGTACCTACATTTTAAAAAAAAATATTTACAAAATAAAATGCCTTCCTAAAATACCTAGGATGTGCTCATCTCCAAAATTCTGTGGATTTGTACTTTAACCTTTTTTGGAAGAAAAGGAAAAGGGTAATTTTGCTGTACCAAACAATTAAAACATGCTTTCAGATGGGCAGGGAGAGGAGAGAGTTGTGCTGTGAAAGATTTGAGGAGGTTTTTTAGGAGTGCACTACAGCGATAAAACCTACACTTGAAAGTATTTCAGGATCTCACTCTTTGTTTTGATGTCAAGAAGAACATTTAGTTGTTTTTTTTTAAATAAAGGCAATCCACAAAACTTAATCCAAAGCAAAACCTGGGGTTCAGTTCTTTCCTTCTTTCCAAATCCATTTATCTTTTTTTTTTTTTTCCAAATAGTTAAAAAAAACCCAATCTAAAACAAAATACAGTGTACGACCTGCAGCTCAGAGAGCATGAAAAAAGGATAGTTATTTCCTTCATTCACTGAACTCACCTTAACAAACAATTTCGGAATTTAATTTGTTTGAGATCTGCAGCGTATTTATCTCCCAGACATTTTCGTGCACTAACCTGTTTGACATTCAAGAAAAGTAACTGAAGAAAAAACCTACCTCTTTACCCCCCCAGCAGAGCTGCCAATTAATACGATTCCGTTAGCCCTGACCAAACGGGAGGAATCAGCAGGGTATTATGGGAGATTTATCTAAGGGTCACATCTCACTTCTGAGTTAAGAATTTAATATGAAAATAAATCGTTATAAAGGTTTTCTCTTCCTTGTGGTATCTGTAAAATCTGTGCTAAACGTGAAGAGAGTTGTGTGTTTGTTGAGGGGTGAGT